>NC_134725.1:36731221-37331221 GCF_049634645.1 Pelodiscus sinensis
TTCTCCACAACTTTCTTGAAATGTGGTGCCCAGAACTGGACATAATACTCCAAGTGAGGTCCAATCAGTGCAGAGTAGAGCAGAAGAATTACTTTTCGTGTCTTGCTCACAACTCTCCTCTTAATGCATTCCAGAATCATATTTGTTTTTCTGTAACAGTGTCACACTGTTGATCTCATTTAGCTTGTGGTCCACTATGACCCCATAGAACCCTTTCTGCAGTACTCCCTCCCACACAGTCGCTTCCCCTTCTGTATGTGTGAAACTGATTGTTCCTTCCTAAGTGGAGTACTTAGCAAAGTTAGTTCATAGTCATCAAGTGAGTCAGACTACAGGAACAGAAGGCAACTCTTAGTAGGAATGTGGCGATAAACCAGTTACCTGACATGTATCACCCAGGTGATGCTTACCAGATACTAGTTAACCCATGTCTGGGCAAAAAACCCTCACTGGATCAGGCCCAAAGACGCAGTAGGGAGCCTCAAGCAGACTCCCCTGCTTACCCAACACCTTCCTCATTTCCCCCTCCCCAGAAAAGCAGCCGCCGCAGCTGTTTTTCTCTCTCAGCTGTGAGCCCAGAAGAGGAAGGGGTGGTGCTGCATTCGCTGCTCCCACCCCCAGCACAATTCTATTGGCTGATTTCTGGCCAATGGGAGCTGCCTCTCTGAAGAACAGGCAGCATGAAGCACCAATTCCCCCCACCCTGCGCAGTCTTATTCACCAACACACACAGCCCCTGCCATCTGTGTGGGGGCAGGGCAGGGAGGGAGCCTGCCTGAGAAACGTCCTGGGCTGCTGGCCAAGAGTCACCCAAGTAAGTCTCCTGGCCAGAGCCTGCCTCTGGCCCCCATCTCTCCCTCCTCCCCAACCCTCTGCCCCCCACTCCTGCCCCTCTACCTCACATAAGCCAAACCCTCTGTCCCCCTCTGAACCCATACCCCCTTCCAGACCCTGCACTCCAATACCCTGGTCAAGGTCACAACCCAAACCCCTGTGCCTCAGTCCCCTACCCCAGGTCACAACCACTTCCTTCACCCAAACTCCCTCCCAGACCCAAACCACCTCCTGCACCCAAATCCCTTACCCCAAGCTTCCATCTACTGCCAACCTTCATCCCAGACCCCACACCACCTCCAGTAATATCATGGCAGAACACAGCCCTAGACCACTTTCCAAAAATCTTGGAGTGACCTCTCCCTCAAAAATTATTGCCCACCCTGATTAACCAGTACCCGGAGCAGTCCCAGCCCATGGCCTAGTGTAAGTAGAAGGCTGCTGCAGGCCTACAGGAGTTGGGAGCTGGCTGCCTGTGCGCAAGCATGGAAGGGAGCAGAAGTCATTAACCCTGAAGGCTGGGAACTGCTCCAGTGTGGGACTCCACTTAATGGGCTAAAGGTTTAACTGGTTAACTGTTGAATCAGGATTTTATATCCCTCACTCTTAGGGGAGAAAAGTTCCTCTGTCTAGCAAAGTGGATACATTTTTTTACTCTGTGATTAGTAGATAAACCCTAACATGTACCTCTAGCCATTCACCATTTTAAAGGATGGATTTAGTCCTTTATCAAATAAGCAAAATATAATAGGATGCACCTACCTAATGCAAGCTGGAACCCTGGGTGATTTACTTAGGCAGGTTAGCACATCATGAAATGTCCTTTGTTCATTCACTTCACTAACGGCAGTTTTATTTACCAATGCTATTTCTATAAGGACACTGTAGCATTTCCTAAGCACAAGTCAGAAAACTTGTTACAGCACTGTTTATTTTAAATCTCTGCTGAGAAACAGGAAGAGAATAGCAGGGCATGTGTGCTAAATATGGAATATTTGTCTCAGCAAAGTAGAAATTAGGAGGGTTAAAGATACCACTCCTACTTCAAGGGGTTTTAATATTGATTGCCTTACAACCATAAGTACAATTAAAATGCAGCTTTATAGAGGATATTAATGGAAATGCTGGCAGACCTCTAACCATACATGGAGCTCCCATGTGAGGCTTTATAATACAGACAAAACATCGTACAAAGTTCGCTGAATGGGCATCTAGATGAACACCCTTCAGCTTTTAAATACTAAGAGGCTTGCAGCCAAGCTATCTTTGGTTACATCCATCTTAACCTGATGGATGTCAGAATTCATCATACGAGCAGAGTTCTGGGAACAGAATCTTATGCCCTGCAACAGAGTTTAAGTGGATCTTAGAAATCAGTTGGATGTTTAAGAAAAGATTAGATCAACACCTGCCAGGGCTGATCTGGGATACATTTGGTACTGTCTCTGCATGCCAGGCTTGAACTAGGGCACCTTTCAAAGTCCCTTCCAGCCTCAGACTTCTACTTCTCGGATTTCTAAGGTTGACATGGCAAATGTCAGCACAGTACTATATTCATTCAATTTCCTTCTGATCTCCCATCACGAAGAGTCACAAGAATTACCCTGGATTTGCCCATTTTCCTGTTTATAAAGGAGACTTACATGTCTTAAAAGTCCAACAGATGGATTTCTGTGGCTTGGAAGTTTTCAGCCCTCTTATTAGAGAGGAAATACATCCTGCTAGGGAACAGCTTACAGGAAAACCCCCCATGAATGACAAAATCCTGTTCAACCCATGCGGATGTGATCCTTTGGGAGGGCGACACTCAAAAAGAATGGCTGGTTTACAATATTAATTCAGCCAGAGGCCATTTTCAACAAAAATGATTTGCAAACCAACTTTAAGGGAAGAGCTTCTTTGCAGAATCTCCTTATAAAAGGTTGGTACCTTTGATGTGAAAGAAGGACAGTTTTCTTCCATTCAAGATTCCCAGTAAACATAAGGAAAGTTACATATTTTGTGGTACCCACCTCCCAAGGCTTCATTCAGCACTGGAACCTTGCAACCCTGGAAACAGCACAGAGAGCTATATATACACGGTCTTTGAGACAATCAGTTTAAGAAAAGCAAAAAGCAAGACAAGACAATCATATATATTTTAAGCAAGGCTGGTAGCACTCATTACTATTCAGGTTTTCTGGCACTGCTCCTTATAAGAAGAAATTACTAAGTCTGTGCAGTAATGATGGTTCTTCGAGATGTGTCTCTCTGTGGGTGCTGCTCCACTCAGGTCTTGGCGCATTTTCATGCCACTGGTCAGAGATTTTTGCATAGCAGTGCCTTCCCACAACACGCATGCACAGTCACGATCTCATGCTGTTTTCATGTGTTAGGTGCGCATGAGCCTTCCTCTGGCTTTTTTATACTGGAAATCCGATAAAGGGTTCCAAGCACAGGGGAAGAAGGGAGGATAGTGGAGCACCCACAGAGGCACGCATCTGAAAGAGCCATTGTTACTGCACAGGATGAGTAACTTCTTCTCCTCTGAGTAGTGTTCCTATGAGTGCTCCACTCAAGTGACTAAGTAGCAGTACCTGCCATACAGGGGTAGGCAATGGGAGTCACTTATGTGAAGAAGCAAGATCCGCGTCTGCTAGCGTGGTGGTAGGTATGGGTCCTTTCTGCAGGGCATAATGTTGTGCGAAAGTATGCTAGGAAGACCATGTCGCTGCTCTACAAATGTCTCTTAGTGGCACATTATGCAGGAAAGCAGCTGATGTGGCCATTGCATATGTGGAATGTGTCCTAGTAATCTGTGGTGGTTCTTTTCCACAAAGTTGGTAAGCCATGTATATGTAGCTTGCAATCCACTTGGAAATCCACTGCACAGAGATTGCTGTTCCCTTGTGGGGACTGGACAAAGAGATGAAGAGTCTGATTTCCTACTCTCCTTGGTTCTAAGTAAAAAGTGAGGGCTCGTCTGGCATCTGGGATGTGAAACATGGATTCTCTCAGAGAGATGTGAGGTTTAGGAAAGAACATGGGTAAGTATATGGGTTCATTCAGGTGAAAGTCCAATGTAACTTTGAGGAGGACCTTGGGATGAGGGCTGAGCATAATCCTATCTTTAGCAAAGATAGTGTAAGGTGGGTAAGCCACAAAGGCTGCGATTTTGCCCATTCATCTCACAGATGTTATTGCCACTATGAAAGCCAATTTCATAAATAGGTATTGCAGTGAAGCCATGGCTAGTAGTTCAAAGGGTGGCCTAGTAAGTGTGTCAAGCACGAGATTTAGGTCCCAAGATGGTAGAGGGGGTATAAATGTGGACATGTTTTTTGCAAGCCTATTAAGAAGCACTTTGTCATCGGATATGCGAACAGTAACAGATCATCAACTGGTTTGGGGGAAGCTGTGATAGAGAGATGTATGCAAACCGAGCTCATGGAGAAGCCTGCATCACTGAGATCCATCAAGTACTCCAGTACGGTAGGTATGGGAGCAGTGTTTGGTTATAATTGATGAATCCTACACCACTTCTTTCCATTTATTTTGGTAGGTGCATCTTGTGGAGGAGCATCAACTATTTAGTAGAATCCATATAGCTCTCTCCAAGCAGGTAAATTCTTCATTTTGGAACCATGGGGAAGCCATGCCATGAGTTTCAGGGTTTTGATGTTCAGGTGGTGGATCTTTCCTTGGTGTTGAGTCAGCAAGTGGGGACTCATGAGGAGAGGAATCTGATGAGTTATTGATAGATGATGTAGGAAAGGGAACCAACGTTATCTTGGCCAGTAGGGAGCTATCAGAACTACTGCAGCCCAGTCCAAGCGGATCTTATTGATTATTCTGGAGCATAAGGGAATCATTGGGAAAGCATAGAGTAAAGGAGCGATCCAGCAAATGGTGAAAGTGTCTCCCTCTGATCTCTTGCCCTGCCCTACTAGGGAACAGAATCCGTAGCATTTGCGGTTGGTTGATCTATGATCGGGAATCCCATTGTTGGAAAATTGGGAGGAGAACATTGAGACTGAGTTCCCATTCATGTTGTTCGGAGAAGTCTCTGCTCAGTTTGTTGGCTATGGTATTCTGTTGTCCTGGTATGTAAGTGGCAGTTGGGGTTTTCTGGTTCTTGCGGCACCAGTTCCAAAATCTGATTGCCTCTGCACATAGTGAGCATGATTGGACATCCTCCTGTCGATTGATATAGAACACAGAGGGTGTGTTGTCCATGAGGACACGAATAATTCTGCCCTTTATAAGGGAAGGTAGTGAGCGCATGCTTTTCAGGTGGCCCTGAGTTCCAGGATGTTGATATGGACAGGAGTTGAGACCACCTGCCCTGTACCGTTCTTGTGCCACAGTGGGTGCCTCAGCCCAGAAGTGATGCATCAGTTGTGCTCACTACTGATGGGTCTGGGTGATGGAAAGGTACACTGGATAGCAGACTGTGTGGAGAGGTCCACCGGTATTTATTTATTTAATTTATTTATTTTACCCTACCTCTCTATTTAAAATATTCTAGGAGGCTTACAAAAAAATTTTAACACAATAAATAAATGTATATAAAGTAAAATACAAGATCCTAAAGTGGGAGAACATAAAACCTCAAGAGGAGGGGGACACATGCATATATACACTTAACCAATAAAAGCACGGGTAAAAAGGGTGGCCTTGGCCTGGCATCAAAACAATGCCAACATTGGTGACAGAGGAATATCCCAGAGGAAAGAATTCCATAGCCCAGGGACAAAGGCTGAGAAGGCCCTGCTCCATACAGATGTTAACCATATCTCCATAAGTGAAGGAACACAGAGAGCACAGCCTCTCCAGCTGACCTCAATCCCTGGACAAGTTAGTATAGGAGGAGACAGTCTTTCAAATACTCCGGTCCCGACACATGTAGGGCTTTATAAGTCATAACCAAGACCCTGAATTGTGCCCAGAAACATACCAGAAAGCCAGTGCAGCTGGCGGAGCACAGCATAATGTGCGCTGTATAATGAGTGTTAGTTAAAACATGAGCAGCCACATTCTAGACTAGCTGAAGCTTCTGAAGCCCTCACATCTTTCCATGTACCCCCCAGACTCCCTTCCTGATGTAAAATAAAATACAAGTTTTTTCATAAACGCAAACTGTCTTTATTTAACAGAACTGGGCGGAGGAGAGGGTTGAAGCTCTGATGAGACTGGGGAAAAGAGGCGGGAGAGGGGAGGAGAGCGGGTGGGGGAGAGGAAGGGGAAACCTGGGAGGAGGGAGCTGGAAGGGGGAAGCAAGGAGAAGAAGGGGGAGGGGAGGGAAAGTTCAGTGGTGGGGGTCTCGCCAGACCAACTTGATTTTCATGCAAACCTGCTCCTGGGTTCACATGTGGCCTTTGGTGTCCAGGCTGGCAGCTATCTTACCATAGACAGCCGCGTTCCTCCATCTAGTGCGGAGATTATGGACATTGGGGGCATCCCCCCCCCCCCAAACCTGAATAAGGTCCATGATCTCCACCCTGAACCAGGAAGGCACCCGCCTTCTCCAGGCCCTGGCAGGCTGCTTGGAGCTGGCAGACTGCTCCTGGGGAACGGTGGAGGGCTAGCTGCTAGTGGCTTGCTGGCTCATGTTTTGGGGCCACTGGGTCACAGGCAGTGACTGCTGGCTCTGGGCTGGTAAGCTTGGAGCTGGCACAGGCACTGTGGCCAGAGTCAACCCCTTTAATGGCTCCGGGGAGGGAGGAAGGGAGAGGAGTGTTCTTGGTTGAGGCTGGAGTGGCAACCAGGGCACCCTGGTAAGGCTGGAGGTCCCCTATTTCAAAATAAGTGTCTACACAGCACTTATTTTGAAATAGCTATTTCAAATTTGGCATTATTTCTCATAGAATGAGGTTTACCACATTTGAAATAAGCGCTCCGTTATTTCGAATTTATTTCAAAATAGCAGTTTGGCTGTGTAGACACTAGGAAAGTTATTTCGAAATAAGGGCTGTTATTTCAAAATAACTTTGCTGTGTAGACAGATTGACAAAGCTGTATAATAATGCTTAACTCCTACAAATATATACAATAATAATAACTACATGGGTTACAAACTGGCAATATTATCACCTTATGCATCCTATGCTAAGGTGGTGGTCTAAACTAAAGTGCAATTGCTAACTATATTAACAAGCACGTTTGTAAATCAGATACTGGGTAATTCTACCAAACAGCTCCTGGGTGCCAAACGTATTTCTTTGGGAGGTCCTGAAATGAGTGACTTTTTACAGTATGATGCAGTACACTTCAAAAGGGAAAAATACCTGTATGCGTTGGGCCTCTGAGGATCATTTACTTACCGTTAGTTCGGATGGTACAGACTGGACTATTTAAAAAAAAAAAAAAAAAAAAAAAAAAGAATCACTACCTAGACAATACAGCATGTCTAGTTGCATTTAAATGTGTAACATTTGCCCTAATTCCATAGCAATACAAGCAAGCAAAATAATTAAAGTATTGTCAAGAAGATACTGATTGCATGGATAGCTAAAGGACAAGGGAAAAAGCTACTTAAAAAACCTTGACCCCAACTTTGATGTGGAGAAAATATACCATATAAAACAGAAACTAAGTTCTTAGTAAAAAATTATGCAGGAGACTATACAATCTACACTTCCACAGACAGATTTCATAACAGATAGAAAGTACGCCATTTCTCCAGTCTGTCTCTTCAAATTTGAAAGGACACTGCAAGGTCATAACAAAACAAAATTTAAGTTTTATGAACAAACTATTAGAGAAAAAAAACAATGTTTCTAAGAAGGTTTTTTTTTTTTAAAAGGACAATGTTACTTATTTAACATCCATAAATGTTTCAGGAACTTTACAGACATATATAATGAAACGTCTCTGCATGGAATACTAGTGGAGAATTTTGACAATCCTTATATTAATTAGGTATGTGTCACCTCAAAAAATGTAGGGATAAAGTCTCTAGACATCATAAATGACTGCTTCTTAGAGCAATTTGTCCTAGAACCCACAAGGGGAGAGGCAATTCCTTATTAAGTCCAAAGTGGATCATAGAATCTGGTCCAAGAGGTGAATACAGCTGGACTATTTGGCAGTAGCAACCATGGCATAATTAAAATTTAACATAGTTGCAGGGAGAAAAATGCCAAAGAAACTTACCACAGTAGCATTTACCTTCAAAAAAGGGAACTACACAAAAGTGAGAAAAATAGTAAAATGGACATTAAAAGGAACAATGAAAAGGGAGAAATGCCTGCATACTTCATGGAGATGATGTATAAGCACCACAATGGAGGCTTAAATTAAATGTATACTCCCCAAATAAAAATAGCCAATTGATATAGTTTATTCGGACTTTCAGAGAGTCTTTGGGTACGCCTGGGATGAGGCATACCTGGGTGGTCGACAAATGCCTTTGATGTCGACACCTGCGCGTCCAGACTACCGTGCTGAGCCGACAAACAGCTGATCGGCTCAGCGTGACAGCCATGTAAATTTAAATGAAGCGGCGATTATTTAAATCGCTGCTTCATTTTCCTATGTCTGGTAGCCTAATCTACATGCCTCTGCCGCCAGAGGCATGTAGTCTAGACGTACCCTTTGACAAGCTCCCACAACAAAGGTGCTTAAGAAAAGTAAGGATCGTGGGTTAAAAAGGAACTTTCTCTCAGTTACCACCCACTTAGTAAAAGATGGCATAAATGGTCTTCACAATGTAGAGGGGTAAATAAAGGAGTCCCCAAGGACCTGTACTTATTAAACTTCATCCTATTTACCGCAGACCATTTTTCCAGTTTGTCCAGATCATTTTGAATTATAACCCTATCCTCCAAAACACTAGCAACCTCTCCCAGCTTAGTATCATCTGCAAACTCTCTTTACCAATATCTAAATCATTGATGAAGATATTGAACAGAACTAGTTCCAAAACAGACCCCTGCAGAACCCCACTTGTCATGCCCTTCCAGGATGATTGTGAACGGTTAATAACTACTCTGAAAAGATATCCAGCCAGTTATGCCCTCATAGTAATCCCATCTAGATAATAAATAATAAGACAGAAAAATATGAAAATGCCATTATATAAATCCATGGTACGCCCACATCTTAAGTAGTGCATGCAGTTCTGGTCTCCCCTTCTCAAAGATATATGAAAATTGGAAAAGATGCAGAGAAAGGCAACAGATGTTATTGGGGGTATAGAATAGCTCCAGTATGAGGAGAGATTAAAATGCCAGTGACTATTCCAGTTTAGAAAAGAGATGAATAAAAAGGGATATTATAGAGGCCTATAAAACCATGAAAGCAAATAGGAAAGTGTTATTTACCTCTTCACATAACACAAGAACTAGGGATCACTTAATGAAATTATCAAGCATCAGGTTTAAAACAAAAGCATTTTTTCCCCACACAATGCAAAGTCGATCTGTGAAACTTATTGCCAGAAGATTCTGTGAAAACCAAAATTATAAACGAGTTGATAAAATGATTCGAAAAGCCCATGAAGGATAGGTTCATTAAATGTATTGCCCAGGAAGGTCAGGGATTCAATCCCATGCTTTTGTGTTACTAAACCTCCAACTGCCAGAAGATGGGACTAGACCAGGCCTGGACAAAATATGGCCTGCAGGCCGAATACGGCCCACCAAGCCACCGGATCCTGCCCCACAGATGCTGTTGGGAGCCCCAAGCATGCTCTCTACTTACCTTGCACCACCCACATGCCACTCAGAAACAGGGCTGCAAGGCGGTTTTCTTTAAAAACTATGAGTCAGGAGGGAAAGCTTTAGGAGCAGTTCCCAATCCCAGCACAACCCTTTTGGCCGGTTTCTAGCCAGAAAGTGGCCAATGGGAGATGCCTGTTTCAACGGCAGGCAGCGAGGAAGCACAAGGGGCTCCAGAGCTCATGGCTGCAGCCTGCACAAGGGCAGGGCAGGCAGCAGTGATGACACTAAGCTGTGTGGCAGCAAAACTTCACAGGTGATTCATCAGCCCTGCCCAGTCAGAGGCACTTGCAGGGGGCTGACTGACTGGGCAGGGCTGATTAATCACCTGTGAAGCTGTGATGCCATGCAGTTTAGAAGAGGGAACATTGGCTGGCAGGGAGACTGCTTCAGGATGGGCTGCTGACTGATAAGTCCCCTGGCCAGACCCTGCCTCTGACATCCCAGCCCCTTCCTTCCCCAACCCTCTGTCCCTCACTCCTATACCCAAATCCTCTTTCCCACCTCCTATACCCATATCCCCTCCCAGATCTGGCACTCCAAACCCCTTCCCCAGATCAGTCCCCTCCTGTACCCCAATTCCCTGCCCTATATCACAATCCAACCCCCTGTACCCCTATCCAGTGCCCCAGGTCACAACTCCTTCCCTCACCCCCAAGCTCCCTTCTACACCCAACCTCCATCCCATGATATTAATGGAGGAGGTGCAGGGGTCTGGAAGTTTATGGCCCTTAACTACTTTCCAAATTCTTGGAGTGGCCCCATCAAAAATTATTGTCCACCCCTGGACTAGACAATAGGGGATACATCATTTGAAATTGCCCTATTCTATTCCTTTCCTCCTGGTATTAGCTGCTATCAGATACAGAATATTGGGCAAGATGGATCAGTGGTCTGATCCAGATGGTCATTCTTATGAAGAGCTTACAAACTAATAGGATAATTTACAGATAAGGGGCAGAAGGAAAAGGGGACACTAAAGATTTTTTTTATTGAACCATGCTTAAATCATGTTGTTTACTGTTTCTTAACTTCATATCAAACTGTCACTTTTTTTCATCTGTGTCAGTTTTGTCTGTTCTGTCTTTGCTCATTTTCTCTCTTTGCAGCATAACTTGTTTAAAAGAATCCCATTCATTATTTTTAATCCAGAATATGTAGTATTATGTCTACATGAGATCCTGACATTAAAATAGGCCCAGAAGTTGAAAACTATCCTATTTTTTATAATCCCATATAAGTGAAAATCCAAAATGCAAATAGCATCGCTAGTGGAAAGCAAAGCAGATTTTCAATGCTGTTTTTCAATTTTACTACACAGTACATGTTCTTTGGCAAGAAGATAAGGAAATTGTTTTTTAAAATACAATTTTTAACATTTTACATTCAGATAAAAAAATCATAAATGAAATAAGCTATTATACTGAAGCCAGTTTGTGTCATACTTAGGAACATATACTGATTACGTCAGTTTGATAAAGAAAATAATAAAGACTGATAAGGATGAAGAGTATAACAGAAAATAAATGAAGGGTGTGAGGTGCATTAATTAAAGCAATAAAGCCCAAAATAAAGATCCAAGCAGTAAGCGCAAAACAAAATTCATAGATTTCATTGTGTATGCAAGTGTTGGGATTCTAACAGATACTCGTTTACACTGCATCTAGGCTTGCAAATACTGGGTTGGACTCATGCTACTGTGTCCATTTCTGATTACTCCAGTAGAGCAGCAGCTGGGATGATGAACTATGGCTATAAAGCTTGCTTGCTTAGATAAAGCCTAACAGGATAAAGAAACTATACCCTTGGGGTACAGTCTTCAACCACTTCTTTCAGGCCCCCTGATTAATGACTACAAAGAAAGGCTACTTGAAAGAAACAAGGAGTCTTGTAGGCAAATGTCTAATACCACAAAAGACCATGAAAGACCTTATCCAGATTTTCCATCTGTTCCAATGTGGGAGACTTCTTAGCTCTGCTACAGTCTTGTTTTTTGTTTAAATGGTATAAGAAAGAAACCTTGGGGGAATCCCTTCTCATAGCCATATCTTTGTCCATGGCCCAGAAACAGAGCAATATTCCCCCTCCCCCCAGCTCCCTCAGGCAACGTTCACCAGAGGTATTGCTAAAGAGCAAAGAAAGATGCTACCTATATAACGAAAGTCTGAATGCATCACCTCTGCAGCAACAGAGCTCAAGAACAGAAACTCTGACCCAGTCTACTGTGGTGAAGAAAACAGCCGAAGTGCACAATCCGCTCCACCAAACTACATCCTAGCAATTCTGCTAAAAGAATCAAGCCCAAAACTCCCATCAAAAGAGGTTTGTAGATAATAAAATGCCTTCCTCTGTGCAGTTGACCTAGTTTTCATATCATGGAATGATAGCTAACAAGGCAATATCAATCTGCTTGATTCTGCTACATTACTTGCTGGCTTTTCTCACTCTTTTGAAGATTACCCACGTGAATCTCTCCCAGATTTATTTTTAATGAGCATGTCATACATAACCTTTCTATCCGGGAAGCAAATTATTAGGGTCATACTAGAGATGTGATAATATATATATTTAAATGGTTAACTTATGAGCCTGAGCCTCCCTTCCACACTGCTGCCTCTATCGCAGGCAGCAATGCGGGGAAGGGCAGATTGCAGACAGGAGCTGGTGTGCACATGGACTAGCTTTTGAGCTGGCCTCTGTCTTCAATCTGCCCCCCTACCTGCACTGCTGCCTGTGTCACAGAGGCAGCAGCATGGAGGGGCTGGCACGAGCATGTGCTTAAAGTAAGCCACTTGCCCCCTACCGTCCCTCACGCTGCTGCTTCTGACAGAGAGGTAGCAGTGGGAGGTGGCTCCCCAGGAGCCACTGCATGCAGGGAGCTGACTTAAAAGCCAGCTCCCCACACACACCAGCTCTGTGGGAGCCACCTTGCCCTATGTAAATGTGTAACCGCAAACATTTTCAGCAGTTACATGTTTATCTTAATAAATGCATTTCAACATCTCTAGTGCATACTGCCAGGGCACTAGCCTTGGGCCTCATTTGGAGTCTCAGCCCCCACATTTTGCATCTACTTCTGGCCAAACATACAAGGCCTGAGCACTTCAACTTTAACATTACTGGGAGTTGCAACAGGGTAAGAGGACTTCTCCTATATCTCCTCCCAGATATGCCCACATCCATTTTGGTTAACAAGCAATTCAGGCTTTTTGTAGAATGAGAAACAGAAAGGTACACTATCTACCACACCTAAAACTCAAGCAGATCAGAATCCAGTCTAGTCATTCACATGGTATATTAAATCTAAAGCTAAAGACAGATACACTCAGGTGCTCAGACACCAGTTATGAGCCTAGTCATTCTCTTGAGTAATTTATACAAGCACAGGATCTCTCACTCTACAAACACTTACCAAAGAAACAGCTGTGAATAATTTGATTAAGCTTAACAAGAGTAATGGACACACAGAGAGATGAATATGAACCCTGTTGGCTTTAAGGTACTATTGGAAATGCTACTCTGCTTCTGGAGTTATAGAATCAACTAATTCATTCCAGCTACCAAGTGAAAACTGACAGAAAAAGGCACGAAAGGGAGAAAGCAACTGAGGGCTTGATAAACTGCAACATGGTTTGAGATCTACAAGAAGAAACTGCAGATTTCTAAAGACACAACTGCCTGGTTGTGAAGGTAGGTGTTACAGGTGTCAATTCTCTTGATGCATTAACATTTTGCTATCCTCTGCAAATATAAGTAGGACACAGATTTATCACATCCTGAAAACCAAAGCAATAACCAAGCAATCTAGTCCAGCCAGAGCTGGAAAATGTATAAGCCAACACTGAGTCAGACTTGCCAAGTAAGGACACTTCCCCAGATAGCCCCGCCCAATAGCAAGTATTCCATGGTCTCTGCCTGATCTAGATATTTATCAGGCAGAACAACAAGTGAGGTACCTAGCTTTATAGGTAGAGGAATATCACAGAAGCAGAAGAATAAATGTTACCTAACAAACCTATATGGGAGAGAAGAAGTGGGTAGTCTAGGAGGATGGGCAGCCTAGGTGGGGTTAGGCACAAGTATTGAGTGCTTCGCTTCAAGCGCTCTGCCTCTGAAATAAACTAGGATGAATCTTTGCTACCAGCCTCAACTTGCTGAGCTAGTCCTACAACGACACACAGTTGTCAGTTTAAAATCCAAAAAAGTATCCAACATAATGGTAACAGTCCTGAACTACTGCACTCTGAGTAATTTCTTAATCCAAAAGTTTAATATATTAGAACCCAGTTTAGGGAACTCAACTTCTCAGATTTCCTCCCATCCTGAATGCTAAATTCATCTGTAAATGAAGCACTATTACTTGTGATTGTTCAGTATATTTTGAAGGCCTCAAAAGCAATCACTAGCTGCCAGATACAAGATAGTAATTTCAATATGAAAGGCAATAGACAACCTGAACAGCTCAAGTCTGACAACCCAAGTATTGCGTAAGTGAATGAGAAAGTGTTTTCAAACTTTAATATGTACGAATAAGCTTCAAAATGAATTTCTCAGCTGTCCCATCAGGGATTGGCACACATTTCTCCAGATTTCCCCTTGAGATCCTGCCAGCTCCTCCAGCCAACCAGCCAATAAGTCAACAAGTAAAACTGCCACAGTGTCCTGGTACCAAAGCATGCAGTTTGCAGTAAGGGGTAAAAAACTAAAACTAATATCCAGATATTTCAATGTGTTCATTTGATTTTAAATCCTTATCTTGTGGTGCCAATTACAGTTTTCCCAGCATCTGTTTTAACAAAGGCTTACAGGTTCAAAACATACTTCCTTTGTGTTATAGATGTTCTGCCTCTTCAAACCCTTTCCCATTTCAGGTCAAAGTTATTATCCTGTACAACTGCAGTACAGAACCCTTCCATACAGACTCCAGGTAGTGTTCAGTTTGCTAAGAGTTATCTACATTAGGGATTGTAAATATCGGTTAAATGAATAGTCGAGCAACCTCATGAATTCTTATCGGTTAGTCGGTTATTCTATAGTCCCTGGGGCGGAACCAGCAGCAGTGCGAGGTGCCAGGCAAGAGCTAATCCGCAAGGGAAACCAGTTTAAAAACCAGCTCCTCTTGCAGACTGGTCCTTGTCGCCCTGTGCTGTTGCCTCTGATAAAGAAGCAGCAGTGCGGGATGGCATCAGCCCTTCTCTGGGGGGAGGGTTAAGCTCCTGGACCCGGAGCGAACCGGAACTGAGCTGGGCTCCTAATACACTTTAAATGCAGAGCCACAGCGGGGGTAGATCCCAGATCCAGCGTGAGCCAGAACTGAGGCGGGCTGCTGGCCGGCCCACTAAAAAATTTACTAGTTTTGGAGGGAGGAAAATGCGTGTAGTCTATAGCATTAACATATAAGCTTTTGCTTATTGGTTAACTAGTTAATCAACTGCACTATTACATCCCTAGTCTACGTAGCAGAGAAAACTCACCTGCTTGCCAGTGTCTGCTGACTCTGGCTCCTACTGCAGGGCTCCCACATTTACCTATAGACTTCTGGGTTCAGGCTGAAGCCTGATACCTGAGATCCCCCTACCCTGCAGAACCCCAAATTCCAGTCCAAGGCTGAAAGTCTACAGAGCAATGAGACAGTCCTGCACCATGAGCCTGAGTCACCTAAGCCAACTAGGGGATTTTATTTATTGTGTATACTAGGGCTAGTCAACTTTGGAAGTTCTGGGGACCACAGTGATACTCACAGCACATGCCAAGGACCGCAACTTAAGCACAGTTGCATATACATGCAAATATATATGCAAATAGAGTAGCTTCTTTCACACTGACGGCAAGACTACACAACATGCAGGCCCCATTTAAGTCAGTTCTGCAGATATTAATAAAATGCAATAGTTACCCAAATTCCATCCATATGACAGCACTTTCAGGGTGTGTCTAAACTACATGGCTCCATCGATGGAGCCATGTGGATTAGGCTGATGGGCAAAGGGAAATGAAGCCCGCGATGTAAATAACTGATTTAAAGGCTTTCCTTGTCGACCAATCCCCATCTAGACTGCCGCTTTTTGCTGGCAAAGTGCCGCATCGGCAAAAAGCAGCAGCCATTTCTATTCAAATGAAACGCGGGATATTTAAATCC
This sequence comes from Pelodiscus sinensis, assembly GCF_049634645.1. NCBI lineage: Eukaryota > Metazoa > Chordata > Testudines > Trionychidae > Pelodiscus > Pelodiscus sinensis. The sequence continues at coordinate 36,746,894 of NC_134725.1, forward strand.
CTGCTTCATTTGCAATAGCGATGTGCCGAATCTACATCCCTCTGTTGGCAGAGGGGTGTAGTTTAGACACACCCTAAGTTACAACACAAAACATTACAGTTACTGTACCTTTCTGGTGAAATTTTTAGCACTGAGATGGCTCCTGGAAAACTCTACACACCTTAGGTTAGGAAAGCTTACAGCTGTCAGCACAGTGCTGATGGTTCATGTTTTATGAAAGCAGTAGAAGATAGCTTTCATTGTAAGAGGTAGAAGACATCGTGAACTGACTATTTTCTCCCCCGCTTGCAAAGCAAATACAGTCTGTGTGAAACTGTAAATACTTTCACCATAAACATTATGGCATCCTACTTATACAACAATTCTCTCAACTCAATAAGTCAATCCTCTTGGAGGTAGACAGTTTATATATTTGCATTGTCATTTCATGAGAAGATAAATGATCATTCCTCATGTTTTAACTTCCCTCATACAAAATTAGCTGTTGTTAATCAATACAGTATAGCAAAGAGGTATTCATGTACCAGGGTGACTGTGATGGTAGAGAAAAAATTACTTGTAAATTAGGGCACATAGCCTACAGTCTAGAGCAGGGCTACTCAACATGCGGCTCATTGGCCATATCAGCCCGTGGTCCGTTTGTTTGCGGCCCACGGGTGGGAGCCAAAACAAAAAAGTAGTCAATATACTGGTCTTCGGTTGATATATGTTTTAGTAGTTAAATTCCCATACTGTCATTGCTCATTGAAAGTGCTGTCATATGGTTGGAATTTGGGTAAATACTGCATTTTATTAATGCCCACTGAACTGACTTAAATGTAGCCTGTATGTTGTGTAGTCTTGCTTTAATCTTTGTATTCATGCCCGTCAGTGTAAAAAGCTATTTGCATATACTTGCGTATATATGTGCAACAACACTTAAGTTGAGGCCCTCAGCATGTGCTGTGAGTATCACTGTGGTCCCCGGGGCTTCCAAAGTTGAGTAGTCCTGGTTTAGAGCACGAAATCAGCAGCCAGCAGTCCTGTGTTCCAGTTCCAAGTCTGTCACTGAATGAACCTCAGCAAGTCACTTTCCATGCCTCAGTTTCACAATCTGTGAACTGAGAATATTTATCTACTTTGCTGGACACTGTAACATTTCATTGAGAAAGGTGCAGGTTAACGACTTCACTGATGCAAAGTGTTTAGGGAGAACTTCAACTTGCTGGTTTTGCTGGTATTTACCACTCTGAATGGTTTCTAAAGAAAACATCAGTTGCTCTACTATGGACTCCAGGACTGATTTTTTTTTATTAATGACAATCTCCTATACTAAGGGCCAGTCTACACTACCACTTACGTTGATGTAACTCATGTCCCTCAAGGACATGAAACAGACACTGTACTGAGACACATTTTACAGCAACCTATGTACTGTCTATACCAGTGCTATGTTGGTGGGACAGAGTCTCCTGTCAACATAGCGTGTCTTCACCACACTGGCAACAGCTGTTACTAGTGCTACATTGGTACAGTTTAGTATAGAGTTGCCATCATCTACATAAATTGCCAGTCTGTCTTGGCTCAGTAGGGACAGATCACTCTCTGATTTTAACCAAGATAAGGCACACAGTTTGTAATGGATGTAGTTAGTATCAGTAGAGGTTATCAGCCTTGGATGTGTCTGCCCTATGTCCAATTCCCAAATCTGGAATAATTTAGGATGTCAATGCTTTGCTAGTTTTATATGGTAAAGAAATATTTCAAAATATAGCATTTCAAGATATCAGGTTTGTATATTCACATGAGACATAATGGGTTTCCAAAGACTCAAACACACAGTAACTATGGCAACAATACAGAAGAGACAGGATGTGCAACAGGGGCAAGGGGGTTCACAATTTTAAATATTTTGATCAAGAATGACTTGAAGTATCATTTCTACAGATGGCTTGTCCCAGGGATTGTGTTTGCTGTGTATTTCTTACATGAATAAGGAGATAAAGAACTTTCAAAAGAAATCCCAAGTAAGAGCCTTTGAAACAGTTGTGGTGATGGGGGAAAAGGTCCTCTCTAACACAGGCTACTGAACATTCACAAAGTGCTAGATAATAACCATGGCAACCTCTGGAGGCAAGTCATATCAATCCCAAAGTGGCACTAAACCTATATGTTCAGAAACCATATGTTATCTTGTAGAACCTATGAGCCCAGTCGTGACCAAGGATGCCACTGTGAATGATGCTGTAAAAACAGAACAAAAGACGGTCCCTGCACCAGAGAGCTTATAATCTGAGACATGAGACAACAGATGGGGGTGTTCAAGAAAATAGTGAGATCACATTACTTATAACTCACATAAAATTGAAAGGTTACTGGAATCAAATATCCATTCTTAAAGACAATGGATTTGAACCAACAAGAGCCAGAGAATTCCAGGTGAAAGCTGCTAATTCCCATCCTCTAAACAATATCAGACTTGTTTTAAATTTCATTTTCATTGCTTTTTACAGTGAATTATAGAAGGGAAAAAAGAAAAGACTAATTATAATGGATTAAAAGAGAACCAGCTCAATGACACAAACTATTCTGTTTCTTCCAAACATAAGATACCAAGCACCATCACCAGGACTTCCTGTTCTGTTCAGACCAAATGTAGCCTTTCAGCACACGCCAGAATTCCTCCTACAGAACCATTACATCAGTCCATTGGAAAGTCAGAATGCATAGTTTAAAAAAAAAGATATTCTAATATGGATGAAACAAGCAGAATTTGTAATTCTTGAACTGCCAATTATTTCAACTACAGAATTAAAATAGTCCAAAAAAGTGTAATTAAAAGGATTCTTCCTTCCACCCCCTCAGCCTCCACAAAATAAACTCAGGTAACTCAATCTTGGAATATGTTGCCTTGGAAAACATGCAAAAATTCTCATTCCTTTCCCTGGTGGTCCTTCCTTTAAACTATAGACCTAACCTGATCTCTCTCTCTATACAGTATATAAAAAAAAATTACTGTGGAACAACAGAGTGACATCACCACATCATCTATGTCCTCATGCTGCCACCATCTTCATTTGCTTGCTGCAGCCAGCCTCAGTGCTGTCCACTCCAAGCATGGGCTGCTCCAGCTCCCACTTCACTCCCTGGGGGGCTGTGCCATCCCAGCTTGACCCTCCCCCAGGCTGTGCCAGGTCCCCTCCACTATCCAAGCCTGATCCCAGACCACTCCAAGTCCCCTCCACGAGCTAAACCCGACTTTCCGCAAACCCCCTCACCTCTTCTTTTGAGACCCTGCACCCTCAGCCCACTCCTATACCTTTCCCAGCCACCCACCCCAGCTAGACACCTACCCCCAGCCTAATCCTGCCCCCTTTCCCCTGGCCAGACACCTACTCCCAGAGAAGGGGGGGTTACAAGTAGAGGGCACAGCACCCTAGTCTTATTTAGTTCAAACTTGTGCCTTTTCTTGCTTTTTGGGGGGGGGGGGTGCATTAACAACAATCAAAAGGGGGAGAGGGATTCACAGCACATTTTTAATGTCTTTTTTTTCTGCTTACTTCTAATAAAAGAAATTCAGGTCCTGTTGATCTTGGAAAATTGAGGCTAATGACATTCCAGAATCAAAAGGGCTTTACATTTGTTTACATTTTTGTTTTGACTACACCTTCACACCCTTTAACTTCAATGACTAATTCATATTTTGGATTAAAGATATCTATGTCAAAGGTCCAGCAAACACCATTATACATCATATCACTATTGCAAGCAGAGAGATACTGAATAGATTCTAGGCACTTTGCATTGCTTCATTACTTAAAATATATACAGTTATATACACATTTTGTAAACTGAAGAAACAAACTTCACCTACTAACATAACTACTGACCCTCTAAAACATAAGCAGAACTTCCAGAAGCTCTCACATCTGAGTCATTGGGCATTCCTGACCAGAGCAGTAGTGACCAGGAGATACCACCATCTGTCATTTGTTCAGTGGCTGATATGAAAGGAGTTGCATGGTTTCAGTACATTTCCCACTGAATAGCTATGAACGTCTCATAAACCAGAACTAGCCCTCTTTTAACAAACTCTAAGATTAAAGATACAGATATTTTCCATGCTATCAGTAATCCCTTGAGTTCGGAATTCAGAGACAATGGTGAGGCAGCGTGGAACTGGCACTGATATACCTCTCAGTGAGACACCTTTTGTGAGCGTCACTGCCACTTTTTAAAGCAGGTCAAAAAGACATGGACTAAGATTAAAACGTTTTTTAAAAAAATCTAAATTGTTTTACTGAAGTTTGACAATATGGGCACAGGATGAAATAAAAACTCATCCAAAAGAGGATTCAGATTAGTCAGAGAACAGACAGGAAGTTCTTAATGTGGCACACCTAGAATAACCAACTTTCAAAAAGCAGCCACCCTGAATCACTTCAGTTAAACTAAGTCTGTTATACTTTAGTTCTGCTATCAAGAGCTAATCCTAATAACTGTACCATCACTTGCCCTTTATCTATTATAGCACTACAAAAAATACCAATTCAAATTTCACCAGTCTGACATTCTGATTCTTAAAGTATGCTAAATAGTTGATGTAGCTGTGGACTTTAAACGAGCAGTTTCCAACCAGCCTGACTCAATAGTCTGTAACCACAAGGCAAGTGGGTTCAAACTTTTTTGGGGGAAGGAGGCAGCAGAGTTTAGGTGAAACACAGTACATTAACATTTTGTTCATATACACTTGACGATTTTAAACTAGAGCACTTCATACCCTCAGTGACATGCTATTCCACTACAGCCTTAAGGAGACACTGAAATATTCATAAGAATGTTAAGCCTAAACATTAAAAAATTATTTTAAAACAATCAGAAGAATGTGCTTGTGAGTTTGCATGAAGTGACATTCTTCATCATAGAAGCGGTGGATAGGTGATCACACGAAGCAGAAGACTCAGCCAGGAAGTGTTTTGCTCATGTCCTCAAAATAGGAAGCTGGTACCCAAACTCATTTTATTCTACAGAGGCAATAGTAAAATTGAAAAATGGTCACTTAAATGCTCCTGGAACTAAAATGTAATGTTGTACTTAAATGTGACATTTTATGAAGTTGCTATTAAAATCTTAAGCTAACTGATTGTTAAAGGTTTATATATCCTTCCTGCTCTCCTCTGCCATATCACTAAGGAAAGCAGATATTTTATTCTTTTGAGCATTCTATTTCATTGCTATTATACTGAATCTCTGCCTCGTGCTTGGAGTGAATCCAAGATGTGACAGATGCAATAAGCATGAAGATTTAACTTGAAAAACCCAATGATGTTTGAAAAGGCAGCTAACTAGAAGACAGAGTAATCCCAACACAGTACATAAAAAGAGACACAATTGCTGATTAAAGCAATCTGTGTGCAAGGCTGCATATGACCATTAAAAATTTACCACTCTGAAGAGTGATATCAGAAACAAACACAAGACAGATACTACCATATGCATATTATGGACGGTTGGGTCTTACGCTAGTTACCGCAAATACACAAAAAATAAGCCTGCTTTGCCTTTGTCACACCAGTACTTGATCTTTCACCGTTGTGCATACAACCTTTAGCAAACATGAATATTACCTATAACAAGATGTGTCAGTGAGCATACAGTAACCTGTTTTTCCTCTTTGGTGCGTGAAAGCCTTTCAATTCTTGCTGTTAAAAATCCACTTTTTATATCCTGTAAGGTATTTGCCATTTTTTCTGTCCACACATCCTTATTACATATGGACATGTTTAATTCCTATGGCATGCACTGTGTCAATTGACAGAGCTTTCCACAATCTCCAACGTGAACACATGGCTTCTACTATTATGCTTTTCTTACATATTTATGTAAATAGAGATTAACATCAAATAGTTTAGTTATAACCATCCAAAGGCTAAATAAGGACTGGCACAGTAAATAGGCTGCATCAGTTAACAGTTTTCAAAAACAAGTTATCCTGTATACCTCTAACATCTTAAGCCTGATTATGCAAACCTGCATGTGTAGCTCCAACTCATGTATGCATGTCCAGGATTGAGACTTTAAATTAATAATACAAAAAGATCCTACAACTAATGCACATCTATTGTTTTGAACAATAAAGTGCACCAATCATTTTTACTTTTGTTTCCAGTCAGCTTGTAGTCCATTTCTTTATCAGGTTCTCATACACTGTCACAATACTGCATTGTCTGTAGCTGAAACACTACAATGGAATGTTTTGTTTGTTTGTTTTAAGAAAATGGTGGCTATTATATTTTGATTTATGGGAAATATTTCTATTGATTTCTAATTTTGTAGAAACTTTTTAATAAAGCAGTAATTAAGGCCAACAATTTATACCCCCTTAATTCCAATCTTTCACTTAGAAGCATTCAGGGAAAGTACCTTTTGATATGGGAATCAAACCCAAAGAAAACTCTTCACATAGTTCTTTGCTTTCCTTGGCTTTCAAGAGGATAGAATACGCATCAAAATGGCATGACATCTACTATACCAACACGATACAGCATTACACAGCAACAGAAGAGCCTTCATAAGGTGAGATGCACATTATAGAGAGTTGACTAATACATCTGCTTGTACATAGTCAACAATTTGCAAAACAATACAAAAAAACAGATTTATTCTCATGTATCAATACATATCATGTCACTCCTTCAGCCTAATGACTCAGAATGCATCACCATGAGCAAACTGCAATGCAAAAGTCATAAATGAAAAACATACAAGGGGGAAAGGCATGACTTTTTCCACAAGAAGGGCCAGTAGCGTGTGTGCAATTTTTAAAATCAAGATTGGATATTCTTCTAAAAGGAATGCTTAGATATTATTTTGGGCAAGTTCTAAAGCCTACCTTATATAACTCCATCTAGATCACAATGGTCCCTTCCTCTTTGAACTCCACGAATTTATACCTCTGAGTTCTCACTTTCTTGAAGAGACATCCACTCTCCTTCTTTCCTCCATACAGAGAGTCAGAAGTCAACTCACAAATTTTCACTTATCTATAGGAAGCCTTTATTGTGAATTAATTTTAAGAAATATTTTATTGTATCTCTCCGGGGGAAAATAATTCTGCTGTGTGTTCCATGAGCCATTTAAAAGCTCACTCATACTTTTCAGAAATATCCCCTATTCAGATTCTCCACAGGCCTAGTTATCTGTCACAGCATCCCACTTTTAACATGGAAAGAGCTTTAATAATCACAGCTAGACTGCCTGGCCTGCAGAGAAGATGCACACAGGAAGATTTCATTCAATATCAATAGCAAATATAAAGCATCTTATTTATCAGAGCTCAGTCTCCAAAATTTCCCTTTGTTTCCCTTGATCATCAGAGAACGTACGCTCTCTTATTAGTTCCTGCAATTAGCCATTCACCTTTGTCCTTAGATATACAAACTAAATCCACTGGAAGACAAGACAGTACCCTCTCCTCCCTAATCCAACACAGAGTGAACACTTCTAAAGCCCTCAATCCATATACATACGGATAGCTCCAACCCCAACCCAACCCCATTTACAATCTCTTTAAACACCGAACTCCTACATGCTTCTGGCTTCTATCCCACCTCATCAAACCTATGCAGCACCCCTAGCCCCTGCGGCCAGCTTTCACCCCACCAGCCCGCATGCAGCAACTACGTTCCCCCAAGCCTTCATCTTCCCATTCAGCACCTCTCCCCCCCGCGCCCCGCTCCTGCCCCAGACCAGCACCCAGCCTCTTCCCCACCTTGCCCCCACTGCCCGCGCCTGGCCCCCGCCCTCTCGCCTTCCACCCCTCTCACGGCCACTCACCGCACAGTGCCCGCCCGCTGCGCACCAGTGTCCCGACCTGCGCTCGCGCCTCAGCCCGGCGGAGCCGCCACCGCCGCCTCCCGCCGCCTGATTCCGACTGACCACGGCCAAGGGCTGGGAGCAGCGCCGGCTCCAGCCCCGCCCCTAAGCCCGGCCCCGCCCCTTTCCCCAAACACTAGCCTCCCCGCCTCTCCGGCCAAACACTGAGCGGCATCCTGAACGGCCAATCGCAGCGAGGGGCGGGGCGGCCACTCTGAGGGAACCCGGAACGCCGTTGCCCCAGCCTCCCCACACCGGCGCGCCCGCGGGGCGGAGCCAAGCAGCAACCTACCCCTCCCCCCCGCACCCTCGGTCTGGCCTCCCGTCTGCGCCTCAGAGACCCGACAGCCGCCGCCTCCCTAGCCCCGTGCAAGCCCTGCGGGTCCTCCGCTCGGCTAGGAGCGGCCCGAGCCGGGCTGTGCTGACAGGCTGCGCCTCACAGACTCCGCCCCCGCTGCCACACCACAGCCAGTACCCGCCCACCATAGCCCCGCCCCGCCCCCGTCATGCCAACCGCCGCCCTACCACACCCCTCGCCCCTCCCCCACTGTCTGGCCACAGCCCTGCCCCCACACCCAACCACCGCCCTCACTCCCCTCCCCCACTGTCTGACCACAGCCCTGCCCCCCCGCCACACCCAACCACCGCCCACACACCCCTCCCCCACCTGACCACAGCCCTGCCCCCCCGCCACACCCAACCACCGCCCTCACACCCCTCCCCCACTGTCTGACCACAGCCCTGCCCCCTCGCCACACCCAACCACCGCCCTCACACCCCTCCCCCACTGTCTGACCACAGCCCTGCCCCCCCGCCACACCCAACCACCGCCCTCACACCCCTCCCCCACCTGACCACAGCCCTGCCCCCCCCGCCACACCCAACCACCGCCCTCACACCCCTCCCCCCACCTGACCACAGCCCTGCCCCCCCCCGCCACACCCAACCACCGCCCTCACACCCCTCCCCCCACCTGACCACAGCCCTGCCCCCCCCCCGCCACATCCAACCACCGCCCTCACACCCCTCCCCCCACCTGACCACAGCCCTGCCCCCCCTGCCACACCCAACCACCGCCCTCACACCCCTCCCCCACCTGACCACAGCCCTGCCCCCCCGCCACACCCAACCACCGCCCTCACACCCCTCCCCCCACCTGACCACAGCCCTGCCCCCCCGCCACACCCAACCACCGCCCGCACACCCCTCCCCCCACCTGACCACAGCCCTGCCCTCCCGCCACACCCAACCACCGCCCTCACACCCCTCCCCCACCTGACCACAGCCCTGCCCCCCCCGCCACATCCAACCACCGCCCTCACACCCCTCCCCCCACCTGACCACAGCCCTGCCCCCCCCGCCACACCCAACCACCGCCCTCACACCCCTCCCCCACCTGACCACAGCCCTGCCCCCCCGCCACATCCAACCACCGCCCTCACACCCCTCTCCCCACCTGACCACAGCCCTGCCCCCCGCCACACCCAACCACCGCCCTCACACTCCTCCCCCCACCTGACCACAGCCCTGCCCCCGCCACACCCAACCACCGCCCTCACACCCCTCCCCCCACCTGACCACAGCCCTGCCCCCGCCACACCCAACCACCGCCCTCACACCCCTCCCCCACCTGACCACAGCCCTGCCCCCGCCACACTCAACCACCGCCCTCACACCCCTCCCCCCGTCTGACCACAGCCCTGCCCCCCGCCACACCCAACCACCGCCCTCACACCCCTCCCCCACCTGACCACAGCCCTGCCCCCCCGCCACACCCAACCACCGCCCTCACACCCCTCCCCCCACCTGACCACAGCCCTGCCCCCCCGCCACACCCAACCACCGCCCGCACACCCCTCCCCCCACCTGACCACAGCCCTGCCCTCCCGCCACACCCAACCACCGCCCTCACACCCCTCCCCCACCTGACCACAGCCCTGCCCCCCCCGCCACATCCAACCACCGCCCTCACACCCCTCCCCCCACCTGACCACAGCCCTGCCCCCCCCGCCACACCCAACCACCGCCCTCACACCCCTCCCCCACCTGACCACAGCCCTGCCCCCCCGCCACATCCAACCACCGCCCTCACACCCCTCTCCCCACCTGACCACAGCCCTGCCCCCCGCCACACCCAACCACCGCCCTCACACTCCTCCCCCCACCTGACCACAGCCCTGCCCCCGCCACACCCAACCACCGCCCTCACACCCCTCCCCCCACCTGACCACAGCCCTGCCCCCGCCACACCCAACCACCGCCCTCACACCCCTCCCCCACCTGACCACAGCCCTGCCCCCGCCACACTCAACCACCGCCCTCACACCCCTCCCCCCGTCTGACCACAGCCCTGCCCCCCGCCACACCCAACCACCGCCCTCACACCCCTCCCCCACCTGACCACAGCCCTGCCCCCCGCCACACCCAACCACCGCCCTCACACCCCTCTCCCCCGTCTGATCACATCCTTGTCCCCCCCCGCCCTACCCAACCACTGCTCTCACACCTCTCCTCTCTCCCACACTGTCTGACCACAGCCCTGCCCCCTGCCACGCCCAACCACTGCCCTCTCACCCCTCACCATGCTCCCACTGCCTCACCACAGCCCTGCTCCACCGCCCTACCCAACCACCGCCCTCACATGCCTCACCACCCCCCACTGTCTCACCACAGCCCTGCTGCCTCCCCAGCCAGGAGCCACCCACTTCCACTCTTGCCCTGCCTCCAGCCTTGCTGATTCATCACTCTACCACACTCAGGGACCTGCCCACAGTACTGGGCACTGACCGCCATGCACTGCTCCACACTGCCCAGCCCTGCTCTCCCCCCATATCAGCACTGCCCACTCTGCACCTCCCATGCTGGTCCCTGCCTGCCATACACCCAGTGTTCCCAGCTGGTTGCCTCCTGTGCCAGTGGGTGTCTGGAGGATTCTGGCCCTGAAAGCAGGGGCTGGTCACTACACCAACTGAAATAGTAATTTGAAGGTGTGTCACAAGAGCCAGGAGTGATGGACGTGCATGCTATGGTGATGTAAGCATCCTATTAGCGATGACGGGCGTGCATGCAAAAGTAATGGATGCACACACCTTGGCAATGGATGCGCGCACGATGGTCACGCAGCCTGTGGCAATGAATATGTGCCCATAGGAGCAATAGACAGACACACCATTAAAGGGGCATGTAACCTTCAGTCTTGCTGGCATCTTCTGACATTTAGAGGCATCACTGTGCACTCATGCCTCACTGGCTGTTACCATATGTGCATGTAAAACCCATATAACTGGACCTGTAGTAGCAAAACCCAGCACACCCCAGTACATATAGATTCCCGGACATACAGCCAGCAAAGTGAAAGTTTCAAATAGTTGACTTATGCCACACAAAAATAAAAATCGAACTCCAGAGCCATTAGTAATTCTATTTAACAACATAACCAGCGTGTTGTTTTCTTCATATGGTGGCAGAAGTAGACCACAAATAATGGTTGCATAACACTTTTCAGAAGAAACAAAGAAGCCAATGGTCTTAAAACCCAAAGATTTCACCTCCAGCCTTAAAAATAAATTCACATATTTGGATGTTGACATCACTTAGGTACAGAATTTTTATCTCTGTTGTTCAATGAAATAACCTAAAATAGAGATTTATATAATAGATCATCACTGACTTCAGTGTAGATATGCAGCAAATGTCAGTGTTCCCAACATAGGAAGTTACACTAGGTTTTATTCTTCTGTTCCCGGAAGGCACATTAAGCATATTCAAATAGGGTATGTCTAGACTACATGGCTCCATTGACGGACCCATGTAAACTAGTTTACCCGGCATAGGCAAAGAAGCAGGGATTTAAATAATCCCGCTTCATTAAAATAAACATGTCTGCCACGCTGTGCCGACTGATCAGCTGATCTGGCACAGCGCGGTAGTCTAGACGTGGATCGGTCGGCTGGAGTAGCCTTTGCCGACTGATCCTGCTTCCCCAGCCAACCGATCCGTGACTAGATTACCGCAGTTATGCCAGATCAGCTGATCGTCGGCACAGCGCGGCAGCCTTGTTTATTTTAATGAAGCAGGGATTATTTAAATCCCCGCTTCTTTGCCTATGCCCGGTAAACTAGTTTACATGGCTCCGTTGACCGACATACCGATAGTGATGGATAGTCTAGACATACCCATAGTGATGGATCAATGCTTATAGCTCAGAATGATGCCACAAAACAAAAGACCAATTTTGGCTCCTTATATTGTTTGAAAATACTGACCAAATTTGTCTGCTTACATTTAGACACTTACTTGATTTTCAGAAGGACTGACCACCCACCCACAGTTCCAATTAACATCACTCAAGTTTTAAAACTGTCTCTCAATTCACTGATACACTGGGATAAGAACCCTGTAAAATAAAGTGGCCCATTTTGTGCTGCTTGTTACAAACCCCAGGAGGTTTATTTGTAAAGGGTATACATAGTGCATGACAGATAAGAGTGCAAGACACTCAAATAGAGTCTCAGCAGAGACAATTTATCACAACTCTTGTTGGCTTATCTGGGTCACAAGTGTCAGAAACATCAGCATGTACAGTAGCTCCAAGTCAAAACAAACATATGAAACCTGACAAAAGTTTAACCACAACTTTGATAAGTGGAAAGATCTTCTTTGTTACAAACACCACCACATTTCTAATAGTCACTCCACGCAAAAATTAGATTTAAAGGTGATGCCTTCCGCATGTAACATTTTGGGAGCAAGATCTTGCTGCTGAAATACAGTGTAGCAAATTTCCTCTCCATTCTGATCCACAAAAATCCCTTCATCATCAAAAAATAAACACTATAAAAAGCAATTTAGCACTACCTCGGTCATATTGCAGTTAAACCTTTTCATCTTAGCATACTTGAATTGTGTTTCATATTTTACACACACATAGGGAATCAACAGTAGAGATGGATCTAGAATCTGAGTGCTTTGACTGTCAATCCCCTTGCTATTAATCCGCTAGAAAACATACATCTGAGTTGCTTTGCCAATCTCTGGGGAACAACAGCCTCTGTTATAACACATTACACACAGGGTAAGGTAGCACAGGGAGTGAATAAGAATTTTGGGAAAGACACAAACACTAGGGGTCACCAAATGAAATTAATAGGCAGAGCCAGGTTTAAAACAAAAAAAATACTTCTTCATACTAACATACTGTCATCGCATGAAACTCTTTGCTAGAGGCTGTTGTGAAGGCCAAAACTATAACAGAGTTCTAAACAGAGCTAGGTAAACTCATGGAGGACAGGTCCATCAATGACTATTAGCCAGGATGGGCAGGAATGATGTCCCTAGCCTGTTTGTCAAGAGCTGGGAATGGGTGACTGGGGGTGGATCACTTTAATGATCATCTGTTCTGTTCACTCCCTCTGGGGCAGCTGGCATTGGCCACGGCTGGGAGACAGGATACTGGGATACATGGACCTTTGATCTGATCCAGTCTGATTGTTCTTATCCCTGCAGTTTTAGGTGGACGTTTAGAAGGATATAATAAACTCAGCTCAAATTTGGTTACCTATCTCTTCAAAACCTGCCATGATCTCTTCAATGACCACAACTGACCAGGGCCTTTCAACCAAAAGACACCATACAGTTTCTCAGTGAAGTCATGCTGGGACATTCACTCAGTACTGAAAAGGAAGAAAGGAAGACATCAACCCTCAACACTATTTCCTACAGCATCTAGAGGGAAAGGACCAAATATTGCTCAAATTCTGTCCTAGGACAATGAGCTGATTAGGAGTTGGTATGGCTGCAGACATACAGAGACATCATAAACTTTAATAGAGTGTTTTAATCAAAATAGAGAAAATAAATATAAGATCATATATTAATTCTTCAATTCCCCTCAGTGCAGTCATCTTCACTATTTGTAGGCTAAAACTCTTCGTAAAAGCATGTTGCTTGCAACTACAAAGCATATAAATATATTAGCCTGACAATGTAGCATTTTAAGACATCACATTAAAGGTTAATTTTCTCCCCATGAAATTTATGTTTACTATTAAAATCTATGTACAGGCAGTCCCCGGGTTATGTACAAGATAGGGACTGTAGGTTTGTTCTTAAGTTGAATTTGTATGTAAGTCGGAACTGGTACATATTGTAGGGGAAACTCTAGCCAAACATTTCTCCAGAGCTCAGTTTTATTCTCCCAAACCTCACTTCCCTCAGTCCTTTATTCTCAAGCTGAGGTGTCTGCTGAAAAAAGCTGTTCTGCGTCTCCCTGGTCTGCTGGGGGGGCGCTAGCTTCGCGTCTCCCTGGTCTGCTGGGGGGAAGCAGCTAGTGCGGGGTTGCCTCACCCCGTTTGTAAGTAGGGATCCGATGTAAGTCGGATCCATGTAACCCGGGGACTGCCTGTAGTTAGAAAGATTACACAACAGAGTTTATATTCCTAAATCATCTCACCACTATCAGGAGGACTAGAAGTTTAACTTTATCCACTGGCATGTAGCAAAAGGGACATATAGAAATGCGTCAAGTTGAGCTGTTCACAATTTTATCTACTCCCCCTTGTCTCCCACACACACTCCATATGATAAACCTTATAATTCCTTTGCAGAAAGGAAGCAGAGCAAATCATCAGTCACACACATTAAGCCCTAATTCTGAAAGCCACGTCAGCTGCTACATTTTGCTAACTTGCAAACACAATGGAGTCTGGATTAACCGATATCCAGTAATCCGACACTCCGCTTTATCCGACCCTGCAGCTCCCGGGGACTGCAGGGTCGGATACAGCACGGGCCGAGAGAACGGCCCCGCTTGCTGCCTCGTCACTCTCTAGGAGAAGCTGCTGCTGCCGCTGCTGCCAGAACGCTTCCAGGGTAACAACTGAGCAAGGGAACAACTGATGCCACTCCTGCGGGGTGAGATGACTTCATCCCCGGCAGGAGCGGCATCAGCTCTTCCTTTGCTCTCTACAGTAGTCGGTATCATCCGACATATTCAGTAATCCAACCATGTGTTGGTCCCGTTTAGGTCGGATGATAGGGACTCTACCGTACTTCTCTATTCTACCAGTGCAATAATGATTTTACATGATTTTGTTCATGTATCTCAAAGTGCTTTACAAGTAATTAATTTGTTATTCCTCACTGTTTTCCTGGTAGAGAAATCAAAGTGTGTGGTCTGATTTAGACTTCAGAAAAGTCTAACAAAAATCAAACCAGGAGTGGCCTGGCCCAAGATTAATGCAGAACTAGAACAGATATCAGGAGTCTTGACTTTCAGGTCCTACTTTAGCCATTCTATCTATCCAATCCTAACAAGGTATGTATGTGTGTTGGTATTTTAAGGGAGGGAAATGGGGGAAACATACTTTTAAATGAAAACTATAAAGTACAAATTATTTGCTTGAGGGATGTAGCTTGCTCTCATCTTACTCGGATGTATCCTGCATGGGAAAGTATATGGGAGCAGGTAATGGCAGAACAAATGCAATGCCCTATTGCATCTCCAGCTGGGGCGAACTTTTCTTTGTCCTTTTGACCTTGCTCCGTGTAATTGTACACTGCTGGTTGCCCATTGGTAGGAAGGATAGATTAGTGTCGGTACTTTTGAACAGATGAGCAACATATCAACTACAGCAGTTCAAAACAGCAGTTATACATCAAAGGATGAATTTGGCACAAATACTTCAGTATGTTTAGAACTCATGGGCTGAGTTTCCTCACTGCTAAATATGTTCTAAAACAAAGGTGCTCCCCTGCCCACAGACTCTGATTGGCCTGGGGGTAGGGAGTATGTGAAACTGTAGATCCCCACCCCCATCCTGCCAGGAGTGTGTGGCATCTAGAGAGAACTGCCAGCTGTTTTGAACAGCTGGTGATTCCCTCCAGGCACTGCATGCCCCTGGTGGGGGGAGAAGACTGCGTGCTTCCCTCACCCCAGGCCAATCAGGAGTCTGGGGGCTGGGGAGTGCACAAAGTCTGCTCCCTCCGCCAGGAGCACTTGGCACCTAGAAGAATCTCTAGTTGTTCAAAAGGCTGGCAGTTCTCTCTAGGTGCTGTATGCCCATGGCAGGGGGAGAAGACTTTGAGTGCGCTCCTGTTCCCAGGTCTTGATTGGCCTGAGGATGGGGAAGTGCCAAGGTTGCCATAGGCTAGATCAGTGGTTCCCAATCTTTTTGATACTAGGGACCAGTAAACCTATTCACAAGCTTTTGGAGGATTGGTAACATTTATTTGCATATTCACATATTCATAAGCAAATGATGAATATGCAAATAAATTGTGTCGCTGGCCCTACCTGTCCGGCAGGTTGTTCCACCCACCCCCCCTCCGGCCCCAATCCTGGCTGCTTTATTGGCCGGTGCCTGCTCCCCCAGCTGCATCTGGCATGGGCATTCTGTATCAGTGCACATGGCACCTGGCCTTCTCCCTGGGTCCTAGCGCCCACCAGATCTAGCCCCGCTGCCCAGAAGCATGCCCAGCAGAGATGCCGCGACGGCAGGCACTCTCCCAAGAGGACCACGTCGCCGTGCTTGGCAGTGCGGATTGCTACTACCACGTCACACAAATTAATAGGATCCTACGTGATCATTTTTCTAAGGACTGGTACTGGGTCGCGGACCACACTTTGGGAAACGCTGGGCTGGATCAATCAGTTTGGGATCTGGCCCACGTAGTCTGTCTTGCTCTCCCCTGTTCTAAAGGAAGAAAACTGACTTCTAGTGTGTTTAGGGAGCTCAGCAATGTAAAGTCCTATTATTTTGCAGCTTAACTTCTGAGTCACACAAAATATGCCAGACCATGATAGGTTAGCTTGAGCATTTCCTGATTACAGATGTCCCAGGTTATACAACTTTTGGGACATTTGCCATGGTTTGTTTGTGTATTTTTCAAAGCAGGGGTTCTCAATCTTTCCAAAATACTGTACTCCTTTCAGAATTATGAAGCCCAAGCCCTCTGACTGGGGTTGACGCATATAACTTAGATTCACAGAACTCTCTGTGGCATGAGGACCAAGGCAATAACCCTGCCTGCCATCCCATAATGCCAGCCCTGCACTTGTAATCTCCCCTAAGACCATCTCCCCACCCCTGTGAGAGTCACAATTCTCAAGTTAAGACGCACTGATCTAGATCAATTGGCATACCCCTTAGAAGAACTCTTTGTACATCCTGGTTGATAACCACTATTTTAAGGCATGTTAATTCATTTATAAACAAAATTATACTTGCACAGAATGAAGCCTTAGATTGCAGGAAACACCAGGCCATTCCACCTTTAACTCATGCTGTTATAATCCTTCCTTCCTCAAAACAGCATGAGTTACACACACATGGCCAAATTTGGCACTGGTGCAACTGGATGCCTGTCTCATTGAAATAAATGATACAGTTTTATATATCCTTATATTTTATGAGCTTATGTTACCCTTTATAGTTATTTAAATGCAGGTGTCATTTTTTTCTTCAATACACAGAAACCTGAAATGGAAACAAGATCATTCTCTGTCTATGTCGCAGCGTTAGATTTCTCTTCATATTCTGAGGCCCTTAGTACACAGTAGATAAATTCTATCAGATGGTGATGGCAGCTTTATTAAAGTGATTAAACAGCCTTATCTTGAAGGGACATTTCGGTTCTTGTCCTACGTTCAGCTGCTGCCAAAATAAAATGGTGCTAAGACCCAATATACAGCAGTTCTTAAATGTGGTACAATAATTATGCATCTAGTGAAACATGGGAGTATGGTGATCTGTTCCCCAGACCTAGTCAAGCATTTGTTGAAAAGGCGAGAGGGAGAGAGAGAGAGAGAGAGCTGTTTTGTTTGGCCTTATGATTCATTCAGCTCTTGGCCAGAAAGGGGAGCTGTAGAATTATGCAATGATGATAACTAGCACAATATAAGTGTCTGATCTGATAAAAAAGGAATTCAGGAGACTGCACAATAGCATGTGTCCTTCAAGGACAGGGAAGGAGGGGAAATGTGTGGATTAAAGTACAGGACTAGCAGTTATAATTGTTGGGTTTTATTAAAAAATCTGCTACTGACCTGCTGCATGGACTTGGGCATGTCCCTGTCCCCCAGTGAGGATAAATAATACTGGCCTGCCTTACAAAGGTGTTGTGATAGTCTACTGAAGTGAATAGAGTGATACAGGGACTTGTGATAAAATCAATGCATTGCTTGTAAGGGGAAATACTTGGATGGAAAATACTGGAGAGTGCAAAGTACCAATAAACAGAGTATTAGTAACTGTGTTCAAGATATTTATTAATGAAAGACTACTGTTCCAAATCACTTACAAGTGCATTATATAAAAAGGCTTTTATATTATGTATGCACACAATCGTGTAATTTATCATACATAATATAAAATCTATCTAATCTATCTACATTATATTTTTGTCTTGCATTCTCCAGTGTAATGATTTATTCAAGATTTCTTTTTTTTAATGTTTCAGTCCTAATTCTTAATTAAAATGTTAGGACACTAGATAGAAAAGCTGCAATTAATTGCAACAGATGGGGATTTCTGTATTGTCCGTCACAGACATATCAGATGATTAACTTCAAAAAAGCAGGCAAGAAAGCCCTTCCTCCTCCCCAGTCCAAAAAAAAAAAAAAAAGAAAAAAAAAAGGAGGAGATAAAGTAGAACTCTATCTGTGAAATGAATAACTTGGGACCAATATTTCTTTTTGTGCTGAATAGTAAAAGGAATTCAGCCAGGCTCTGCATTATAAAGAGTGGCTTTTGGAAATGATCTGAAACGTGGATTTAATAGCATTATTCCTATTACATTTCTTGTTACATTTGTCACGTTTGAAATCTACATCCTGATTATTCAACCTATTTTTAATTCTTTTGTCATTTCCCTTTCACTCCCGTCTGCTAACGGTCCCACTACAAAAGCTGCAAGAGAAAGAAAGGAGACAAATGCAGCCAAAATACTTGCCAGAAGCCAGGGATTGACTGGGTGAGGTTGGTGCATTTGTTTTAAACATTAATTCCTCTGTGTGTTTGTGTATTTTGTTTTTGGAACAGCTAGATCATGAGCATGGCACAATGGAGGCCACATTCCATATCAATAACTAAAACTAATGTTCCTGTAAGATGACTGATTGCATCTATCAGCTGCTCCTGTTCACCAAAATGCTATATGCCTTTGCTGATGCAAATATTTCAGAATGACTTTCAGAGCCAGATGCTCTCTACTCCTTAGTAAGATAAAACTCCCAAGAAGTGGTGGACTGGGTCTTTAAACCCAAATTCCCTGATAGGGATCAGTATCAGGGGAGCTTGGTGTACTTAGCCCAAGTCTTTCTGGTTGTTGATCATTTGCAGCTGCACATACATTTCATTCTGCACCTGTTTGTCTGATATTTTCTCTGGAACTTGATATGAGGTGGCTTTAAACATTAAACTCCTACTTCCCAAGAGTGAGTTTGCTTCTCCACTGCTTTGCATTTCATTCTCATTCTGATTCAGGTTTCCACCTCCTTTGCATTTGTTTAAGTGACAACATAACATGTGGGGTACAGGAGAAGATGCAAACTATTTTTAAATTACAAATGTATTAATTGAAAAGTATTCAGTTAATATAGTTTTATAGTATCTTAAAATGTGGTTCCCCCCACCCCTGGGAAATGTAAAATAATCTACCAGACCATTGGCAATATGGTTATACAAGCTCCCACGCATAGCTCTACAACACACCTACATCTTTACTTTCTATTTTGATTTTGTCTGTCTAACCCAGGGGTCACCAACCAGTTGATCGGGATCTACCGGTAGATCTTGGAGCCTCTGACAGGTGATCCTGGCTGGTTTGACCAGGAAGCTATCAAGTGCCGGCACTTCATCTGCCCCTCTCAGCACTGCCGTGCTGCTCTTGCCCTCAGCCTTCATGGTGCTCTTCACTCCTGGGAGCCTCCTGCTTGCTGTGCAGGGCATGAAAAGAAGAGGAAGGGAGGGTGATGATGCCAGGGTGCCCTTCCCTCTAACCTGTACCCCATCTCCACAGAGCAGAGTGGGGCAGAGATGGAGAGAGTTTACTGGCTGCTTTTGGGAGTGGTGCAGAGCCAGGGTGATCCTGACTTAGCCCCCTGCACCACCACCCAGCAGCCGCCTGTGGTAAGTGGGCCCAGCTAAAGCCTGAATTCTGAATCTGGGCCCCAGTCCTGAACCCCTCCTGCATCCCAAACCTCTGTCCCCAACCTGATAATAGTGAGAGAAAATGGAGTGAGCAAGGACGAGGCCACAGAGAAGGGGAAGGAAGGAGGCAAGGCCAGGGTGTTTGGGATTGAGGTAGATCCTGAATTGCACTTAAATTCAAAAAGTGAACGCATGCTTAAAAACGTTGGAGACCCCGGTCTAACCTTCGTCTGTTTTTACCGTTTTACTGGTTTCATTTGAACAATGTAATCTTGCCCACAGCTTCAGGGTTAGTTTAGTCCAGTGGTCCCCAACCATTTGAGGTTGCTGGGCGCCAGGGGGCGTGGCTGTTCACCCACCGGGTGCCCGGGGGCGGGGCCCCCCCTTGCGCACCCAGGGCCGGGGCCCCCCCATAGCCACATTCCCGGGGCCGGCGCTCTCCCCTCAAGCGCCGTGCGCCCGGCGCACCCTGCAAGCGCCGCGCGTCCAGGGCTGGCGCTGGTGCTCCCCCCCCAAGCACCGTGCGCCCGGGGCCTGCGCTCCCCCCATGTGCCGCGTGCCCAGAGCGCGGGTGGTCAATCCGCGACGCCCCCGGGATCGGCGCTCACCGTGCGCCATGCGCCTGGGGCCGGCTCCGGCACCGTGCCATGTGCCCGGGGCCAGGCCAGCCCTGAGCACTTGGCGGGCGCAGACAAATGCCCCCGCGGGCACCGTGTTGGGGACCACTGGTTTAGTCTCACTGTTCAAAAGAGTCTGCAGCTAAGTCACACCCGAGGAGTAAAAGAACCTAAAGGGGAAAACTGCATCTTATATCAACAGGTGTAAGTAAATTAATCAAAATATCAGTCTACAGGGACAATGGTAAATGTGAACATGGGAAAGTGAGTGAAAGAACAGCATCGGAGGGCATGTATCTGATGAAAAGGACTTTATAAGAGCTGGGTATTCTTATTCAATGAATCCTTTGTGTAGTAAGCCCCCTTTTCTCTCTACAGCATAACTCAGTGGCAGTTTTACCAAACTCTGCATTAAAACAATTTGGAATTTTCCTTCAACCTTGTTATAGAGGCTAATTAGATCCCAGTCTGCTATGAGTGAACTCCAAATTTGCTCAATATTCTTGAAGAGGGTCACTAACACATTTCATTAGATTCATCTCAGTAAGGAACCACTCTCTGTAGTTTATTTTAAACAGAGGTGAAAGTAAGGGTGTGCACCCCAGCCCCCAACTCCAGCAAGAACTGAGCTGTGGCAAAAGCCAGCAGGGAGCTATTTAGAGAGCTGGCAGAGCCCAGGGTTGTGCTAGGACAGTACCTGTCAGAAATTTAAGTTCCTTTCAACCCTGATTTTAAACTAAACACCGAAATCCAAAACTTGAAACACAGAAGTATTCTGAAATCCTGCCCCCCAGCATTGTGCCATGGCTCACCTTTTTTAGCTGTACTGTGAGGTGATGCAGATGCTTTGCCATCTACAGACTTCTGCTTTTCAAAGGTTTTCTTCACCTCTGCAACTTTAAGCACTTTTTCATCTTCTTGATTTTCCTCCCCCTTTTGCTCCTGCTGGGTTGGGCCCCCTTTCTGGAGCCTCTCTCTGGTGTTTTTAGTTTCACTATCTGGAACGGTAGCTTCTGGCTGATTTTTGCTAGCAATCATCCTACTGTTATATGTTTTCTGTATCATTTCTGACAGTGTTACAGTCTCACTGAAACTCGCTGCCAGACCTTCAGTCGGTAACCCTGTTAAAGGGACTTTTAAGGAGCTTTTCTGGCTGTTTGAATCAGATACCACTGAATCTGCCTCGATTCTGAGGTCTTTTCCTGTATTAGGGTGAAGGACCTGGCTGTTGTTCTCTCTCAAATCTCCAGCAACTAGAGTACAATTTGAAATGGCTGAGACCATTATCTCAAGGTTCTTCACTACTTGCTTATCTTTACCAAGCTTTCCATCCTTTTCACCAGTCCAATCCTGTGAATAACGCTCTGCAGAGCTTTCAGTCAGAGAGGAAAAAATTACTGTCTGCATCAAGTTTCCACCTGAATTGCTGCTCTCCAAAAGGGTATGTGAAGCAGATTGCATTTTTCTATTCTCTTTGCTTTGCACCGTACAGTCCATCACCATGGCTTTTCGCTCCCAGCTACCTGACCAGCTCTGGATGCTGGATTTATTTTCCTCTGTGGGAGAGTTCAATGTCAGTTTGTTAACTTGTCGGCTCTCTGTGCTACTTTCTGAGTCTGACCGGCTTATCTGCTTTTTCAGTGTGCCTTGAAAAGTGTTGATCATATTTACACTTCCAGTTGCAGCCGGCTCTGTCTCTGGATAACTTTCCTGATGGCTGGCATTTCTCTGGATCAGAGGCACTGTGTGTGGTGTTATTTCCCTTTTCCCCTCAAGTTCCATGTGGACATATGGAGTCATTTCTCCCTCTTGGCTGGACATATTGATTTCAGCTTCCTCCAGCCTATAAACAATAGCTTTTGCCTTCCTGCTTTCAGCCTCACCTCCCAAATACCGCTGGCCAAACTGCATTTCAAACACCTCTGAAGAGATTTCACCTTCCATCCCTTTCCTACCTGCTTTGGTCACAGTTCGCTCTTCAGAGTATGACTCCTCTGCCATCAGTCCCTCAATCCTTCCCTCACATATTCCTCTGCTTATTTGTAACTTCTTGGTGGAAACATGCACATCATAATCAGTGCCCTTGGGCTTACCTCCCTCTGTTCGGAGACCCAGTCCCTCAGAGTCAACTTGCTTCTTACTCAGGCACACATAATCTTCACATTTCACTTTGGAAGTTCTCCTGGAGAAAGGAGAGTCTCTCTCTCTCATCTTACCTTTGTCATCAAGAAAATAGCCAGAGTGGCACCAGGTGGAGGCTTCCATCACAAGCAGCTCAGTGCTTTAATCACTTATCCAAATGCTTTGAAACAAAAAAACTGAGCTCTCCCCACACTTTGGGTCTCTACAGTTTTCACCACCACTTTCTCTTTAATTCACTCCTCTGTGAGACTGGACACAGCTTGGAAACCGGTGTTACTAGGTTGTAGGAACCAGCATTCTTCAGAATTACAGATGCTAGAGGTGGAAAATGCATATTGAGATGGTAGAGTCCATTTTATGTGGCAGGGCAGAATGTCGTCTTCTGATAATGGAGGTATCAGGATTAATACTGCAATTGACATTCACCAGACTTACCCTACCTAAGTGGGCACAACCACATCTAAAGTCCACTGGCTTCTAATCTGGTGGTGCATAACACTTGATATGCAGGATTTGTTCTATTTCGGTGTTCTCTTCCCTTTTTCTGGTAACTCCTTATTGTCTCCTTTGGTAGCTGATCTTGCTGCAGTCCCCACTGCTGTTTTTGTGGTTATTTATAGTCAGGCAATTTGTCAAAGTTGATCTGTGATGGATTATCTTCTGCCAGCGGTTCTGTGGTTTTTAGAGAGATCTTGGAAATATATGTCCACACCTCTGGTGCATTTTCTAGTGCTGTACCATGAGTGTCTGTCACAAACCCCTGATACCCAAAACACTCCTTCCTTGGAAGCTGTGCAGTGCACGTTGATGCTGAGACCTTGGTCTGGATCCTAGTGTACTTGGGAAAGATACAGTATACATAAAGTATTTAGGGCAGAGACAGATCCGCTGGAATTATCTGCAGGAATATGTTATTGTTAAGTGAATTACTGTGACATCAAAGTATTCCCGAGATAAACAAAGACGCCCAACACCAACCTCAGAAATAAGATTCTGTTAGGAGATTAAAAACACGCAGCTTATCAAAAAACCCATACTAAAGTTTTGGGCATTGCTAAACAAACCTCCATGCAGAAAGTTCCTCTCTCCAGATTATAGTTCTGCCATACAAGTGCCAGTAAACTCTCCTGAGAAAGAGGCAGGAAAAAGGGGAAGGAATGATTTTTAAAGAGTCCTAATCCATTTATATACAATCCCAAATGCATGACATTTTCACTAATGGTGAGCATGCTTGCCACCAATGACCTAGTTCCATCCCAC
The DNA here is from genome assembly GCF_049634645.1 of Pelodiscus sinensis. Lineage (NCBI taxonomy): Eukaryota > Metazoa > Chordata > Testudines > Trionychidae > Pelodiscus > Pelodiscus sinensis. Next base: position 36,770,916 of record NC_134725.1, read on the forward strand.
AGGCTCTTTGAATCTCTTTGCCTTTTAGGGTGTGCTAAGTGCCAGGCTTCCCTATTTGTATCTCACTCAGAATCACAAATGGGAACATAAAAAAAGCATCTAGAAATACATCGTCCGTTAGCTGTGTGAGCAACTGTGCATTACGCACACAGAACACCTCTCCCCATCCTTCAGCAGCGACTTGCTGTCTATGGTTGGGCGAGGCTGAGACCTATGTGCTCTGTCCTCCTTGTCTGTGCCTATTTACTGCTGGAAGCTAAGCCAAAGAGCAGGGTAAACATACATCCAAAAGCTGGCCAAATGCAAAACATGAGTGATCTGGAAGTTGGGTCCCAAGTTGTTTATTTAATACCGGAAGTTCAGGGGAATTTTTTTAAATGATTTGATTGCTGGCAAAAGGTGCCAAATTGACAGGGTCTGGCAGCTGAAATCCTGTATCTACCCACAGATCAGGATAACTTCGCCTCCAGGGCCACCTGCCACTTGCCTTGCTCTTCACCTGCAAGGATCAGATCTAAAAGTGCAAGCACAACTTGTTCCTCATGGCCCAGCGTGTGAGCTGAAACTGACAATGAGCATCCAGTTAGTGCCAGTGATTCCTGCCAGGTGGCCACTTGTCCACTAGCACCTGAAACAGAGATGCCTCATCACCTTCACACAAGGTACTTCATAGTCATCAGCAGCAATAATTTCCTGCCTCTGCCACCTGGAGCCAGATCTGAACTACGGATGTTAAATATCGATTAATTTACTAGCTGAGTAGTCAATGGAATTTCCATAGATTCCTCAACTAGTCAATAGACACTTCTGCATTCCTTCTTTGAAATGTACAAGAGCCCCAGCAGGGGCTCTTGTGCATTTCAAAACTGGCATGCCGCATGCAGCCTGGGGCCAGAGGGAAATCCGGGCTCTTGTGCATTTCTAAGTGGAAGCTCCCGCATGAAACCCAGAGTCAGCAGGACTTCTCACTGGCCCTGGGCTGCTGGGGACATTTCAAAGATAGAGGCAGCAAAGAGGGAGGGAAGAGGGGGTACTCCAAAGCGGCAGCACCACATGGAGCCCAGGATCAGTTGGAGACTCCCCTGCTGACTCCGGGTTCTGCAGAAATGCTGCAGAAAGCTGGGGATCAGCTAGATCCCCAGCTGACCCTGGGCTCCATGAAGCGCTAACACTTTGAAGTACCCCCTCTTCCCTCCTTCTTTGCTGCCTCCATCTGATAGAGGCAGGAAGGGGGGGGGACAACTAGTCCTTAACATCCTTAATCTGAACCAATGACCTAGAGATGCAAGATTTCATTATCTGCATCAGCCAGCCCCATTGTGACTTGTGCTAGCCAGCCCCACAGGGGGGAACAGCATCAGTGCTTGTCTCACAGTGAGACAAGACACAGCTTAATGCTGCCAATTCTATATCCACACAAACAACTGCCCTACTTTGGAGTCAGACACTGAGTCTGCAGCAGCGTATTCCAGCTACATGTTCTTAAGAACACTGAAACATCATCTCTTCAGACGCAGGTGTTGCTGCCTGCACTCTCCTGAAGGCAGGGGCACCATTTCAGATTTCAGTGTGTGTGTGCACGCGCGCGTGCGTGCGTGTGCAGGGAGGGCAACCTGTGCATGCCCTGATGGGGGGGGGGGGGGGTAGAGAGTGAAAGCATGGAGGGGCAGATGAAAACAGCAGCTTCAGCAGTGATACTGAGCATACTCAGTATAAGCCAAGCAGCAAATGGGGGAGAGGGGGAATCAATTCTATTTGCCCTCCCCACACACACTTCACCTCTTTCTAGGGCTACCAAGGTAGATTAGCTGACAGCATTGTATCCAATTCCTATATCCAAAAAAAACATGGGGGGAGAGGGATAGCTCAGTGGTTTGAGCATTGGCCTGCTAAACCTAGGGTTGTGAGTTCAATCCTTGTGGAGGCCATTTAGGGATTTGGGGCAAAAATTTGCCAGGGATGGTACTTGGTCCTGCTGTGATGGCAGGGGACTGGACTCAACCTTTGGTCCCTTCCAGCTCTAGGAGATAGGCAATCTCCATTAATATATTATAACATTTAAATAAATATTAAATCCACTCAGCTCTAATTTTAACATGTTATTACATCTTGCAACAAGTCACTTAAGGGACACTGGTTAGCCTTAAAATTGTAATATATAGTCTTACTTTCTTACTAACTGCAGAGAGAGACTGTCAGGACTCCTGGGTTCTAATTCAGTTCTGGCAGTAGAGTGGGGTCTAATGGGTTACAGCAGCGGCTAGATACATTCAGGCTCTATATAAGATCAGAATGGCCGTATTGAGTCAGACCAAAGGCCCATCTAGCTCTGTATCCTGTCTTCCATCAGTGGCCAATGCCAGTTGCTTCAGAAGGCATGAACAGAAGAGGCATTCATCAAATGATCCATCCCCTGTTGCCTATTCCCAGCTTCTGGCAAAGAGAAACTCACCATTCCTGCCCATGCTGGCTAGTAGACATTGAGGGACCTGTCCTTCTTGAGCTTATTTTGTTCTTTTGGAACTCTGTTACAGTCTGGGCCACCATCTCCTGGCAAAGAGTTCCACAGATTAACTATGAAGAAATAATGTGTTTTAAATTTGCTGCCTATAACTTTAATTTAATTCTTGTTATTTACTCCTTCAATGACATAACACAGTTCCTTATTCAATTTTTCCACCCATTCATGATTTTGTAGACCTCTAACATATCCCCTCATCCTTTGGTCATTCTTTTGCAAACTGAAAAGTCCCAGTCTTGTTAATCTTTCCTCATATGGAAACTGTTCCTTATCTCTAATCATTTTCTGTTGCCCTTTGTGTATCTTTTTCCAAATCCGATAGATCTTTTTTTAGATGGAGTGACTAAATCTGCATACAGTATTCAAGAGGTAGGCATGCCATTACTTTATATAGAAACAATATAATATTTTCTCTCATATCTATTCCTTTTCTAAGTATTTCCAATATTCTGTTAATTTTTTCATTTTTATACTGCCACTGCACATTGAGCAGCTGTTCTCAGGGAACTACCCACAGTGATTCCAAGATCTCTTTCTTGAGTGGCAACAGCTATTTTAGATCCTATCATTTTTGTATTTATAGTTGGGATTATATTTTTCCATGTGCATTACTGAACACGGAGTTTCATTTGCCATTGTGTTGCTCAATCAGCCAGTTTTGCGAGATCCTTTTATAGCTCTTTGCAGTCAGCTTCGGACTTAACTATTTTGAGTAATTTTGTAGTATCTGAAAATGTTGCCACCTCATTATTTCCCCTTTTTCGATAACTTTTAAAAGTTTAACAGTGCTGGTCCAAATTCAGATCCCAGCAGCACAACAATCATTGCTATAAGTACCTGGCAATGTTTTCATGATGATCTAATGATTCTTTAATTACTTCAGTGACCAGTCTTTTGTTATCCTTAATCAACTGCCTCCCTCTCTTTATAACAAATTCCTTGCCCCAAAGGCAAAGCTGCAAGCAGCTCAAACTCTGTTGCAGTTAAGAGCTGCCTTTGGAGCCAGGGCATGCAACTTTAAGCATGAAATCCAGGGGTTCAGACTTTCAAGAGGGGGTATTACTACCTCCCTAGCTCCCCATAAATCGCTCACATGCTTAGCAGGAGATTTAACAGGTCTCTCAGTTGGTTCAAATGTCCTCCCTCTCTCCCATTTCCCAACTTTATCTTCACTTCTAGAACAATAGTTGGAGAAAGCAGGTGGTGGGCTGACAAGCCTTAAGGCCAGGTCACTTCCTATCAAGATAAGGGACATAAGATTCATATGCCTTTGCAATGAAAGTACTCACCATCCAAACGGCCATGTGTATGGCCATGCACGCTCCACCTGTAAAACACTGCAAGTTGCAAACCCTATCCTTTTCCAGTCCCCAATTTTTCAAATGTACTAAAGCCAGGGAGCTCCCAGTAGAATAGAGATGCTGATTGGGAAATGGAGTTTTATATATCTTCCTACCATAAGTGGGAAAACATTTCCATGTTTTGGCTAGATCTACTCAGCAGTTTTATTACCCTTAAAACTGATTTCAAATCTGCATGATAAGCTGAATATAGCTTGATGCTTCAAAATCAGGCAGTATGGACTAGTGTTGTCTGCAGCTTCCTAGAGATGATGGGACATTTACCACACACATTTCCAGTTGAGTTTGCAAAGCAGCTCCATGCCAGAAGAACCCCATTTCCCTCATGTTGAATGCTCAATGTGTCACAATCCTAGTGTCATGATGACATAACATCGAGCTCTCTCAGTCGAGGGTATTTCGTATTTTATTTCAAAGAGGTCTTTATTGAGCACCTGACAGACTCAGACAAAGGCCCCTGTGATGTGAACTGGTGGCTGCTTTTTAAATCTCTGCATAAAAGGAAATGGTTATTGGAATGACTTTGGCACAACACATGGTTGGAAAATTCACACAGGGCAGCTGTGAAATACTTGTAGGGACTATGCTAGCCACCAGGCAAGGCTGGTGCAGGTTGGGCAGACTTCTCATCAACTGTCAGGCCATGTACTTATTCAAAGCTTCTCCAAGTTTCTCAAAGCTGGAGCAATAAGCAGAGGTGTTAGCAATTTGAGATCTCCAGACAGGCACACCTACGCCATGTGCCTCTATTCTGCCCACAGTACAGTCAAAAACGCACATTGGGCAGCCAGAGACTGCAAGTGACAGGTTCACAAAAGGTCAGCTGCCTGGTCACCGTAAACAGGGCCCAGTGTATCCAGGGAGTCCAGGCATTGCCATTTGCTGAAGAAACCCACCCCTTACCTCAGAACTCCTAGCCCCTATGGCTGCCAAGGAAACTGTCCAAATGTGACCACAGTATAAATTGATACTGAATCATCTTCATGAGTCTGCAGACAGCTTGAAACGAGTAACTGTCAAAGAGGAGAAGGCTGCCCTGTTCATCGCAATAGTTTATGAACAAGAAACTAAATACTGGTCATTGCCATAGTGATACAGGTGGCTATTTCATGACTATGTATTCTGCTACATCATTATCCCACAATCCCATATCATTGTTCTACAGGTTCCAAAAGCTCAAAGTGCCCTCTGTGCAGCTGCTAGAGCCTCTAGCAATTTCGACAACACTGCACTGCTTTGAAGGTGTGGCTAGGACACTAGCTTAGGACTTCAGAGATGAAGGTTCAATTCTGTGTTCTGCCACAAATTTCCTGTGAGACCCTGAGCAGATCACTTAATGACTCAGTTTCTCCATATGTAAAAAAGGGATAAAAGGAAGTCCCTACCAAAAGGAGGTGTTTGGGGACAAATACAGTAAAGCTTGTGAGGTGCTCAGATAGTGTGGTGTTTGGCACCATAAATACCTGACAAAACACATATTAACCTGACTCACAGCAAAAATAGAAAATCTACAAGCCCAGTGATATAAAGTGAATTTAAGAAACATCATATTGCATAAAAAAATACTCAGTAGATGGGTGCAGTGGGGGGCAATTGCCCTAGGGTTAAAGCAGGCTGGAAAGAGCCTACAGAGAGCCCCAGCCAATCACGAAAGGGCTTATAGGGAGCCAATCCAAAAACAGCTTGCTGGAGCAGCCCTGCTATAAAAAGCAGCTCAGTTGAGTAGAAGGGAATCTCTCCCTTATTATCAAGGGAGAAGGACTGGGAGCTTTGGCTGACCTCTACTATACTTGATATAAGGGCTGAGTGGGTGCAAGAGCTACAAGGAAGTGGCCAGGGGAAAGGAGGACATTGAGAGGCTGCCATGTGAGGGTCTCTGGGCGAGAATCCAGAGTGGTGGGCAGAGCCGGCTCACCCCTCTTTGCTCCACTAGCTCCTGGAGAGACTAGCCAATGAAAGGGCTGCAGCTTGCCCCTGAGGGAGGGTTAGACTTGGGACTGCAGTCTGCCACTGCAGCATGGGGCCAGACTGAGAGAAGCTGGTATCCCTGGATGGGGGAAGAACAGAGCGGTGGGCACTGCTGGAAGGCAGTGTCCTGAAGAGGATGCTGCTTTCCAGGGAGTTCCACAGATCTAGAAATCCACAGTGGAGACAGCAGGGTGGACCATGGGCAGGACACCAGCTGCTGGTGTCACACTTGAACTGCACAGAGTTAACTCCCACACTGACCAGTGGGAGGCGCTGTGGCAATGAGTCCAACCTGCTACAATGGACCAACGAGCTAATGGCCCATGTGGACCAAACCTGCCTCTTGCCGGCTGTGCTCTTTACAAATGAGGACTATGGTGCATTGGCAAGGGTCAACATGCAAGGGAACAATTTGCCATGCTGCTACCCCTGCTTAAGTTTATTCGTTCACGGATAAAGTCATTCCCCCCAGGCTCCACTCCCCAGCATAGCCCTGAACTCTGCTACACACATTCAAAGGTTGTAGCATGCACTCCCGTCCTTTGATGCTATCTGCAGTATGTTTCCCAGGGGGAAGGTATGGAAGTTTGCCCGTATACATCCATGACTCCTTTTGCTCAGAGACCGGGACCGTGGCTATAGCTCCCTCCCATTGCTCACCCAGCAGGTCTAATCTCAGGGCGTTTATTTACTCACTCAATTTACTGCCTCCAGGGGCAATGAAAATCAAGATAAATCTTGATGCCCAGAAACCTAAATCAACACCTGTACTGCTCTATTCTGGGTGCTGTTCCCTCAACAGGGAGGAGGGAGCCAGTCCTTCTTCCAGCTTGTTTTCCCATAGGTAAGGTGCCTTCATTAGGATGGGAACAAACTCATATCAGACAGCCCCCTGTGGCAGCAAGGGAAGGTCTAACATGGCCCAATGGATGGAAGTGGAAGCTAGACAAATTCAGACTGGAAACCAAGGCTCACATTTTTAATCATGAGAATAATTACTCACTGGAAGAATTTTTCATGGATTCTCTGTCACTGACAATTTTAAAATCAAGACTGGATTTAAAAGCTTCTAAACGCTCTGCTCTAGAAATTGTTCTGGGGCAGTTTGTTAGGTGAGATGAGGCCAGTTGTCCCTTCTGAAATCTAGTCATCCCCCGCCCTTGCATGGTTCTAAAGTACTGGAACGTTCACAACATTCATGTTTATTAAAACACTTACTGGATTTGCTTCTGTAGCTACAGCTGCCAGCATCGCCAGATTGACACAACAGGGTTTATAACCTGGAGCAATGGGGATGAATTAAGCAAAGGAAAATAACAAGCTGAACATCAGGGGAAAATGTGCTAACTCCAGTGACCCAATCCTTCCCTGAAATAGCTTCCCAAGGGAAGAGGTGAAAAGCTCCAAGCAGCTGAATCATTTAAAACTAAATTGGACAGATCCCCAGAAAGTACAGCAGAAGGAACAACCCCATAGTGCCCAGGATCAGAGTGGTGGGGAATGGGCTGCTTGACCCAATTAGAGATCTCCCCTCTTTAATTTCTATTATAGTGTTTGGTCAATGAAGACTAATGAACCATCAGGGGCACATGGCAAGTGGTGGAGACTTCACTTTCTTGTTCTATCTTAATATTTCACATTCCTCCAGATATCAGAATGAGAGGGAAGTTCAGAGCATGTTCTGTCTAGGTACGTTGAGTCCCAGTCACACTGTGGGTGTTGGACTCCTGAGGTGTTTTATGTTCAAGCAGCACTGTTTGGGAACAAGCCTAGAAATAAATTCCATGCCAGTCATCAGAAACAGGCAGAATTTGTGTTGCTCCAGATGTTGTCTGGTTTTACCATGGTAACATCATAACAGGATATAACTTTCAATCGTAGCATGAAAAAAAATACAGAAACTTACCAGCAGTGGGAGCAAGGACTTTCACAGGGTTTATAGCCCTGTCTTGCAATGGTTGCTTATAAATTATTTTCATGTACAAAAGCCCAAAGAGACAAACCTTCAAGCAGTATCTGAATCGAAGCATTCAGAACATCTTCAGAGACAGAGAGAAGCAAGGACAGTTTTCTTCCAGGATTAATTTGAGAATATTGGGTTAATCAATATATAGCCAACAACTCAGAGCTCCTTCTCATACAGACATCTTCCATATGGTTTTGCTGAGGAATGGAGGTCAGGGCTGGGGACCCAGAAATATACCATAAAGGGAAAGCTGTTGTTTTTCAGAACTGCAAGGCTGATTTTCAGAAGACATGACACCCCCAACTTGAAGTGAATTCAATGGGAGCAGCAGGTGCTCTGCGTGTAAAAATTGAACACAAACACAGAACATTCATTTTCCTACTGGCATCATCATGTGAGTATGTTTGAGCAAAACATAAAAGGCCTTGACAGAAAGCCAAGGACTCCCCACCATGCATCACTGTGCAGTGTCTTTGTCCCTGAAATGGGATGTCTACCATGTCATGGGAGGATTCTCGCTTATGAAAAGGGAGAGTTTACAGACAGATGTGGGTCTCATTGGCTATATTTACACATGCACAGCTCTGCTAAGGCTGTAAGCTGCCTTGACAGCTGCCTCGTAGGGAGCAGTGGTGCAAGCCAGGCTCATGAGATAGACGGGGGAGTAGGGTGGAGGATTCTACTTCCATAAGATTGAAATATTTTATTCTGATCTAAAGAGAAACGGGGAAAAAAATGGGGAACTCAGGGACTGTGGATAGCAGAACTATCAAAACCTGGTTTCCAAAATCTTGTTCTCAGGACTTTGATTCAGAGAATTCTCGTTCCTTTATTGTCTCACATGAATTCTGGGTAATGGCTAAGGGCCAACCCAGAGGTCAGCGATTGCATAAACAGGGAGAAGCAGGCATCCCCTGCCCTGGAACGGTTGTAATCTCAGTATACCCCAGGTGGGGGACAGGGCAGAACACACTGGCAGAGTGAATTATGGCAAGGTGGCTAATGTCATGTTAGTGCACCATTTTTCTTGTGGAGGAAGGCTTGGTTAGGAGGGAATCAGCTACAGGCAAGGGAGAGGCACATTGAAGGGGAGTAACTGAGGTCAGGTCAGGGGAGACGGGAGGCATGCATGGCAAAGACACTGGGGGTAGGATGGAGCACACAGCCAGACAACACAGGGCAGTTTCAGGAGTGCTAAGTACCACAGCAGGCAAACTGTATCATCCTGAGCATCTCTCAGCTTTCTGCTGCTCTCCTTTTATGCCTGTGCTACATATCCTCCCCCCAGCCCTGTGGGGCTCTGCCTTTCCCTCCTCTTCCCTCCAATAGGTTCACCCCTTCTGTCAGGGAAGTTTTGTCCCATTATCATCTCTAGTCCTGAGACAATAAAAATAACAGTCTGCTACCTTCTTTCTGCCCTGCTCATTTGTGAAAGGACTTTCTTGCTGGAGGCCCAATTCCCACCTGCTGAGCCTCAGGGCTTTCTCCCTGGATTTTTTCCCCAGTCTGGGTCCTGATTCCCAGTTTTCCATCAAGCCATTTGCCTGGGGGAACTTTCCCCAGATCTGCCCCAGCCACCTCCGCCTACCCTGCCATTTTCTCCTTGCAGGGCCAGGCAGGAGACAACCACCCTCCTGCAGCTCCCTTCCCCAGCCCTAAACAGAAACCAAGCCACCTCATCCCTAGGGCATTGGGATCAGTACAGGGGGCAAGACACTAGCTGCTCACCAAGCCCAACTAAAACCAACTCTTCTTAAAAGGCCAGTCAACTCATGACAGCTGCCTTCTCAGGGTTTTCACTACGTGGCATTAAACCTTTATTTTTCATCTAGCTATTCCATGGTTCTCTCTTTTTGTAGGCTGAATGTTTATGAGAAAAGTTAGCTTTTGAAGTCCCTGTTTTTCATAGTTGCAGATATTTCCATTCAGGTTTTCCTGGCAGGGCTCTAGCTCTAATTCTGTTTGTACTGCAGTTTCGTTTAGCTTGTCAAATCAACAGCAAATGCTGACAAGGCTAATGCTGCTCTCCTCCGCTGCGGTGTGGACCAACAGAGAAGTCTCTCCTCCTCATCTTGGCTCTCAGTACTAATGCCACCCCTGCAGCTCAACATTGCAATTAGAACTCTGTGTACAATGGACTGTGCCACGCATTTCACCCGCAAGAGAACGTAAGCCTGTTCTGCCTACCTCAGATCCTGCTGAGATTCCAGCTGGTAAGATGCCAGTAGGCGCAGCATGTTAGCGCAGTTGGTACGATGCAGACACTTGGCCACTAGGAAATGACCTGATACTTCCAATTGCTTCCACTGAGCCACTGTCATGTCCAATGACTTCCAGGTCCCATTGACCTGGTCATGATCGAATCCCTGACCTAGACAGGACAGTCTTCATGTTTTGTTACTAAGTCTGAGCCATTCAACCATCCACAACCCTCCCCCCTCCCCCAAAAAAGTTTTATCTAATTGAATTCAAACATCAAAAAGAAGTAAAAGCTTGGATTATTATAGATTTCAAATCAAAATGTTTTCTTGGGTGTACATTTCCCCCCATTGCTAAATACCCACATGTCCAATTTCTGCTCTGTTTAACTCTACACCAATCACCCAGTCTTCAACTAAGTACCTCTTCTTTGTGTTTCCCTAACAATCTGGAGTAAGCACAGTTCAGACAAACATGAAGCTGCAAGACCAGGGGCTGTGCCGTTTCAAAAGCAACAAAATGGAAAAGGAACCAGCCGTAAAAGGAACAAGTGTCCAAGAGCGGCTGCGGATGGCAAAAGTTCAAAATAAACGCTTAAAAATGAGTAAACTGATGCTACTCTATACTTTGAAGCTTCTGGAAACTGTGCATAACTGTGATTCTGACAGTCTGAAAGGCAAATTCATGTTATTGACCTTAAGACCGTTCTCATTACTGCAGATTCAAAGACCCTTCGTCTAGGCTGGGCAGTCATTTCCCATCAGCTCTAAGACATTTGACCTTAACTGACCCCTCTGGACAAGAATGGCAATTCACCTCAACGGCTGCTCTCCAAGCATGCCAGATGGCCTCCTCCAAAATTTGGTATTTTCCTCTTCTCTCATAGCACTGAGGAGGAGGCACCAAAAGTCAGAGTTACTGTCCCCCTTATCTGCATGAACATAGGATGGCTTTGGGTAACCAGCCAATTGGCTGCTCGTGTATGTGGCAGCAGAGCTAATGAAGGTCCAAAAATGGATGTGGTTATTGTATACCTTGATCGTATGTTACTACCTAAGTAGGAATAATTGCATAGTAGGAAAAGGTTAGACAAAGGGCAGCTGAAAAATAAGGGTCTAGACATGGAACAATTCTTATGGCCCAGTTTTATCACAGAATCATAGAACACTAGAACTGGAAGGGACCTCAAGAGGTCATCAGGTCCAGTCCCCTGCCCTCACGGCAGACCCAGTACCATCTGGCCATCCCTGACAGGTGTCTGTCTGACCTGCTCTTAAATATCTCCAGAGATAGAGATTCCACATGTTATTGGGCATTTATTCCAGTGTTTAACCATCCTGACATTCAGGAACTTTTCCCTAATGTCCAACCTAAACCTCCTAAAGCTGCAGTTTAAGCCCCTGGCTTCTTGTCCTGTCCTCAGAGGTCAAAGAGAACAATTTTTCTCCCTCCTCCCTTTTAGATACCTGAAAACTGCTTCATGTTCCCTCTCAGTCTTCTCCTTTCCAAACTAAACAAGCCCAATTCTTTCAGTCTTCCTTCATAGCTCATATTCTCTAGACCTTTAATAATTCTTGTTGCTCTTCTCTGGACCTTCTCTTATTTCTCCACATTTTTCTTGAAATGTGGTGCCCAAAATTGTACACAATACTCCAATTGATGCCTAAACAGCGCAGAGTAGAGTGGAAGAATGACTTCTCGTGTCTTGTTCACAATACTCCTGTTCACAATCTCAGAATCACGTTTGCTTTTTTTGCAACAGCATCACACTGCTGACTCATATTTAGCTTGTGGTCCACTATAACCCCTAGATCCCTTTCTGCAGGACTCCTCCTTAGACAGTCGCTCTCCATTCTGTATATGTGAAACTGATTGTTCCTTCCCATGGCCCCGTAGTCTTGGCAGCACCCAGAAATGGACCCTAATCCTGCTTAAACACAGCTATCCAGAATTGATCCAGGAATTATTTGAGGGGTGGACTTTGCCTAGATGCCACCTGTGCACAACTTTCTGACAATGTCTTAGGTAAGGTGAGTGGCTCACTTTGGAGCTATCATTATTTGCTGGCTGAGAGCAGAATTTAACTCATGACACCAGCACTGAGACTCACTCACTTAATGGAGAGCTGCCTTTATTCCTGTTGGACAGAGAGTGCTCTCCCCTTGTCAAAACATCCATGGGAACGGCTCATCTCTGGAGGCATTGTTGGACTTTTTTCCTCCTCCATTTAAACTGAAACTATGCTATATTGTATCAGCCTGAGACTGGAGTCAAATATTCCAAAGCAAATTTCCCTTTTCATTTACATCAGTGTAAATCTGAAGTAATGTCACCAAAGTCAATGGAATCATTCTAGATTGATGCTGGCATTCGTGAGAATGAAGCGTGATCCTAAGAGTACAAGCAGCATGAAACTTACAATTCTGTCAGGCAGGGTAGTAAGAGAGAGGAGGAGAAAGAACAGGGGGGAATTCCTAAGAAAAATTCTCTCTCTCTGTCGCTCTCTCTCCTCCCCTCCCCCTCCAAGCTCCCAAGCACTGGCCACATTCCTCTGCAACAGGCTCCTCTTCCCCCAACCCCCAGACAACTTTCAATAAGGTCATTAGCATAGTTCAAAAGCATGCTATTTGGCTAATTAAAGAAGCCAAATCAATGGAGCTGTACCAAAAGCTGTGGCTGTAGGATGGTATTTTATAAACCCATAAAGTAAGAACAGGTTTGAAATATTCCCAGCATCCTCTCCTGTCCCTAATCTCTTTGCAGAGAATAGCTGTGTGTGTTGATATCTGGACCAAAACACAGCTCACATAATGTCACTGGAGAGCTCCAGAGAGGCTTACAGGTGTTGGACGCCTGACTCATTTCAATGATTTCATGTTCTACACTTTTCACACTTAGTATTTTAAGGAGTTGGCAAATTAATGTTGGCAAGAGATTGCAATACATGTGGAAGTGTCAATTATTTCCCAACATCCTCACAACATCTTAGCGCACACTGGGCTCCTCTGCCAAAGGACCCAATGGGTTATGGGCTCCTCTTTGGAGCTCTCCCAGAGATCAGAGAAACCAAGAGACAGGGCGGTATGGGGTACAGACTTAGGCTAGCACTGCCCATGCTCCTTCTGATCAACAGAAAGATGACTTATGCACATCTCCAGGGCTGTTAAATTGGAGTGGAATCAATTTTTAAATGCAATTTTAAAACAATACTTTGGAGGTTAACGACACTCTCCCAGACAATTAGCAAGTATGCCAAAGCTGGAGAACATCCTCAGACTGTGCTTTGTTACTCTGCCAAGGTAAACACTGACATTTCTTCCCCGAAGCAGCTTAGAGAGCAAGAATAATTCCAGGCAGTAACAAGACTCCTTAAAGGCACAAGAGACAGATGCTCGCTGTTTGCCTTTAAAGGCAAAATTTAGTGAATACACTGGAAGGGCTGATCCTACTTCCTATGGAACTTTGGTCTCGAGCAGAGTTGACTCATCATGAAAAAGGCTCCCTTTTCCCGATTACTTCTTGTAACTTACAATTAACGTCCTTTATTGCTAGTTATTTGTTCTTTGAAGAGACATTAAAACCCAGGTTTCCACTCACCCCATTTGCTGGGAGTTAGAGAGCTCATGGCACTGTCAGATAATGTCATGTATCCTCTCAAATAAAATAAATTCTCCCCTGCTGTGGACAAACTATCACTTAGCACGTAATAGCTGCTGCATTTGCCTGCCCAGCATTCTATTGGCATTCAACTCGTTACGCACTAAGATGATTTGAGATGCTCACAGTCTGAAAGAGCTTCCTTAAATCCAAACAGTAGTCTTAACTCCCCACCCCCCACTCTCCCCACACACACCCCACCCCGCACTGAATACCAGAGAAACTGGTGATTCCCTGCTAGTTCGTACCCACTTACTCCAGGGGTCAGATGCTCATTTCAGTTGTGCTAATGCTGCACCAATGGCTTTGGTGGGAGGCCATGCAAAAGTGGCTACTAAGAAAAAAAACTAGTTCCTGCCATGTGGCATACATCCCCACATTAATCATAATTGAGTTTGGCCCTATAGATCAGCCAAAAAGGTAGTGCCCCCTACTAGGCAACAGCTGATTACCAACACTGACTCATCTGTAACACACAACATTTTGGAGGCTCTCACCTGGCAGTCATCTGCTTTGAACAGCTGTTTGTGAGCTATGTGTAAGAAACTTAGAACATAAGAACAGCCATATTGGATCAGAGCAAAGGTCCATCTTGCCCAGTATCCTGTCTGCCAACAATGGCCAATTCTAGATGCCCCAGAGGGAGTGAACACAACAGGTAATCATCATGTGATCTCTCTCCTGTCATACATTCCCAGACAAACAGACTAAGGACACACCATTCCTACCCAACCTGGCTAATAACCATTGATGGACCTAATCTCCATGAACTTACCTAGCTTTTTTGAATCCTGTTAAAGTCCTAGTCTTCACAGCATCATCTGGCAAGGAGTTCCACAGCTTGTGCACCGGGTGAACTTAGAATAATAGAATCATAGAGCTGGAAGAGACCTCAAGAGGTCATGGAGTCCAGCTCCTAGCCCCAGGCAGGACCAATCCCAACTAAATCAACCCAGCCAGGGCTTTGTCAAGCCGAGACATAAAAACCTCCAGGGATGGAGATTCTACCACCTCTCTAGGTAACCCATTTCAGTGCTTCACCACCCTCCTACTGAAATAGTTTTTCCTAATCTCCAACCTAGACCTCCCCCACTGTAACTTGAGACCATTGCCCCTTGTTCTGCCATCCGTCACTATTGTGAACAGCCTCTCTCCATCCTCTTTGGAACCTCCCTTCAGGAAGCTGAAGGCTGCTATCAAATCCCCCCTCACTCTTCACTTCTGCAGACTAAACAGACCCAAATCCCTCAGCCTCTCCTCATAGGTCATGCGCTCCAGCCCCCTAATCATTTTGGTCACCCTCAGCTGGACCCTCTCCAATGAGTCCACATCCTTTCTACAGAGGGGGGCCCAGAACTGGACACTACTCCAGATATGGCCTCACCAGAGCCGAATAAAGGGGAATAATCACTTCTCTAAATCTGCTGGCAATGCTCCTCCTAATGTACCCTATTATGCCATTCGCCTTCTTGGCTACAAGGGCACACTGTTGACTCATATCCAGCTTCTCATCCACAGTAATCCCCAGGTCCTTTTCTGCAGAACTGCTACTTATCCATTCAGTCCCCAGCCTGTAACACTGCTTGGGATTCTTCCATCCCAAGTGCAGAACTCTGCACTTTGTCTTTGTTGAACTTCATCAGATTTCTTGTGGCCCAACCCTCTGATCTGTCCAGGTCACTCTGGACCCTATCCCTGCCCTCCAGCGTATCTACCTCTCCCCCTCGCTTAGTATCATCTGCAAACTTGCTGAGGGTGCAATCCATCCTCTCATCCAGGTCATTAATAAAGATGTTGAATAAAACCGATCCTAGAACTGATCCTTGGAGCACTAGAAGCCAACCGCCAACCTGACATTGAGTCATTGGGCCTGACAGTCTAGCCAGCTTTCTATCCATCTTACAGTCCATTTGTCCAATCCATACTCCCTTAACTTGCTGGCAAGAATATTGTGGGAGACCGTATCAAAAACTTTGCTAAAGTCAAGGAATAGCACATCCACTGACTTTCCCATATCCACAGAGCCAGTTACCTCATCAGAGAAGCTAAACAGATTGGTCAGACACAACTTGCACTTTGTGAATTCATGTTGACTATCCTGATCACTTTCACCTCTTCCAAGTGCCTCAAAATGGATTCCTTGAGGATCCCTTCCATTGTTTTTCCAGGGACTGAGGTAAGGCTGACTGCTCTGTAGTTCCTTGGATTGTCCTTCCCTTTTTTAAAGACGGGCACTACATTTGCCTTTTTCTAATTATCCGGGATCTCTCCTGATCTCCACGAGTTTTCAAAGATAATGACCAAAGGCTCCACAATGACATATGCCAACTCCCTCAGTACCCTCAGATGCATTAAATCCGGATCCATGGATTTGTGTATGTTTAGCTTTTCTAAATAGTTCCTAACCTGTTCTTCTCCCACCAAGGGCTGTCCACCTCCTTCCCATACTGCGTTGCCTAGTGCATTAATCTGGGAGCTGACCATGTCTGTGAAGACAGAGGCAAAGAAAGCACTGACTACTTCAGCTTTTCCCACATCATCTGTCACTTACCTCTCTCATCCAGTAAGGGCCCCACACCTTCTCTGGTCACCCTCTTCTTGCTCACATGGCTGTAAAAACCTTTCTTGTTACCCTTCACATCCCTTGCTAGCTGCAATTCACCTTCCTGATAATGCCCCTGAATTCTCGGGGGAGTTTTGTTTGTTTTAAACCTGCTACCTATTAACTTCATTTGGTGACTCCTAGTTCTTATGCTGTGGGAACAAGTAAATAACTTCTCCTTATTCACTTTCTCCACCCCAGTCATGATTTTATGCAACTCTATCATTCCAAACCCCTCATCATTTTTGTTGCCCTTCTCTGAACCTTTTCCAATGTTCTTTACTCAAAAGGAAGTAAAAACTCACTTATAAATAAAAAAATTTATTTTCCTCATAAGAAGTACATTTAATATACAGTACACTTTTACCAACAAAAGTAAAAAAAAGTGCATTATGCATCCCCTACTGCAAATGTACAGTACAAAAGATACTGCATATTTAAATATAAAAATCAGAATTAAGAAATACAATGAAATTAAAGGAACACTGTTATCATAAGAGTACAGCAATGCACTGGAACAGCTACAGGTGATTCACCCATTCATTCATGTCCACAATTTATCTCAGAAGGGTGGTAACTATCCATGGGCCTTGGTCAACTCTTAGGTGAGCAAGGCAGAGCAATGTCTATGCCATGAAGGGTGATATCACTTAGTTAAAGAATGCAGTATGAAAGCATGACCGACACAGTGCTATTGCTAAAATATGGAACAAAAAATGCCTGTGCTGGAAATAAGATGCCAGTTTGTGCATTTCAGATCTCATGTTGGAATGTGCCTTGGCTTAAATCCTACCTGTAACTCTCGCAAGAGTAAGAACAGCCTTCCATCTTTGGTATGTCTTGTCAAGCCCTCACTTGCCTGCACTGTCTGCAGCAATGAAGAGAAAAATCAGAAGCGATGGAGCCAGGGCAATGGAAGCTGGAATTTATGTGAGATCCATTTACAAAGCCCTTCGTTTCGTACATACACATAGCAAAGGAAAGCTAGGTAGCAGTTCTGAAATCAGGGACCATCAGAGTTATAAAAGAATCATACACACCAACGGTAATCGTCTTACCGACACTGAAATAGCAACGAATCAAGACAAAACAGCAAAACAGCAGCATTTACCAGCTCAGCATAAATACACAGTATTTGTAAACTATCATTAAGGCACTCAATTTTAAAAGAACAATTACAATACATAGGAGGAAACGAAAACAAATATAGTATCATGCACTGAGATTAGCAACCATGAAAGCTCTGCATCTTTTGGCTACAAAAACTTTGAATTGGCATGCTGGAGCCTCTACATATACATTGACTTAAAAAATTAAAAACACACTATTTGTATCGACAGTATTGTGTTGCACTAAGCAGCAATGCATCTTCAAGTCTGATTAGCAACATTACTTGTGTGGTGACACAGTTATGTTCCATAAAATAACCAAGTCTAGGTGATTTTGTTTTTCAATTACAATATGGGCATTGTAATCAACTCAAGAACTTAGCTGTCAAAGCAGTAGTTTGTATGTAGCAGAGTCTGACAGGTAATACAAGAAGAAAACAGGAAGGAAATATGTTTGTTTACTTGCATTGTTAAACAGCTTGGAAATTTTTGGAAGTTCATCAAGTCTAAGCCTTTGTAAAACTTCTCTTTTGTGTAAGTTACAATGAGTTATCCAACAAACGTCATATTGAGTGTAAGTGGCAATGACCTCTTGAACAAAGGCAATGTGTATTAATATTCTGCAGCGTATAACTGCCTGGAGTTGGTTCCCTACTGGCAGTTAGCACTATGAGTGTATGTCGCAACAGTTCAATACCCCAAGCAAGTGGATGGAATTACAGGTCACTGGGAGTAGACATGGGAATAGTAAGTGTTAGGACATAAAGGCAGCAGCCCACTCAGAGGTGGAAAAATCCTGAAAAAATAATTAAATGCCCTTATCTGTGTGTGTTGCTCCTGCAGTTCTTGGAAACAGGATTTTCAGAAGCACTCATCAGCCTGTCTCTTTACCCCCTGAAAGCAAAAGCTAAAGCTCCCATGGACTCCAGTGGGAGCACAGCTAGACCAGAGATCCACACTTTAAACAATCCTCATCTAACCAAGTCCATCATGTTGCACACACAAATGCATGACCAGCACCTGCAGTTGGGATAATTACAAATATCACCACACACACTTCTTTTGCATGCAAAATTTGGACCTAGATAACCGTCTCTCCATTGGAGAAGCACAAGATCTTGCTCAATAACATTAGGTAGTCCTAGTTGTACAAAGTTAACTATCTGCTTATTCTACGTTGACATTATTAGGGATCCTCTAGGGTTGTCTGGATAAAAAAGGTGAGAAAAAATCCCCATGAAAGACATTAAATAAATAAAACAAAGTCAAATTCTGTCTTGCAGCTCCAATGGAATAGCCTGGGTGTAAGTAAATGTAGTCTTTATCCAACTGTGTCGGATGGGAAAGGGCCTTCCCTGTGAAAGAAGAGTCAGTGTGAACAAGTATATGGATTTGCAGAGTGAGAGAATATGAGCAACTGTGCAACTGGCTAATTATCACTTGACCTTTATACTAGTTGTTGTTCTATGCTCAAAGCCTTTAGCACAATTTTATGATTTGGAGGGAACTGGTGGATAGATTAACCGCCTTCAAAAATATCTTAGCTGATAATTTCAGCATGGGCTAGTAAGCTCAAAGAAACTTTATGCTGCCACATGATAATCAAGCATACAGAGCAATGGCTTTACTCAAGCTTGCTACCATCCTTTCCTCCCTAATCCATAACAAATAAAACCTAAGAACGAACAACCAAAAGACAAGTAATAAAATATATGGAGTACACAACAATCGATAGAGGCTGAAATCGCACCCATGATGCTTTGACATTTAGGCATATAACAACAACATTCATATTTTACATATTCTGCCATACCCCAGGTATAGTGAAATTGAAATGTCACAACTGGGGATGGGGGCATGTGTCAGTGAATTCATAGTGTATTGAAGTGACCTAGTCAGAACTGATTTTTAAAACACACAAAAGGGTGGTCTCAGGGTACGGTACACTGTTGGGTTTTTTCGGAAGTGGTATGCAAATAGCGCTTGCACTTGCATACCTTCTTCCATTTTTTTTCCAGAAGAGGCTTTTCCACCATTTGGTTCAATCTATTCAGGGCCAAAAGTCAGAAAAAAACCCCTCTTCTGTGGGACCTATAAACCTAAAGCCCCTATAAACCTTGTTATGCAATAGGATTCAGACTCCTCAGCGACTGAGGCACTTCTGAAAATTATATCCTTAATTTGGCAAAGATATACCTCAGGTTTTGCATAGCAGGCAGGTAAATGCACTCTCCCACAATATGTTACACACACCACAGGTGAATGGCTGCCCTTGTAAGCATGCTGCACCTGCAGGAGGGAGGGAAATGGTACTAGAATATTTATTTCAAATTGTTCTGTGAGAAATGGTCATTGGGTGTGAAGACAACGACCCACAAATGGATATGGGGCTGGTTCCCATGATGCTGTGAGTGCTGGGTCACTGCCCATTTGATCCTGTCTATCTCTGGACATGGCTCAAGCAGTTTCCTTATTACCTCAGTCACTCGTGATTATCCCCCTTTCTACCTGAATTCTGTTTTATCGTCAAGAGCTGAATCCTGAGGTCTGCTCCAAACACTCAACAGGCTCCCACTTGCTTGAGTGAGAGAGTATGGCAGAAACTGAGTATTTCTGAGCTGGCCAAAACCCTGTGACAGAAACCAGGACCAAGCAGCTGATGAGAAAGGGGAAGTCTACATGCCCAATGGCTCTGAGCTCCAAGCGGTCATACACAGCTGAAGCCAGTGACTTCAAAAGGTATTAGACTGAGCCTGAAATGCCTTAGCATATCCAGCGCTGGATTAAAGTTATGAAGGGCTTCAGGCTAGTGGGCAGGAAGGGCCTAAATATGAATTACATATTGCAAAAAAACTATGACATCAAACATTTATCTATGTACATATTTATGTAAAATTAACACATTTATTCTACTCCCACTACACAAACATTTTTTCCCCCACTTTAGCTGTGGCAAAGTAATGAATGCTATCATCCCAGTTCAAAGACCTGCCAATTTCATTCTTAATGCTCAAAAGGGACAAAGCACTGAGATGCTCTTGAGTTGTGGTAGATTGGGCGACATTTTTGACCCTTGTTAGAAGGGGAAAGGAATGTTCTCCACTATAGCTAGTGATTATTAGTGACAAATGCAGCTGTAATGCCATTTTAACATTTGGGAAACATTCTGTTGCATTGGATTCAGTGATAGTTCAGTACATCCAAACAGAGATACTTTCATCATCTTTTCTCTCTATATCTGAGAGTGATGTGAATCCAGCAAATTGAAGAAATTCTTCAGTAAAATATAACTAGGAGATCTTCTGGGTACTTCTGACACAGACCTTTGAAAAGACCCTAGGCCCTGTGGGGATTCTGGCTACTGCCAGGGGACTTTTGGTTAATGTGATGCTAGAGAGCCAGGGGGACTTCTATCGCAGTGGTTCCCAACCTGTGGTCCATGAACCCCTGGTGGTCCACAGCAGCACTGTAGGGGGTCTGCGGAAAGCCACAGTCAGCAAGTCCCCCAGCCTGTGCTGTTCCCCAAGAAGGCTTTGATATGCAGTTCAGGAAGCAGCATGGGCTGAAGGACACGCAGGCTGCAGCAGAGCTATATTGTTTGGAGGGAGGGGAAATGTAAAATTTTAATCGATTGAAAAGGGGTGTGTATGCTGGAAAAGGTTGGGAGCCATTGCACTAAAGTGTTCCGGCTGTAGCCAGCAGCCTAAATGCATTTCCTCTGTTTTCATTTGCTCTTCACAATTAGAATTGTAAGACGGGAAGGGCCCACTAGCAATCATCTAGTCCAGTCCCTTAAACTTTCAGCTTTTGAATAAGTTAGACAAAACAGAGCTATCTCCTGTTGTGTTCTCTGCGTCCCTTAACAAAAAGACTTCACTGAAAATCAGTATCACAAAAGAACCATAAGGTTTGGATGATTGTTTTTTTAACTAGACTGCTGCAGAATGAAGGGTCAAGCAGAAGGCAGACAGTCCTTCAGCTCCCTCCCCCCTTAAGGTGCTCACCAGGGAGGAAAGTGAATGAGATTCTGCTTATCCAGGTGTGAAAAAGCAGAAGGGGGCCCAAATCTGTTCTTGTGCAAAAATATGTTCTCCAAGGCCCTGTCCTGAAGCCAATAAGGCTACAAAAGTGTAACTGTCCCCTTTGGTCTCATTTCATTCTCCAATCATTCCATGCTTACCCAACATTTCCCACTTGGGAAAGAAGTTAGTTTGAGTTGGGTCAGAAAAAAAGATTCACTTCTGGTTTCATTCCAAGAACTGAAAGCTAAATAAACCAGAGGTGAGAATAAGGCAGTGCACCCCAGTGCGCCGATACAGTAAGAGCCAGCTAGGTCACACTGCTGCAGGAGGAGGTTAACGGACTCCCACATGGGCTCCTGCAGCTCTCCTGCAAGCTGCTGTGCTAAGCAGCAGGCAGGGGAAAGAGGCTGATGCCTCTCTGATTCCTACCAATGCTGCCTATTACTTGCTGTTCCTCTTCCATAACTGTCAGGGAGCAAGAGGAAGCTCCTTCTAAGCCACAGGAGACTGCTATTCTTTCTTGTTGGCAGGAGTGTTCCAGGCTCCAGCAGCGTTACATGAGCAAGCTCACTCCTCCCTCGCTTGGCTCTGCCCTGTCTCTTGTCTGAACAGGAGGGCCTAAACCATGGGAAGTCCTAGAGCCTTATTAGCCTAACAGTTAATCCAGCCCTGACCAGATCAAAAGTCTAGCAAGCGGTACCATGTAGAAGAATTAATGGTTATTTAACACTATGGAAACTAATCTAGGTCTCCACTTTTCCTTCCCTTCTGAGATATTGCAATATTTGATTTAGGCTAGGCTAGTAAAACTACTGCCTCCTCCTTACACTGGCCTCAAATTCTGCCCTTGGATTGGTGTGTAAGACCAGTGTAGCCCAGGAGATCACCACATGTCCATCCAGGAACAGAATATAAACTATTGTCATCAGGTGGAGACCATCACTGAAATTAACCTGTACATTCCATACACTATACATTATAAACAAACCAGCAGGAATACACATCTCCCCCATGATGAAAAAGTAACCCGTTTGAATGTTACTCAGCATGGGGATTTGTAAACTGCTTCTGAGATCAGTGACAACCACAAATCTTCCTGAGAGAACCTACTGCTGCTTTGCATTTTTGCTGCAAACTCCAGGATACAAGCAACATTCTACCAAAAATAAATTAACTTCTCTCTCCACATTTCAAATGTGCAGCAATAGAGCCAGCCCTCTGCCTCTGCAGCAGGAGACAGATCAGTCATCTCATCTACAAAACATGCCATCAACAGTCTAATAAAGCAGGGCCTCCAAAGCAGAACACCACTGACTCCAGCATCACACACATCATTTCACAATGGCTTCATGGTCTCCTATTGGCCAGGCGTGTCATTATTACCAGGACAGCTATAAAACCACAACAAGAGCAACAATTCCCGAAGAACAAGACATTTCTCTGCTTTAACAGAAACCTTCAAAACATACAGCCTAGATGTCATTCTGTTATTAACATGAGTTAACCCTGATTAGAGAGTAAAGAGGAACTGTCTGGTCAACAGACACATTGTCAAGAAAAACAGAGCTCTACACTCTTCCACTTGACTTCCTAGTTAAGGTTAGTTGGTGCAGTACAACCTACACCTCAACACTTTTTGTGGTCTTTATCATTGCTGTTGTAGGAATGCTTTTCAAAAGCCTTTAAATATCATGGAATAAGCTTTAAAAAAACTGACACAAATCAGCAGGAATGGAGGTAGAGTTTGTGTTTGCCATCTACAGGATTTTCCACAAGTTGCTGTTTAAACTAGAGACGCGTGCTAGGTTTCTTTTGCAAAATTAAAAAAAAAATGCAGTGTCTTTTGTTGAGACTTGGAAACAGTATTGTCAGCATTTTTTTACATTATATATATTTTAACATTACTATACTTGGCAAACAGTACTGGGAATATTGTCCTATAGAAATAGCAGGCAGTTCACACACTGCATCCTCTTCCAAGCCATGCAATATGTTTTACTCCTTGTGCCATTCACTTTTCTGAGTTATGTCCCTCTTTCTCCTCAGTTACCACATAAAAAACGGGGTAAAGAGGTTGTATCAGATGAACTATTTTGTTTCAGATGATAAAATTGCACTGGGTTAATGCTGATTAAAATAACCATACACACACAAACCCAGACCATGTCAACTTTTGCCCTTCCAAAATGTGCTCTCCAAGTTTCCTGTGGCCGAATCGGCTAGCAATTTGGAGCTTACATCCACACTCCTCAGAGAGGACTGTGATTCGCAAAGCATGGAAGACTCGCTTGATTTGGCCTCTTTTGAGTTCATTAGTGTTGACATGTCCATGTCACTTGACAAGTCATCAGAAGACAAGTTAAGACACCCTAGCTTGGCAAGAGAATTGGATCTCTTCAGAGGGGACGAAACAGTCAAACCAGCAAGCCGTAGTCTGGTTTCAATTTCCTGAGCTCGCTGTTTCACCAGGCCAGGTTTCCCATGCACACTGTGTATGCTATCACTACTAGAACTGCGCGTCAAGTTGGAGCTCCTGGAAGATGACGGCGTATAGCATATGGTCTTCAGAAAGTCCTTAGTGTAACTGCTCATGTGCTCCAGCCTGCACACCACAGGTGTGGAGGTTTTCTGAGACAATCCCTGTAAGGGGTTTTTGGCCTCTAACTTCTCTACATCATTCTCTGTGTCTTCAGATATTAAAGGTGCTGGACCCAGAAAAGACACTGGGCCTTGGTGCGAAGTCAAATCTTGGTTTTCCTCTGGTATGCTAACATCAATCCTGCTCACAGAGCTCTCTCTTACCTGTGAAAAGGATTCCGACGGTACACTTTTCAGACGCTCCAGTTCTTTCGTATGCTTCCTAACTAAGCCAGCTTTTTGAAGCTGAATAAGAGATTCTTGATGCTGCATCAAATAACTGCTTGAGGTTGGCTTTTCCAAATCTTTACTAAACAGCAAGTACCTAACGTCCTTTGTTGGTCTGACATCTTTTCTGGGTGGAGACTCTTCCTTCATCACTTCTGGATTCAGAGGGCTCTTCTCACAGTGAGACTTTCTCTTAGCAAGCAATGCTCTGACAGGTGATTTTGGTGCATCTTTTGACTTTCCAGAAATACTGCAATTCTGATCCACCACAGATTTGCAGATGCCACCTGAAGCACTAGCTCCCTGCAGCAGTGGAGACAAACAATCATTTTTAGCCCTTATTACTTCCCCAGGCTGTGATTTGCTGGCCATTTGGTTCGACAAGTTAGAAGCCACTTGGGAGAAGAGAGAAGGCTGAGTGCAGATTGTAGAAGTGCAGCATGTGGTGGCTGGATTCATTGTCTCATGCTGCTCCTCTGAGACTTCAGTAGAGGCACTGGCTGAGGAATACATGCAGTCAGTGCATGAATGGTAGGAAGGCTTGACTTTACTGAGGATCCCAAATATGGCATCACGCTATAAAAGGAAAGAAAATGCCATAAAAAGTTGGACAAACAAAGTAGCTGTAGAAACAGAGTCAACTTAGTTTAATCAAGACATCTGCAGATTGATAGGGAAGACACAAAACAATAAAGAGACAATCTATTCATAAGGACTCCAAACAGCCTTAAAGAAAGCCCCTCTCCATTACTGCTGAAGTCTGGGTTCAGCAGTGGAATTCAAGCCATGAGGATTCCCAGCTGACAGTGTCTGAAGTTGGAGGAAACCCACTATTTCAAGTAATAGCCATGAAAACTGGTTGCCCTAAGAGGTTTATAGCACATTCATGTAGCTGCGTGCTCTCTTTGGTGGCTGGCTCCACAACTTGTGCAAGAAAAATGAAGTTCAGAAGCACTTCTACAAGGAAAAGGCATTACTACCGGAGCCTGCATTTCCAAATCAAATTAAATTGCGCTTTTAGGGCAGATACTTAATCCATTTAAAAGGCAGAGCCACAGCAGGTTAGCTGCCAGGCCAGGAGCTAACCCCACTGCAGCTCCCCACTTATTGATTAATCAGCTAGTCGATGGAAAATCCATCAACTAGCTGATTAGTTGATTTAATTTAATTTAACAACCTTAACGCCCATATGCACCTCGAACTCCTCTGGGCAGCTCCTCTTGCTGTTGTTGTTATTCAGGTTCTCTCTGTTCAATACGTTCTCCTCCTTGTGCACAGACAAGCGTCGCTTCCATCTCTCCATAGTATTTTCCTCCCTGATGCTCTCCTTCCCTTGATCCGCATGGCTGGGCATGTTCCTCCCCTTTGGCATGCTGGGCTCCAATGTCTTCACTCCCTTCTCACAGCAACTGCTCAGCTCTGCCAATGGTTCCACTTTCTCCTTGGCCTTCACTGTCTCCGCTGTAGCCTCAGAAGGACCTGAAGGAGCTGGACCCACCAGCAAATTGGCTTGCTCTAATAGTACATCTTGTTCCAGATCCTCTTCCTGGAAAAATATTTCCCTGTCACTGGGCAGCTTGTTCTCCAGCAGGCGCTGGAAGCAGTAGTGAAACCCCCCCGCCTCTGTATTGTCTCTGTTGTCCAAGTATGTGGACTGTGAAGACGCATCCAAATCAGATAGGCGGTTTTCTAGATCAATGTCTAAACTATCGAGTAGGAAGTCGCTGGGCCCCATAGAATCATCTGCATTCTGGGGTAGGTTGCTCTCTGCTTGTTGCTTCCACAGCTTGTTATGACGTTGTTTGCTGGGGAGAAAAATAAAAGGCATAAATTACTACAATCAAACGCTTACAAGCTGTTGTGTGTAAATGTATCACAGAGCCCTGCCCCATACAAGCCATGCCCCTTGACGGAGAATTTAATCCAAGGGTTCGGATGGGGGCCCAAAACCCCTACCAAATCAATTCCAGACACCCTTCTTAAGCAAGAAAAAATGCAATCCCAGCAGTTCCCCCACTACAGAGGAAAGTGGCAACACAGAAGGAGCTGCAGGTATGAAGCAGTCAGGCTCTGGTCTAAACACAGGGAACAAATGGCCGTGTTAATACAGAAGATTCAAGGGAAGAAAAACAACAGCAAACCAAAGTCCTCAAGAATCAGGTCCTCAAGAAACTGTGACTTAAATAGAACTGACCCACATGCATAGTTAGCTGTGGTGGAAATGAACGCAATACGAACACAATGAAAAAACAGGAAGAGTCCCCCATAAATTACACGGTAGCTTAAAGCATGAAGCACACACAAAACACCTATCAGAGACACTTGAGAAGAACTTTTAAGAGATGCTCAGCCACAACCAAGGGCCAAATCAGATTCTCTTTGCTCATACAAAGACTTTCCTGATTTCAGGGCTTTGTCCTATGCACATCTCTCCAGGGTCAGGAACTCAGGCAGCTCTGGGGACAGGAGCCTAGCCACTCAATGAGCTCCTTGAGCCCTGTACTACGGATGTTAAATTTAGATTAACTGGCTAATCGAACAGTCACTGCAATTTGCCCCAGGCCTGTTGCTACACTTCAAAGATGAAAGTGCTGTGAGAAGCACGGGGCCAGCGGGGGACTCAAGCAGTCTCCCACTGGCCCTGTGCTCTCTGTGGTGTTTCAAAGCAGCAGTGCCGCATGCAGCCTGGGGTCAGCTAGTGATTTGCTTATCAGACAGTCAACTAGTCATTCACAACCCTACTCTATGCCCCTTACTAAGGCCAGGACTACACTAAAGGGGAAGGTCAAATTAAAAGACGCAACTCCAGCTACATCAATTATGTAGCTAGAGTAGAAGTACCTTAATTTGAGTTTCCCCACCATCCCCAAAGCAGGAGGCTGATGGGAGCAAACATTCCTGTTGGCTTCCCTTACTCCTTGCAAGAAGAGGAGTACCAGTCATGATGGGGTGCCCTCTGAATTCAATTCAGCAAGTCTTTACTACCTCCACCACATTGAACTCCAGAAGATCGATCATGGCAGTGTCAATCTTCCTCCGAGTGAAGACATGGCCCAAGTGACTGTGCTCCCAGAAGAGCCAACAGATCACCATTTAAGCCTTGTAGCAGCTGCACCACAGTGGCTGCCTGATGTGTTCCCATGCCAGTAGCTGTACCAGCCCTGCTTCGTGTACCAGACCTAGCTCCAATCCATGCCTGAAACACTATACCAGAAATTGCTCAGTATATTCAACCTATACTGAGAAATAAGTTTGAATTTATTACAGTCAACTTTCTAGCACCTTATTTTTGTAAAGTCGAAGGTGCATGCCCACAATATGCATAAGAATTCAAAGCAGTGTGATGAAGCATGTTCCCAGTAGAGTGGCCACCATCAACTTTGAGACCGATGCACTGTGGGTGGCTATCCCACAGTTCATGCCACTCTTGTGCATTCTGGGTTATATTCCTAGTGCATGCTGTGACCAAAACTGCAGCAGGTGATTCTGGTTACATGTTGTCAGAGTTCCATAATGCCCTCGTTCCCCCCTCCTCCTACCTGCCCTTTATTTCCCTGGTTATACGTGCAGATACTATAGCAGGGTAAGCATGGAACCCGTTTAGCAGCAAAGTGATATGGCAACCATATCAACCATGGTGTGCCTTATGCTGGAATATATCCAGAACATATCCAGGGCCCGCCAGAACAAAGAAGAATCTTGGGAAGCCAGACACATACTCTCTGAGATGCTCTTAAAATAAGTGACTGGCAAATGCTGCTAACATTTAATCCTCTGGACACAATGGAATGCCAGTTCTGGTGCTGAGAGACAAGCAGAGACTGGTGGGGACCACACTTATGCAGCTATGGGATGATCAGCAGTGGCTGTAAACCTTTCACATGTGTAAATTGCTCTCCTCCATCCTGACGCACAGGAATGCCAGAATGAGACCTGCTCAGACAGTTGTGAAGTGATTAGCAATAGTCCTGTGGAAGCTGCAATGCCAGATAGCTACCGGTCAATTGGGAATCAATTCAGAGTGGGAAAATCTACAGTGGAAGCTGTTGAGATCCAAGTAGCCAAGATGATCAATTTATTTCTGTTATGATACACAGTAATTCTGGGAAACGTTCAAGACATAGTGGGTAGCTTTGCCATGATGGGATTCTTTTACTGTGGTGGAGAGATGGATGGAATGAACATCCCTATCTTGGCACCCAACCATCATGCCCAAAAGTACATAAACTGGAAGGGGTACTTCTCAATGGTGCGGCAGGTGCTGGTGGATCACAAGAGCCATTTCACTGATATCAAAATGGCATGGACAGGAAAGGTGCATGACGTATATCTTAAGGAACTTGTCTTTTCTGAAAACTGCAAACCGGAACTTTCTTTCTCAGATTGGAAAATTAACATCAGAGGTGTTAAAATGCCAGTAGAGAACCTTGGTGATCCAGCCTACCCTTTGATCCCAGGGCTCATGAAGCTGTATGCAGGGAACCTGGGCTATTGTAAGGAGTTGTTCAACTACAGGCTGAGCAAATGCAGAATGGTGGTACAATGTGCTTTTGGATGTTAAAAGGGAAGGTTTCGCAGCCTACTGACCAGATTGGACTTCAGCAAAAGCACATTTCCCATTGTCGGGACATCCTGCTGTGTGCTCCATAATATCTATGAAAGGAAGGGGGAAATTTTTATGCCAGGATGGAGGGCCAAGGCACAACACATAGCCAGTAATTATGAGCAGCCAGACACCAAGGCAATAAAGAGAGGACAGCAAATGGCACTGGAAATCAGAGAGGCTTTGAAAAACAGCTTTGTGAATGGCCAGATAGTGATATGACAGTCATGTATGTTGCTCTTAATAAGGTGCCCCTTGCATTAAATACGATTGCCTACAAACCCTCCATCTCTCACCCTTCAACAAAAGCATAGAGACTGTTGTTGAGAAATCATGTGTTTTTAATTAGGGAACTCAGGGAAGCAGGGACAGAAAAAGAGTTCAGGATGGGAACTTCGGGAGGTGGGGAGTAGGAAAAGTCTCTGTGCAGCAATCACAGGTGTGAAGCAGGCAGCCTTTTGTTCTGGGACGCATCCCTGGGGATGAAAGTGAGGCTGAGCATGACTTCCCACTCATGCTTTCTAGAACTTCTGGGAGAGGTAGGTATGGAACTTGGTGAGAAGGGAATGTGAGTCTGCAAGAGCTGGAGTGGGTGCTTGTTTATGTGGGTATTTTAGAAGTCCACTATGTGCATTATGTCTGCCATGACCGTCAAGACTCTCTCCTAGTTCTTCACTTCGAGTTCCCTGCATACTATCCTGTCCTCACATTCCTCACATCTTCCACAGCAGCATTTTCCTCCATTCACTTAATCGCTCCCTGTCCAAGTGATCAGACTGCATTTGCTCTTTTAATGTGTCATCCCTAATACATTTTGCCTTCAGATTTTTGCTAATTGGATGAGCCACGGAGTGTGCAATATGTTCACTGCTGCATCCGCTATAACGAAAAGTGAAGCGGAAACTTGACAGGAGATAAATTGTAAAACCTAATCTCTTAGCATAAAAGAAGATCTGTCCAAAGACAATAGGAATGTGTTATAAAAAAAAGCTACAGTTGTTTTTAAGCACCCATCACAGAGATTGTAGGGGAGCAGCTGGACTCAGTTTGGTGGCAGGCATAGTAAGGGAGAGCCTGTGGGCAGAGCGGGTCCAGGCATGGTGGAAAGGCAGGACCGGGGCTCACACATTGACTGTGTGTTCGGCACCCCCTGTTTGTCAGGACAGTGCAAATTTCCCTTCCTGCAGGAGCATGTGGGCAGGAGAAGGAAGGGGATTTGGATACAGCAGAAGGGTAGAGGCTCACAGACACCAAAGAGCCTCTGGGTGGGATGGGGACTGAATGTGGCAATATGGCAGGAACTCAAGCCATGCTTCATGGGGGATGAGCAAATGGAGGTTTATTGCAAAGGCATCAGCTAATAGCTTCCCCTGCTTCACCCAGGTTGCCATGTGCGACATCAGTTTTCTCCAAGCCACAGAGTGATAAGAAGCTGATGCTGACTGAATATGGCCAGAAACCTGGATCTCATTCTGCAGTGCTTTTTGCTGCAATGCACCAGATCACTTATGGCTGGCTTGGCGTGGGAAGGTGTCCTAGTGTGGAGGACGGAAACAGACAGGCCTCCCCAGAAACCTTGTAAGAAAGATGAAAGAATTCCTCTATGAAAGCTTCACGGAGATGGGCAGGGAGGATTCCTGCTCCATCTCCAAACAGATGGACAAACTGTTTTGGGGAGCCCTGGCTGTGTAGGCAGAGTAGCTGACATAGATCACACCCAATTGCCTTAACCCACTTGTAGCAGGATAAAAAATGTGAAAACATGAGATGTGCCCTCCCTGACATCAGGGCCTGGCAGTGAGATGCCCTGGGAGGAGAGGATTGTGTCTCAAGTTATAGAAAGGTCCTGGGTGTCTCCCCTCACCTGCTGACCATTCCCATCCTCCTCTCCCACATTGTTCTCCATGCTTCTGTTCAAGGCTGCTTGAGGAGTATCTTGTGAAGAATCAACAGATTCCTTTCTCCTCCATGCCCACTGTGATCTTAGCATAGATATCAGTGTTTCTTTTGCTGCTTTGTCGTTCTGCCAGCACAGATTCCTCTTCCCACACAGTGATGAGGTCCAGGATCTCCTGCACACACCATGCTAATGCTCATTTGCAACTGTGGGCAGTCATGGTCAGGTGTGCTGCTGAGCTCTGCTGCCTGCTCTGATGTCTGCTTACCATGCTGGCCATACGGAAAAGAAAATTCAAATTTTCCCAGGGCTTTTCCTGGAGAGCAGCATAGTTGAAAGTCCTGGCCTGAGTAGTCACAGCAGGCACTATGGGATATCTCCCAGAGGCCAAGAACATTGCCTTTCACAGCGCTGTGTCTGAAGTACCCTAAAGTTCACCATCCAAGGTCGAATTTACCACTACTCCTCATGAAAAGCAGGAGTACTGAAATTGACTTTAATGGCTCTTAAAGTCAATGGAACAGGCTTGGGGCTGTGGACTCATTGTTTAGAAAATCAAAATAATGCAGTGAAGTTTGACCAAAACTCCCAGTGTAGACCAGGCCTTACCATTTCATCACAATTTCTGCCCACTTTCCAACCAGCTCTCTGATAATTTTTAACTTGTTTTTCTTTTGCCTAGCATAAGCCCTACATCTGTGTACACACAACTCGAAACTGCTGATCCCGCTTTGAGAGACATCCTTGTCCACCAGAGGCTTTTTTTCCCCCTTACAAATCACCTTCTCATTCCACCCATCACCATCTTACCTTGCATCTAAAATCCCTTCATATTCCAACAGCTGTTTCATGAAGCCTGCATTTGGTCTTGCAATGCTGCGTTTTTGCTTCACATAATTATAGGCTTTTTCCAAGGACCAGCCAAATTCCTTCATTGCATAAGCGATAACCGTAGACGCAGATCGGCTAACACCCATTTTGCAGTGTACCAGACACTTAGAATGATTTTTCCTAGAGAAGAAGGTAAAAAATAAGAGAAACTAGATCTCAAATCTTTCTATTTATTAAGTTGTACTATCACAGGTCTATATGGTGCACAGATGATCATTTGTTTTTTTGACCAAGTCAATGTCACAGCTCAGGGGGGTTAATTGGTTTGGGTTAAATGGTCCAAAAGGAAAGTTAGGGTTTGGAGAAGGGCGACACTCCTCATGCTCTCCTCTCACCCCAAACACACTGCTATTTCAGATGCTACCCAAAGTTCCCTTTGTCTCCATGTCCCTGTCTTTGGAGATGTGAACCCAAAGGTGTAACGAGTTCCCTACCAGACCCGCATGCACTGCTCGCTGCACACTAGGGCACCTCTGTCACTGTGCCCCGGAGGACAGAGAGCCCAAATGAAAATCACAGAGCAAGACATCTCACAAATAAAGAGGCTTCCACTGAGAGTTTGGTGGAATCTGAACAGCAAGTCACAGCGCTGGGGGCCCAGCAGGGCACGGCAAGAAGGCCCCTGGGACAGGCCCCCATCTTCAAAGGTAGGGGAAAGGCAACTGGCTCACAAGTGGGTAGAAGCTTTTCAGAATCCTCAACACCCATTACATCACCTGGCAAAATTGGGCCACCAATCCGTCAGAGACAGGACCTCCATAGCTTCAGATGCAGCCCTTTACTTTTTGAACCCACTATTAATCATGGCATTGTGGCTGATGGGCAAAGTCAAATTCAACTGCTAGTTACACTCCTGCGGTCCTAATGATTTCATTGTAACTTAGGACAGAATTTGGCAAACTAATGAGAAAGGCCAAACTAACCAAGTGTCATTGTCCAGCTCTCTCATACATATCTGAAAGAAGAAAAGCCCATAAAATTACAAGCCACATGCAGCAAAGCAGGAGAAACTCACATGCTGAAACCCTGGTAGAATGGGAGTGGCTCATGTCATTAGGTGTTGCCAGGAGCCATTGTTCTGCTTATTCTATCACAGAAAAAAAAATTCAAAGATTTCAAAATGTTCTCTTTAATCAGGAGGAGCCTTGAGGGCTCTTGCCATCTTTTAGGACACTGGGTGTAAACACAAGCAGAACAGAGGATCATTACTGGAAACAAACATTCTGTTTTTAAAAAAGTGAAACAAAAATAAGCACTGAAAATAAAATCTCAGCGCAATTGTGGCTGATTATGAAGGGGTTAATGACTGGTCACTGACAGTACAGATGGGGTATTTGCGCCTTTCAGGGGCCTAACTGAACTCCCTTTTCAAAGGCTTTTGCGAGAGCTGGGATCTCAGCACCCTCTTCATCGCCTTAGAAAGAGCATAGCAATTAAGCTGCAAGGGGACAGCTACTGAATTGCAATGGTAGTAAAGGGAAGAGCTACTTAACTGACATGGTAGCAAAGACACTGAACAAATTATTGTGCCAAACCAAAGGACAACTAGCTGGATGCTGAGGAAAAGGCCAAAGCCAGAACAGATGCATGGATACTTTCCAGGACTTCTCCTTAAGCAATGAGTTTCCAGTGATAAGACAGTGGGAATGGTTACTTCTCTACTGAATTAAGGATGTAAGAGTAGTTGAGTTGACTATTTGCTTCCCCCCTCACCTGCTGCCTATATATGAGAGGCCATGGTGGGGGGGAAAGCAGGAGCCAGTGCTGGAGAAAGCCAGTTTAAAAGCCAGTTCTCCTCAGCACTGTCTCTACCATGTGGGGGAAGTTCAGGGGAGGCAGATGTGCAGCGGTCAGAGCCCCAGGACAAGCCGGGACAGCTGAGTTCCGACTTGTGCCAGGTCCCAGATGTACCCCGCTGCAGCTCTTCCTTTTAAATGTAGTACCTCTTTTAAATGCAGCAGTAGTAGGTTTGGGACCTGGCACAAGCTGTGACTCAGCAGTCCTGGCTCGCACTGTGTCCCTGACTGCTGCGCCTCTACCTTTTAAATGTAATAAGAATGGCCCAGCTCTTACTACATTTATAAGGCAGAATTGTAGCGGGGTAGGTCCAGGTCCTGGCATGCCAGATCTGGTACCTACCCCTGCTGCATCTTTGCAGTTTAAATGTAACAGGAGCTGGGCTACCTGTGTGCTTGGTTTCTACTACATTTAAACTGAATAACCGCAGCAGGGCCCCTTATCAACTAACCATGTACTTGATACAAACTGTACCGAGTACACAGTCAGTCAATTACCCACTTCTTAACATCCTTATACTGAATACATTTCTCATTTCATCTGCCCAGAAACAGGAACCACAGCTCTGTGACTGATCATTCTGAGGGAGGCAGGTTTCAAATGAGTTTCTGTAAGCAGTTCTGGATCTTTTGCTGAACTGCTTGTTAGCAGCATGGTGAGACCCAACACCATCCTTACATGAGCTCCCTCACGCCCTGCAGGTTGATGTGCATTAGTGTCACCTGAGAACTCGCCCTTGCTCCATAGATTCTGATGACAGGTTCTTGCCCCAAGCACTGACTCACTCCTCTTTATCCACTTACTTTGCTTTGTTTATGAAATGGTATGCCTCGTTCCAGTGAGCCAGGAGGTCTGTTGTCTCCTCGTCGTACACCCGAATATTATGATAGGCAAAAAGACCAGGAAAAAAATTGTCGATCTCCCTTGTGACATTTAAAATGTAGTAGATGCTGCAGGATACAAAGGGAAACAAAGGTGGAGAGCTTAATTATCACTATGAAAGAGGAACTGGAATTCAAGCGATAAACCACTCATAACCCAATGTAATACAGGTGCTCTAACTGCATGGAATGATCAACAGCCCCAACTTGTGCCTTCTGCTTCTGATTACATCAGCTGGAATTCCACATGTGGAGGGCTTGCTGAACTGAGTTCCCTAACTCCTCTCTCTTCACAGGCTGGTAACTATCATGATCCCAGGTAAAGGTGGGGAAGTTGGGCACGGAGGGAAAGGGACATGCCCACTCTACAATGAGGGACAGAGAGAGATAGAGAAACTTGATCCAAGTCTCACAGTGAATCATCAACAACAGTGCTAATCATAGAACCAAGGAGTCCTGAATCTGTCTTGTGCTTTTGCAATTCCTTTCTTCTTTCCTTCCAACCAGAAATATGAATTAAAGTGGAATAATTTTATTTTACCTCTGCAGGATAGAACAGCAGGATTTTTATAATAAAACAGGCTCAGACCAGGAGAGAATGAAAGAATGCCCATATTAAGTTATTTCATGTCATTCAGACAAATCAATAGCACATGATATTTACTCAAAGATTTATCTAGCTTTAACTTTTAAAAATGGCATTTCAAGGTGCCATCACTACAGATCAAAGGATTAACATGTTAGTTGTTTTACTTCTTCAAAAGTGTTCAGACATCTGCTCCCAAGGACTAGAATTTAAACATCTTTGTTCCTGCTGCTGAGCAATAACTTTTCAGAGCCTCATAATAAGGGCCCACATGTGTCCTGGGCAAACAGCGAGTATTTATACTCAAAATTCCCTCTTGCAAATCAAGCCAAAAAAGGTTTAGTGGTGAGAGATCACTGAAAGATAATACTGCAGCCACCTGTCTGCACTAGTAGAATGGAGAACAATTCACACAACTCTCTGCTCATCTCCACAGAGTTTTGAACCACGTAGATAAGAGCTTTACCCCAAATACTGTAATGTGTAATCTTCTGAAGTATTTGGGAATTCACACCTCAGACAGTAATGAGTTTGCTCAGGATTAACTAGAATCCTACACAGGATATGACTTCCCTCGATATAAAGGCACTTTATAAATGAGGACAAAGACTGTCTTGTGCAGGTGGGAAAACTGTGATGGAAAAGAGAGGAAGCATTTGGTCCAATGGAATCCAAGTGCCCAGGTCCTGTGCCCTATCCATGGAAGTGCCTGAAAGGATCATCTAACATGTCACAAGACACCAGAACATGTTATTAAATCAAGTGATTTGATGATTTAAGTGTCTAACGCGTAAGAGCGGACATCAAGTAGCGGAAAGGTCCAGTACTCACCCTGAGCCTTGAAGCTCTTCCAGGTTGGAGGCATTCCACTCAGACCCCTAGGACACAAAGTCAGACGTATACACAATATATAAGCTTTCGTTCTGCAGGGCACTTGCACATTCACTGCCCAAATGCCACATTCCATGGAATGTAGGCAATAGTTTCTCAGAAGCACTGAACTGAAACCTAGGTAATGGTGTCTGCAAAGAGTACCACAGGGCATGGTGTCCCAGGGCCCTGAATAATGATGCAGAGGTATTCTGCAGCCTCAGCCTGGCAACCAAACGGGGCTGATCCGAGTAGCTCCAACCCAAGACTATAAAAGGTTAAGAGTATCTTTAAGGCAAGAGAAAGTTAGTGGGAGGGACAGAGGAATCATTCTACAGAAAGAAATCCTAGAAAAAGTTAAAATCAGGAGTAAGCCGATATTATTTATATCACAGAGCACACAGAGGCCCAAACAAAATGGAAGCACCACTATAGTAAATGCTGTATATACACAAAGAAAAAGCCCCTCCCCGAAGAGCTTACAATCTCAGAATCATAAAAATGAGGCCTGGAAGGGACCTCAAGAGGCCATCCAATCCATCTCCCTGTGCAGAGGAAGGATGCAAGTATGCCTAGACTATTCCTATGTTTCCACCCTATGGCTCTTCACTTGATTTGTGATTTAGGCTGTTATATATTAGTATGTGCTTTTAACAGGAAAGAACAAAAATCAAGACTACTGAAAGGCACATGGAGGAACACTCAGAATAATGAGCAATATGCATCTTCGGACAAACAAAGGGAATAGGAAAGATGCAAAAATAAATTAAATTTGTGAATTTATGGAGGATTTGATGGAGTGTTTGTATCCATGGAGCTAACTGCAATGACTTAGTGAATGTACTGGGTAAGGGAATGATGCAAATAGCTTAGGTCAAACCCAGAAGTTAATTATAGGTAGTCAATATTTCCTGCAAGACAACATAGGAGAAGGGGCTGGAACACCATCAGATCTGGTCTTGGAACTATGTGGGTGTAAGAGAGGAGAGGTGCCTAAATAAAGTGTGTACCCAACCCTTCGTGGGTACATCAGGATGAGAGGTTGATGTAAACAGGACTGTTACTTTCCACATACAGTTGCACTCCATTGATTGCCTTCTTCTAGCTGAATTTGCCATATGCCTCAGGAATTTGTCAGTGTGACAAAACTACGGACTCTCTTATTATATGTATCTGCTGCTTTTTCTGTAGCACTACTGCTTTGATGTATCTGGATGTTAAATAAAGCTTTTGACAACATAAAATATTAAAGGTCTAGAAAACATGTTCTATGAGGGAAGGCTGAAAGAATTGGGCTTGTTTAGTTTAGAAAAAAGACTGAGATGGGACATGATAGCGGTTTTCAAGGATGTTACAAGGGGAAGGGAGGAAGGAGAAAAATTCTCCTTGGCCTCTGAGGACAGGACAAGAAGCAATGGGCTTAAACTGCAGCAAGGGAGGTTTAGGTTGGACATTAGGGGAAAAACTTCCTAACAGTCATGGTGGTTAAATACTGGAATAAATTGCCTAGGGTGGTTGTGGAATCTCCATCACTGGAGATATTTAAGAGCAAATTAGACAGACACCTATCAGGGATGATACAGACAGTGCTTGGTCCAGCCGTGAAGGCAGCGAACTGGACTTGATGACCTCTTGAGGTCTTTTCCAGTTATATGTTCTTATCCCCGAGATTCATCAGTCCCACCTGCTAAATAACTTATGTAGTAGCCACTAATGGAAAGAACCTGTCAACTGTGACAGGTGCACTTTGCAACTTTGGGAATTTCAAGCTACAGTGTCCAACTTGTTAACAATCTCCAGTGATGGGGACTTTACAACCTTCCTAAGAAGCCTTCCCAGAGCTTAACTCCCTTTATAAGTAGAAAGTGTTCACTAGTTATCTAAGCTACGTCTCCCTTGCAACAGATTAAATCCATTTCTACTTGCCAGGATGCCCAGATTGTCAGTTCAGATCCAAGCTGGGCTGGTAGTTAGCAGCTTTGGAACTGCTAGGTTGCCTGCATGGGCTAAGTCAGATCGTCTCAGGGTGGCTCCCAGCACATCACAAACCTTGGTTTGTGCATTCCTTGGTTTCAATAACAAATCTAAATTGCACAGGAAAACTATTCAGACACTTGGCAAAATAAATTGACTCGTACACAAGTACCATGGAGTCTCAGGCTAGGTGAGTGGGTGAAAAGGCCCCTAGAAGCCCTGGGAGAGGTTATTGCAAGGGTACACCCACAACAGAGTGCATAGAGGACAAATAGGATTTTAAATCACTGTACGATTCACCCTGGCCTATCGACATTGTCTTTGCATCTATCATGGAAAAGATGACACTGCTGCAACATACACAACGGCACCCATTTCAATTAAGTCTTTCTGTTTACTGGCAACTCCCAGTTTTGCCTAGAGTACCATCTAGTGGCAAAAGACTCATTCTGACTGTGAGCCTCCTTAAAGACTAAAAGAGCAAATCACCTTTCAAACTGATTATTTACAAAAAGCCTGCCATGTGACAGGCACTTTGGACTCTTAGTGCATTATTGTTACCTTTGATTTAGCAAAGCAAAAATACAGAGGGCACAAAAGTGGTATACTTGGATAGTGTCCTGATGTAGGTTCTTACCTCATCTTCAATAAAAATGACTCCTATTCCTATAAACAATAAATAAATCCATAAAGGGCAGCTTCTGCTGTGCACAGTGCACCAACCAAACAAACCCAAGCACAATAAGGGCTGGGACACTTTTCATTATATCTACTTAGCTTCCAAAACAGGGCAACAGGTTACAGTGCACACAGGAAAAGTCACAGCAGCGGGAATAAATTGTGAAAAGGGACTGACAATATACTCCCTCAGAGCTGCTTTCAGGACATGGTCGAGAGCTGTTTTCCCCACATACTGTATCAATCCCTGCCAACCTCTTATTTTCTTTCCATCAGAATAAAAAGCTCTTATGCTCATATTGCAGTCCTTGCCAATTACCTATAACCAGCAGGTGAGGCCCGTTATTGATTGGGCAGTCATTCTGCATAGACTACATTTATAGGAAAGTTCAAGAAATTAAATGTGCAATAGAATTTATTAATGTGCTTGCAAAAGGGAAGTAAAAGAACAGTTTTAAATTTGTAGGATTTCAACTTCAAACATTATTCATTTTATTGAATAATTAACATACATAGTAAATTTGAATCAGAAACTCGTAAAGCTTCCATTACTCTTTCCCCAACAAATTTGAATTAGGTTGTGATTCGTAACACTAAAAATTTTATTTGCACTAAAATGATAATTGAATAGGTGACTCGATATTAATTTTATTAGCAAATATTTTTCTGAACTTTGACATAATAGATATGATTTTTTTCTGATGAAAAACAAAAACAATTATTTAAACTTTCACCCAATATATCCGGTGTAAAAAGTAGTGCCATCAACTAATTTAAGTGGCAGGATTGTTCATGCAAAATTTGATATCTGTAGGTAATGTCAAAGTATGAATTTATTTTGCACAAACAAATCTACAAACAAACAAACAAACGCTTCAAAATATGTAGCAGATTACAAAAGCAAAATGCTATTCAGCCAAGTCCCTCTCTTGCCTAGAAGCAGGCCCTAATCAAACACTCCCACCTTTGTACATTGGTCTGCTCCTCAGCTCGAGGAGTCCAGATGAAACAAACAGCCCCCTTAGAACAGCACCATGCTACACCCATGAAGTGTTCTGCTCCTGAGCTGAGCTGGCCTGGAAAGGACCACTGAGGCAGCACATTCTCAGAAAGCCCCCTTGTCCCTCTAGCTAGCACCTCAGCATGGCCCACTGTGTTCGGAATAAAGGCACAGCTAGCAGAAAGCAATGGCAGGATGTGAGCCTTTGGAAGCAACATAGAGAGAGGAAAGAAAGGATGCCTTTAGTCTCCTTTCATAAAAGGCTCAACATCAGGCAATGTCACAAGTTAGTATTTCTCTCCACTGCAGCCTACGCTACACACAGCTTGCCCTGAACCCAGTGGCTGCTAGTGTTTGACTGATGCCCCCTTCTCAAGTCCAGCACAGCTTCTGACTCCGTGGCTTACCAGATACAGATGATCAAAAATCAGAGATGGCTTGTCCATCTGCCCCAGAATAAGCAGCATTTCATTGTCTATAAATTCCTTGAATTCTTTCAAGTTGCAATTCATCTGCTTCTCCAGCTCATTTCGTATCTGTGAGGCAGAAGAGGACAAAATCTGCCATTTAGGAAATTACCGCATACCTAGATGATGGGCTCTTCGGCACGTTTTCCACTTTTAAAAGGAAGGTGCCAATAAATTATACATATTTGTTAGAGAGCGAGCGTGCGTACACAGTCCACAGAGAAATACATAAATGCTTTCAGAGACAAATAACTTGAGTAAAAGGGCACGTGAATAAATAAATTTTCATACCAAACCTGATATGCACAAAAAAAAAATCTGTTATGGTATTTTGCACTATGAAGTATTTGCTGAAGTGTTGAGCACCCAGCACTGTGCTAGCACCAAAGAAACAAGAAGCAAAAAATGTCAGCATCATTGTGAAAAGGGAACCAGATCTTTTTAATTCTCTCACTTTTAACGTGTCAGGAGGCAAACATTTGTAAGGTGCGTAGATTTTCCTCTTTACCGCCATCTTTTAAAAGCCAACCCTACCAAAGCTTTCTACATTACAACAAAGTATGTACTACAACAGAATAAACTTTAAAAACAACGAATAGTCTTGCAACACCTTAGAGACTAACAAGACATGTAGATGGTATCATGAGCTTTTTGGGGGCACAATCCACTTCTTCAGATGAATGGAGTTAAGAGGTCCAGGGGGCATAATCTAAGCATTTTGGGGGCAGCCTAAGAAGAAATGCTAGCAAACAATTTGTATAGCTTTTTTATTTTTATTGTAGAAAATTCCAATCAAGACCATATTCAGGGCACACTGTGTGCCAGTTTTCAGGTCTCATTATACCTGGAACTCCTCTAGGAGCTCCAATCTGAATATTTCAGTTATTTAATGTAAAGAATTCCGACTGGTAGGTTGATGATAGCCTCATTTTACAGATGAGAAAACAGAGGGGCAAAAAACAGATTTATCCAAGAAGAACAAGGGAATCATGTAAGCAACAGTGTAAATATACATCTTAAGTGTTCTAACTCTCAATCCTCTCTGACCATTACACAATGCTACCTCCCAAACTCTACTACACAACAGGAACCTAATGATCACAAGCCAGCAAATGGTAGATTTGCTTACTTCTTTGGAGGTCACATTTTCCAAGTCTTTGCTCATCATGATACTTCGGAGTTTGGCTTTAATGAATCGCTCTGTTCTTTCCCCCTCAGTTGGCCTGCAAAAAAAAGTTAAAGGAACTATCTAGCCAGGCAGAAGGCACCAGGAATACTCTATGCATCACGGTATTTTTTACATGGAGAAAGGATGGGAAGGATTCAAGTTCATTAACCTAACACTGATTATAGAGGAAAACTTTACAAAACTATGTGTGAACAACTGTTAAGTGATCAAACTATCAGAGAATTGAAAGGGAGAATGTGAACAAAGTGAAGTGAACAAAGATTCAAAATGAAACTCAGAACTGACTTGTCAACAAATAATGCTGGAGAATCAGGGCGTGTCGATTCCAGGTCCTGCATTGTGTTCCATTCATTGATGCAACTCTGGTCTGAACAGATGCAGCTTTCATAGTATGTGGCCCAGACTAAGGCCATTCCACCTGGGAAGTAGTTGTACCTCCGTGCAACCTCGCAGGCTTTGTGAAGGATCTGCAGGGCAGACCTGCAAGTTTCAAAAGTAAAGAAGAGGAGAATCTGAGCACCCTAGAAAGTAGGAGCGCACAGAAGCCACGCCCCTGAAGGTTTTCAGTGAAGACTTATTCTCAACATAGTGTATTATGTTTGGTGTGGTTTCTTGACGACAAAAGATTTGCTTTTTCTGTCCTCCAACAGAGATATCACAAACACTAAACAGTAGGGTTTGGATGCTCTCTCAAGAGCTGGTAACCACTCAATACAGGACAAAATTCACTCCATGCAAGAGACCAGCACAAGGCCGCTGGGACTTAATTGTTTTTCCAACTTAAAAACCCAGACCAAAAAATAGTAAAAATGTGGACTCTTCAAACTATCTCTACTAAGAAGTCTAAAGGCATGTTTAATAGCATTCCTAGTCCCTGGCACACACCAAAAATGGAGTCCAGATTAGGTAATTTCTTTTTGCAAATTATAGCATTTAACTTAAAAAAAATCCTTCAGTTGTGAAGATGATATTACAGGCAGTCCCCAGGTTACGTACAAGATAGGGACTATAAGTTTGTTCTTAAGTTGAATTTGTATGTAAGTCGGAACTGGTACATATTGTAGGGGAAACTCTAGCCAAACATTTCTCCAGAGCTCAGTTTTATTCTCCCACAACTCACTTCCCTCAGTCCTTCATTCTCAAGCTGAGGTGTCTGCTGAGAAAAGCCGCTCCGCGTCTCCCTGGTCTGCTGGGGGAGGGGCGCTAGCTTCGCGTCTCCCTGGCCTGCTGGGGGAAAGCAGCTAGTGCGGGGTTGCCTCACCCCGTTTGTAAGTAGGGATCCGATGTAAGTCGGATCCATGTAACCCGGGGACTGCCTGTACACTAAACACATTAACCACATCTGAAGTGGCTAACCAGAGGAACATATTTTTACAATGGCAGTAACAAGGGGCTTATTTGTTTATGTACTAAATAATCCCTAAAATTACATCTTTTCCCATATCCACATTGCTTCCCTATTACATGTTACAAGAGCTTACATTTCATCAACTCCAGCACAGCCAGCATAATGTATGTGCCAAAATATATGCATTCTGTTATGTATCTGGATAAGTTCCTTAAAAACTACCACCATTAAAGGTAATCTGTGGTCACAGTAGTTAGGAATTTCATGATTTTCAAATATTTCCATTTTGCTGTTTGGACATTTCTGTATGTGGGAGGGTGTGAGTATAAAAGCTCAGCCAACATAATCAAAAGCTGCAAAGTGAAACTCTTGGTTGCATGGAAAGTTATCAGACAACAGGAACTCCAGGGCAACACTACATCAATAAAGAGCAACAGAAATTCCATGAGATTAGTGAGGGATCCTGAGATGACCTCTTTAGCTAGTTACAAAAATATGCAGAGTCAGTATGAGGTTTGCAGCCTGAGCAACTACATGTTCATACTCTCATATTCAGACATTTTATTTCATGTAATTTCCCGCAGTGCTTATACGAGAGAGTGTATAGCTGCCCTCAACAGAAGTATGTGATTTATCATTTTGAATGAGAAGCTAGATGAGAAGTGGATGAGAAGCTAGATATGAGTCAACAGTGTGCCCTTGTAGCCAAGAAGTCTAATGGCATATTAGGTTGCATTAAGAGGAGCATTGCCAGCAGATCCAGAGATGTCATCATTCCCCTTTATTCAGCTTTGGTGAGGCCGCATCTGGAGTATTGTGTCCAGTTCTGGGCCCCCCACTACAAAAAGGATGTGGACGCATTGGAGAGGGTCCAGCGGAGGGCAACCAAAATGATTAGGGGGCTGGAGCATATGACTTATGAGGAGAGGCTGAGGGACTTGGGTCTGTTTAGTCTGCAGAAGTGAAGAGTGAGGGGGGATTTGATAGCAGCCTTCAACTTCCTGAAGGGAGGTTCCAAAGAGGATGGAGAGAGGCTGTTCTCAGTAGTGACAGATGGCAGAACAAGGAGCAATGGTCTCAAGTTGTGGTGGGAGAGGTCCAGGTTGGATATTAGGAAAAACTATTTCACTAGGAGGGTGGTGAAAAACTGGAATGGGTTACCTAGGGAAGTAGTCAAGTCTCCATCCCTAGAGGTGTTTAAGTCTTGGCTTGACAAAGTCCTGGCCGAGTTGATTTAGTTGGAATTGGTCCTGCCTAGAGCAGGGGGCTGGACTTGATGACCTTCTGAGGTCTCTTCCAGTTCTGTGATTCTATGATTCTATGATCATTTGGAATGATTTTGAATAGCATGTTCATTACTCCTTTCACCATACTTACCTGCTAAGACAACCAGCTTTTTAGAAAATATTTTTTTTCTAAAGGCACTAAATAATAGCTATGTAAAACACTAAATGTATTGGTTTTTTAAAACAACGAATTATTTTTTTTTAATAAAATTAAATCAGCAACATACATACCACATAGCTTGCACAGAAACTGGTTTGAAGATATGCATCTTCCCTGCAGTGCTCACACTAAATCCACTAAAAGAGAAAGAAGGAAAAATCATACAACACATTCGATGTTCCATTCAGCAAAGCACCAGTTTTCTTGCTAAGACAGTAATGCTCATACCGCAAAGTGAAATCAGTCAAAGGCACTTCAGTAGGTGTGGGTTGACATGAACAGTTCACCAGAATCATAAATGGGATTTTATGTGACATGATGATCTAACATGGCTCTTGCAAACAAGAATGTCAAGGGAAATGTTTGTGCAAGTGCACTGCAATGAGTAAATACTGTGTATTTTGCTTTAAGAAATCATTAATAAGATCTAACCCATTCTATCAGATTGCACAAAGGTAGCAATAAGCAAAAATAAATGATCAATCAAATGGACTGAGGAGAAAGAACCTAAATTTTAACTTTCCCTTACTTTAAGAAGGGCACATGTTCTTAAAATAACTCTCTAACTGGGCAAAATAAATCAACATTAATATCCTCTGGGCTCAGATCTCAGCTACCATGGTCTTGCTCTCTATGGCACTCAAATTCATTCCTCAAGACATTAAAATGTTTTTGTTTCATACCCATCTCCATCAAGATGTATCTTGGTATCACTCCACAAACGCAGGACCATCCCGATAGTGCAGCTTTTACTACCATGGAAAAAAAAGGTGTGACAGCATTCAGTGCTATTGTTGTCAGTTCAAATGCTGGACACAACACGGTTATTTTCCACTATTAATTCCCAGTAAATTCTGAATACTATTTATCTTCATTTAAAAACCTCATCTCCCCTCTAGCAACTTTCACTGCAGCATCTAAACTCATACATACAGGGTATAACACACACTGCACAGCCACACATGAAAATCTTCAGAGCTGCTCTGATGCCAGTGTGCTGTTCT
Source organism: Pelodiscus sinensis (assembly GCF_049634645.1). Taxonomy (NCBI): domain Eukaryota; kingdom Metazoa; phylum Chordata; order Testudines; family Trionychidae; genus Pelodiscus; species Pelodiscus sinensis. The sequence continues at coordinate 36,815,817 of NC_134725.1, forward strand.
TCAGTGATAGAGGAGCCACTTTTTATAAGCAACAGCTACAAATTGCATCTCTTTCCTGCTCCCAGCGGGAGCCACAGATTCTATCTTAGTTCCACCTCTGAGCTTTACTGTATCTTCCCCACCAAATGCCCCAAAAAGGGATAATTCCCTAAATGAGCATCACATGTACTCCAGCCCACTGTGTGTCCTGTTGTCTGATACAGAGTTTCAACCCCTCCAATGATAAGCGTAACATTAGGGCACAATGGACCCTTAAAAGGTGGTTTGTGGGGTTTTCATCAAATCATTTTGACTGGAAGAAGGAGCTAAGGGGTCCTATGAGTTTACCCAATCCAAAAAAGTGCTTTACTGTAAGAGAAAAAAAAATATGTCAAGAAAACTAGACCATGATGGGGACCAGATGCTTTAAACTAGTAAATAAGTAAGCTGCCAAAATATTATGCTTTAAAGGAAACTAGCATGCACATGGCAGCTGGTGTGTAAAAAATTCAAAATGATTTTTAAATCATAACCATTGATAAACAGATCAAAGCAGCCCACAGGTTCATTTCAATGCATACACTGGCAGTGCATAATTCAGTCTTCATAGAAAAGCATATAAACAGGAATCAGTACAAAAGCCCCATGTTAATAACTCAGAATTGTGACAGTCATTGACCTTTATTCCATCTTCAACATAAGACCCAGGGTGCTGGGATAAAATGGACATTACTGAAGTACAAAAAGGTTTTCTTTAACCTAATCTCTAAAGTCATAAACTTCCTTAGTCCTTCCTATGCCCACTGATATATGGAGCACACCATTTCTTCCACTGACAACAGTTATTCATTAATTGCGGTGCTTCTTCTCAGGTGATACCAACATATTCATTATCTTCTTGGCCCTGTCGTCTGCCAGTTCTCCTTTGCCCTTCCTTGTTTTCTCTTCCCTCCCTTGGGTACCCGATTTAACTCTTGCTGAGCATGGCTCCCAGCTCCCATACAATGCACAAGTCTCTGCTAGCTCAGCATTCTTTCTTTGATGATCTTTTCTACACCTGCGGCTCTCTCAGCTCCCCTACTCTCGCAGGAATCACTGTCCTACTCAGAATTCAGGGCTGCTCTGGGATATTTTCCAGAACTATTTCCCAGGTAAGCCTCCTCATTTTGCACTAGTAACCACTAGCAGAAATTATTTCAAAACTAGTCCATCCTAGTTTTGGACAGATGTAGCAAACATTCTTGGGTTATTTTTTTTTATAATGCAGACGAATATTCCATTCATTAGAGATGGGGCAGGTCTCCTTTACCCCACTGACGGTGCTTAACAACATGGAAGCATAGCAGCAAAGCAAGTGTGAAAGAACTTCACAGCCAGATGTAACCAATGGGATTACTGTCAATGGAAACATTTTCTTACTGTATATATATACTCCTTCCTAACACATATCTGCCCTCTTCATTTATACCATAAAAAAATCCACTCTTGATTTTTTAGAAGACAAGGGAAAACATTAAAAAAGCCCTGCATTTTGGCTGGTCCTTAGACAAAATCAAGTGTCCTTATTCTCTACCACGCACTCTGCTTGTGTCCTTGAGGCAAGTAATGACTTCTTTGTCTTTATTTCTTCATCTATAAAATGGGAAGAACATGAAGATTCTGAAAATTACTTAATATTTCATGGGGCTATGGGAAAATTAAGCATACTTGTCAGAAAATATATCCCAGCCAGAAGAACTCAAGCAAGAAAATAGCTAGACCTAAATCCCCAATCTATCACCAGTAGGAGTGTGTTTGTTCTTTGCAGTAGCTTTATATTACTTAGAAATTCATCCAGATCAATCACTGTCCAGCTCTGGAACATTAACACCACTTTGGTCCTGATTGAAAAAGCATCCTCCAGTTGTGCAGCTCTAAGTAACTGCAGACATAGCTGGGGGCCATTAGACATTTCACTACCTAACTGGCTGCAGGACAGTCAGATACCACAGAGCTATAAAGGATTGTGCACACAGTACTTTGCCCGGATCTGTTTGCAGTGACTTGAAACCCTTTAAAACATCATGTCCTTTCGCTTTATATGAACTAGGAGATGTCGTAACACCGTGCCACAAGAGAAGTATCCCAGACTTACCTTTCCTTGCTGGAAAAGTCCACTCCCAGTAAAATGTTTTCTTCTGTGTCTTGTCGCCCACTGCTATACACAACGACCATGTACCTGACTCGGTCTGTCCACGCACTTTCCAAGCGCACAGCCTATAACAGGGCAACATAGCTCTGCAAATCTGCTGTCAATGATCATTATTACCATTAGCATTAGAGTTCATTATTTGTATTGCAGTCAGACCCAAACACCTCAATCATCATCGGGCTCCATGGCATTAGCTGCTAGAGAAACATCTAGAAAGACACGGTCCATCCTGTCTTTGCACACATTTAACTGCTAGTTTAACCAAAAGCCTAATAGGCATGGAGGGAAGGAATGCAGTGGAAGTGCAGTTTCTTTGCCTAGATTACCTGTGACCATTCTGAAACTTGTTACAAGGGGACATCTGAGGGGAAAATAAATGGGATTTTAAAAAAAATGACTAAGTAACAAAGTTGATAATTGTACCAACTGGAGTTTAGGAAGGCACTAAGAGGGCTCTTCCATCCCTTTCTTTTTATGATTCTTACAATGCAGTGTTGCAGTGACTCTACCCGGGGTAATTCAGGCCTTTCCCTTCTGATGTGACATTTCATATTCTCTACAGATTGGTGGCTGTTTGCATTACCCAAATGGGCAGGGTTTTAATAAAAGATTCTTTACCTACTTTAAAAGAGAAGCATGGTCTTGTTAGAAATACCCCTGATCATGATGCTATTTTACAGAACTATTTCAGACTCCTCCAGCTGAAAGAAGGGAAGAAATTGTAGGTTCTCTTACCAATTTGATTCTGTCCTCACAGCGCAGAAGGTTGATCATCACTTGAAGGTGCTGGGGCAAGTCACCTGCAGAGATGATTGGGAACGTATAGAGTAGTGGTTCTCAAACTTTTTGGCCCATGGCCCACCCGGGTCAACACAAACCTTTCCTCGGACCACCAGCTGCTAATGGAAACTTGACGTTAATTATATAATTACGCCCGAGTCATTCTCCTAGTGCTGTAGCTAAAAGAACAGTTTAATTTAACCAGCAGGAAGGAAATAATAATTGAAATTATTAAACAGATTAAGTGATTTAATTTTCTGATGTTATTTTAAATAAAGTAAAATATTAATTTTTGTCCAATACAAAAGGTTTCAACATTGTCTTTATTTATGGAAGGGGTGGGGAACCGTTTTTGGGTCGGGGCACTGACCTACAGAAAAATCAGTTGGGAACCACACATACACAAAACATAAAAACCCCTCCAACTCCCCTCCCTCCAACCCTTACTGATGTGGCCCCCAACTGAGACACCTCACTCCTCTGGTGCTCCAGCCCCATGGGGCGAGGGGAAGGGACAAGGAAGACTGAGGTTCAGGGCTTCCCATAGGCCAGATTAACTCTTCTAGGTTAATGGATTTTGAGGACCCCCCCCAGGCTTTGGAGTAGGGCCAAAATGAAGGGTTCAGTGTGTGGGATGAGGGTGCAGGAACTGGGCAGGAGGTGGGGTACAGGAGGAGGTGAGAGGTGAGGTCTGGGTGGGAGGTAGGGTGCAGGAATAGGGTAGGGGTAGGGTGTCTGGCCAGGGGGGAGAGGCAGGAATAGGGCGGGGAATGGTTCTGGTCAGGGGAAAGGCACAGGAGCAGACTGGAGGTGCGGGGTCTCAGTGGAGGGAGTGAGGGCGGTAGGGTGCAGAGTCTGGGCATAAGGTAAAGGGAGGACACTGACCTGCTTTCACACACCCCACTGCTCCCAGGTACCATGTAACACAGCCTCCCACTGCTCCCACTGGGCGGAAAGGGAGCAGCAGAATGAGGAGCCCCACGAGGCTCAGGGCTCCTTCTCCACAGCAGGAAGCCAGTGCTGGTGCTCCAACCTAAGGAGGGCTCAAGGTTGAAGTACCAGTGTGGGCTCCCTCCTGCGGGGGGATTAAGGATGGGCTGAGCTTGAGCTAGGGACCACCTGAAAGGTTTCCATGGACCACTAGTGGACTGCAGACCCCACTTTGAGAACCACTCAGAAACTTGCAATTCCTGTAAACTAGAGAGTATTTGGGAAGTCATTCAAGCCTCATACTCTCAGAGAATTCTTAAAATGATAACAGAACTGAATTTTCTGGATACAAGACTAATTGGCCTGTCATGAGAACTGGACGTTTTGTCATTAGGTGTTCCTTAGATACATAAGGAATGCACTTCTGCTACTGGTTTAAATTATAACCAACAAGATTTGTCTCACAGCTATCACATCTTGCACTGACCAGTACAATTTGTGGGTAAGTGATTAGGAGGGGAGAATGGGGAAACTAAAGATTCTTGAAAGATTCAGGCTATAAAATTAAATACATTTGTGAATTTCAGGCCATCTTCCTTTTGGAACACAATATGAGTTTTGTATGTGGGCAGGCTGCAGGTCTAGACCCAGCAGAGGTTACAGTAACATGTTACCCTAATGTAGTTAGTACCATTCATGCAACGGCATCTTGGAATCTATGGAAGATGACACATTCCTATTTGGTAAAAATGGGTTAAAGAATGAAGTCATACATCTGAAAATAAAAAATGACCCTGACTAATAATTTGATAATGCAAGCATAGCTTTCTATATAAGACACAGTTCCTCCCATAGAAGACTTGCTGGGCATATGAAATTGCCGACAGATTGAGAGACCAAACGCCAAACTTGGCATTCAAACATGTTCTTTGTTATTCTGAGTGTTTACTAAGCAGCGGACATACAGTACCACACTGTGCCTTTCCCACATGCTCCTTCACACAATGTGACTGGTAGGGATGTAATCGCTTAGTTGATTAACTGATAAGCAAAAGCTTATAGGTGAATGCTATAGAATACATGCATTTCCCTGCCCCCTGCTCCACTGTGCCAGCAGATTTTCTAGCAGGCTGGCCAGCAGCCCAGCTCAGTCATACCTCGTGCTGGGTCTGGGACCTACCCCTGCTACGGCTCTGCATTTAAAGTGTATTAGCAGCTGGGCAGGCAGCTCGGCTAAAGCAACTAGTGACTAGCCAAGTACTAATGCAACTAGTTACCTCTCTTTTGGGATGTGAACCTCAATAAGCAACATTCTTGCATTTTCTTAGTCTCCATTGAACAAAGGTAATGGAAATGGGGACAAAAGTGCTTCGTCTCCCTTTCTCCCTCCAAAACTGGCCAGCTAAATTAACAGGGTAAAGGGGCTGCCAACCCTTGAAACACCACGTACTGGCCACTGGCCTCATAGAAATGTGATTTTTCTTTTCAGTTCAATCCCAAGGATGTACACGCCAAATGCAGCATGCTGATCTGCACATGAGGGTCCACAATCCCATACAGTACTGTTATACCCATAGTTCATTTGGGGCCCTTATGTGCTGCTAAAAAGCTTTCCTTCTGTCTACTCAAACCCTTATTGCACATGGATCAGATTGGTTACACATCGAAGTCTGTAAAGAGAAAGTAAAATTAAGTTCTGGTAACCCTTGCTCATGTCTCATTTTCATTGCATAACACAATTTTGCCATTAGTGTTTTTCCATTTTCCATCTACTACCTATGGAAAAAAACTAGACTGGAAAATCTGTAGAGAGGAGTGAGACTGTTTGGTTGATGTTGCTTTTTAATTATACATCCATCATGCATTCCCCCAAACATTCCATTTATATCTCTTATTGAAAGTCAAGATTATAACATAGCATAAAAATATATGAAGAAGCTATTTTTTCAATAAAATTGACCCTTCTCGTGTCCATGTTCAGCAACGTGTGTGTCTAATTTTAAGCACTACATTTGACTTCAGAAGGATCACTTATACACTTGGTCCCGTGCTTACAGACTCATCAGGAATCAAGGCCTGCGGCAGAGCTAGTCTCTAGGCAGCCTCATTAGCACAGCTGGCCTGCAAAAGGTGCCTGACAGTCACCTGACTGAGGAGGTGCCTGACAGTCACCTGAATGTCTGGGGAGGCCAGCAGCCTGGTTCCTAAACCAGCAGCAGCAGCTTCCTGGCTTCTCAACACTCCTGCCTGCCCCATGCTACCTTGTCCCTGCTGCTCCTCCCTTATGCTCAGTCTTGCCTCTGGCCTGTCCCTGCCTGAGCCCCTCCTTGCCTGACACCCTGCTCACTCTGGCTCTTGACTACAGATTGACTTCCAGGCTCTGGTATCTAGTTCCTGACCTCCAGTTTTGATCCTAGCTCTGGTGACAGACTATACTCTGGCTTGGGTCACTAGGCTTGCTGCCCAATCTGCCCTGAAGGCTAGAGCAACCTCCTCCTGGTTGGCTGACAGTACCTTACTGAGCCAAGGCTTCCGTGCCCACCAAACAGAAGATAAAACCATTTACAGGGGGTCCCTGCTATAAGTCCAATATATATTCCAAAAACCTTGGACTTATAGTGAAACAACTGAAAGAGGGGAATATTTTTCCCTGCAGCTCACTTCTATTTAAGCAAATTGGGTTTTGCACAACTTATAGCAGGGAATGGGAGAACTTATAACGCATCAGTTCCTATAATTATCAACAACTTTAGCGTGGAATGGATGTATACAGGAGCGACTTACAGCGGGGACCCCCTGTATCAAGAAAATAGAACTGCCCTGTGTAATGAGCTCATCTTTTTGGTATATAAAGAGAGGCAAACACAAAGGAGATTTAGCCAAATTAGTAAAGCAGAAAAAATAGACATTTCTTTTCACAAGACGACAGAAAACATGGATGGCATTTCACAAGAGCCTCATGTGGCTCATATTTTCCTCAAAGGTCCCAGAGTAAAGAACCCTGTACTGAATATTATGATGTTCATAGAGAACCATTTTCAACTTCAATGAGTGACAATTATAAGAGAAAAACTTAAAACACAACAAATAGTCTAGTAGCACCTTAAAGACTAACAAAACATGTAGATGGTATCATGAGCTTTTGTGGGCACAGCCCACTTCTTCAGATGTAAGAAAATTACAGAAATCTGGACACAACACTCATCTGTTCCAATTCAACTTTTTCCCTTGTAAGTGGGATGGAAGATTGGTTGTATTCAGCAGATTACACATTGGCCCAGTCTAATGCAGTGGGGGAGTCCTCCACTTCCTCATTACTCTGTTAATCTGTCACTATGTACAATACAACCAAACACAGGAAAGCTATTCAATAAGTGATTTAATCAATAACCTGCATGTTTGTGAGGATGCTGCAGACTCCGCTGGGCTTGTGGACTGTTTCCCTGTTGCAAGAAAAGCGCTGCTCCTTTCACCATGAAAAAGCTCTCACTTAAGCTGGAAAACAAAAGTCACAGGAAATCAACCCAAGGAAAACATCAGCAAAACACTCAGGGTCAGGATACATTTAGATGGAAAGTCTCAAGCTTCAGACATTACAGGACATTGCTGTAACAATGTACATTTCCCAAGTCTGACGTAGCATCCCTGCAACTGTACTACTCAAAAGCTTTGGAGTTATTTTTGGAGGGTATATGATTTTTCAACAGGCTTACAATGCTTGGTCACTACAGGCGTTATTTCCATGAGCTCTTACTAGGGATGTAAAAGGTTAACTGGTTAACCAGTAAGTCTCACCCAACAGGATCACCAGTAGGGGCTAGAGCAGCTTCCCGCCTGCCCAGGGCAGGGGCCTGCTCCAGCCCCACAGAGCCCACTGGACCAGCCCCTGTCTGTGGCAGGTCCGGCTGTCCCACGCTGCAGGTTACAGGCTAGCTTCCTGGAAACGGGCTGGTGCTCCTATAGAGCCAGCTGCAGAACCCATAGTGAAGCCTCCTCTCCAGGACAGCAAAGCCTCTTCCCTAGGAGCAGGACAGCAAGGGCTGCGACCAGCCCCACTCCCGGAGAGGCTTTATGCTTTATATCACAGAATCTGCAGTGCGTGTAACAGCTGGGGTTTTTAGCTGTTACATGGTTACATTTTTAACCACATTTTTACATCCCTAGCTCTTACAGAGCTGGAAGTTAACTTACATATACACATCATTTGATTATGAAACTCTACAACTTAAAAAACAGCAACTGTTAAAATTCTGCCACAACCAGTAATGTAAAGCACTGAATCAGTCAGTTCTTAGTACACACTTCTTAGGAATGGGGAAATTAAAAACCAATAAAACTGAAATTATACATTTTTTTAGGTTATACAAGGGCAAAAAAAAAATCCATTCTAAATGAAAACAGTACAAGTCATGCAAAACTGCTTGGAGACCTTGAAATCCATGCAACAGTAAAGAATGGTTTTTTTGCTCTTAGTGTGCCTCATCCTGTAGTCCTCATGCATGTGAAGTTTCTTCTGGCGGTAGGCCAGGCCCCAGTAGGTACAAAGATATGAGCGCATTTCCCCAAAGTTGAGAGGAACATGGCTCAGAGCATTCGTAACAAAATCATCTGTTACAGTAAATGGCAGCAAGTCTAATTACACATTAGCAGGATGTAACGAGCATTTGCCATTGATGAGCATTTGCCATTTGTATCAATGACCATTTTTAAAGTTAGCATTTCCCACAACAATGAAAAGCAATATCTACTAAACTGGTTTTTTGGTTACCACAGATACTGCTTACATAGTATTTCTTCTAAAGATTGAGACATCAAGTAATGATCTTTACAAGACAGGCCCTTCACTTTAGACCCAAATTTGCCTCTGTCTCATACCACAGAACTCTGGGATCTCATCTTTATTACTGTCAATTATCTGCTAAGCTAAAACACTGCTTTATGAGACTGTGGCTGAAGGAAATTATTTACATTAGTGAAATCAACCCCACTTGGGTCAAAGCGCCCTGCACTATCTGCACTATTTTTCCCTGGGCCTCATTTCAAGTTTTTGTCCCTAGGGAGGAGCTCACACTCTATTGCTCAATTCTAAGCAAAAATGTCCTAGTGAAAAACATGGAATTGTAGCATTCCACATCTCCCCTCCCAGGGAATAGAGCTCCCCACACTAGTTCAATAAGGTCAGGTTTAAAGATACACTTTTGAGTGGTCTGAAAAATAGCCAAAATTCTGTCACTCAGACCTGTAAGAACCTTGCAACATGGCTGCGCTCTGGGAACTAACTGAAAACAGCACTTCCACATTTACTCTCTCTCAATAGTACACTACCAGAAGGAGATTCTGCAACTGAAAGTTAGTTAATTCCATTCATCATGCATGCACCACATAAGAATCCAGCTACCTTCTGCCATAACTGTGCTGGCTCTGCTGTACTAATGGGAGAATAAAGCAGCAAAAAGAATAGAGAGGTATATAAGAAAAGCATCACTAACATGAACAGCTTTGACTTCTAAATACATTCTGGAAGCAGATCTGCTGAGAAAGGTACCACCTGTTAATCATGTTACTGCAACTCAGCCTTCTCCAGCTTAGGGCTGTAAAGTCCTGGTTAATCAATTAACCTGTTAAATGATTAAGCAGAATCCCAGATGGAATCGTTCCAGTCCAGCTGGAGCAGCCCCCAACCCAGAGGGCTGCTGGCTCCTGCCCTCACCCCCGATGTGCAGAGCTGCCACGTGCCCGGCTCCCAACCTGCACAGGGCTGGAGCAGCCCTCTGCCCCCAGCAGGCAGGGGGCTGCTCCCAGGCACCAGTTACTTGTTCACAGCCCTACTCCAGTTGTACATAAGAAGAAAGAACAGTTAAAATAACCCACAGCTAAATACAAAGACTTATTGTCTTGAGAAACTTGTCAAATAATCCAACTCCTTTACATTTCCCTTTGAAAAATGGGAAACGAGCACAGTACAATACACTTCCCCGATCAAACAATGGATGTGAAATCTCTTTCTGAGACAAAAATGAAGCGATGAACACAGGACTTTTCCCCACATTAGTAATTGTAGCTGTGGTGGGTCATCTTTGTGACATTTCCCTCTGCTGTAGTAATGGCAATCAACACATCTCTTATGATAAGGAGGAGAATTTCCAGTTACAGGGCAATGAGAATGTTGTATTATCTAATGCTTATGAGATCATCCCATGTTTCGGGACCAGCATGAAGTCCCACTAAAAGGGCAAACCGCCTGAGATTATTTCTGTGGCATTGTATTCATCTATATGAAAATGACGGTGGAGAAGTCAAACAACTCATTGAATTCAACAGATAATTTAAAGAAAAAAAATTACGCACATTTCCCGGATGGTGGCCCCAGCCTAATAAAAGGCAGCTCTCTACCACTGTCCACTCTCATGTCCCCACATGGATTTCAAATATCCAGTAATCCAGTATATAAGCATGTCAAAGCTCCTCTTTGTGACAACACTTATTTTAGGAGTTTATTAAAATGCAAATGCTGCCCAATGCTGTACCAAAGATATACTCCAAGAACATAGGCTTCCCACACAAGAGGTTTTTCTGTACTTTCTAACATGTCATGCAACTGTTCTAAAATAGTTAACAAATAGAAACAAAACAAAACTGTACATTCCAACTCATTTCTATATTGCTTCTTAAAAAGGAGCACACTTCTTAAACATGTTATTTTGGTAATAGCAACAAAACTCCTTTCCGGACTTCAGTTAACATTATTTCTACCAGACTTAGAGGTTTTTTTAGGCGTTTCTGTAAAATATGTTGTTAAAAATACACACAAAACAATACCCACCGCCATGACACAACAAACCCTAACCTGCTGAGCCTAGTAAGCAACATTTGGTAGCAGAATAAAAAACAAGTGACATGTACATACTAATTCAGGTTTGGTTTCTTTGAACAGCAGAAGCATTGTGCTGGCTCAAGAGACAGGCAGAAGTCAGTAAAACCAAAAAGATTCATAACCAACTGTTCAACTCACATTCTTTTTATTCTAAACCCTTAAAAGAAAAAGAAAGAAAGAAAGAAAGAAAGAAAGAAAGAAAGAAAGAAAGAAAGAAAGAAAGAAAGAAAGAAAGAAAGAAAGAAAGAAAGAAAGAAAGAAAGAAAGAAAGAAAGAAAGAAAGAAAGAAAGAAAGAAAGAAAGAAAGAAAGAAAGAAAGAAAGAAAGAAAGAAAGAAAGAAAGATTGACCGCATATTCTGGGAGAAGCAGAGAAATCTCTTGTCCGTTGATGCTACCCAGGAACTGGATGATATTTTGAGAACACTGTGTCTTCCACTGATATCCTGGCTTGAAAAAGCACTTGTCCTAACATATCCTGATGAAAGAGGTCCATTCAAAGGGGAAAAAACAGCTGAAGCTTGTTTAATCATTTCCCTCCTACAGACTTTTTTTTTCCCCTCTTGAACACTCTGGGAGTAACAGCACATATCAGAAAATGCAAAGCAAAACAGCTGGCCTCCAAATAATGCCAAATTAATTTGGACATCACTAGCTAAAAAGTGTCACACTGACTAATGACTATTTGTTTTTAATATCTAATGTTGCATACCAATACAGCAATATTGCTATAAGAAAAGCATCAGATATAAACTTTAAGTCTTTTATCACTTACAGTATCACTACCAAAGTTTGTTTCGTTCTTTTACACAGTGACACATAAGTAACAGAGATACTAGTAAAACAAAGTCTTCACACAGCTAAGTATTGTTTGTGCAAAAGTTGTTCACAACCATAGTTACTGGCGAAAGCTTCTTACAAAGCCTTGATGAATTGTCCAACGTTTACTACAGGCATGAACCATAATCACATGCTTCTACCTGGCAAGTACCACTGGGCTAAGCAAAGAAGAAGCTGTTCTGTGTATTTTTTTGCCCTGCCAGTCCCTCTCAATTAGCAAATACACCAGATAAAAAACAAAACCATCTTCTTCATTCCCAACAAATTCTCACCAATTCTGTGCTTTTCCAAGCCCTGACTAAATGCAATGCTGAGGTTATCTCACAGTCCAAGTGATATTTGAGGGGCAGGAAGGGTTTTGAGGGCATCAGGAAATTTGGTCTCTATACCCAGCTGTCACTGACTTCCAGCCTGTGACCTTAGGAAATTCACTCATTCCTCTAGATCTCAACTTCCTGGTCAGTTATTGTGGGATAAGAACATGACTGCTCACAGAGCTGCAAGGCAGCATTCACTAGTGTCTGTACCATGCTTTGAGAGCCTCTCGATGAAGGTTCTATCATGTATTACAACTAATAACCTTCTCTGTCAGGGGAGGGTTCTCGAGCCCCCACAACAAAGAACCTAGTGACACAGTGACCCAATATGCTGTTCTAAAGTCATAATAGGGCAAATCCAGAGTAATTTCTGAGAGTTCAAGTCAGCAGGGGAAGCAGCAAAAGCTTATTGGATAGTTGACTAGCCCTCTATCAGAGGCAGCATGTGGGAGGGAGCAGGAGCCAGTGCTGGGGGGAGCTACCTTAAAAGCTGGTTCTCCCCAGCACCATCTCCACGGGAGTCAAAGAGGTAACGGGGACCAGGCATGAGCTGGGAATCAGCTGATTTCCGGCTTGTGCCCAGTCCCAGACACTGTGCCTCTGCCTTTTAAATGTATTAAGTGCTAGCAGCCGCTTAATACATTTAAAAGGCTGGTGTGCAGAGGGGGGACGTGGTGCAAGCCAGGACAGCTGATTCCCAGCTAGAGCCAGGTCCCTGTTGCGCTCCAGCTTTTTTACATTTAAGGCTGGTGCACAGCAGGAGAACCTAGCAGGAGTTGGAAATCAAGTGTTCTAGCTTGCGCCAAGTCTCCCCGCTGCACACCAGCCTTTTAACCCCACTGCATCTTCCCTGCTTATCGACTAGTAGATGGAAAATCCATCAACTAATCAATTATGAACTTTCAATAATGAAATTTAACATCCCTACCTGGGGTATTTCAGTTCTCTGCTTCTTAATGGGAAAGCGTGCATTGTGGTAATGGCTGCTACATCACAACACTGCCTCTTCAAACTCACATTTATCCAACTCCTTCCATCTCAGAGTAAATGACCATACTCACTGCAGAGGTCATTTCATTCTCAAAGGAGTGGCCCTTCCAGAGTAGAAAGCAGCAGGTCCTTAACAGTTTAGGACAGGAGGTAGAAAAACATATCTCATTTAAACTGCAAAAGGAATTTAAGAACATAATCACCAGAGTTTACATTTTTCTAGGATCTCTCAACACTTGCTAAAAGTGTCATGAGATCCTTAAACCACATAATGTTCAGGAACTGTTATTAAGTTTCACTCCAATAACACATCTTTAGCACCACAGAGCCTCCTGGGGCATGATGAACTTATCACTGCATTTGTGGCTGATCCCATCTGATGAATACATTGAGGGTGGCAGGATTCAGATTCAGTTACTCAGAATTGTAATACAAACAAATATGTAATGCAGAGAAGCAAGTGTCGGGAAGACAAACTTACAGCAATACAATTTCTGCTTCTTCAGCCAAGAGGACAATTAAAGTGCACTGACTGCTTTCTTTGGCTTGATAGGAGATACATCACCTGACACTTCCTGGACAAGATATGAGTCTTTGGATAGGGTTTTATGTGATATAGCAGAGTTGGTGGAAAATTAACTTTATAGCTACTCGTTTAAATGTTCCTGTAAAATCTGTGAAATAGAAATTAGAACCCTTTAAAGCAACTGTACTTGCCCTACTTTTAACTAAGCACATCATGCATTTTAAATATTTATTTACTCTGTGTAACACATACCATCACCTCAGTTGTACAGAAAGCCTGGCATGCTCAGTAAAATAAAATAAAATGGAGTCTCTTTTATAGAGCTAGTTGATAGCACTGTTGTTCCCACTTACTGCATAAATACAACAATGTAATATAGACAGATCCAGTCTCTAGTGATCTGTACCGCCATGCTAAAGGCCTGGCTAAAGCTCCTGGGCCAGAAAAAAAGGGATTGTTCAAGGGACTGAATTCAATGTATGTTTTATCCTTCACAAGTGAAATTCTACTGCAGAAACACAGATGTGTGTTAACACACCGCCATGGTGCCAAATACAGGCACACTGTTTAGGGTTCTGAGCATTACACGACAAAGGCCAATTGCCTGCACACAGAAGCACTTTTGCCAGAGCTCCTACTAGAGGGCACTCTGAACATTCAGCCCTACATTTAAAGAGCGGCCCATATCTTGGATGCCCAACCTGATACATCTAAGGCCTGATTTTCAGAGGCGCTGAGTACTTACACTCTGCAGTCTGTGGAAGCTGCCCATGCTCAGCACCACTAAAAAAAACCCAGAACCTACATGTCTTAAATCAAGTATCTAGAAACCCAAGCACCTGAAATGAGGGGATATTTTGAAAACATGTCTGTGCTTTATTATCCGCTCCTGAAAGGGTAAAATTCTTCCCATCTCTTCGGCTGAATTGGGGATTGCTAAAGCAAGTCATACTCAGACTGCCTAAGATGAAGGGACCTAAGGTGTGAGGGATGCTCCAAAGGAAGCCCTGCCGCAAACAGAACCCTCTCATCTTAAAAGGCAGTGGGTCTGGACATACACAAACTTGGCCACATTCATGCAATAGCAAAGGGTTCTTCTAAGAGATGGACAATTCTGTACCCCACAATCTAGTATGCGAGGGGAACAGCAGTGCTTCCCTGGCACCACCATCAGCAGCTCACATCAGATAATGCAAGAAAATGCCAGCTCTCTGGTGTGTTTCAAGTCAAAAAGAGGGCTAGTGGTGAGCAAGAAATCCTGGCAAGTTTTTCTCTGAATGTTTTTGACACTCCAGCAACAAAAGGAGATTCTGAGCCTGTACTGTTTGGCTGAAAGGCGTAGGCTGCATTCACAGCATAAGAATGCTAAGAAGCATTTCAGACACTGTAGGCCATTCACAGCACCAGATACAAACTTTCCTTCGGCACAAAGGGGGAAAAGAAAAATGAAACCAGTCATTAAACCCACCAAAGCTTATTCTCCATTATAAATGGACCTACAGTAATATGTGCTGTGAGCTGGCCCAGTGCGCCTTGAGACTGCCACATCATGTTTCACATACTCATCCCAAGTTCAACCGCAGATGCCAGAGCCACTGGAGGGGGAAGAGCAAAGAAACACATTTACCCCAGTGCTAAAGTGCCACCATTTGGAGCCAAGTAATGTGTCTCATGCAGTCAGTCAGTCTGTCCATTATGGATACAAAGGAATAGGGGTTGCATTTTTAAAAGCACCTAAATCCCATTTTTAAAAATACCATAGTCACTTCAGAGCCTGATTTCCAGAGACTTATGGAATTTCTGCACTTCAGTTAGACACCCGTGCTGGCCTTTGCTAGCTGACTCCAAGTCACAGAGCTGGAGCCCAAGGGACAATTTAACTTAGGGATGTCAATGGTTAACTGGTTAACCAGTAAGCTTCACCCTTACTGGTTGATGCTTACCAGTTACAATTAACCTGCAGCCCAGCCAGGCTGAAGCAGGCCCTGCCTGCAGTGTGCCCAGCCTGGCCAAAGCAGCCCACCCCACCATAAGAGGGGGACACTCCAGCCCAGACAGTCACCAGCCCACCTCCCTTTAAGCAGTTAAATGTTATGTTAGGTTAACTGATTCAATGGCATTTTACAGACCTATTTTAACTGCAGTGTAGCATGGGCTCAGTCTAGCACCCTGACTCTACGTACTTGCGAGACTGGAGTGTCCCAAAGCTTGAACATCTACAGCGCAATTAAACAGCCCCATGAATCTGACTCAGGGCATCTAACTGCAGTGTAGACACACCCAATGGCGCATCAGGCTCTTCTAAAAATTGGGCTTAAACTATTTTGAAAATTTAAACCTGTTTTTTAAATGGCAGCAAGAAGATCGCGCATCAGCTGAGCAGTGTATTATTTCAGCAACATCCTCCTCCCTGCCCCCCTCCCTCACACACACCCCCTGCAAACTCTGCCAAGATTGGCTTCTCGAGATTTCCCTGGCAGCATATTCGCTTACTCCCCTGACTGCTCCTTCCTTTCCCATCTCTCTCAGTCTCTGGTGTGACCTTCCCAACTCTGTTCTGGACTCTTTCATGTGTGCTACCCCACTGATTTGGAGATCTCTGGAAATTTTTCATCACCTTCTTGGACACAGCTCCCTTCACTATTTAGGAAACAAGTGACTGCTGGCAAAGCACATCCTGACCAGCAAGTTGAGATGCTCACAATACATTGCAGTTATCCAACATCCATCACTGAAGATGGCAACAGGATTCACGCATGTTAGGCCTCACAATGCTGCCATAAAATGAGATCACCACCATTCCATAGAGGAGTCAAGCAACGCATACTGGCAGTTTAGTAAACTGGCCAAGACCATGCAGCAAGTCAGTTACACAGCAGGGACCTGAACCCAGGAGACATCACAACCCTCTATTAATAGGCAATACCCTGGCTTGTTTAAGGCCATACATGTGGCACTGCACTGACAATGTCATTCACCCACTCAGCATAGTCCCTCACTGGCCTTCCAGTGCCTTCTACACCATATTCAGACTCATGACGGTTCCCTCCAAGACCCTCCATAGTTTATCTTCTTCCACTTCCTCCACATCCCCACTCATTCCAAGCACCTCATCAGATTGCACCCCACGTGTTTCTTTCTCCCCATGCTGCCAAGCTTCCACATCTCAAAACACATGTTTTCCAGGAAGCCAAAAGGTAGTGGCACAGTATTATAGACCGGGTAACTATAGGCCTGTTAATTTGACATCTGTAGTATGCAAGGTCTTGGGAAAAAAATGGAAGGAGAAAATAGTTAGGGACATTGAGGTTAATGGCAATTGGGACAAATTACAACATGGTTTTACAAAAGGTACATCATGCCAAACCAACCTGATCTCCTTTTTTGAGAAAGTAACAGATTTTTTAGATAAAGGAAATGCAATGGATCTAATCTACCTTGATTTTAATAAGGCATTTGATACAGTACCACATGGGGAATTATTGGTTAAACTGGAAAAGATGGGGATCAATATGAAAATTGAGAGGTAGATAAGCAACTAGTTAAAGGGGAGATTACAGCAGGTCATACTAAAAGGTGAACTGTCAGGTTGGAGGAAGGTTACTAGCGGAGTTCCTCAAGGATCAGTTTTGGGACCAATCTTATTTAATCTTTTTATTACTGACCTTTTTATTACTGGCACCAAAAGTGGGAGTGTACTAATAAAGTTTGCAGATGACACAAAGTTGGGAGGTATTGCCAATTCAGAAAAGGATTGGGGGATATCATACAGGAAGATCAGGATGATCTTGTAAATTGGAGTGATAGTAATAGGATGAAATTTAATAGTGAGAAGTGTAAGGTTATGCATTTAGGGATTAATTACAAGAATTTTAGTTATAAGCTGGGGACACATCAGTTGGAAGTGACGGAAGAGAAGGACCTCAGAGTACTGGCTGATCACAGGATGACTATGAGCCGCCAATGTGACATAGCCATGAAAAAGGCTAATACGGTCTTGGGATGCATTAGGTGAGGTATTTCCAGTAGGGATAAGGAGGTGTTAGTGCCGTTATACAAGGCATTGGTGAGACCCCATTTGGAATACCGTATGCAGTTCTGGTCTCCTATGTTTAAGAAGGATGAATTCAAACTGGAACAGGTACAAAGAAGGGCCACTAGGATGATCCGAGGAATGGAAAACCTGTCTTATGAAAGGAGACTCAAGGAGCTTGGCTTGCTTACCTTAACCAAAAGAAGGCTGAGGGGAGACATGATTGCTCTCTTTAAATATATTGGAGGGAGAAATACCAGGGAGGGAGAGGAATTATTTAAGCTCAATACCAATGTGGACAAAAGAACAAATGAATAGAAACTGGGTATTAGGAAGTTTAACTTGAAATTAGACGAAGGTTTCTAACCATTAAAGGAGTGAAGTTCTGGAACCGCCTTCCAAGGGAAGTAGTGGGGGCAAAAGACCTATCTGGCTTCAAGATTAAGCTAGATGGGTTTATAAAAAGGGATGGTTTGATGAGATAACATGATCTTGGTAACTAATTGACCTTTCACTATCAGTGGTAAATAGGCCAATGGAGGGATCATAGGAGTTACTATAGAGAACTTTTCCTGGGTGTCCGGCTGGTGAGTCTTGCCCACATGCTCAGGCTTCAGCTGATCGCCATATATGCGGTTGGGAAGGAATTTTCCTCCAGGGTAGATTGGCAGAGGCTCTGGAGGTTTTTCGCCTTCCTCTGTAGCATGGGGCACGGATCATTTGCTGGAGGATTCTCTGCATCTTGGGGTCCTTAAACCATTTGAGGACTTCAATATCTGAGATGTAGGTGAGAGGATTATTCCAGGAGTGGATGGGTGAGATTCTGTGGCCTGCACTGTGCAGGGGGTCGGACTAGATGATCATAATGATCCCTTCTGACCTTAAAGTCTATGAGCCTTCCTCCAAACTTCTCCTTGTGTTTGTCATCCCTCCCCACTGTTCTTGTCTCAACTTGCTGGCTGCAAGCTCTCTGGGCCAGGGTCTCTGCCCTCATTTGCACAGTATGCACATCTACAGTGCTATGCAAGGAATAAATACTAACTCTCCTGCAGGCAGATTTGAAAGAGAGTGACTAGCCTCCCTGTCAATCTCAAGGACACACATCACTGTGCCCCTGCTTAGCAAGAGAACCTCACCCTGAATCACTCACAGAGAATAACAGTGTTGGCCAAGTGCTAGTCCAGGCTGAAGTTAGCATGCTCAGAGGGATTCGTGAAATGACGCCAACAATCCAACTCCCAATGCCATCAGAGAGCCAGAGCTCTGTGCTCCAATTCTGCCCCTCTTACTCGAAAAAGTGAGGCAAGCTCTGCAAAACGAGCACACTCCGCTCCTAGTGGAAAGGGGCAACCCGGGTTGCTTCCCAAGGCAACAAAAGAGCTTCTCTAGTTGGCCCCTCAAGCTACAGCTGGATCTGAATGCAGCGAAGGGATGGTGGAAAAACCCTTGGGGTTCCAAGAGGAACACAAAAATAAGATAGCAGAGGGACTACAAATGGCTAGAGAAGAGAAAAATTCTAAGAATCCCCCATACATCAGCGGGTGAAAAGCCAAGCAAAATTATAGGCTGTTTTACAAGAAAAGAAAAATGACTCATTGTGCCCTTCTCATTAATAACACAGTTCAAAAAGGCAAGAGACCCATCACAGAATCAGGCAAGTATGCAACAGACTTGGAACAAATGTTTTTAATTGAAATTACCATTTCTAAGCTTCCCGCTGAAAAATGACATCGTTTGTGACACCAGCTGTCTCAGAGCCCTGTGTCAGACATGTTAAAAGTGTCCCTGCTTGCATTAGTGCTCATTAAACAATAATAAACAAGCTGTGCTTTTCCTTTTTAAACATTAACCCTTAAGATGGCGAGGAGTCCTGTGGCACCTTATAGACTAACTGAAGTGTAGGAGCATAAGCTTTCGTAGGCACTTAAAGTGGGTCTTTGCCCACGAAAGCTTATGCTCCTACACTTCAGTTAGTCTATAAGGTGCCACAGGACTCCTCGTCGCTTTTGCAGATTCAGACTAACACGGCTACCCCTCTGATACTTAACCCTTAAGATGACATTTTACTCTATGGGTACAAACACCATGGCATTCATGTGGCTGGCTGGCTACAACGCATCAGCATTCTAGCATGGGTGTAAGCACAAAACGAGGAAAGGGGACTCCTCAGTGCTGTGTACAACTTTTCAGCCACACATTTTCAGCCTAACCATCTAATAATTCAGAATAGATCAGTATGGATTTGCTTTATGCAGCTATATTTTAACTGCTACCCACCTGCTCATGTAGCTAGCTAGGTGTGGGCAAAGCACATCTCCAGTGACATCCCCTGCACTGTATCATGCTCCAGCATCATCTAAAGAGATCTGGGTAGAAGCTGGCAGCACAGCTGTAGGGAGGGGACTATCAGTGAGTTAAACAAAACAAAGCAAAGCCTCAGTGGGGCAGCTTTGATGATGATGATTGATGATGATGCCCTGGTAGTCTGTAGCATGCCAGCTAGTCACAAGGTGCTGGCTTGCCTCCTCGTTCCCAGCTAACAGACTGCATTAAAAGACATTCAATGCTGTTCTAGTGTTTTGCCAATTGCTAAAGATACCATGAGGTTGTGTCAGGGAAGACCACACAACTGGGAATGGCAGGAGAGGCACCCAGTAAGGATGTTAAGAAGTGGGTAACTGATTAATCATGTACTCAATATAATTTCTATGGAGTATACAAGTAGTTGACAAGGGGCCCTGCTGCGACTCTGCAGGAGGAGCTGGACTCACACGCAGCCTGGATCCGCCTACATTTAAACTGCAGAGCTGCAGAAGGGGTTGGTCCCATAGCTGGAACAAACCGGGGCTGCTGAGTCCCGGCTTGCGTCAGATCCCAGATCTATCCCACTGCAGCTCTGCCTTTTAAATGTAGTAAAAGAACAAGAAGGTGAATAATAGTTTCCAGGGTTAAGAAAAAAGCCCACAAATAGAACAAGGAATGGTCAGCCACTACATAGACAGACAACAGTGGCAAGAGTGACTGAAAACCCTATGACCACCAGCAGGGAATTTGCCCAGAAAAATGCAGAGTTGATGGGTTTTAGAATAATTCCAAAAATGGTAGCAGAAGCCATGATGTATTTGACACATCAGTGATGCATACAAAGTAAATACCAGCAAAATCATGCAAAAAAGCCTCTAGCCCAGCTCATCCAAAGCCAACACACTTCCTAGTGGCACACCACAGAGGCTCCGGAGACTGTTTTGAAATGCTCCATGCAGTTGGCCCCGGGCTCTATACAGTACTGCCACTTTGAAGCACCCCATCTCTTCTCCCTGTCTTGCTGCCTCTTTCTGACAGAGGTAGCAAGGAAGGAGGAACCAACTAGTTGATTAGCCATTCACATCCTTAGCTTGAGCCACGCTGCCACTGAAGTTATTAGGAGCTGAGAGCACTCTGCACCCCTCTGAATACTACATGAAGCATCTTCAAAATCAATCTCTATCAGAGGGCATCAGCTACAGGCAGGGCATTCTCTACTAGGCCTTTTTGCTGCTGGAACCAGCCAATACCAAATGCCCAAATCTAGTCTGGTCCTCATGTAAACACTATTTAGGGGAAAGCACCGGGTTTGACTAGGAGGGATCAGGGTATACTTCCTGCTCCAAATTACAGATAGTTTGCATTGATTTACTTTTGCTGAATGAGAGCATAGTATCAGAGTGGAGTGGGGACAGCAGCAGAGAGGCATCTTCTTTGTATTTAAGAGTGAATAAAAATGGATGCAGTTTGCTGCCTTTTAGCATTTCTTTCCTATTAGAGGCAGGTCCTGATTGGTCTGTTCCCCTTCTGATCCTGTAATCTAGCATGGTGCTGTTGCTTTGCCATTTCTGCAGCAAAGGAAGGATCTTGTTTAAATCTCGTCTAAAGAAAAACAAACAAACAATGCCCTTTTCATTTAAATTAAACAAAACCCACGAAGACTCCCTGTTCATATTGGCTACGTCTACATTGGCCCCTTTTCCGGAAGGGGCATGGTAATTTTTGAAATCGCAATAGGGAAATGCGCGGGGGATTTAAATATCCCCCGCGGCATTTAAATAAAAATGTCCGCCGCTTTTTTCCGGCTTTTAGAAAAGCCGGAAAAGAGCGTCTACACTGGCCCCGATCCTCCGGAATAAGATCCTCCGGAAAAGGGCGCTTTTTCCGGAGGATCAGGGCCAGTGTAGACGCTCTTTTCCGGCTTTTCTAAAAGCCGGAAAAAAGCGGCGGACATTTTTATTTAAATGCCACAGGGGATATTTAAATCCCCCGCGCATTTCCCTATTGCGATTTCAAAAATTACCATGCCCCTTCCGGAAAAGGGGCCAATGTAAACGTAGCCATTAGGTTTATCTACAACTGTTTTTTAAAACGCTAGACAAATATGCTGCCCAAGCCTAGAAAAAGGTTCTAGCTCAGAGCCTTTTTGTAAAAATGGTGACTATCTTTTATGTTGCAGGGATGGGCTTCCTGAAAGAAGTGATCTTGTAGGGGGCATCAGAAGCTGCCCATTATCCTACCACACCTGACATCTGAAGGTCAGTTCTGTGGACTGGAAATGGAATGGCAGCATGGAACCTCCTGCTGAAACTCTGCCCATGCCTATATTACCACACAGTGTTGCTGCAAGCATGTGCCCAATGGAGACACTGTTTTCCAGGCTGTTTTTTTTAAACAGGAGCTTTTTCCTACTCCCATTTCTGCAATAGACAGCGCAGAACGCAAAGTCCTAATTACAACTTTCCCAGTTTCCAAGGCCAGACCACAGGGCAGACAGTTTCAAATGGTCAGGAGCCTGAGAACGCATTTCCCCATTGTATGGCACATGCTACGGCAGGCTGCTGCAGCCTTGTCAGGATATGATTCAGCATCCTGTTTTGAACATTTAATACATTCGGCAACTTCTGCCTCTGGATGGCCCACCAACTCACTTTAAGGCAATAAATGTAGCAAGCTACCTAGACAAGTACACAGTGAGGCTACTGTCTTCCCAAATAAATCCTCAAACCAGCCAATGTTCCCTCTGATTTTTCCATGTGCAAAAAAAAAAAAAAAAAAAAAAAAAAAAAAATTATTGACATGTGCTCCCACCATTAGAAACACGCATCTGTGGACACTCTGCTAATCAGCTGGGCAGCACCTGACTCTCCTGGGTGGCCGCCCACAGCTTACAGGGAACATAGAAGACAGCCACCTTGGCCTACATGAGTCCCTACACCTTCCCCAGCCCAAAGGTTTAGAATTAGTCAGGTCTGTTGTTAAAATACAACTCATCTATTCTCTTCTCACTGCCTGCACACAATTCCTTATACAGGCAGTCCCGGAGTTACGCGGATCCGACTTACATCCGATCCGCAGTTACGAACGGGGCTTTTCTCTCCCCGGAGGACGCGAGCGGCGGGACACCCAGATGCGCCGCGGTCCCGCCATCCGCGTCCTCCGGGGCGAGAAAAGCTGCTCCGCATCTCCCTGGTCTGCTGGCGGGGAGCCCCCCCCAGCAGACCAGGGAGACGGGGAGCAAAACCTTGGAGGACGCCAGCAGCGGGACAGTCGTGGCGCGTCTGGGCTGTCCCGCTGCCTGCATGTTCCGCGGCTTTGCTCCGCGTCTCCCTGGTCTGCTAGGGGGAGGCTCCCCCCCAGCAGACCAGGGAGACGTGGAGCAAAGCCGCGGAGGATGCGGGCAGGACCAGCGGCGTGTCTCGGCGGTTCCGCCACCCGCGTCTCCCTGGTCTGCTGGAGTGGGGGGAGGAAGGGAGGGCGCAGCTAGTGCGCCCCCCCACCCCCATCAGACCAGGCTTTTCTAGCTGACGACGCCTGGGGTAGAGCAGCTGGGGCGCTGCCAGGTTGGTCCCGCAGCGCCGCTCCTCGGCGCTACTGGACCAACCCGGCAACACCCCAGCTGCTCTGCTCCAGGTGTCCCCAAGTCAGCCGCTGCTGAAACTGACCAGCGGCTGACTACAGGAAACCCGAGGCAGAGTTGCTCTACCCTGGGCTTCCTGGAATCAGCCTCTGATCAGTTTCAGCAGCGGCTGACTTGGGGACACCTGGGGTAGAGCAGCTGGGGTGCTGCCGGGTTGGTCTCTGCAGCGCTGAGGTGCGGCGCTGCGGAGACCTACCTGGCAGCGCCCCAGCTGCTCTGTCTCAGGCGTCCAAATTCAGCCGTTGTTGAAACTGATCAGCGGCTGATTCCAGGAAGCCCAGGGCAGAGCAACTCTGCCTAGAGATTCCTGTAGTCAGCTGCTGGTCAGTTTCAGCAGCGGCTGAATCTGTACGCCAGTTCCGACTTACATACAGATTCAACTTAAGAACAAACCTACAGTCCCTATCTTGTACGTAACCCGGGGACTGCCTGTATACTTAGAGGGATGTTTGGCAAGCAGTTTGGATAAAACTATTATGTTAAAAAAGGTGCATAAAGGAGCTAATAAAAATATTTAAGGATACACATCTATGCATTATGGCAAGGGTGGGCAATAAGCCAGACGCAGCTCACCAGGGTTAGCCCTTCACAGGCTGCTGCCGCTATATTTACCTGTATCTCCTTAGGAATGGGCACTTGCAGCTCCCATTGGCTGCAGTTTGCCCATTCCTGGCCAAGGGAAATGGGGAGCCACTGTACGCACCACTACCTAACAGCTCTCTTTGGCTGGGAATAGCGAACTATGGCCAAAGGGCACTGCAAGCACATGGTACCTGTGGAAGTACAGGTAAATACAGCAGCAGCCCACCAGGGACTGCAAAAGCTGCCAGAGCAAAGGGGGCTGTGGGAAGAGTAGCAAGCAGGGGGCGGAGCCCCCTAGTTTAATGTAATATTCTTTTTTAAAAAAAGCTACAACATATTTCTCTGCTTGCTTTGCTCCCAGAAGCACCAGTTTCAGTGTTTAGAACTTCAGAGCTATCTTCCCCAAAGGCACATTCTTTTGGTCAGAATCCTTTGCCATTCTGGGGGCAAATTAATGTGCATTTTTATTGCTTTAGCTTTCTACTCTTCTTCCTCCCTCAAAGCAGAGCTGCTAGAAGAGTTGTATGAGCATCCAGCTGACAAAGAGAGCAGATCCTCATGAAGGTTTACCGCTTTTCCAAGGACACACTATAAAAACATAGCCCCAAGTTTGATACAAGTTTGGAGGTGCCCTTATGTGTTTAGGATAACTGGAATGGAAGGAGGGAAAGTCATCCAAGCTCATCTACAGCCTGCCTCGGAGATCTATTTCAGAGTAGGGATGTGAAGGACAAAATGGTTACCGGATAGTTGACAGGCAAGTCATCTAGTCGCTCCCCACCCCACCCCCTTGCTGCCTCTATCAGAAAGAGGCAGCAAGGTAGGGGAAGAGCTGAAGCCTGGGGCCAGATGCCGGGCTTCACACAGCGCTGCCGTTTTGAAACACCGCATGCAGCCTGAGGCTAGTTGAGGTGTCCCCAGGCTGCATGCGGTATTTCAAAGTGGCCGCATCGTGTGGAGCCCAGGATTAGCTGGGTACTCCCCCGCTGACCCCAGGCTCCGTGCGGCACTGCCGCTTTGAAACACCACAGGGAGCCCGGCGTCAGGACGCACGCAGAATTTCCAAGCATCAGCGTTGCGTGGAGCCTGGGAAAGCTGTGCACAGAGCTTTCGCCTTTGAAGTGTATCAACAGCAAAATGCATTGACTAGTCAATTAGTCAGTATTTAACATCCCTATTTCAGAGTTGCCCATTAGGAGACCCTGTGTTTGGTCTCCCTTCACTTTCCAAGCCCAGTGCCTCCCCGACACAATTCCAGAGTGTGTCCATCAGGCTCAGTAGAGTTTCAGACAGCCACATGGCTCTTGAAAGAAACTCTGGGACCTCAGAAGCATTGCGCACCCATTTCAGACCCAGCCCCTACTCCTCAGTCTGTGAGGAAGTCAAGACACAATGCAGAGACTGTTACGAGACTGCGTTCTACAGGGACACAAGATCGGAAGGGACATTCTGGATCATCTACCTCAGTACCTACTATGGCAGGGACATATAATAACTTTATCAAGCCCTCTCTGAAAATTAGTTAGGCTGTTTACATTCTCTCCCCCTATAAGTGGGTGGCTCCAGAACCTCCCTCTTTTAAACCTTCTGCTAATTTCCAGCCTAAATTCACGGTCAGTGTATACCCATTGTCACCATTGTCCTTCAGCTTAAAAGCTCATCTCCTTCCCTCTTATCTTCCACTTGATGTATTAACAGAGAGCAACCAGATCTCCTTTCAGCCTTTATTTTTCAGCATGCTAATCACAAGGTAAGTTAACCTGTGGCAATCCAATCCATGTGAGCATAAACCTGTTACTGTGCAAACAGACAGAGGGGCTGCTTCTGGCATCTACAAAGGCGAGGTGACCCAGGCTCTCTCACTGTCAAAGGAGCTACCTCCTACAGCTGAATTTAATGCTGTCAACAACAAAACAATTATTTTGAGATCTCCAGACAAGAACACAAGTGTTATGTGCCCAGGCCTCAACACACATTACAGACTTGCCATCATCGCAATCAGTGTCTGAAGGCTCCCATGCAGTTGTCTCTCTTCAACCACAACCAGCATGTTACTGAAAACCCTGTAATTGTGAGCAATATGTGATGACTCGATAAACAAACTTAATATATATTTATAATTAAGACAGTGATTTTCTGGATGTTTTGGCCAAGTGTATTTGAGCAATAGCTACTATTCATAATGGGGCTGGCTATGTGAAACATTTTCCTTGATTTAGGACAAGACAACTTATCATTGTGGGTGATAAAGAGAACAGGTGAAGTGTAATTAGATGAATTATCTATATTACAGGATTCGCTTTATGACTTTCCAAGTGACACACTCTCCCAAATGCCAAGTCACAACAGGGTAAAATCTGGTTTCGAATTTAGGTGACTAGTATTAAGAAACAACTAACCATCTCCTCCGGAGCTGTTTGATACAAATGGGTTCTTCCTATGCTACTCCCTTGACCTCACTGAGGGAGCCTGAGTGTAACGGAGCAGAATCTGCTCTAAAGCCACCTGACCACAGAGATGC
This sequence comes from Pelodiscus sinensis, assembly GCF_049634645.1. NCBI lineage: Eukaryota > Metazoa > Chordata > Testudines > Trionychidae > Pelodiscus > Pelodiscus sinensis. Next base: position 36,842,322 of record NC_134725.1, read on the forward strand.
TGAGCACTCATCAGCCCACTGATGTCTATTGGCCTTGATCCTGCAAAGTCATGTTGAGATAGACCTGTGCAGGACCCATGGATCCTGAAAACTGCTTGGGAGGAGGGCTGATCATTGTAACAACGAGGGTATGTTTGCAGGTTTTGCAGCACACAAACCAGGACACACCTATGCCAGGCCTTGGCAGAACAGATGCAAAACCTTCAGGCATGGTGCTACTGCTATAATGATCAACTCCCTTCTAGAACCATAGGTCTTGCACACACATATGATAATATGTGGTGTAACTCATCCAGGGCATTAAATGATCCAATACCACCTACATAGGTAAAACCAAACAATTGCTTTGCTCCCAAATGAACTGATTCAGAAAAATGATAAAAGGCAAAAACACAGTAGCACCTGCAGGTGAACACTTTTCATTAGACCATCACTCTACTCCGGGCCTACAAGTCCTCGTCCTCAATGGAAACCTGCACCACACTTTCAAAAGACGAGCCTGGGAGCTGAAATTCATTACTCTGCTAGACATTAAAAATCCTGGACTGAATAGACCAGGGCTACTCAACTTTGGAAGCCTTGGGGGCAACAATGATAGTCACAGCACATGCCGAGGGCCTCAACTTAAATGTGGTTGTATGTACATGCAAATATATATTCAAATAGCTTCTTTCACACTAACAGGCATGAATACAAATATTAAGCCATAAGCCATGGCACCAAACATGGCCAGTGTGAGCCAGGCAGCACCTCTCAGACTCTGCCCACAAGACTAAGCAGCCAGCACTTCCCACAGTGCCCCAGCGCTCCCAGCACCTTTTTGCTGGGGGCTAGAAAGGACAACATCCTGTACTCATCTGTTCCAGCCAGCCCGTCTGCTTGCATCTTTCAATGCTCACCCCACCTGGGAGATTGTGCAGCGTATTCCCAGTGGAGGCCATGTTCAAAGGATCTCACCCACAGGTGTTGAGCAACGCATAAACCCAAACTGCAATGCAGGCTGCAAACAAACAGGTCACAGGCCGTGTGTTGAGTAGCCCTGGAATAGAACCTGGATCTGCAGTTTATTATAGCAATCTGTAACCAACCAACCTCCTCATTGTTTTGTCCCATGACTACCGAGGAGTTAGTGGGCCACTTCACCTAGAGTGGTCCCTTAGAATATGTGCTAAGAATGTATGCTACACAATCTATGCATCCTGTATTTGGCTATGACAGAAACTGGTTCAATAAAAGATATTACCTCATCCATCTTGTCTCTAAAATCCTGGGACCAAAACAGCAACAATATGGGGCTGTCGTGAAGTCCAAAGAGGAGCTAGAAGTGTAGCTGCTATCCTTTTGTGGCAGTGGCCATGTGAGGAAGAAGAGAACCTTCAGCATTATAGAAAGAACCTGGTGGTATGAAAACACCAAGACAACTGTCCTATGGCAAATGAAAATTTTGATATTTCTGCAGTGAATGACAAATCTGTTTAGCTAATTTATGAAAAAGTCATAAATGTGTAATAGCTGATAAACCCTGTATCAGGAAAATTCACCGAACCCTGGCAGACAAATGGTTTTATATTCCAGCCTGTCTTCCTTCTTCTGATTGCTAGGATCCTATTATGTCTTTTAAGTCATTGCAGAATCAAACCCTATTCCCACTACATGTAACAGCATTGCTGTCATGTCAGTCTCCCTCAGTCCAAGATCTCAGTGTTAAGACAAATCAGTGCCAGCATCTCCTGCAGCGAATACAGCCCAGGGCTTTTGACTGCTTCTGCATCAAAAGTACAATAAAGTTGAACAACTCTGCCACCCTATGGGCACAATGTAGAGTCTCTGTTACATGGCTCTAAAAAAGGCACCTTATGAAAGGGGAGACAAACTCCTTCTGTGCAAAGGGTTATTATCCATTTTACATGTTATTTCATGGGCCATGGTGCCACATATACTCCCTCAAACCTTGGCAGAAATCTCACTCATCAACAATAGAAACTTGGACAAAGACCAAGGGTAGTAACAAATTGTTAAGCCTCAATCCTGCAAATACACATGTAAGCAGCCCATTACACTCTAAGACTCTAAGACCGAGGTCAGCAACCTTTCAGAAGTGGTGGGCCAAGATTTAACTTATTTACTTCTATTTACAGATCTGCGTGTCAGAGGGGGGGGGGGGCAGGCTGGGTACACTGACATTTTCTGAACCAGCTGCAGTTAGGGAGAACAGTTTAATTTCAATTATTTAAACAGATTAAGCATTTTAAGTTTCTCATATTAGTTTATCAAACTTCATTTTAAATAAAATAAAAAATTAATTTATGTCCAACGCAAAAGGTTTCAATGTTTTTTTTATTTATGGCAGGGGTGGGGTACCTTTATTGGGTTGAGGGCCACTGACCCACAAAAAAATCAGTTGGAGACCACACAAATGAGAAGCAAAAAAAAAAAAAAAAAAACTCCTCAAAAGACCCCAACCCTCACTCATGTGGCCCCCAATATAGACACCTCATTCCTCTGGTGTTGCAGCCCCACAGGGCAAGGGGAAGGGACAGGGAGGACTGAGGTTCAAGGGTTTCCATGGGCCAGATTTACTTTTCTGGGGTTACAGTGTCAGTAGATTTTATGAATCTCCTTAGTCTCTGGGGTGGAAACAAAAATGAGGGGGTCAGTGTGTGGGTCAGGGCTGCCAGTGGGGGGGGGGCGGGGTAGTGATGGGGAGCAGAATCTGAGTGGAAGGAGGGGTGCAGAAGGGAGAAAGGTTGCAAGGTCTGTATGGGAGATAGGATGCAGAAGCAGGCTGGGAGTAGGGTGTCTGGCCAGGGGCAGGAAACAAGAGTGATGGGAAGGTGCAGTATGTGGCCAGGAGGAAGGGTGCATGAGCAACAGTGGATGCTGGAGCATGGTGGGGGTAGGTGTCTGACCAGGGGGGAGGTACAGGAGCAAAGGAGGGTGTTGGAGCAAGCTGGGGCTGCAGAGTCTGGGAGGGAAGAGGGGAATTTGGGTGCGGGGGTCTGGGCATGGGAGGGAGGGTGCTTACCTGGCTCCGTGTCCTCTTGTAGCATGGAAAGACACCGGACAGCATGCTGCTGTTCTCCAAGAGGGATGGGATAGGAGAGAGAGTTCAGCTCCCCACCTCCATGCAGCGGGGATCCTGACACAGTGGGAGGGTGAAGAAACCTCAACCTTCCCAACTGCTCCCCAGCGGTGTGGGGAGGGTCAGAGAGACAAAGCAGCAGTGCATGGAGTGCTTGGCGCATCCTCTGCCAGGGCCAAGACAGCAGCTCCAAAGCACGGAGGTACAGGAGCAGCTCAGCTGGGTTTTACCTTGGACCTGCCCAGCTCCCCCAGCAGCAGCAGCACCAGATGTACCAAAAGTGACCTGGAGGAGGAGGCGGTGGCTCAGCCAGACCAGGGGCTCAAGGCACCAGAGGCAGGGGGCCACGCAGCATGCGGTAGTGGGGCAGTGGAGTGGCTGAAAAATGCATGACACTGGAAACCAGTCCGGCTGCCCATTGGCGAAGCTCCTGTGGAGCTGCCTTGTGCGCTCTGCGGGGCCGAGGAGGCTGCTGCATTGCACTAGAGGGAAATAGCAGTACATGGAGCTATTTCTCAGTCGATTCTTCCCCACAAGCCAGTGTCCCCATCAAGTATTGAAATGTCCAGCAGGGCTTTCCAGGACATTTCACTTAATGATGGGGACACCTGGGACTGAGTATTTAAAATCAGGACAGTCCAATATGATTGGCATATGGATCCAGTATAGGGAGGCTCGTGTGCCAGTGAAAATCAGCTCACAGGCCACTTATGGCATGCATGCTGCAGGTTGCTGACCCCTGCTCTGAGTGGTGGAGAATTCAGACTTTAGTTCATAAAGTTACAGCTATATGCAGCATTACTCAGTGAAAAAAATATGCAAAATCCCTTTAAGATTGGTATTAATCTCCCCACAAAATTAGGTGATTGGGCAACAAAATGGCAAATACATTTTAATGTTGATAAATGCAAAGTAATGCACATTAGAAAAAATAATCCCAACTATCCATACAAATTCATGGGGACTGATTTAGCTATAACACCTTCCCCCTCCTCCCCCCCCAAGAGAGAGATCTGTGCATCACTGTGGACAGTTCTCTGAAAACATCCACTCAATGGGCAGTGGCAGTCAAAAAGGTAAATTGAATTATAGGAATTAAAAGTCTCAGGGGGGTAGCCATGTTAGTCTCTATCTGAAAAAATGTAAACAACAAATGGTCCTGCAGCACCTTAGAGATTAACAAAAAATGTAGATGATATCTTTGGTATCTTTGCCTCCCTGTCCCTCCGTGGAGATGGTGCTGGGGGAATTCGCTTTTAAGCTGTCTCCCTCCAGCACCAGCTCCGGCTCCCCCCGCTTGCTGCCTCAGAAGTGATTAGATGAGTAGTGACTCGACTACCCAGTAAGTCTAGGCTTATCAGGTAGTCGACTACTCACTTATATCTGTAATAGAAACCTGCCAAATGCAACACAGATATTCCCCAAAGCAGCACTACATCAGGTACATTCAGAAGGCTTTTTGAGACCATATTGATTAGATATATGATTTTGCAAATGAAATTCTGTCATGAGAACCTGACAATAACCCAAAAGAAGAATCTGTCATGAGAACCAGACAATAATCCAAGCAGACTGGAAACAGCCTGCCTATCAAGAGTTAGACCTGCCTTCCTTAGAACTTTGCTGCCTTTGTCTACTTGGACTACTTAAGGACCGCTGATTGCATCATCACTGTGTCCCCATGACAAACAATAATAATTTGTACTTCTGAAGCAACTTTCAGCAAAGGAATCTTTTATAGATATGAATTACTTCTCATAAACCTCCTGGTAGGTTACATATTATTATTTCTATTTTACAAAAGGGTAAACTAAATGTGGTCCCCAATCATACAGTGAATAAATGGCACAGATGGGAAAAGAACCAGGAGCCCAGAATTCTCCTTAGACTTCTAAACACCACTGCCACTAAAAAATAAGAATTGAAAAAAGCTAAAAATTATAAACAGAAGACTTACAAATCAGAGTCCTGCTTAGCAAAATCAAATTCACACTTCCTCTGGTGTATAATAGGGAAAGACACTGACTGGTCAGACTTGTTAGAATGACTGGTAACTCATGTCAAATCACGTTTGAGCCAAACAATACAGGTTGTAATATAGCTGTTTGCAGCTTATCTCATGTTTATAGAGGACATGGCTTCTTAACTTCACTATTTGCATAATAAATAGTGTCCATTCCTCAAAACCCTATCTGCTGCCAAAATTAGAAAATTATATTGGTTCCAAATTAAAACAGCTTTTATGCCAGACTCTCAACATATCTGTGCATCTGCTGGAATCAGCTGGTTTATCAGGTTGTAAAGGGAACTCAAACTTCCAGTATCATGTAGAACAAACACTTTGTGAAATATCTCATGAGCTCAGAGTGTGTGAAGATATAAAAATGCAACTGCAAACAGAAAACAAAACCAACAAATTGCTTAAATGGACATTAAAATGGGGCAGTAAGGCCAAAGAAAAGCAAAAATGAAAACAATAAACCTGTTGAGATTAGGAATGTTAACTATCGGTTAATTGAATAGTCGATTAACCTCATTAATTCTTATTAGTTACTCAACTATTCTGTAGGCCCCAGAGGTGTGGCCAGCAGCCAATGCACTCCAGCCCCATGCCCGAGGAGCCCTCAACCACTCGGTGCTGCTGCCTCTGTATCAGAGGTGTGGGGTGCGAGGTGGGAGCTGGTCGACAAGGGGAAACAGATGAAAAACCAGCTCCCCTCACAGACCAGTTGCCTGTCATCCTGCGCTGCGGCCTCTGATACACAGGCAGCCGTGTGGGGTGGAAGCAGCCCCTGTCCAGGGCGGGGGGCTGAGCTCCCGGATCCAGCGAGAGCAGGAACTGAGCCAGGCTGCCTGCCCACCTAGCTCCTAATACACTTTAAATGCAGAGCTGCAGTGATCCTGTACACGGTGCAAGACAGGACTGATCCAGGTTGCTGGTCAGCCTCCTAAAAAATGTATTGGCAAGGCCAGGGGCAGAGGGGGGAGGAGGAAGGAGGGAGAGGGAAATGCGTGTAGTCTATAGCATTAACCTTTAAGCTTCCGCTTATGGGTTAAGTGACAACACAATTATATCCGTAGTTGAGATACTGCAGAGTTTATAAAACTTACCCTTCAGACAGTTACATTTGGAGATTGTGGGGTAACAGCTTCTGCTACACATGAAATTTCTCTCCAATTTCCTTTGAATTACCTACCTCAGTCCTCTCTACTTTTACTTCTTTTGCTCTTCTTCATGAAATGAATTCAATCCTTAACCATTAAACATTAAAAAACTAACAGAGAATAGCTCCATTTCCACCACACCCATAGAGCACAACCCCCTACCCAAAAAAAGTGTCAGGACACTGGAGATAATGCACATTCAGATCCTTAATAAGCACTGTGGATTAATTTTATAAACAATTTCCCACATTTTTCCAGACAAGAAAATCAAACCTCATTTTAATTTTTGAAGCTCTTAAGTGACTAGATCAAAAATAAAATAACAGAATGAGAGAGCTCAGTGACCAGGCTTCAATTCATAAGAGGCGGGCAAAAGGGCCTCTATGGGGTGGATCCGGCCTGCCAAGCAGGCTGGTGGTCCTACCATTCCCCCATCCCCAGGCCAATCAGGGCCTAGGGACAGGGGAGCACATGGCACTTAAGAGTCAGCCCTGGCGGCTGACTCTAAGCACCATGACTGGAGGGCAAGGAGCAAGAGACTTTGCTCTTCCCAGGTCAATCAGGGTCTGGGAGTGGGGGAGAACATGCAAAGTCTCCTCCCACCCTTCAAGGGGCCAACTGCCAATGGCTACTCAAAGTCTCCTCCCACTACCAGGGGAATGGGCGCCTAGAGGGAACCGCCAGCTATTCAGAACAACTGGCAGTTCTCTCTGGGGAGGGGCGGGGCAAAGACTTCATGCCCTACCCCACACACAGATCAATTAGACCGGTGGTCCCCAACGTTTTGGGGCCGGCACCGGCATGTGCCATGACCTCGGGGCAGAGGCCGCTCATGCATCTAGCACCCGGGGCTGGCACCAGCATGTGCCACGACCCCTGGGCATGGGCCACCCATGCGCCATGCACCCGGGCCCAGCACCACGCATGTGCCATGCGCCCGGGGGCGGGGCCAGCTCATATTGTTCGGCTGGCGCACATAAATGGCCCGGCGAGCGGCAGGACGCCTGCGGGCACCGTGTTGGGAACCACTGAATTAGGGTCTGTGGGCAGGGAAGCATGGAAGTGTCTTAACACCGCCCCTCCCACCTGAGGCCCTGTCCCTTCTGAGGCAGCTTGAGGCCACTTCAAAAATTTCTGAAGTGGCAACCAGTCAAAAATTATTGCCCACCTCTGCTCTTGGATCTGCAGGACAAGAATCTGCGTGCCTGTAGCTCACTGTGGGATTAGGGTCCAGAGAACTACGGGGCAGATGTTCAACAGTGCTGGAAACAATGTTTAGGATAGCATAAATTAAAAAGTTTTGCTCACCTCAGGTTTAATTTGCGATCTTCATCACTGCCAACCTCAAGCTAAGGAGGGAAAGAAGGATAGAGAATGTGTTATGCCATAGCTGTTTCCACTTTATAGTATAAAATTCCTCACACTATGAAAAACAATTATTATTTTCAATGTCCACAGAAAAACTGTACAGTACAGCCATATAAAATATCACCATACACAATTTCATCTGGTGCAAGATGTCAAAGGGGCTCCCAGAGAGTTTAAAACCATTAAGCACAATTTCTGCAGGCCAGTCCTGGAAGGTAGATCAACTTTTAGGATACATCACAAGGGAGGGGCACACATCACTCACCAATGAAGTCAAGAGGGGCTGAATGTATACTCTAAAGCTGGGCTGGGCAAAATACAATCTATGGGCCAGATCCAGTCTGCCAAGCCACTGGATCCAGCCCACGAAAGGCTCACCTGGCTCCCTACCTGCCCCACCCCCCAACTGGCACTCAGAAAAGTTGGCTGCAGGGCCATGTGTGCATTTCTGAATGCTGAGATCCTGGGGTAGGGGAGAGAGGATTCTCATACTGCCCCTGCCACCAGTAGCTCCCATTGGCCAATTTCCTGTATGCAGGACAGGCAGCATATGAAGTGCCCACCCCAGCTCAATTCAGAGAAGCAGACATGGACCCTGCAGGTAAAGAGGCATGGAAAGCAGGGACCCTCGCTAAGGAACCTGCTGGGCTGCTACCTGGGGGTTTCCCTGGTAAGGTCTTCCAACCAGTCTGCCTCTGGTACCCAAGCCCTACCCTCCCTGCATCCTACCCTATGCAACCCAAACCTTTTGCACTCTGCTCCAGCCACTAGACACCTTCCCAGACCCTACATCCACTTCTACACCCCATCTCAGGTCACAACTCCCTCCCAGACATTTCACCCAAAGCTGCTATCCCTGGCCACAACCCAAATCTCTGCACCTCCTTCTACATTCCTGCCCCGGGTCACAATCCCCTCCTTCACCCAAACTCCCAGATCCCACACCCCAATCATTTATCCCAAGCTCCCCTCTGCACTAGGGATGTCAACATGTACTCCATGACATGATTAACCAATATGCCTTGGCTTATCTCTTAATAAACTATCCAGTACACGCACTCCCCTCTCCCTTGCTTCCTCTGTATCAGAGGCAGCAAGGAGGGTGGGGAGAAGAAGCCAGTGCCTGTGAGGAGCTGGCTTTAACCAGGCTCCTCACAAACACCAGATTTGCCTGCCCCCCTCCCTGGTGTTGCTGTCTCTGATGAAGCCAGCAGCACAAAGGGTGAGGGGGGCAGGCTGGAGCCAATACATATGGGGAGCAGCTCTGCAGACCCACCTGTCCCCACCCGCACTTGCTGCCTCTAGGGGCAGCAAGGGAGGGCAGGAAGGAGCTGGTGCTGGGGCGGAGCCAGCTTACAAACCAGTTTCCCATAGCACCAGCTCCTCAGTGCTGCCTCCCCACTCCCTGCACTGCTGCCGCAAAGCCGTCTCTGTTCATCATAGTCTGAACTTGTCACAGACAGAGACTGGTCTGCAGCAGCAGCTCCTGTCCACAAGGAATCCACTCCAGAGACTGCGGGGAGCTCAGACCTCCCACGGACAAAGGCTACTGCCAGACCAACTTCTCTCCGTAGCAGGCCCAGGCTCGCCATGGAGAGAGGCTGCTTTTGTGAGGCAGAGCAGCTCGGACCCCTCACAGATAGGGGCTGCTGCCACCCTGCACTGTGCAGGGAGGCAAGTAGCTGGTTTTCATGGGGAGCTGATTTTGAAACTGGCTCCCCTCACAGACCAGCTCCTGCCTGCCACCCACCCCGTACTGCTGCCTCTGACAGAGAGGCAGCAGCACAGGGTTGTAGTGGAATTTGCCCCTTGCCCGAAAAAGATAAGGAACTAGCCTAACAGCAGTTAGGGGCCCACTAGCCTGTGAGCAAGAATGAAGCTGTATTTCACATTTTCTAACTTGTGACAGGCACAAGCAGGCAGAAATCAGCAACATAGCTATGAGAAAGTAAAAACCGCACATAGGCATAAGATAAGAGTACCCCTCCCCAACTACTAGAATGTCAATCGTGAACGTTAGAAATAATGTATTGCTGTGCTTTAACCAATGAAATGTAAAAGCCAATCAAACTGTTATTCATGTATCCGATAAAAGGCTATGGACAGAGCGGCACGGGGTCGCTCCTCGCTATTTTTTTGCTGTAAAGCTCGAGGGGACGGCCATCAGCGCTGATTAATAAAAGTCTGGTAAATCCTCCTTCGGGCATCCGTGTCATTCTGTTACACCGGTTTGAGTCCGGTACGGTTACATTTTTGGTGCCGTGACTCGGATGTCTTGCCGGTAGACTTGCCTCCCCTCGGTGTGCTCACGTGGGCCCTGGGTCGCCCGCCGGCGCCCACTTGGTCTCAGGCGCCACTCCGAAGGTTGAACGGAGGAGACTCCTGGGCGAACCCGGGTGACTCCACGGTCCTGACAGGACACCATTATAAGGGGGCTACGAACGAGGTTCAGACCACCGCCGGCAGGAACAACTCGGATGCCAGGAAAGTGAGTATCAAAGGGTCCCGAGACAATAGGAGTCCGGAATTCGCCCAACCAGACGGGAGACCTGGAATTCAGAGGGCACTGAATTGTTACCAGAGACATCTCCCCGCGGGTGGATCTGTGGGTTGGTGTATGAATGTTGTGTGAATCTGTGAGTTGAGTGATCGGGGGACTGTCAGACAGAAACCCAATCTGAATGTGGCACCAGTTTGAGGCCGGTCAGGACTTCCTAGTAGCGTGTTTCTTGTAACCCGGCGACGGGACAAGCCGCGAACGGAGGGTGTGAATTTAGTGTCTGTCCCCCATTGTGAACCGTTGGACCCCCTACCAACGGTCTGTATACCCTACCCTACTTGTGTCTGTCGGTGTGTGTGTGTGACGTCTTGGTCGCGGAGTAATGGGGGGAGGAGGTTCCAAATCTTGTACACCTCTACAATGCATGATTAAGAATTTTAAAACCGGCTTTTCCCGAGACTATGGAGACCCCAGACCAAAACCTGAAGTTTTGACACGTTTGTGCACTATAGACTGGCCGTCCCAGAGCCCCACCTGGCCGTCCCAGAGCCCCACCTGGCCGTCAGAGGGTTCGTTTGAGATTACAGAAATAAGGAAAGTCCACAAGACAGTCACAGACAGTCACCCAGATCAGTATGTCTATGTAGACCAGTGGTTGTTGAATGTAGTAGAGGGTCCAGGGTGGATTAAGCAATGCAGGAAGTCAAAGAATGGAGCAGTCCCCGTCATGGCAGTGAGAATCAAGAAGAAAGAGGTACTAAAATCAGGAAAAAGGGATACCCCTGAGAAAGAGAAGATGGAAAAGGAAAGCTTTGACCCTCTCCCCCAACCTGAAGAGGAAAATGACCTGCCTCCTCCCTACAATCCCGGCTATCCTAGAACGTCTCGGCGTCCGTCATCCGGCACCAGCCGCTCTAGTCCATCTGATTCCGCGTCTCCTAGAGATGAGACGCATAAGGTTGGAGGGGCAACGGTCAAAGACAAAATAGAAGAAATGAATCAGACATTATTAAACCTGACCGAGCTACTTTCCCCCAAACCAAATTTCCTCGGAGAAAAAAGATATGATCTAAGGCACCGAGAGACAATGGCCGTCCCGGAGTTTCCCCTCCGTGTGACCCGTTACGAGGCAGAGGACGGAGACCAAAGAGTCATCCGTACGCAGATCACGCAGGTCCCTTTCTCCACCACTGACCTTATAAATTGGAAAAAGACTACGAAACCTTTATCTGAGAGTCCTGGCGAAATGGCCACCCTCATAGAGTCAATCATCACCACCCACATGCCAACGTGGCAAGACGTCCAGACTTTATTGACAACCCTCTTTACGGGAGAAGAAAGGAGTAGGGTCCACCAAGCCATGAGAGATATTGTAAATCAAGAAAACCCAACATTAAATGAGCAAAATAAACTGGCCTTACTGCCCATTATGGACCCAGACTGGGACCCCCACACGCAGCATGGCCAAGCAAGCTGAGGAGCTTATTGTAACTTGTTTGTAAAGGCGGTCCGAAAGGCAGGAAGAAAGAATACCAATTTAACAAAAATTTCAGAAGTGGTACAAGGCCCTAATGAAACTCCAGGCGCCTTTATGGAAAGACTAAAAGAGGCTTACCGAGTATGGTCAAATATAAACCCGGATGATCCCACCAATAGGCGGCAAGTCAACACCACATTTATTGCCCAGTCAGCCAAAGACATTAGAAAGAAACTTCAAAAACGAGAGGAAGCCCCTGATATGAGTGAAGAGATGTTGTTGGGCCTAGCTCGAACTGTGTTCATGAACTGGGACACTGAAGAAGAAAAAACAGAAAAGACAGCCAAAATTATGGCAGCAGCCATCAGGGGGGAGGAGCCCACTAGACGCGGCCGCGGTGGCCGAGGCAGAGGAAGGCGAGGAAGATTCCAGGGAAAAGATGAGACAAGGCTACCACTAGATCGCAATCAATGTGCGCTCTGTCGGGGGTTTGGTCATTGGAAACGGGAGTGCCCCCAGGGACAAAATCAGGCGGCGAAAGAACTTAGCGTCACTGACCAATGACGGGGACCGGGCTCAAAAACTCTCTGGATTCCCCCAGAGCCCATGGTAAAAATGAAAGTGGGGGAATCAACTATTGACTTAATGATTGACAGTGGAGCATCAGTATCAGCAATCACAAAACCAATGGGACGTCCACTGACCACTACCCTCCCTGTCCAAGGGGCTACAGGGAAGGTTGAAAGACACTGTTTGTTCCAACTTGATGATTGCAAGTTTCAAGGACACACCTTTACTCACACGTTTGTGTATTTGCCAGACAGCCCAGCCCCCCTTTTAGGCAGAGACCTCCTGTGTAAGTTGCAAGCTACACTCACTTTTTCAGAAAACGGACAGTGTCAGTTGACGGTGCCAAGGTTTCATGCCCTGCAATGGCTAGAGCATTTCCAGAGGCCTGACCGGCAGCCTACAATAATCTGTGCAGTTACGGTGCCAAGCGAGGAATGGAGTGACCTTCCAAGGGATTTGTGGGCAGAAAATGGAGGATACGGACTAGCAAAACGGCAGACCCCAGTACATATTTTTCTGCGTCCCGGGGCGGAGCCAATTAACATTAAGCAATATCCAATTCCGAAAAACAAACGGGAAGGTATTAAACCCATACTGAAAGGATTCCAACAGGCTGGAATCTTAGAAGAAATCAGATCTCCCTGGAACACTCCATTGTTCCCGGTAGAAAAGGAGGAGCCAGGGAAGTACCACCCAGTCCATGATTTACGAGCAGTAAACCAACGAGTAGCGCCTATGACCCCTTTAGTAGAAGACCCGTACACCATGTTAACTCGAGTCCCAGGAACGGCTATGTGGTACAGCCTAATTGATCTAAAAGATGCATTCTTTGCCATCCCATTGGCAAAGACCTCCACCTCGTTATTTGCATTTACTTGGACGGACCCCGACTCAGGAAAGACTACCCAACTCGCCTGGCAAAGGCTACCTCAGGGTTTCATCCACAGTCCCACCATATTTTCTGAGGCTCTGGCCAAGGATTTGGAAGATCTGCATGCCCCTGAGGGGGGACAGTTACTCCAGTATGTAGATGACATCCTCCTGTGCGCCAGAACACAAGCAGACTGCACGGCCTTCACGCGGACAACTCTCCAACAACTAGCTCAATGTGGGTATAAGGTATCAAGGGCAAAGGCACAACTGGTCAAGCGGGAAGTTACTTACCTAGGATTTGTCATCGCAGACGGGTGTAGAAGACTATCCGGTGACAGAGTAGCAGCCATTTGCCAGTTAGCTCCTCCAACGACAGAAAAAGGATTGAGGACCTATTTAGGCATGACAGGCTACTGCAGACTGTGGATACCAGGCTACTCCAGCATCGCACAACCGCTATATGAGGCAGTTAAAGATATTAAGGAAGGGCAGGTGCAGTGGACGGAAGAAAGGAAGGCTGCATTTTTTGAGCTGCAAAATATGTTAACCAAAGGACCAGCCCTAGGTCTCCCAGATATGGCCAAGCCATTCCAACTCTATGTGATAGAACATGCAGGTCAAGCGAAAGGAGTTCTAACCCAGAAAGTGGGACCGTACTCACGCCCCTGCGGATATCTCTCCAAAAGACTGGATGCTGTTGCTAGAGGACTTCCAAGCTGTCTAAGATGCTTAGTGGCAGCTGCCACACTCCTGCAAGATGCAAAGAAACTCACGTATGGAGCCAGGACTACCATCTATACCACACATGGAATCAAGACCCTCCTGAGAGATACCAGCCTTAAATGGATGATCAGTGCAAAACTCACAAAATACCAGCTTCTGCTGTTAGAAGATCCAGATGTGGACCTGGAGGCAGTGGTCGGATTAAACCCAGCTACTCTGCTGCCGGAGCCCCACATGGACCCTCGCCCAGTATGCCATGACTGTACCACCTTGCTGCAGTATACATGGGCTGCCAGGCCCGATCTCAAAGAAGTTCCTTTGAAAAATGCAGACTATGAATGGTTTACTGACGGCAGTTCCTTTGTGGAAGAAGGGGAACGAAAATCAGGGTATGCAATTGTCAATCAGCATGATACGGTAGAGGCCCAACCACTGCCCTGCGGAACATCAGCTCAGTTAGCTGAAATAATAGCCATTACCCGAGCATGTGAATTGGCAGAAGGAAAAAGACTGAGCCTTTGGACTGATTCTAAATACGGGTACCTCACCGTACATTCACATGCAGGGTTGTATAAAGAAAAAGGAATGATAGACTCTCGAGGAAAACCTATTAAATATCAAGGAGAAATACAGGCCTTACTGAAATCTGTCTTAAAGCCAAAGGAATTGGCGGTAATGCACTGCAAAGGACACCAGAAAGGATCAGCCTTTGAAGCCGAGGGAAACTGAAAAGCAGATGTCGCCGCAAAACAAGCGGCCCGTGCCCCTATCATAAACTGCTCACTGACGGTAGACCCTACTAATATGAAAATCTCCCCACAAGCCTACAGTCTAGAAGACCCCAATATGGCTACATCTATTGGGGCACAAGAAAATCAAGAGGGGATATGGACACTGCCTGATGGCCGAAGTGTAGTGCCAACCCATGAACTCTTACCCATGGTGCAAGCTCTACATGAAGGAACCCATATGGGAGCCGAGGCCATGTACCAGACTTTTAGGAAGGTTGTCTATGCCCCATATCTGGCTAATGCAACCAGAACAGTAGCCAGGCGGTGCATCCAATGTGCGAAGGTCAATCCCAGGACAGGAAGGATCGGGGCACCAGGACAGGTTGCAATAGGAGCGGGACCCATGGACATCCTGCAAATAGACTATACAGACATGACTAGGTGTGGACCCTATAGATATCTCTTAGTAGTGATTTGTACCCACACAGGGTGGATTGAAGCTTTTCCTACTAAATCAGAAGGATCTAATGGGGTTGTTAAATACCTCCTTAATCATCACCTCCCCACACATGGGCTACCCATACAAATAAACTCAGACAATGGGGGGGCATTTGTTAACCAAGCAGTCCACAAGGTAGCACAAGGGCCAGGCATACAGTGGAAATTACACGCTGCATAGAGGCCACAGTCTTCGGGAAAAGTGGAGAGGGCCAACAGGACCCTCAAGGCCACTCTAATCAAAATTATGGATGAGGCACAGCTAAATTGGGTTACGGCTCTGCCATATGCATTGTACAAGATCAGGAACACCCCCAAAGGTACCACTGGTTTGACCCCATTTGAACTAATGTATGGAAGGCCCTCCCCTATAACGCGAGAACTGTTAAGAGAACCGTCAGGTCAACCCCCCAGCATAGAGGTATGGGCAAAGCTCGACCGACTCAGGAGGCAGTTGCAACAGACTGTGCCCTTTGTGGTAATGGAACCAGTGCATGAGTTTGAGCCTGGAGACTGGGTATGGGTTAAACGGTGGAAACCTGACCCTCTAACAGTGAAATGGGAAGGGCCTAGACAAGTTCTTTTGGTCACACCTACCGCTCTAAAATGTCATGGTATCAAAGCTTGGGTCCACTACAGCAGGGTCAAAGCAGGGACCGCCCCTGAGACCTGGAAAGCTAGAGCAGTAGGACCTTTGAAACTCAAGATCAGCAAAAGCCCTGCCGCACCTAACCAGGACTAGGTGCCCAGCGCATGGCTCAAGATTAGTCAAAACTACCCCCTGTTGCACCCCACCGGGAGTGGGTGCTCAACGCACGGGAGAAGATTTCAAGACATCAAGCCCCTATCGAGGTCTACCTGAAATAGCCTCTCCCCGTACGGGCCACCTAACACCACATGGACCAGGAAGATTGGATAATTGACAACAATGCAGTAAATGCCTATATAAACTTTATAATTGCCCCCACTGCACAAAGGCGGTGGACTCTGGTGATTTAAGGCATCCAAAATTGTGGTCATTACTCCTACAAAATTAAGCAGTGTATAGTAGGAGAAATTCCCCAATTCCTTTTTCTACTAAAGTTATTGCAAACTCGTAGGCGGAATAAGAAGCACAAATCGCGGTACTTAATTAGGATCGTTAATAACCAATACCAGACTTATCATGTCTCAACAGAGGATGAAGAAATTAATTACGACCCAGATCTCTCAAAGGACACTGAGTTCTGCAGTGCCATGGCCTCGCAAAACAATTCACAACCTAACAATGTCCCCTGCGAGAGATGTTCAAACTTACACGACGGGTCCAGTGAGGAGAGTGACCTATATGTTTCCTCTGATGATGACAATGATACCCCTGATATTTCTGCCCCTTAAAGTTGTGAGCACCCAACCCATAGATTCCCCTAGCTGTACCCCTTGTATCCAAACCACCAGACATGGCACTCGAGTGCAGCAAACTTTGTTTTATACAAAACCCTATAAATGTACAAAAAAAATTACACAATGTACCTATAACTCAACCCAATATTCTATCTGTGATGGCAAAACCTGTTTTGACCCTCAGCCACCGGCCACCAGAACAATTGTCAAACTAAAGGTCGGAGGGTCATCAGGAAATGTTTTAGCAATTACTCCAGTGCCAGCAACGGGGCCAATATCTCTCTTATTTGACGCATGTTCGGCTATGCACACATCTATAATCCCATGCAGTACCTTAAGCTGGGAACGATACTACATGCATTCCCCTAAATACATGGGATACCAAGGGTTCAATAGAGACTGTAATAGTGTAGCCAATTTCTTCCTAAGTTACTGGTCGTGCGTCGCCTGGGGAACCTGGAAACAGCCCGGTCAAACAGCCGATCTTCGACCCGGGGTCACACAATTAAATTGCCAAACAAAAACCTGTACTCCACTCAATTTTACTATCAAAGACCCCCGCAATTGGCCATACTTTAACCGACAGTTCGGCCTTCGAATAGACAGTCCAGGAGTAGACCCCGGAACCCTGTTATGGATCGAAAAAGTAGAAGAAACAATTATAGGTATGCAGCATAAACATTTCGCTGAATTTTGGGAGGAAGTAAACAAGAGTCCATGGGATGACATCCCTAAAAGTACGAAGAATTTATTTATAGAATTAGCAGAACAGGTGGCGGTATCATTAAATATAAGCAATTGTTTTGTCTGTGGAGGCACTAACATAGGAGATCAATGGCCATGGGTTGCAGAGGAATGGGATAGCACATACAATATCAGTTATGACCAAATGCAGTATCCACCCCATACAGATGCCGTATGGTGGACATTACACACTAACCTAGTAGGAAACAATTGTATTCAAGTACCTCAGGTGCCCAACCACACCCATCATATTGGAGACGCAAACTGCTTAGCTATCCGCATTCACAATGGCAGCACAATTTCCAACTGGAGTGCAAACAATACCACTTTTCCTAACAACCCATGGGCCATGCTGCCGCCTCAAATGCAGGCATTCTGGGACAACGGTACTTATCCACCACAAGGCCGAGCTCCCAATGGATTATACTGGATATGTGGTACCATAGCATATTCTCAACTACCACCTCATTGGTGGGGAACATGTTACCTCGGGACCATTCATCCTGCATTCTTCCTCATGCCCCTAGAGATTGGCCAACAACTCGGCCAACGCGTATACACTAGAGAAAAATGGAAAATAAAAATAGGAACTTGGAAAGACAATGAATGGCCCCCCGAGCGTATAATCCAATACTACGATCCAGCATCCTGGGCACAGGATGGCAGTTATGGATACCGCACCCCTATTTATATGCTTATCGAATTATCCGCTTACAAGCAGTTGTTGAACTCATAACCAATGAAACTGCTCAAGCTTTAAATTTATTGGCAAAACAACAAACTACGTTTAAAAACGCAATTTACCAGAACCGCTTAGGTCTGGACTATCTGTTAAGCCAATGAAGGAGGGCTATGTAAAAAATTCAACTTATCTAATTGCTGCCTTGAAATTGGAGATACACAAAATGCAATAGCGGAAATCACACAAAAAATGCAAGACTTAGCCCACGTGCCAGTCCAAACATGGACAGGCCTTGACACCTCCAGGCTTACCTCTTGGCTACCAAGTATGGGGTGGGTCAAGGCCATACTCGGATGGCTAGGGTTTATAGGAATTTTAGTCTGCATATTGCCCTGTCTTATTCCTTTGTTCATTGCATGCGTATGGCGAATGGTGTCCCAAATTGTATCCCAACAAACAAGTCCTCACATAATGGCACTCTATACCAGATGAAGAAGAGCCTGACAACTAAGGCTCTTGAGGGGGGAATGTAGTGGAATTTGCCCCTTGCCCGAAAAAGATAAGGAACTAGCCTAACAGCAGTTAGGGGCCCACTAGCCTGTGAGCAAGAATAAAGCTGTATTTCACATTTTCTAACTTGTGACAGGCACAAACAGGCAGAAATCAGTAACATAGCTATGAGAAAGTAAAAACCGCACATAGGCATAAGATAAGAGTACCCCTCCCCAACTACTGGAATGTCAATCGCGAACGTTAGAAATAATGTATTGCTGTGCTTTAACCAATGAAATGTAAAAGCCAATCAAACTGTTATTCATGTATCCGATAAAAGGCTATGGACAGAGCGGCACGGGGTCGCTCCTCGCTATTTTTTTTGCTGTAAAGCTCGAGGGGATGGCCATCAGCGCTGATTAATAAAAGTCTGGTAAATCCTCCTTCGGGCATCCGTGTCATTCTGTTACACCGGTTTGAGTCCGGTACGGTTACAGAGTGGCAGGGGGCTCCCCAGGAGTGGGGTCAGGAGTGCACTGGCTGCTGGCCCCACTTTCAGGGACTATTTAATAGTTGCGTTACCGTTATGATTTTGTGCAGTTATATGACTATTAAATTACATGATATCTAACATCCCTATTTTGCAGCCAACCTGCAACACCAGACCCAGCACCTCCTCCATTAATATAATGGAAGAGTGCCGCCCTTGACCACTTACCAAATTCTTCGAGTGCCCCCCCCCCTTTCAAAAATTATTGCCCAACCCTGCTCTAAAGCATCAGAATGTTAGTATAGAACAGGACATAAATAAATCCTGCAATGAATGGGGTGCTGTGTCAATAGACTAGCCCACTAATGGATGCAATCAAAACTCTCTAGTTCTTGTTCCATAAACCTTATGTTGCTGATCTTGGGCAGGTGTCTGTGTGTTTTGGGCAGGAAGGTCTGAGCCCTATCTCCAGTTCAAAGCATGCACCCTACTGAAAAATATCAGGTTCTTTGGCCTTTAAACTTAAAAAAAGTGCAAGTGTCTTGTTGGTTTTATTAACTTTTCTATTGCAGTAGTGCCAAAGGGCTGGCAATTCGACTGGGTATTTGCTGGGTTATATAAACATGTAATTGTCTTGCATTGGACACATCACTGGTAGTGCTACTTATCCCACAGCATGTGCCAGGCACTGTTAGTGATGTGAAGCCACAACTCTACAGGTGAGAGCATCCTGAAATCGGCATCATAAAGGGATAGATCCACCTTCAGACCCTGATTATTCTGCACCATGACCTGCCCAAGGATACATCTGAGATTGCAAAGCTGGATTAGGGCTTTGTTTACAAGCTGAAAGTTCCTGGAGATCTAATAGGGCAAAGGAGCTAATAGAATTTTTAAAAAACTAGCGACTGTGCATTAGATGGTTTTCTTCTCAGAAAAAAATTAAGAAGGATTTCTGTCATACCATAACACAATGACAACCCTCCAAAAGGCAACATTAGCATCCATTTTATAAATCCACATTGGTTTATGTTATTAAGAAGCAAGCTGTAACAGCTCTTTCATAGTCAGTAAGAAATGTAGGGTCAATACAGGCAGTCCCCGAGTTACGCGGATCCGACTTATGTCGGATCCGCAGTTACGAACGGGGCTTTTCTCGCCCCGGAGGACGGGAGCGCCGCGGTCTGCCGCCCCCATCCTCCGGGGCGAGAAAAGCTGCTCCCCGTCTCCCTGGTCTGCAGGGAGACGGGGAGCAAAGCCTTGGAGCACGCCTGCAGCGGGACAGCCCGGGCGCGCTTGAGCTGTCCCCCTGCGGGCGTGCTCCGCGGCTTTGCTCCCCATCTCCCTGGTCTGACCAGCAGACCAGGTAGATGGGGAGCAAAGCCTCGGAGCACGCCAGCAGTGGGACAGCTGCGGCGTGCCTGGACTGTCCCGCTGCCCACGTTCTCTGCGGCTTTGCTCCGCGTCTCCCAGGTCAGCAGACCAGGGAGACGGAGCAAAGCCGTGGAGGACTTGGGCGGTCCCGCCACCCACGTCTCCCTGGTCTGCTGGGGGGGGGGGGGGGGGGGGTGCAGCTAGTGCCCCCCCCCCCAGCAGACCAGGCTTTTCTTGCCTACCCCTGGGGTAGAGCAGCTGGGGGCTGCCGGGTTGGTCCCGCAGCGCCACTCCGGACCAACCGGGCAGCACCCCAGCTGCTCTGCCCCAGGCATCCCCAAGTCAGCCGCTGCTGAAACTGACCAGCGGCTGACTACAGGAAGCCCGAGGCAGAGTTGCTCTGCCCCGGGCTTCCTGGAATCAGCCGCTGATCAGTTTCAGCAGCAGCTGACTTGGGGACGCCTGGGTTTCTTAAGTTGAATCTGTATGTAAGTCAGAACTGGCGTCCAGATTCAGCCGCGGTTGAAACTGATCAGTTTCAGCAGCAGCTGACGCCAGTTCAGACTTACATGCAGATTCAACTTAAGAACAAACCTACAGTCCCTATCTTGTACGTAACCCGGGGACTGCCTGTAATTCCCTTTTAAAAGTCTCTAAATACATATGTGCTTGAGACTCAGCCTTTGTAGAGCCTGTAAATCCATATTTATATGAAAGAGGACAACAGATCACAGAAAACAGACTCAATTTGGCTACTAATGATCTGTTAATTAACATTATACAAACAAAAAAATCAATGTTTAAATTTCAAGGAGTGATTCATAGATTCATGGACTTTCATATCAAAAGGGACCATTAGGATGGAGAGCAGGGGAGATATCCTACATCAGCCTTTGTCTGGTTACCACTTAAAGCATCTCTGCCAGGGATGACTTCTAGTCCTGGCTCATAAAGATGCTTTTGAAAAGGAAATGCCTTGCCTTTGGAATACACTTTATTGCATCAAATGGCAGGCATGACCCAATATTGTCCCATGGAAATATAAAAAAGCTTTATAATCCTACACAAAATGATACTGGACAGACACACCAACAGCCTGATTCATATCTTACATAACACTGGACTAAAACCCATGTAACCCCACTCATTTCTGGGGCATTACTCCTGATTTACAATTGTGTAAATGAGATGAGAATCAGGCCTCTCTTTCACGGAGTCACAGGACAATCCAAAGGTTTACATTAAAATTTTGTTTAATCCTTTTTTTTTCATTGTAAAGGTTTTAAAAATTCTTACGGAAACAAAAATATTTTCATGATTTCATAACATTTTCAATGAAACAAGATGGGCAAGATAGTATCTTTTATTGGACCATCTTCTGTTGATGAGACAGACAAGCTTTCGAGCTTACATAGAACTCATACTCAGGTCTTCTTTTGACAGCACTGTGTAGCTTGAAAGACTGTTTTTCTCACCAACAGACGTTGGTCCAATAAAAGATATTACCTCACCTACCTCATCTCTCTAACATCTTGGGACCAGCACAGCTACAGCAACATTGAACACTGCCTTTTTCAGCAAACACAGTTACAAAACAAACAGTGTCTCTGTGGCTTAGTAAACTCAAACCTCACAACCTGGAGCCAGGGCAGAGCGACTAGGGAATTAAACGATGGATGTCCACAGTTTGGAATGAACAAAGTAAACAAAGAGCATCCCTGAGCTAGGGATAGTGCAACTTTGACTAGCCATTCCCCACCACTTCCCTCAGTGAGAGAACAGGGATGTGATAGGTGACAAATCAGACTGTTAACTTGACAGAAGAACAGAAACAGTGGGAAGTATATGGGAGTGAGGTCCAGGCAAGGAGGATGGGGTGTAAAGGGAGAGTGTAGGGAAGGACACAGAGGAGCATGGAGTTAGGGCAGAGAGGAACTCAAGGCCTGCCTTCGTGGTTTCTAAGGTAGGAGAATGATACAGACAAGCACAGGGCAGGAGACAAGGCACAGGCTAGAGGACATAACAGAAGTGGGGGACAGAAGAGGATAGTAATAAGGCAGAGAAATATAGTAAGATGTGGGGCCTGGTGCAGAGAGAGTACAGTGGAGTGAATGGGGCAGAGGTGTGGGATATATAGGACCAGGAGTGGGGCAGAGTTGTACATCAGGTGTATTGGGCATAGGAATATAGCAGTGGGGTTACTGCACAGTGTGTGGGGGGTATAAGGACAAGAAGGTAAGAGGTATGGGGGGGGTCACAGGGCTAGGCGGACAAGTTGTGGAGTACACAGGCGCAGGAGGTACAGGAACAGGAGGATATTCTGGAGAGAAAACAACTAGAGGATATGGTGTTCATAGAGGCAAGGGGCACAGGGGATATGGAGCAGGGGATATAACAGCAGGATGGCACTGCAGAAATGAGGGCATATAGGACCAGAAGATGCAGGGGGCACAGAGCTAGAATATTTTGGGGTGCGTGGAGGCAGGGGCATAGGAACATGGGAACACAGTGTGGGTACATGGAGACAGGTGGTATGATGAGAGTACAGCAGAGTGTTGGGGGTGCAGGACTGGAGACAGCTGGGTGCACAAGCAGCAGGAGTACACTGGGGAGGGGGTATATGGTGCAGGGAACATTGGGAACATTGTACCCCACATCCTGCTCAGAGGCAGCAGTATATGGTGAGGCACTGGAAGTATAGCAAGGTGTGGGGTACAAACGGGAAGGGGTGTACCACAGTGGGGGTTAGAGCACGATGTGGAGTCTGAGATGGGAGGCACAGGAGAATACTGGGGAGCACAGAGTGGGGGTGTATTGCAACAGGGTGCACAAAGGTGTGGGGTAAACAGAGCAGGGGACACAAAGAATGTTGGGGATGCAGCCGAGCAGGGTGAAAGCTATGTGGGGTGCACAAACTGGGGACACACAGAAGGCTATTGGAACACAGGGTGGGGGCCACAAGAGGATATTGGAAGCTTGGGGTGGGAACCCAGGAGGACACGGGATCACGGTGAGAGCGGCACAGGAAGACAGGGGGAGGGGCAGGAGAACACGGGGGACAGAACTGTGGGGGGCACAGGAGGACATGGGGGGCAGGGCGGGGGGGAGCAGAGGACATGGGGGGCAGGGCAGCTTAGAGTACACAGGAGGACGTAGGAGGCACAGCGGCGGGGGGCAGGGAGGTGGGGGCATGGCTGTGGGGGGCAGGAGCCCAGGGCATGAGGGGCTTGGCGGTGGGGGGGGACACAGGACGAGATGGGGGGCAGGGCGGCGGGCCATGGGGCGGAGTGGGGCAGGCCGGGCCCGCGCCCCTTTGCCCGGCTCACCTCGCTGGCGCTGGCCGAGGAGGCGGCGCTGGGGGTCGGCGAGCGCTGCAGGGTGACCAGGGCCATGGCGGGGCGCGGCGCGGGCCCGGCTACAGCGACAGCGGCGCCCGGCCTCCGGCCGCCTCCAACCACCGCTGCTGCGCAGCCTCCGGCCGGGGCGGAGCGAGCGGGGGCGGGCGAGAGAGAGAGAGAGAGAGAGAGAGAGAGAGCGCCCCGCGGGCAGATGAAGTGGAGCGGGCGCTGAGGGGCGGCACAGGACAGTGGGGGGCTGGGGTGGAGGCTGAGGGGCGGCACAGGACAGTGGGGGGCTGAGGTGGAGGCTGAGGGGCGGCACAGGACAGTGGGGGGCTGGGGCGGGCGCTGAGGGGCGCCACAGGACAGTGGGGGGCTGGGGCGGGCGCTGAGGGGCGCCACAGGACAGTGGGGGGCTGGGGCGGGCGCTGAGGGGCGCCACAGGACAGTGGGGGGCTGGGGCGGGCGCTGAGGGGCGGCACAGGACAGTGGGGGGCTGGGGCGGGCGCTGAGGGGCGGCACAGGACAGTGGGGGGCTGGGGTGGAGGCTGAGGGGCAGCACAGGACAGTGGGGGGCTGGGGTGGAGGCTGAGGGGCAGCACAGGACAGTGGGGGGCTGAGGTGGAGGCTGAGGGGCGGCACAGGACAGTGGGGGGCTGGGGCGGGCGCTGAGGGGCGGCACAGGACAGTGGGGGGCTGGGGCGGGCGCTGAGGGGCGGCACAGGATAGTGGGGGGCTGGGGTGGAGGCTGAGGGGCAGCACAGGACAGTGGGGGGCTGGGGTGGAGGCTGAGGGGCAGCACAGGACAGTGGGGGGCTGGGGTGGAGGCTGAGGGGCAGCACAGGACAGTGGGGGGCTGAGGTGGAGGCTGAGGGGCAGCACAGGACAGTGGGGGGCTGAGGTGGAGGCTGAGGGGCGGCACAGGACAGTGGGGGGCTGGGGCGGGCGCTGAGGGGCGCCACAGGACAGTGGGGGGCTGGGGCGGGCGCTGAGGGGCGGCACAGGACAGTGGGGGGCTGGGGCGGGCGCTGAGGGGCGGCACAGGACAGTGGGGGGCTGGGGTGGAGGCTGAGGGGCAGCACAGGACAGTGGGGGGCTGGGGTGGAGGCTGAGGGGCAGCACAGGACAGTGGGGGGCTGAGGTGGAGGCTGAGGGGCGGCACAGGACAGTGGGGGGCTGGGGCGGGCGCTGAGGGGCGGCACAGGACAGTGGGGGGCTGGGGCGGGTGCTGAGGGGCGCCACAGGACAGTGGGGGGCTGGGGCGGGCGCTGAGGGGCGGCACAGGACAGTGGGGGGCTGGGGGGGGGGCTGAGGGGCAGCACAGGACAGTGGGGGGCTGAGGTGGAGGCTGAGGGGCGGCACAGGACAGTGGGGGGCTGGGGCGGGCGCTGAGGGGCGCCACAGGACAGTGGGGGGCTGGGGCGGGCGCTGAGGGGCGCCACAGGACAGTGGGGGGCTGGGGCGGGCGCTGAGGGGCGGCACAGGACAGTGGGGGGCTGGGGCGGGCGCTGAGGGGCGGCACAGGACAGTGGGGGGCTGGGGTGGAGGCTGAGGGGCAGCACAGGACAGTGGGGGGCTGGGGTGGAGGCTGAGGGGCAGCACAGGACAGTGGGGGGCTGAGGTGGAGGCTGAGGGGCGGCACAGGACAGTGGGGGGCTGGGGCGGGCGCTGAGGGGCGGCACAGGACAGTGGGGGGCTGGGGCGGGCGCTGAGGGGCGGCACAGGACAGTGGGGGGCTGGGGTGGAGGCTGAGGGGCAGCACAGGACAGTGGGGGGCTGGGGTGGAGGCTGAGGGGCAGCACAGGACAGTGGGGGGCTGGGGTGGAGGCTGAGGGGCAGCACAGGACAGTGGGGGGCTGAGGTGGAGGCTGAGGGGCAGCACAGGACAGTGGGGGGCTGAGGTGGAGGCTGAGGGGCGGCACAGGACAGTGGGGGGCTGGGGCGGGCGCTGAGGGGCGCCACAGGACAGTGGGGGGCTGGGGCGGGCGCTGAGGGGCGCCACAGGACAGTGGGGGGCTGGGGCGGGCGCTGAGGGGCGGCACAGGACAGTGGGGGGCTGGGGTGGAGGCTGAGGGGCAGCACAGGACAGTGGGGGGCTGGGGTGGAGGCTGAGGGGCAGCACAGGACAGTGGGGGGCTGAGGTGGAGGCTGAGGGGCGGCACAGGACAGTGGGGGGCTGGGGCGGGCGCTGAGGGGCGGCACAGGACAGTGGGGGGCTGGGGCGGGTGCTGAGGGGCGCCACAGGACAGTGGGGGGCTGGGGCGGGCGCTGAGGGGCGGCACAGGACAGTGGGGGGCTGGGGCGGGCGCTGAGGGGCGGCACAGGACAGTGGGGGGCTGAGGTGGAGGCTGAGGGGCGGCACAGGACAGTGGGGGGCTGGAGCGGGCGCTGAGGGGTGGCACAGGACAGTGGGGGGCTGGGGTGGGTGTTATGGTGCAGCACAGACAGTGGGGGGCTGGGGTGGAGGCTGAGGGGCGGCACAGGACAGTGGGGGGCTGCGGTGGGTGTTATGGTGCAACACGGACAGTGGGGGGCTGGGGTGGAGGCTGAGGGGTGGCACAGGATAGTGGGGGGCTGGGGTGAATGTTACGGTGCAGCACGGACAGTGGGGGGGGGCTGAAGTGGAGGCTGAGGGGCAGCACAGGATAGTGGCGGGCTTACGTGGGGTGGGTTCAGGTTGAGGGGCAACAGGGGACTAACATGCAGGCTGAGGGTAGAAGGACGGCAGCAGTGATTTCTGGCAGGGGTGTATGCAAAGGGGAGAGAGAAGCTGCCAAGGAAGCTCAACGCAGCTGAGGGGTGTCTAAGTGAGAAAACCTGCAAAGTCTACTTTGGGTTCTGGGGCAGCAGGATGGTACCTGACTCGCACACAGGGAGGGGAGTGAGGTGCACTGTTCTCAGGACAAATTAAAATAGAGTTTTCTTATGTGCTGGTGGACTATGTGACATTTGGGGAGGGAGGAGTCAGCTTAGTTGATTGGCGCTGAGCAGTCTTCTCTCTGTCCTTTGGGGTGTGTGCCAGCAAACAGGTACTACATTGAATCCTTTCAATGTGGAGTGCAATACTGTTTTCTTGAACAGTGCTGCATGCAAAATCAATTACAAGAGATTTCTTCAGTGAATGAAATGTGGGGCATTTTACCACTCTGATCCTTGTCAGGAACTTCAAAAAACCCCAACTGGTGATTGGCAACCATGAGCAGTAGGAAAAACAAAGGGAATTATTGGAACCTCCCAAATAATGGAGCAAATCCTACCCACTCTATTGACCCACTTCTGTGCCATTGCACAGGTAGAACAAGGGGTAGAATGTGGGTCTCAGTATACAGGCAGTCCCCGGGTTACGTACAAGATAGGGACTGTAGGTTTGTTCATAAGTTGAATTTGTATGTAAGTCGGAACTGGCTCCAGATTCAGCTGCTGCTGAAACTGATCAGGGGCTGACTACAGGAAGCTCTAGGCAGAGTTGCTCTGCCCCCGGCTTCCTGGAATCAGCTGCTAATCAGTTTCAACAGCAGCTGAATCTGGACTCCTGGGACAGAACAGCTGGGGCACTGCTGGGTAGGTCCCCGCAGGACCAACCCAGCAGCGCCCCAGCTGCTCTACCCCAGGCGTCCCGCAACAAAAGCCTGGTCTGCTGGGCGGGGCGCACTAGCTGCGCCCCCCTCTCCCCCAGCAGACCAGGGAGACCCGAGCAAAGCCGCACAGGCGGCGGGACCCCGCTGCCCGTGCGGCTTTGCTCCTTTGCCCCGGAGCAAAGCTGCACAGGCGGCGGGGTCCCCCGCTTCTGCGGCTTTGCTCCTGTCTCCCTACTGTGTTGGGGGGTCCCCCCCAGCACACCAGGGAGACCCGGAGCAGCTTTTCTCGCCCCAGAGGACGCGGTGGCGGGACCGCTGTGCTCTGGGTGGTCCCGCCGCCCGCGAGCTCCGGGGCGAGAAAAGCCCCGTTCGTAAGTGCGGATCCGACATAAGTCGGATCCGCGTAAGTCGGGGACTGCCTGTACTCCTATAGTGAACTGTAAAAGCAAATGGGCAGAAAGGGAAAATACTTGTGATTCCTTGTATATAGAACAAAGGCATTGAAAGCTTGTTAGTTCACAAATGAAAGAGCCAAGGAATTTAAGGAGACAAAAGTCAATTATAATTTCATGGGCATTATCTGTCTCATCTTATAAAGCTGGTTCGCCTCAGCAAGGAGAATGATGACGCTTGGGGAAAAGGGGAGAATGGCTTATTAGATCTCTCCTACATTGTTGCTCATGTGAATATTCAGGACTGTCATCTGGAGAAATTATGGCCAGGGGCATTTATTAAAATCAGACTAGACCAAAGTGTATCACAGTCCCTCTGGGAGCCTATTAGATTTGTCTCTCTTGGAGATGCATGCCTCATTGACGTGTCCTCTCTAATAGTGTTTGAACATTCATGCCATTCCTATTTCATCTTAACTGTGACTGTCTGTGTGTGTTGTTCTGCAGAGAGACCATGGAGCAAAGGGACTGACAAATAAGCCCTCTTCCTCAGAATCCACTAAGCTGAACCAAATTGCTGTCCAGATGGAAGGATATTAGCTATGCTGTCTGGAGAGTTGCCCTCGCCACCTCTAACACAATCAATGCTGCATACTGTAAACCTCAAGAGATGCTCCCTTTGTTTCTCTGCCTTTTGTTTGAGAGCCTCTCAGTCCCTAGCAGTAATTCATTACAGATTCTGCCCTGCACCAGGACCAGGTCAGTTCTACAGGCTTCTGGGACAGATATGCACTCTTATTTTTTAAAGTGGTGAATCAATTTCTAGTCTAAGCATACAAGGTGAGACTAGGGCTCCAGCTCTGTGAGAACAGGGCAAATGTGCACAACTTTAGGGCAATGTATAGGACATATTCAGGCAATACTCCCAGGCTGCATCTAGACTGGCAAGTTTTTCTGCAAAAGCAGCTGCTTTTGTGGAAAAACTTGCCAGCTGTCTACACTGCCCGCTTGAATTTCCGCAAGAACACTGACGATCTCATGTAAGATTGTCAGTGTTCTTGCGGAAATGCTTTGCTGCTCCCGTTCGGGCAAAAGTGTAGACAACGCGGTATTGTTTTGCACAAAAAAGCCCCGATCGTGAAAATGGCAATCGAGGCTTTCTTTCGCAAAACTGCGTCTAGATTGGCACAGACGCTTTTCCACAAAAAGTGCTTTTGTGGAAAAGCGTCTGTGCCAATCTAGATGCTCTTTTCCGCAAATGCTTTTAATGGAAAATCTTTTCCGTTAAAGCATTTGCGGAAAATCATGCCAGTCTAGACGTAGCCCCACTGACTTCAGGGGGAGTTAGGGTTGGGTAAGAACTGCAGACCGAGCCCATAGATACAAGACCAAGTACAGCTCCTCATGATTTAGGGGAGAATTGAATCTGAGCCACTAATCCCAAAGAATGTTCCTTTTCAGGAAGAAGACCTTTGTGGTCCTAGCTAGAGCTAGGTAAATACTACTCCAGAGCACCCACAAACATTCATGTAAGTAAGCCCTATGAATGCACCTGAACAGTATTCACTGCTCCTTTTATTCCCTGTGGATATTTGCACAACCAGTTTGTGGAATGAGAAAGTATCACAGATGTTCATGGGAACCGGCCTTTGCGAAACATGACAGACACTTGGAACATTTTATGGAGTCATCCTATAATAGAGCACAACTGGTCAGAGCACAGATAGTGAATTAGAACAATCGTGACAAATGGAGCCCATAGGCTGAAGTAGGTTCACAGCAACCACTCACTGACCAGTGTTGACTAATGAGGAGGCAGTGTGTCCTAGTGGATAGAGTGCTGGGCTGGCACTCAGGAGACTTGTGTTTAGTTCCCAGCTATGTTGCTGCTGTGGTGAGTGACCTGACACTGCTCAGCACTGTAATCCCTGAACACCTCTCCTGAAGGTGCTTCTCCAGGAACCAGGTCCTGCACCTTCCCTACTTAGGGCTTACCTGATGCTTTTTGATGGGTAGATCCTTATATACAAGGCTGCCCTATCAAGCTACACCCTGATTGGCTCTTTAAAAGCTTCTCCCTGGTTGACCTGGGCTATGTTCAGGCTCCCTCCTGCCTGTTTTAACCCTTTCTGAGGACAGTCACCCTACCACCCCATGTTAGACAGGCATGAAAATTATTCTCTTTCACATGTGTCGTTATCAACCTTTTCCTCACGAGATCTGAGTCACAGCTGCCTCAGGAGCGCTAGGTGGGTGGTCAGAGGGAACTGATCCAACAGGGGATTGCTACAAAAATGTTGCATGAAATATATAAACAACTGCATGATCAAGTCAAAAAGAAGCTTCCCATGTGATCAGAGCAGAAGTGTCAGCATCCGGAGCAGCCATTAGACCAGAGACCATCTCATGCTGAAGACCCAACCTAGCAAAAATGCAGTGCCACCTAACAGTTAGGGGTAGTCATCTCTCTTCCCAGCTCTGGTACTGACTCACTGTGTGACCTGGGGTCGGTCATTCCACCTCCCTGATTCTCCCACGTCTCTCCGGTGCTGCTGATGGGATACATCATGCCTGTAAAGCATTTTCATGGCACCAGAGGCTTGGCACCAAGGAAAGGAAAAGTATAATTGCCAGACAAGAGAAAGTGTGAGGGGTCAGCAGTGCCAAAAGCAAAAGGCAGACAAGTAATAGGGTAATTAGTGTAAGAGGCTTTACTGATTGCATGAAAAGCCCTTAATAATTTAGGCCCTGGAACAAATGCCTCTCCCCTATGTCTCTCCAAGGCATCTGAAGCTTAGGGGTTCATATGAATCAGCCCTTCTTGGTGCAGAGACTAGAGCAGTATGTCTGGTGGCATAGCAAAGCTATCTTTCCTTGTGGTATCCACAGGTTGAGCAACAAGCAAAGGCAGCAGCAAGGTGCTTCCCTGGCTTCAGGTTAGTAGCAGCTGGTGAAAAACATCCCTCACCACTGCTGCAGTCTGTGCATCCAGGAGCAGGGAGGACCCTAAGTATGGTCCCAAAGCTCTGTCCTGCCTGGATGTCTGAGAGCCAGAGATCACCCTCAATTCCCTCTTTCCATCATCAGTACTGTGTTCCCCAGATCAAACCTGCACCCAATGTTTGTCAACCAACCATACACCAGCTGGTGCTCCTGGGTGATGGCAGGTACGCTCTGATGAAGGAGGTGCATGGAGCTGTCTTGTCAGCATGCTCTTGAACTCAGAATGATGACTGGCTGTCTCCTATGGAGGCTGTGGAGAAGGGTAGACCGCAGGCACTTGCGTCTCTCCACATGGTGGCTCTTGGAGACAGGAACATTCATCCATAACAACTGGACACATCAGTGTGCAGCTCCAGGGCCCATCTGACACAGCAGCCCTTGACCATCAACAGCATCATTGGCTGTGGGGGGGACCAAGACATAGAAGCTGAGGGGTTGGACCCTCTATTGCCCTCAGGCAGAGCATAGCCACATGGCTGTATGTCTCCTTCTTAGCCAAGTGCAAGGCTTTTCTGTTCCCACCAGCCACCTCTGACCACCTTGTGTCTTTTCTTCTAATCGTCTCTGTCCTTTCTTGGATCGTTTCCTTTGTTCACATTGTTTGGAGGTGGATTCTTCCAGGCCCTGAGCCCATCTTCATTTCATCTTCATTAGCATATAGCATCTCAAATGCTTTTGTGAGATGGCTCCTTTTTATAGGAACCAATATATAAATGATCAGCCACTTGGGTTAAGAAAAAAAATTCATCCATCCACTCAGAGTGAAATCCTACGCCAGGAGTCCATACATATGCTTATTTTAAGTTTCATTGCTTAGGAGTACAGTCCACATTTCTGTTTCCTTGGTACTTATTTTCAAAGGCTACTGACAGCCTGGAATATTCACTGAAAATTTTGTCTGCAGCAATTCTACCCCAGAACTGTATGCTTCCAATGCTTCCCTCATTCTTTCCTTATGGGTAGCTACATTGTGACCCAGTCTTTGAGGCAAAGGGTGAGACTATAGGTTTTACCAGCCAGAGAAGGATTGAGAAGAGTCTGTCACTTAGGGTACATCTAGACCAGAGGTATCCCAGAAAAACTCTGCTGCGTCCAAGGAATGCAACTGCTCTTCCGAAATTTTTTTCGGAAGAGCAGATACATTTTTTTCGGCATTCCTGTAAACCTTGTTTTACGAGGCAGAAAGGATGTTCTGAAAAAGGGTTTTTTCCTGACATTTGGCCCAGTGTAGATGGGCCAAATGTCGGGAAAGCCTCTTCCAAAAAAAGAAGCAGAAAAAGCTATGCAAACTGTGCTTTGCAATTTGTGTATCTTTTTCTGGAAGAACTGTGTAGTCTAGACATAGCCTCTGAGTAGAGGCCTGGGCATCAGAGCTCCTGTGTTCTGTTCCCCAATCTACTACTGATTTGCTGTCTGATCTTAGGTGTGAATTTCTGTGCCTTGTTTTCTCTATTTATAAATTGAGGTCGCTAATAATGGTAACTGATGTCACACAGGTGATGGGAGACTAATTAACTTACATTTTTAAAGCGCAGAGATCTTTAGATGAAACATGCTGTACAAGTCAAAGAGGTACTTCTCCGCACCACTTCGAATCTGCTTGGCAAGCTATGATCCTTTGTCCTCTGTTGCTCGAAAGAGACATGGGAGCCTTTTTGAGCATCACTGCATTAGGGAATGAGTCTCACTGTGACAGATTGTCCCTTCTTAAAATATGAAATGCAAACTGGAAAAGACAGCAGTGCAGCCACTCTCAGGAAAGACTGTTCCATCTGCAGTAAGCCAGAGTTCAGGCCAGGTCTCTAGGGATTAGCATGTAGGATGGCCTTCTGTAAACACAATATGCTTGTGCCACTTGCCCAATGTTTGGAGGCAACATGCCACTCCAGCTCACATTAATACTGGTGGCTGTTCAGATGACCTGTTAGGTAGGATAAACCAACATAAAAATGCAAATGCCATAAATGTACGTCACCTGTTAGCCCTATGGACTGATCCCTTTTCTAAAGGCAACCTCCTGTTGTTAGAAGCCACTTGGAAATCTCCCCAAAGTTTCCAGGACTATTTTCTTTGGCCATTTGGTAAGGTCTCACTCATACTAGATGGTTGTCTGATATGGTTGCTTTGTGTGTTTGTGTGGGGCACATTTCACTGTATCTGTAGTGTTCAGAGATTTGACAGGATGGGTTTGAATAAACAGGTTCTAGAATAGTAGTTTTCAGGCTGCAGGCCACTTGCGCAACTCTTCTGCCATGTGGAGCCAGCAGCAGCCAGGGCTGGGTTCACTGTCTAGAGAGATTCCTCTTCATCCATCCTACACAGAACTGGCTTGAGCCCCCACCTAGTAACCTGGGGAATTCACACACCACCTCTGGGCACCTCTGAGAGGCCATGCTTCCCCACTCGCACGCACAGAGTCTGAGTGTACAAAAGTAACTGTTAATAAAAGGGCGTGAAGTAACTTGGTGTACATTTGAAAAAACACCCCAAACAGTTTTAATAAACATAAACCCTGAGTAAAGATCCAAGCCCAATTAGGTTGGGCAATGTCCTTTTCCTCTCAGGTTCTCATGTCCAGCAATGTAAATGTCCCCTTCACATGCCCAACCCTTCTCTTGCATCCTGTTCACTCTGTTGTGCATCACAAATAATTTCAACTGGTAGCACAACTCCAACACAGTTAACATAAGAAGAGAGGCATCTAATGACACCTATTTAGCTCTTTTTGGGAGGAAGGGGCCAGGTCAAACTAGTCCGGACAGGGCATACCATGATTTATGTATATCTTCCTTTGCTCATCCCTTAGCTTCCTATAGCTCTGAGCCCCTGCATTAGCAAGATTCTTTCTGATGACAGTGAGCCCTTTCATTTGGAATAATTTATCCCCTTCCTACTTTTCTGTATTCCCACAAAATTACAAACATTGGTAACCATATTCTAGTTATCCCTGCATTTGATACAACATGGCTGGTGCTGGGTCACAAATTAAGTAGATTACAATGAGCAAAATACCACTCCATCTGCTGGATATCTATCACATCTAAGCAAATCAGAAGCAAACTGTATTTGCATAGACACAACCAGGGTTATTTTCCCATTCCAGCTACCTGAAAGGAATGCATTCGTTCTGATCCTGCTTGCAGGGACCTCTAGTGGTCATTATTTCAGTCCTCTGCCCTCATGGCAGGTCCACGCACCATCTATAGAGTCTATCCAACCTGCTTTTAAATATCTCCAGTGATGAAGTTTCCACAACCTCCCTAGGCAATTTATTCCAGTGTTTCACCACCCTGACAGGAAGTTTTTCCTAATGTCCAACCTAAACCACCCTGGCTGCAATTTAAGCCCATTGCTTCTTGTCCTATCTTCAGAGGTTAAAGACCTGCTAAATAGAATGCTGAGGGCTCACCCGATCAGCGCAAGTATCCCTCAGTTTGTGAGGAGTAAAGGAAATGCTCCTGTTGATTTCCTGCTGTGAAGATGGACCCAAGCTCGGCTTAAAGATATGTTGATTCCAGTTATGTTAATTACTTAGCTGGAGTTACATACCTTAAGCCCGTGGTCACCAACAGGTCGATCGCGATCGAGGCCTCCACCAGTCAATTGCGAGGCATCCTGTCCGCCCCGCCCCCATTTCCCTCCCACCCCCGAGAAGCCCCAGTACCTACCTCAAGTGAAAATGGAGGTAGTGTCAGCTTCCCAGGAATGGACAGAAGTCCCGCAGCTTAGTGCCACTTCCGGCGATTCTGGAAGTGTGCTAGCTGCTCTGCCAGATGTACTGCGGGAGGGAGCATCGGCTCCCTGCACCGCACAGGAGGGGTGAGTCAGCCCCGGGGAGGTGCGCGCGGGGCTTCCCTGCGCGGGGTTGGTCCCGGGGCAGGTGCGCGTGGGGCTTCCCTGCACCACGGGGGGTGGGGGTCGGCCCCGGGGCAGGCACGCGCTGGTTTCCCTCGGGGGGGGGAATCCTGGAAGGAAGCAGATGCAGGGGACTCTCTGCCTCCACTGGACCCCACTCCCCAGCCACAGAACTCTGTCCCCACTCCCCTGTCCCCAGCTACAGAACGCTGTCCCTACTCCCCAAACGCTGTCCCCACTCCTGTCCCCAGTCCCCGAATGCTGTCTGCACTCCCCTGTCCCCAGCCACAGAACTCTGTCCCCACTTCCCTGTTCCCCGCTACAGAACTCTGTCCCTATTCTTGTCCCCACTGGCACCCTGTCCCCCAGCTGCAGAAACCTGTCCCCACTGGCACTCTGTCCCCGATGCAGAACCCTGTCCTCTGCCCTCCCAGCACCCTGTTCCCTCTTCCCTGCCCCCCGCCGCAGAACTCTGTCCCCACAAAATGTATAATTATAAATGCTTCATTTTAGATTTAAATAGCATGAATAAAAAACAGACCATTTATTTCATAACTATAAACACATGATTTTAATTTAATATATCGCATAATTTAAAATTAAACTGTTTATCAGAGTGAATAAGTAAGGGCTGCGGATAGCAAGTGATGGACAGGAGGAGAATAGAGAGGGCGGGGCTTCAAGGAAGGGGCGGGGCGGTAGATCTTCGCCTGTTCTGAGATTTAAAAAGTGATCTTGGGTGTAAAAAGGTTGGAGACCACTGCCTTAAGCTGACCTTCTGGGTCTAGTATAGACTTGGCCAGAGAGAGCTGCATATGCAGCCCACACTGGTTTGAGAACCAGTTTCCTAGAAGCTGTGGGGTCCTAGCTGTTTCACAGGAAGCTGACATGTTAGGAAGAGGAGTCTGCTTGGCAGAGTGAGGTCCCTGGCTAAGTAAATACTTGCAGCAGTTCCCCTGAGGAGAACAAGTCACTCATTCTGCTCTCCTCCCTCCACACCTGATCCTGGCTGTTTCCCAGCCCTCCCAGCAGCACTGGCACGGCTGCACTGGAGAGTTATTCCACCACTAGCCACAGCTACAAGTAGAAAGGATGGAGACAGAGCAGCAAAACATTCCCTGCGTTTGGAAAAAAGGAGTGAACTATTCCCCATTGGGTGGCTGTTTCTGTGGCCTTTGGATCCGGCATGCACCATTTACTGCTCTACTCCAGCTGGCAAGTCCAGGATTTTTTAGGTCATCTCGGGAAAGCCATTAGCTGTGCATGGCGGCCCTATGTAGCATGGCCTGGCCCACATGGCATTCTCAGGAACAAGCTCAGCCGTCAGGGAAGTGTCCACTCCCAGTATTTGGGCTTCTGTCCCTCCTAAGTTCCTTACCACTTCTTTGACCTGTCCTCCCTACTTCAACAGGAAAGCAACCCTTGGCTGCAGTACACTATCTTCTGGCTTACTGTATGTGCCAGCTTATGGCCATGGGCCAGCCAAGCACAAAGACCCCAATGGTATGAGAGCCCCTGCAGCTACTAACACTTGGGACATGGCTATGAGGCACCTTCCAGCTGGGATTCCAGAATGCTTGGTAAACACAACCCCCATGTGCAGCAGGGGAAGAGTTATTGCCATTTACAAAAGGGGAAACTGAGGCACGGTGGGTTAAGTGACACACCCTGGGTCCTGAAGGAAGCCTGTGGCCAAGCCAGGAAGAGAATGCAAAAGCCCTGACTCCCATCCCCCTGCACTGCCAACTACCTCCCATTCCCTCTCTCTGCAGCCAGAGGAATGAAAAGTTTCAGTGGTGACCAGTAACCACCCCTTCAGGAGTCCCAGAAGGCTTTGTCACTCCATTTCCTTTCCCTTTTCAGAAAAAAAACAATGCAATGGCCAGTCATGGAGGAGATCCCAGTTATAGTATCTGGACAGAGTGAGTCCACCAGGACTGTGAAACGTTATCTCCCCACCAGTGTCACCTTAGCTGGCAGACTTTGACCTACTGCCCAGCTATTAGGAGAGAGTTGCTGATGCTGCTGTTTCTGCCCCCGCCCCACTCCACTGACTGACCTTCAGACTGTACGGTTCATGCTTCGCAATAAACAGCGTGTGTGCAGAAGGCTCTGTGCAGCTCTCCCTGCCGATCTAGGAACCTTCTTGGGGACCTATCACTCTGCAGGTTAGTCTGGGGGATTTGTCCATCTCTGTGATTTATTGACCAGCTGGAGAACTGGTGAGAAAGCCATCTGTTCAATTTGTGTCGTCGGGGCAGTCTGTCCTCAACCTGGGGCCGGGGCTGTAAGGGACCAATAGGCCGCTGATTATGATAATTTCTGCTATCGGATCAGACCATCAGTCACAGTAATGAAAGCAGGTGGGAAGGAGTGGGATTCTACACCAGGGTTTAATGTTCCAGGCGTGTGAAGGGGGCTCTAGGAATGCAGGTTAGTCACCAAGTAAATTCACATTTTTTGAAAAGATGAGGCTGATCTTCAAAAGTGTGATGAGGCGCTCGCAGAAATGTATGCAGACAAAGATCCACAGGTGCGCACACACACACACTGGTCTGCCCACATGTCTGTGCTGGAGTACTCACTAGGGCCAGGTTGGGGAGCAGCAGCTGCTCATGGAGCTAGCCAGCCAGGACCCCGAAGAGAGAGGTTTGTTGGCCAAAGTGCAATGAGCAGTAACAGCTCCTCTAGAAAGTCTGTGGGAAGAGCTGCAGCTGTATCCTGGCCACGAGAAGCAGAGGAACATTGTGCCAGTCAATAGTGAGTGGACAGACAGTGCACTTTAACCCTTTCATCCCTGACCTGTCAGCATTTTAAGGGAAGGGTGAGGGTTAAGGTTTATATACAGGAAGAGACACAAATTTTAGGAGCCTGACTTACTGAGGCTGGAATACCTGAGCAGCAGTGGGGGCTTCCCCTGGGCTGGGATGTGCAGGCACGCCTGCAGGTACATCAACAAAGCTGAGAGGGGAAGTCTGCAAAGCAAGCACAATGAAACCTTTCTTCCCTTTGTTGTTTCTGGCATCAGCTTTGCTGGGAAAATGTCCAACGTTTCTAGGGTTTTTTTTTAAACTGTCTTTCTACAAAGGAATCTGCTGGGTTAGGACAAGGACTCAGCAACAAAAGCTATGGCAAGTGGGAGCATGCTTTACAAAATGCAGGCGCAGGAGCTGAGTTGGGTCATTCCAGAGCACAAAGAACTCTCTTGTTAGAAGCGAGCTCCAGTGGTTGGAGGATTGGCTGGGTTTGCAAAGGAAGTGAGAGGTGGTGAATGCGACTCACAGGCCCAACTTTCTGCCTACAGCCAGAGGTTCAAGCCAACAGTACTAGAGGAGCTGGAAGAGCATCCTGGGTATTGAAATGAGGAGGAGTTTGCTAAATACCTGCTCTGCTTCAGAGTTGCATGGCCTAGTATAGTTGGGCATATGTCCAGGAATAATGTGCAAGAGCTCCTCAGCCCAGGTTGCCAACTGAGCCAGGGGTGGGGATAACTGAGGATGTGATTTAGTCTACACAAGGCCTGCAGGTGAATAGTGAGGAAAGCTTCTACAAGCAGGGCTGGTTAAGACTTGCGGAGGTCCCAAGATATGTCAAGATAAAGAGGCCCCATAGCATTGCCAAAAATGTTTCTCAAAGGGGAGCCATGTTAATCTGTAACTTTAAAAAATGAGTGGTCCTGTGGCACTTCAGAGACTTATCAAAATATATAGAATTGTGAGCTTTCATGTGTAAAACCCACTTCCTCGGATGAATGGAAATGGAAATTACAGAAACAAAGAAAAATATATATAACAGCAAAAGAAGTATCTACCAAACATGTATTATTTTAAGAGAAAGCACAATGAAAGTAGAAATAATAAGGTTTAATATTTGCATCTATACCAGCACATAGGCACAGATAAAAACTAGCAACTTTTTGTATTTAGAAGCCCTTCATAACCTGAGGCTCTCACCTGTATCTTACTTAGTTTGTTCATAAATCCAGCACTGCAAGGCTCCTTTCCCAGGCCTGGGGTGTGTTGATCCTCACTTGGGCCAGACAGGTGAGTCACCAGCTGTTTTTCACCAGCTGTTTTTACCATAGGAGAAATGGGGCTTAACCCCTTTGCTGCTAGGCTTGCTGACACTGCAGACTGGCTCACTCCTGTTGTCATTGGAGGATTCTCAGGATAGCTGGCCCACTCAGCACCTCTGGGATGCACCAGGCCCATTCAAGCATCTCCTTTGGCTTCCTTTCCTTCCTGGCCACGGTCTTGAGGTTTGGATTAATTTATCTTGCCCTGCAGGAGAGACCCAACGCTGCCATGCGTGTTGCTGTGATCGGGGCAGGAGTGATCGGGCTCTCAACAGCCTTGTGCATCTGTGATCAGTATCACTCAGTCATCCAGCCTCTGGAGATAGAGGTCTACGCTGACCGGTACACGCCGCTCACCACCAGCGATGGAGCGGCAGGGCTGTGGCAGCCCTACCTGGATGATAAGGGAAACACTCAAGAGAGGTGAGATAGGTGGCTTTGGCTCTCGTGCTGTTGTAATATTACTCTGTCCGCACCCGGCAGGCAAGAAAGCAGCAGGTATTAGCATAGGCCAGGAACCATGGCTGCAGGGGAGGGGCAGTGGGGCTGCAGCACTGCCTGCTATGAAGCGGGTTCCATCGTAGGCAGGGTTTACAGCTTGGTTCAGTGGCTCTCAGCCCCCTCACTATACCAAATTGCACCAGCCCCCGGGTGATACTGACCAATGTATTCAGGTTCCCAGTGGGGGGTAATTAAATACTGATTATACCCTGAATCAACTCCTCTCGTCATCTGCAAACCAGCCTCCATGAAGGCTGGAAAGCTTTGAAAGGCGAGTATGATCTGGGTTGCTTCCCGTTCTCCTAATCCGCTGTGCCCAGTCTGCATGGAGAGTCATTCATTTCATCTCCCTGCTATTCAGCTTGATGGCCATTGAAGCGTCCTGATTAAAGCCTGGCTGTGTATTCAGGACCATCAGCTCTGCCTTTGGCAGGGGCTCTCGCCTGGCATAGCACTGTTGAGGATCTGATTTGCCTCCCCGCCATGCGGGTCACACTTGTTACTCTACTGATCCCTGGTTGGAAGGAAACCCAGTTCTTCTGCCTTCTGCCAGCTTGGGAGGGGTGGGAATGTTAAGTGTTGAAACTGGTCTCCACCTCTCCTGCCAGCACTCTGCTTCATGAATGTGAGTGTTCCAGAGATCACACACGGCCTCTGAAGGGGCCATATTGCAGAAAGACAGACAGACAGACAGACAGACAATCCCACTACAGTTAATTACGGTACTCAACTGAGGTCAGGGCATCAATGGAGCAGAACTTCCTTTGGCTGGAGTCCCAGTAGCTATCCCTAGCCCCAGTTCCAGACTCCAGCACCCCCTTATACAGGAGACATCCCCCCTCTCCAGTCTGACTTATTGGCATCTGAACTCCACCAGGAGCTGTGGTCAGTTTGCCAGTTTTCTAAATAAAGCCATTGGTGGACTTGCCTCCATCACTTCTAGGAACCTTGCCTGCCTCCTGCCCCTCTCCCTGGCTTTGACTAGCATGAGCCTCTTCTCTGCCCTTCACCAACTCACCAGCCGTAGGGTCAGAGCTTTCCGCTGTGCAGCTCCCACCACCTGCCTCTCCACCCATTTACAATCCCCAAGGAGTTCATCTCTTCCCTCTGCTTCCATTCAATTACAGCTCTGGAGCTGTAAATCCGTACTAACACTGCGATGATGCATAGCATGGTCTAGCTCTGCAAACCCTTACTCAGATGGGTAGATGCCCATCAGATGAAGGAACTACTCACAGGAGTGAGGCATGATGTTCATAGGAAGGGTGTGCCGGTACAAGCACTAAAGTTGGGATGCTCTTAGTCTGCTATTAGGATGCCTTCTGAAATCCGTGTGACATTATCTTTTAGGGTCTGGAACAGAGAGACATTTGATTACCTTTGCGGACACCTGAACTCACCAGAAGCAGAGGAAATGGGGCTCTTCCTAATTTCTGGCTACAATCTCTTTACACAGCCAGTTCCGGTAGGCTGATATGGGTGAAAAGGACCAAGGTTCAATGGCCCAAGTCTGACTGAGCAAACTTGTGCATTTGTGGGGTCTCCAGAATATGGAAACATAAACGCACGGCTAGCCATCCTCTGGTGCAGTGTTTCTCAACCAGTGGAACGAGTACCCTTAGGACAGTGGTCCCCAACCTTTCGGGGCTGCCGGGCGTTTGGGGGCGGGGCCGCTCACGCGCTGCGTGCACCCGTGGCAGGGGCCACCCATGTGCCACGCGCCCAGCGCCAGCACCATCCATGTGCCGTGTGCCTAGGGCAGGGGCCGCCTATGCGCCACGCACCCGGGGCCAACACCGTGCATGTGCCACGCCCCTGGGGGTGGGGACAGCCCAGATCATTCCACAGGCGCACATAAGTGCCCTGGTGGGCGCCATGGTGCCCACGGGCACAGCGTTGCGGACCACTGCCTTAGGAGAACTTGAGAGAAGTCTGGGGGGATACATCAACACCACTGAAATTGGGAGAAAACTGAATTTTTGTTTTAACTTTTACAGCGCTTTATT
The DNA here is from genome assembly GCF_049634645.1 of Pelodiscus sinensis. NCBI lineage: Eukaryota > Metazoa > Chordata > Testudines > Trionychidae > Pelodiscus > Pelodiscus sinensis. The sequence goes on from NC_134725.1 coordinate 36,883,222, forward strand.
ATTTTTGTACTTTTTACACCCCGAAATTTCATAACCCACCTGGCTACAATTAAGTTGTTTATACAAATGTGTTGCAATGGCAGAAAAAAAATTGTGTGTCTGAAAACTATAGGTAGCTCTGTTGACTTTAGTGGAGCAGTGATGATTTCCACCAGCAGAGAGTCTGGCCCTCCATTCCTATGGTGGGCTGCAATCACAAAAGTCCCCCTGGGATTATTCCCCAGTGTGCTGATCATGCCACTGATGCCCGTCTTCTTGCTCTCTGGGGCTCCCCACCACCCTGCCAGGCTGGGCCAGATCCACTGAACCACTTCAATTCTGGGAGGACACAGTTCTGAGGGCTCAGCATCCAGGAACCCAACCCCCAAATAAATCTGTGTTTCTCTGTGTAAGTATCCTCTTAGGGTGGGCCAGGCAACTTCAAAAGCCAGCTGAAGGGAAAGGACTGATGGCTTCCCATTGCTTAAATAGACGTTTCCTTGGACTTTGCTTTGTATCTCCCATCCCCATGAAAAACTACTGGGTCCAAGATGGATTTCAGTACCTGTTTGGCATGATCACCTGTCTTCATAGGACCAATCACCGTTTGGGCTCACAGGACAAACAAGGCTGTTTACAGGTCCTTGAGTGGATCACTGAGTCATTAAGTTTCCAGGGCACCAATAATGGGTCTCATTAACACATTTAGAACTATAAATAGAGCCACACTTCCTATTTCTAACTTCACAAGCAAGAATGAGATATGTTCCAAACTAGGATATACAGATCCAGCAGACAGTGACATTAGAATTGATAGTGATAGAAATGTAGCCGTGTTAGTCTGGTGTAGCTGAAACAAAAAACAGTCTTTAAAGTGCTACATAGTCCTGTTTTTAGAATTGATAGGTTACATGAGGTATTCTGTCTAAAGCACCTTCGAACTATGCATATTCATATTCATAAGCCAATTCTCATAAGCATGGGGTACATCACAGAGTCAGTGTAGGCAAGAGACTCCTCCTGGAGTCCCGTGTCATCCCTCCTATGCTTTTCTATATGGACCCAGTGAATGCGTTATAGTGATTAAATAACATTAACAAACCTGGAACATTTTCTCCTCTGTAGGAACCACCTTGGAAGGACATTGTCCTGGGATTTAGGAATCTGACACTGAAGGAGCTTGAACTCTTCCCTGGTTACAGGTACTATACAATGCATATTAGCTTACGGAAACTAGTAACACTCATGGGTAAATATACCTGCACCTCTAGGGATCCCATGCATCTCACCCTACAATAGGTGTAGGGTACGAGATGTAAAGACAGTGAGAAGCAGCATAATCTAGGGCACACACCTCCTTCACCCCTGCCTCCCACTGGCTGTGATTGGCTCCCATCCCAAGAGCTGTGATGGAGCAGGAACGTGCCATGAAGTCACTGCCCCAGGTAGAGAAAGGGGCGGGGCCATACTGCTAAGAGAGGTGGCTCAGCTGACGTACGTCATTTCTGCTTCTGCAAACAGAGACGACACACACATCATGCCTTGTTACGTACACTGCAGCAGTACACGAATGTGCCTAGACTCTTCCTCCCACCCCGCTCTCGGTCTTACGTCTGCAGGCTCGCACAATGAACAGGCTCCCCCTTCCCCTCCCCGCCGGAAGCTGGTGCTGGCTCCCCATTGCAGGGGAGGCAGAACAAAGGGAAGCCCATTCATTGCACGTGCCATGGAAAGTCATCTTGCATGCCACTTATGGCATGCATGCCGGATGTTGCTGTAACCTGATCTAGAGCAACAAGCAGGGGACAAAGACCCAGAACTTCTTGTTTTCATTGCAGCCTTTGCTACTGTCACACTATGTGACTTAATCTTTCCATGTATCATATGCCCCTCTAAGGGCAACTGTATGCCTGTCTCCCGGGGATGCCACGAGGGCTAATGTAACAAGTTCAGTGGATGTGGCTAGGTAAGGGCTAAGTGTTATTGTCTTCTCATAGAGCTGTCACTGGACACTCTTCTCCATAAATAAGTTGGAATCCGCTCAGATAAGACAGAACAGAGGGACACATGAGTTTTTCAGCTTCTTCCTTGGCTAAAAATATTTCAGAGATTGTGTACAAAGAGTAGATGGAACCTTGGAAAGCAATTTTGCAACAGTAAGACTAGATCAAATGATACTACTGCACATCCATTTTTCTCCTTCTCTGATTTCAGCTATGGTTGGTTTAACACCGCACTAATTTTAGAAGGGAAGAGCTATTTGCCTTGGCTTACCCAGAGGTGAGTGCCAGCCTATTATTTGTGATAGAAATGTAGCTGTGTTAGTCTGGGGTAGCTGAAGCAAAATGCAGGACAATGTAGCACTTTAAAGACTAACAAGATGGTTTATTAGATGATGAGCTTTCGTGGGCCAGACCCATTGAGAAAGTGGGTCTGGCCCATGAAAGCTCATCATCTAATAAACCATCTTGTTAGTCTTTAAAGTGCTACATTGTCCTGCATTTTGCTTCAGCCTATTATTTATCTTCTGTTCTGCCATGGTTGGGTTGTGCCCCCCCATTGTTAGACTTGTGCAGTAATCTGCAGAGTTAAAGGTGAATAAAAAGCAGCTTTCTTTGCTCAGTTCACCCATGAGCCTACTTTTAAATAATTATGGCAATTCCAATTTAATTCAGTCAAAAGGGGGAAAACCAGCAAATATTATTCAAGATTCTTTTTTAAACACGAAGGTGCTGGGTGCCTTTTAGGTGGTAGAACAGCCTATGTTTAATGTTGGCTGACACGTTTCATTTTAAGAACTTGTTTTCAGTTGCTTGTAACTTTGCCAGGCTTTACCTGTTTGGGCTGAAATTTTCCATGCTGGATGTTTGCCTCAGGCTGACTATTTTGGGAAAACTTTAGCAAAAACAATTCAGCCATTTCCAAGGATAAAATTAGGGAAAAATAGGGTTGTTGGTTTTTTTGCCTCTGTGTAAAAAATCCATACAAATCAGGTATCAATGGGATCCAGTTGATCATTTTCTTTTTCTTTTATCAGTTTGTTCCTTTAAAAAATTAAGAAAAAATATCACTTGACTATATAATTAAAGACTATATCACAATGCAGCTGCAGAAAGGGCTGAGTTCTGATTCTGCATGCAACCTCAATTCTTGCATTTTCTCACTTTGAAGTGCTTGACTTTGCCCCTTTCCTAGTGTTCTTTTAATGGAGCTTTCTTTAATGTTGTATTTTGTATATGAAAATAAATAAAATGGAGGAAGATGACTGGAAATGGGGCATCACTGCAGCCCCTGTAGCTTTTCTGTACTGAAAAGGGTTTTTATTGTTTTAAAATGAGCCATTTGAATGTCCAGTGTATGCTACCTGCTTTAGTAGGATTGTCAATTAGTGGTGTCCCCAATGCATTAAAGGAATGAGGTAATGACTGAAGCCTGTTGAAGAGCCATTGAGAAAGACTCTGGGTGTATTTTTCCAACTGCTGTTAGGTGCCATTAACACATGAACTTTGTTCTTAAAAGGTTAAAGAAGAGAGGAGTCAAGTTTTTTCATAAGAAGATTGAATCCTTCCAGGAGGTTAGCTGGGAATGTAATTGGAGAAAATTTGCCAGGGATGGGCTGGCTGGACATTTACAGAGACAAGCCAGAGACTCCTGAGTCTGGGAAGGGGAGAGGAAGAGCATTTACCTTGGGTAGGGGAGACCCCTCCGTTCCCAGCACAAATGCATTATTAACAGCAGCCATGGTCCCCCCGCCCCTGCTGTTGGGGAAGCAACAGTTCTACCTGGTATCAGGGCCAGCCCAGCTACAGAGGTGAATTAGGTGGTTGGGCAGGGCACCAGGCCTTAAGGAGCACACCCAGCCAATGAAAGCGGCAGGGGAAACGTCTGCCGGTGAATGCTGCTCTGCACTGCCAAGGGGGAACAGCATCAGCACACGAGCCTCTTCTTCTCCCTGCCAAGCAGAGCCAGCCATGCAGGGGCTTTAGTGCAAACTCTGATGTTCCTGCTTATCTTTTCCATCCACATGTGGAATAAATTTCACGTGCCCTGAGGCCTGTGCAGATGTGCACCTCCAGTAGAAACACAAACCTCGCTGTGGGCACTCTGTGAATCAGCTGGGTGGCATCAGAATCTCTCCTGAGCAGCCACACCAGTGCTCAGCTGCTTCCCCACAAATTATTGACCTGGGGGGCAACAAAGTCATTGTTTGTCTAGGGCACCAAAAACCATTGGGCCTGGTGTGTAATCTGCCAGCTGCTCGGACATGCTGTGGGGAACTACTAGCTTTCACTAGAATGCAGCAGTCAGGGAAGAGAAGCTGCCTTCGTTATTCCTGGGTAGAAGGCTGTTTCAGGCAAACCCTGCACCCTTCGATGAGACTGTGCATTCTCCATTGCAAGAAGGGGCAGGCCCAGTGCTCAGGAGAATATAAATGAGCTGGGTGAACTGGGCCTTATTTAAACCCTTTACTTGCACACAGGAATTCAGGCAGTTAGCAGAGCCATCTGGCTGGGCCCGTCAGAGGAGGGGGGACAGCAGATCCTGATTCCGTGTGCATTTGTGCTCACGAATGTGCCTCTCTCCCTTGTTAGATGGGCGCGGACATTATCATAAACTGTACAGGGGTCCGAGCAGGGGACCTGCAGCCAGACCCGGGCTTAATGCCAGGCCGAGGACAAATTATAAAGGTGAGGATGATGTTAGGGTGGCGGGGGCGTGTAATAGACCAGGCCAGGTCTGGGCACCACTGAGGGAATGAATTGCTCAAAACCAGGGCTACTTACAGCCCTCAACTGGAGACTTTTCCCATATAGGCCACAAACCAGTCACACAGAGCATTTCTGCTGCCAATCTGGCCAGCAGGAAGCCTCACAAGCAAAACCCCTCAGACATCCCAGCTTTCCCTGTGCCACAATCAGACCCAGACCTTACATAGGTGAAAGGTTATAAAACCCAATCTCACCAACTCCAAACAGATCCTCTCCATCCTAAAGGACCAGCTACAGTCCCAGGCCAATTTATACTTTAGATCTTACCCACGACAGCACGCTGGGCCAATCCTTTAAAATCTAACATCTAAAGGTTGATTAATAAAAGAAGTAAAAGGTTGAGAGTGAGACTGTTAAAGAGAATACATTGCATCCACCAAGTGCTCGATGCAGGTTCTTGGCAGAGATGTTACAAACTGCCAGCTTAAAAGTCTCTGGTGTACATCCTGTGTCAGGATGGGTCAGCAATCCTTCCCGGCTCTCTGTACCTAGCAAGGATGCATCTGGAATCAGAAGCAGGATTGAAGACAAGATAGAGACAACATCATGGGATTTTTATATTCCTGGTGTCTCCCAAACTGGAGCTGGTCACATGATAAAGTGACCAGTCTGTGTTTCACATGCAAGTAGCCATGAGGCACTGGCTGGTTTGCAGGTTTCCAGACGCATTCCTCAGATGTGTATTGGCCACTTTGAGAGCCATTGTCCATGAAGCAGTGCTAGTTAGCACAGCCTTTCACTGAACAATCCTTCCTCACAATAGGCGGTCTAGGCCCATTGCTCCCTTCTAGACAGAGAACATTTAAAATACAATAAAGCCCATATTCATAACCAGGGCCGTCTTTAGGAAGTGCGGGGGCCCAATTCAAACCAAATTTTGGTTGAGCAAAAACAAAAACAAAAACCACAACCCAGCACACAAACAAACAACTCACCACCCCTTTAAATTCCCAGCTACAGGGCAGAGCCCCGCCTTCCAGCCAAACCCATGGGCCAACTCTCTGCCACGCTCCTCCTCCAGGACCGACGCTCCCTCCCACAGCACACCCGGCACACTTCCCAGTTTAGGGAGCGGGGCCCTCTGGCTTTATGGCACGGGGCCCTTTTAGGCGCGGGGCTCAATTCATGGTAATCGGGCGAATCGGCCTAAAGCTGGCTCTGTTCATAACTTCACATACAAAAATCGTACAAGTACATGAGTTCCATACATAGAATCAGCAGAGCATACACTTTCATTTGACACCTTACATGGCCTACTTTTTGCAGAATTTTGGGCAAACACCCCCGTGGGTGCAACCGTGATCTGTCTGCTCACTTTAAAGAGACAGCTGTTTCTTTTGCAGAATGTCTGGATTCACTAGGCCCAGGTCACGGGTTGTATGAATGTGTGTGGTCTGCTGGCTGAAGCACAAGCTTAAGAAACCTGGTTCTGCTGAGGGCTGGTCCCTAGACCTCTCTTCTCTCATTCACTACATGGTGGCGTGAGGCCCAGTTGTTCAGATTTGTACCATGCTGTGAAATCCTTGGCCAAAGTATCAAAGGGTTATTATTATTATTATGAAAAAAACACTGTAATATGAGGTGGGAAGCCCTTAAACAGGTTGCACCTCTATAAACTGGGACTCTTTTGTCCAGCATTGGACTATGGATGTTCCAGGATCAGAGAGTTCCGCTGTGTTGCAGGGGGTGGGAGGGACCAGGAGCCTGGCATGATGCAGGGGGTGGAGCTGGGAAGCCCTGTGCATGGGGGGCAGAGAACTGGCACATGGCTGAGCTGGGCTGGAAGGAGAAGGGGGGTGGGAAACCTGGTACACTACTCAGCTGGGCTGCTTGGGGGAGGGGAGAACAGCAGGGCAGGGGTGGAGCCAGCAGTAGCAGGGGAGAGGAGGAGGGGACCAGAAATGATCTTCCCTGGTCCAGCAAAATCCCTCATCCGGGGCCAGTCAGGTCCCGAAGATGCCAGACCAGGGAGGTCCAACCTGTACTCGCCTTCCCCCCATCTATCTACCTACCATCCATCCATCCCTCTGACTTGACACTGCATTATAAGAAATGCTGATGAGGTGGTATAAATATAATATTAATGTAACAAAAGAAATTGCATGCCAGGGCCCCTACTCCTGGAATTCACTGATGAATGGTTATTTCTTCCTTTGTGTGTCAGGGGTTGTCTTTCTTTGGCCAGTTCAACTCTCCAGAGTTGAAACCCATAGACGTTCAGTTCCACTATCTATCGATCTGCATTGCTCTGTTCCCTTCCTCTCTTAGGTCCTGGCCCCTTGGGTGAAGCATTTTGTCCTGACTCATGATCTTAAATCTGGAATCTATAACTCACCGTACATTATACCTGGGTAAGTAACAGTGAGACTGTCCTGGGATATATCAGGTTTCAGTAATGCTTCCACCAACAGTGCTTACAGAAGGCAGACTCCCATTGGGGTCCCCATTGGCATCTATAATGCAGAAACCCTTCAAGAGCAAGCCTCTGAGGAGAACACTTTAAATATTAAACCAGAGCTTGGAATTATTCCCTGCCTGATGTTCCTTTTACTAGGTGGGTGGGAGGAGACCCATGGCCACGCGTGGAAAAAGCAAGACAATTCCCACCTCAGGGTCCATACTGAATTAGAAGGCTGCATGCACAAGTTCACAGTTAAACTCCCCTTGGTCTAGCAAGGGTTGTGTTTGGCTCTGGAGCTTCCTGGTCTGGTAGGAGCTGGAGACACCAAGAAGCATTCGTTGCACTTGCATGGCGCTTCACGAACAGGCAAACCCTACTGGCCAGCAAACCTTTACTGCAGCAAAACTGCAGCGGCTGCCATATCCTGAAAGGTGCTCAGCACCCCCTGCTTCCACTGATGCCCTGGCAGATGTGTGTGGAGCTGGCTTTTTTTCCTACACTCCATCCAGCTCTGGGTCCTTTGAGCAGCTACACATCCATTCCTGTCAATGTTAACAATCCCATTGACTTCAGTGAGACCAGATTTGGACCTGTGACAGGTTAGTACATTGACATCCCTAGAATTTTGCATTTCAGCTGCAATAGGAGGCATGTCGTCCACTTCACACAGTCCACTGTGCCAGGTGCCAGTGGCAGCTTGGGTCATTTTTGCTGTGACCAACTGTCTCCATCCATCACAGCCATTTCCTTAGTCTACCTCACTGGCTTCCATTAACGACTAATAGGACCAGGAATGAGCCCTTGGGACAGACCCTGAGCATGCCAACATCCCCACATGAGTGTGAAGTTCTGAAATCTTCACCTGATCCTGCAGTTGTCACTTAGCTGAGGTGAATTCAAAGATTGTCAGTCCATGGTCTCAGGGCACATCTAAAATCTTAGTTTCCTACATCCTACATGTGCACTTCCTGCACAGCTCCTGTAATGAACAGGAGGAGTATTGTCTAGCACTTGGTAACTAAAGGATTAAACTCAGGTAGCTGGCAAGGGTATTGGCCAGGGGGCCAGGAGAACCAGTCGAGATAGAGGCTACATCTATACCACAGCCTTCTTCTGAAAAAACGTATGCAAATGAAGCTTAAAGTAGAATATTGCCACACTTCATTTGCATAATTAATTAGCAGCATTTTTGTGCAAAAGCCTCTTGCACAAAAACGGCTGCTAATTAATTATGCAAATGAAGTGCGGTGATATTCTGCTTTGCGCTTCATTTGCATAAGCTTTTGCAGAAGAAGGCTGCAGTATAGATGTAGCCAGAGGGTTGAAATTTGAATTGGATATAGGTTCCCTGCCTGCTTTCTTTGTGTGGGAGAGAGTTAAACCAGGAGTTGAGAGACTCAGAATGATTTAAACCCAGGCAGCACTGACAGGACTACCAAGGAATTTGGGGAATGGAAGTGGACTGAACCAAGAAAAGATTGGAAGTAAGTAAAGGGAAAGTGTGAATCTAGTTGTGATCAGGGTATTTTCTTTATTTGGTGGTTTGGTTTGAACTGCTCTGTGTGAATCTATGCTTCTCCTCCCCATTTACCAGCTAAGCATTGTTCCCAGATGTTTTCTCTGTTTCAATTTGTTGTCCTTAGTTGCTCTGTAGCATCTAGCAAACAAGTATCCTTTATCAAGATTATCTTTTGTTTTGTAATAAAAATAACTTTTTAAGGTGATGACTTGATTCTTGTGTCCTGGGAGGTACAGGAGGTCGATCTGTCAGTATGTGTCTACATGCCTCAGACTGAGAGGTCAGCTACAGATACAGCAGCTTGTTTGTTTCTTTTCTTTTTTCAAGCACTCTGTGGCAGAAAAGCTTGGGATACTGCTGGGGGAGAATTCATGTGTTCACTCCGGTAGGGATAAAAAAGCACTTGATAGTTGCAGCACCCCTCCCCTCCAAAAAATCTGTGCATTTGTGATTCTGGGGAAAGTTTTTGTAATCAGTGCCTGTAGCGGCAAGGTATATTTAAAGTCTTTGAGGGACCTCACCTTCTGCACTCAGAGTGCCAGAATGGGGATTAGCCCTGACAGCTCCCAAAGTGGAGTTTTCATGTGATTTGGAAGCTAATTTCATGACTCCAGAAGCTGCGCCCATCCACAGAGAACTGAGCCTGGGAATAAAAAAAAGCTTGTTGCATGGTTTACACTTCTGCTGAAGAACAGAGACCTGATCCAGCTTTGGGAAAGGAGAGTGTTCTTTGCTGTAACTGGAATGATTTGTTTCTGGGCACTTTCTTTTGCAACAATATTTCAAGATTAGCCATTAAACCACTAGGTAAATATGAACTTTGAACAATTGTAGCTCCCAGGTCAAGTGTTACAAGTGATTTCTTATCACCAGATACAGATGTAATTCTTTGCAGTTCGTTTATTTCAGCTCTCAGACATGTTAGCTGGTGGACAAGGCAGATTTCCCAGGGAAACAGCATACTCCCGGTTTCAAAACAAAGAATAACCGTGAACTGTGAAGCTCTCTGGACACCAAGTGTGCGTTCCAGGGAGAACACACAGTTTACACAATCACAAACGTATAATGCTACCATTTCTGAGAGTATGTGAGATGAAGGCCTTGTCTACTCTGGCATGTTTTGTTACAGAAAACTAACTTTTGTTGACAAAACAGGGAAACTCTTCTGACAAAACTACAGTGCAACTTTTGTCAGGAAAAACACCCAGTTTTGGTGACAAAAATTTTCCATGTCTGCAAGAGACTTTTTGTCTTTCCCCCTACATTTATTGAGCCAGTGTGGACTCTATTGTTTGTTTTGTTGAGAGTACTGGTTTACACCAGTATCCCACAGTGCTTGCTCTGATGGGTCATCTCTCTGGGTTTTGTGATCTCTGCTGCCTTGTAGGCAGGCACTCCTCCTCTTTCAAAGCTCTGAGAAGTATCTGACAGCTGAATGAGCTGCTCTATTTGGGGAACAAACAAAGAGCAAATCATTGGAATGATCCTGTTCTGCCCTGCTAAGAACACAGCAGAAGGCTCACTGCTGCTGCAGGAGGAAGGCTGGCGAGACACATTGCTTTGCTCTATCTGCTAACAGGGAGGTAGCAATGTGGCCATAAAATGTTGAAAATGGGAGGCAGATAAAAACAGTTTGGCCAGTTTTCAATTCTGGTGACTTTTGCGCATTGGCAGCACTTTTGTCACCAAAACTTCCCAGTGTAGACACAGCCTAAGTGCACACTGGCAAAGATACAGAGCAGCTGGCTGGAAGGGCTTCTGGAGGAGAACTAGATCTGACTAACCAACATGTAGGTTGAACAGCCCTGAGTGTCTGGTCCTGGTGGGGCCAGTCGGGTTTCCCTTGCAAAAGGTACAGAAGCTGAGGGGGCAGTTGCTAGTAATATAGATGCTGTGGCTTGGTCCCTGGCAGCTGTGTAGCTTACTGGCTAGGCGTCAGAGTAAGCAGGCAAAAAATGGGGGATGCAGGCCCATGCACCTGGCCCAGAAACTCCAAGCCCCTGCCTAGTCCAGTCCTTAAGTTTGGGATGTGGCCTCAACTGTCCAAATTCCCCTTAATTGGGGCTTCTCAGTAGGTTCCCCCTTTCCCCAGAGATGCGGGACTTGCTCCCATGGCTGCTAAGCAGACAGGCTCTGGTTTGTGTACTGTAGATTTCTGAATTTGGGTCAAACCTCCTCCCTAGTCAGCCGCAAACTGAACCAGGCTCCTTCCTTTTCTCATACCTCCAGGTCTGGCATTGGCTGTGAGTAAAGCAAGGTGAGGCTAGCTGAGTCCAGAGGCTTTCTTTAACCCCTGGGATGCCAGGCCCTCCTTCCTCCACTCCCTCACAGATGGCTTCCTAGGGCATGGTACCTGGGCACTGCTGAGACCTCACTGAAAACCCTTTCTCTGTGCTCATGTTCCAGGAGCAAGCTAGTAACCTTGGGAGGGATATTTCAGCTAGGAAACTGGAATGAAGAGAACAACCCCAAGGATCACAAATCAATTTGGGAAAATTGCTGCAAGCTGATCCCTAGTCTCCAGGTATGTTACCTCGTCCGAGGCTGATAGAGCAGCCGTGGCCAGAGAATGCTGACTAGCATGTTGTGGTACATGATGGCGATGAGAGTATTAGACAATGGGACAAGGAGAACTTTCCCCATAGCTGGGCAGGATTCTCTGGGGAAGCGTTTTGAACCTGAAATTCTGAGTGTAATTGTTGTATCGGTCACACAAGCGATGGGAGGTCCAGCTTTGGCAAACTGGAAGGACTGATTGGATTTGTTCAGATGATCTCTCCTTATAAAGTCCTGGCCATCTTCTTTTCAAATTCTTCAGGACAGTGTAGCTGGACAGTGGAGACCCCCATTATTTTCATGTCCCACACAAAGTAGCTTTGGGTCAGTGTCAGACACAGCATGAGGGCATTTCATAATGTACACGTGTGTCGGTGTGGTCTTGACTTCCCCCTTCTCAGCTCCTGCACTTGTATATTATGTTTCTGGGCACTTTGTTTTGCCCCAGTATTTCAAGATTAGCCATTAAGCTACTATGTAAACATGAACTTTCAACAATTGTAGTAGTTCCGCAGAAACTGAGAAGAGGGAGGTCAAGACCAAGCTGACAGAAAAGCCCATGTCCCCTTTAAAAAGGCTTCCAAGCAATCCCAGCTTGCAGAGGTTTTAGACCCCTTCGTCTCCTGGGAGGCATGCAGGCTTTCTCCCTTTCCCTTAGGCATCAGATCCAGGGAGGAACAGCTTAACCCCCTTCCCACAAAACCTTGAGTCACAGCAACCAAACTGATGTACAACAACCAAAGTTTTTAAGGCCCAGGTCAGCCCAGTGATTGGGGTCTGCCACCCATACAAGCCAGTAAGGCATCTGCTCCCTGCTCTCTCTCTCTCTCTGCTCAGCTTCTTTTTCTGGTTTATATAGTCCAGTCTCAGAGGCAAGACGGATAGCTCCTTGATTGCTCCCAGGCTGTCTTGACTGTCAGCTCTAGGCTGGCCCTTGAAGGGGTAGAATACCCCACAAGAGGCTTCTTTCATCACAACGATCTGAAGCACTGCACAGACCTAAACTGGCACCAGACCTAAACTGGCATGCAAGGCCCACATCTGATAGTGTGTGATGCTAGCTGTGTTATGGTCCCCCATATCCTTTTGCAGTGCTGTGTTAAGGAAAGTCTGAAGTTTAGATGTGGCATTGGCTTGGGATAATGCTGCCAGATTACCATGGGACAGCACGGAAACCAGTCAGGTTGCTGGTTGGCTTGCACAGCTCAGAATAAGACATACAACCTTTCACCTTTGTGAAACTGGCTCTCACACACCCCAGGCTAGTCTGGGTCAAAAGTTTTTCCCGTCTCATGGCCTTTGGTTGGACTATGGGAATTGTGTTAGTAGGGCAGAATCAGTTTTGTTCCCAGCAGACATGGTCCACAAAATTCCTCATCCCAATTGATTGTTGAATGCAATGATGTTACTGACATTTAACAGCTAAAACTGGTGATATGTTGTTGTTTCCAGAAAGCAACGATTGTGGATGAATGGAGTGGCTTACGCCCTGTGCGCTACACAGTTCGATTGGAAAGGGAAGTAGTTCATCATGGATCTTTAAAATCAGAGGTACATAATATTCTGTACGTAGAAATCCATTGCAGTCCAGAGTAACAGCACTCAAAGCAATACATTGAGTCAAATCAACCACACAGTTCCACTATTGCAGAATAACCAGTTAGAGCAAAACTAATTTAGCAGATTTTGTTTTTATGATGATAATGAAGCATCAATATTCCACTCACATTGCAATTGTTTACATGCAGACTAAAGAGATCAGCTCTGCTTAAAATATGCAAGGTGGCTCATATTTTGTGCTGAACCTAGTCCCTTAATGCTGAAAGTAGCTGTGCACACAAAGAGGTGGATTACACAAAACTGGGGCTTAAAGCCTGTGGCATTTTTGCATGTGGACTTCATATCTCCTGTAATGAAAATCTGAACCTAAAGCAGCTGGTTAGGGTCATTCTTCAGGTTACCAATTTAAAGACCATGGAACATCTGTCATAAGAATTGTCATCCACCCTCAGATTTCTTCCTGTGATTCCAGTTTAAAACATATCTTGTGACTGAGTGGGCAGGTTAATAACTTGAAATCTGGCACAAAACTGTAAAAATAAACAAATGGGAGCTGTAGTTACTCGGCACCACTGGACCCCTTTCATATAGATGCCAAAATGTGGAGTTAGGTATCTAATTTTAGGCAGTCTAATTCAGTGGTGGGCAACTTGTAGCCCACAGGCCACATGCAGCCCATCAGTGTTCTATGTGTGGCCCATGAAACATGTTGTTTACTGTTGCCCATGCACGCAGGGTTGCCCAATTCCCGTGGTTTCTGTCTGTGCAGGGTTTTTTCCCTACCAGTATTACTATAATGACACATACAGAAAATGAGGGAATGTGACATGAGGTGAGTGCTGATTGGACACCACGCTGACTGTGAGAGCTGTGCGCTCCCTCTGCATCCATTCACAGCACTGCTACAGTTCCATTGGCACAACCTGCAAATACTAGCTACACAAGCGCTATTTGCAAAACTAGCTTATCCTAGGAGATCATCTTGGTTACGACAACCTTGTGGCCTCCTGAGATGAAGGAGGGCCATTCATGCAGCCCGCTCACTAGCCTAGGTTGCTCTAATTTCTAAAATTTGGCCTCTGTGTTCCAAGTTCACCAGGATAACATCCCCTGAAATGCATCTGCTTGACAGCATCTTGTGATAAAGGAGCTCTAGGAATCCAAGTTTAAATGTGCCATCTGTTCTTACGAGCCTCTGGGCAGCACCATTTTTTATGCCTCAATCACTCCTCAGTGATTTCATTTTAATTTTCATAGGTAGACTATAAAATTGGGACTCTGTGGTTTGACTAGGAGTATACGTGTGTAAAGCTTTGCGGAAGAGATTAAAACTCTAACAGAGACAGCAACCGTGAAATGTAATTAAATTTGATTAAAATATATTCAGTTGAGCTGGAAATTATTCCAAGTTAGGATTCTTGGAAAGAAACCAGTTTATTAATTGAGATGCTTAGCATTGTGCAAAGCATTGCAGGATTAAAATTAATTTTTTAGATCACTCTGTTCTTTTATCATCACATCCACCCTACGCTGTCTTGGTAGAAGTAAGCAGGTTAGATATTGATCCTGACCCTGAGTCATTGTCCTGCTGAAACAAAGTAATGTACCTTGGCAGGCACAAATAAAAAATTGGACATCACAATTTGTACTTGCAGGAGCACGACTGTAAGTGCGGTGCCTGCTGCAGTGATTCTAAATGGCAAAGAGATGTACTAAAGGTAGCCATTTAGGAGCTGATCCAAAGCCCTCAACAGGATGCTCTTGTCTCCAGTAGGTTTTGGATCAGGCTTGAATTGTCTGTGGTCAAGGCTATCCTGACTTCAGTCAGGAGACTGCTGACTCAAACTGAAAATAGAACAACATATTGCTAACCACTCCAAGATCAGCTGTTTCCCTGCTCCAAGCAGGATTCTGGAACTGTATATGAGGAGGGAGGGAACTCACAATGAGGCCATGTCTATACTGCAGAGAAGATGGAAGCAGCTGCAGTCGATCTTCCGGGGTTTGAGTTAGCAGGTCTAGTGAAGACAGGCTAATTTGAACTGAGGGGGGTACTTGGGTCGGTGCTGATTATTCCTGCTTCCACGAGGAGTAAGGGGAGTTGTAGGGAGAGTGTGCTCCCGTCAATTTCCCACAGTGTAGACAGCACCAAAAGTTGAGTTAAGATACTTCATGTAAACTAAGCAATTAACGTAGCTGAAGTTGTGTATCTTAAATCGAACTTATCCCCTAGTTCAGACCACCGGTGAGTGAATTCACTGGCACAGCCAAGGCTTCTAGATTTAAAGTGTGGCTGTGGTCAGGAAGGTGATTCTGACACGGGGCTTTCGTGGCAGACACAGGTCAGGGGTGAGGTGCTCCATTTTGTAAATCAGGTTTGTCCCCCCAGGCTCCTGGCAAACTGCCACCATAGCTCTTAGCTACATAAAGGCGCCCCTATGCCAGGCCATAGAGCTGGCTTGCTGCATTTAGAGGTTTAATCACTTTCAGGTGATGACGAGAAAGAGGAAAAACAACCAGGGGGACGTATTTTTACCTAATATCCAATTCTACTGTGGACTGATGCAGTCCAGGCCCTGTCGTGCTGTTGTCTTCCAGCTGTGAAGCTCTCTGTGCCTTAGAACTTGTAACTGCCTGCTAGCCTGGAACCCTCCTGGACAGTTCCTATTTTGCAGGGTTACTCTGTGGCATGTGAACCCCGGCATTTAGTTGCAGTGAGTTTTCCATCTGTCTTTTGTAGGTGATACACAACTATGGCCATGGAGGCTTTGGACTCACCATCCACTGGGGATGTGCCATGGAAGCTGCTAGGATCTTTGGAAGGATTCTAGAAGAAAAGAAACTGGCCCAATCTCCACCGGCCCGCCTTTGATTTCACAGAAATAACCTAATAAGCATTCATGCCCTCGGCAGCTCCAAAACTGGTCTCTCGTGTACAGTTTTCAGACTGCTGCCAATTAACTCCCTGTTGCATCTGTCTCATCCTTGCTCAGTTCTCATATAAACTACACTGTGCAAATATTTCAAAAACTTGTGTTAATGGTCTTTGTGATGAATGGAGCCGACAGCCTCTGCAGGCCCTTATGCAACACTGGAGATAACCCAGTGTCATGTCACTGGAAGGGGCAAGGCTGAGGGTGGAAGGGGCAGGACTGAGGGCAGTAGCCCTCCGCGCTGCATGGAGGGTGGAGTTGCCCCCCACCCAACCCTTTGCAGTGCCTGGAGCACATGGCTCGGTGGTCTGGTGGTGATTTAAAGTGTCCAGGGGTTAGGATGCTGTTGCTGCTACTGTGCCCAGGGCAATTGCCCCTTTGCCTGTCTCCCCCATTAGCAGGCCTTTCTGCGAAGAAGCACTCCTACACTGCAAGGTCAGTCTCCAACGAGCAGACAGAGTTCAGCGGAACGCTTCACCAGCCTGCAGTTCATCACTGAGATGTGTTAGTATTGCTGGACCTGGTCTGATCCAGCATCAGCTGAGGTCTTAGCTTGCTGTTCAGCCAGCCCATAGTTAGATTTGTAAGCTTTGCTCAAGAGATAAAAGCTCCTTAAAAGAAAGAGTCTCCAGGGCTCCTGAGCAAGCAGCAGCAGGTCTAAGAGCCAAGCTGAAGGCAGAGTTGTTTTTCTTACGTTGGGGCTAAAGCACGTAGCAATGGCACACACTCTGATGCTAGACACGCTATTCCCAGGGTTTTCAGACAATTTACACAGCAGCAAAGGGAACAGCCTAAGGGAGCTCAAATGCTGTGTTTGCCAAATTCCACATATAGCAAAGATGACAGGCAGACAAGCTGCACCTGCACCTAAACCACACATTGGCACTTTGGTCTCTCATTTCCTTTCACCTTGGCTCATCATGGGAGATATTAGCTTGTGAAAAGGTCTGACTCTTGTTCGATTGCACCAGCTGTAGAAATTGCATAAGGTGTTGGGGGGGAAGGGTGTATCCCAGCGAGGAATTAGGGCTGTCATCAGCAAGGTGTTGTGTGATCAGTTGACTTGCTCCAGCCTGGGTCCTCCTCCTTCTGTTTGGTCTGGTTTGGGTCCAGCCCAGGCAGCATAAGGAACAGGAAAAGTAACTCTTGGCTTCCCAATGGTTAAGAGAAAATGCCCCCGACTTAAAAGAATGCTCAAAGGAGAATACTCCTCTCCCCGCAAGCAGGGTGTGTCCAGCATTCAGCATCACAGCGTGAGGTCCCATCGGAACCCAGTTCTGCTGCAATGTCCACAAATAAGGGACCCTCCTCATCTTCAAGACTATTCCCAGTAGTTACTATGGTAACGTGTAACCCCATTAGGGGCGTCTTGCCATAGTGCGGTCAGGCTGCACACTGCCAAGCCCTACCTACCCATTGTGTTCGGTTTTCCATGTACAGTGTGGGCCAGAGCCTTGTGGATCACCTTCTACCTCCTTTAACTTATCAGCTGCCAGGTCCCATCAGGATGCCAGTTAGGCTCACAGAACTTGACAAATGTAGGGCTCATTGCATTCAAGAGGAGGCACCAACACTTTTGAAAGGCCTGTAGCCACAGCCCTTGCCTCCTTTCTCTGTCTCTGCCTTTTTGAGAGGTTTGTGCATGGCAGAGTCACACTGGTAGACGAACTGGCTGTAGAAATAGACCACACCCTTTGGAGAGTGAGGAGGTCTGAATAGCAGCCTGGGAGTCAGCTCCAACTCTGACTCCCTCCATCACTCTGAACAAGTCATTTTACTTGTCCCAAGTGCCCCATTGGCTCAGTATAGGGCGAGTATGAGGTCCAGTTCATAAGGGAGAGGTTTTAAAAGGCTCAAATGGGCGTTAGATGGAGTTGGGCACCTCTCATTGAGATTTAGGTGCCTAACTAATGGATTTAAGTGCTTTGTGAAAATTTGGCACAGTAGTTCACAAGTAAGGGTAACATCTACAGCTGCATTGGACTTTATGGTTGTCATGACACTGCATACCATGGCTTCTCAGAACAGTTCTGTCCTGCTGACAGTTCTGTTCCCATCCACTAGAAGGCAGTGGTACATATAGACGTAGACAGTTCATTGCTTCGTGATTATTTAGAACAGTGGTTCCCAACCTGTGGTCCGCAGACCCATGGGGTTCTGTGGCAGTAATGTAGGGGTCCACGCAGAGCCTCTTGCAGCCAGAACGTCCTTGAAACCTGCATTGCTCCCCTCGGCTTGGGAAGCAGCATGGGCTGAGGGACGTGCAAGCTGCAGACACAGCAATATTGTTTGGGGCGGTCCATAAAATGTTAATAGATTGAAAAGTGGTCTATATCCTCAAAAAGGTTGGGAGCTACTGATTTAGAAGAGCCTCTTCTACATGTTTAAGACATAAGGGTAGGAGTAGAGAAGATAGGTAACTACTATGGTGTGCTTTGCGTAGGGAAAAGATCGACACCTAGTTCCAGAAAGCCTGGTTCATTAATTCCACAGTCACCATGGTAACATCAAGAGATTTTAAAAAAATGAATGTTTACAATTGGCTAATGTATATCCTAATGATCTGTGATAGCATTTTATTAGAAACTGTCCAATGAAACAGTCATCATTCAATATCACTTAGTTTCAATATAAGCTATTATGGATCAGATTTTGTAACAACTCAGTTGACTTCAGAAAAGTGACATCAGTGTAAATCTGCAATAAGAAATCATCATAGAGCCCTAAGTAAATGCTGAGTTCATCAAGGCTTAAAGTAAATTGCTTGGAATGACAAATGTGCTCCTAAGTGGGTTTTTAAAATAATATAAATGGAGCTGATTAGGTGAGCAATTTTATTTGCAGGCTGGCAACATAAAGGCCTGGCTCTAATATTTGTGCATGGTAAAGACTGGATCTAAATTACTTTGTGTATGATGCTTCTCTTGTCCAGGAGACCTTCATTCCATGTCCCCAGTATTTTAGTTCCATGAATTTGTAACTAAGATGTGATGTGCTGTAGATAGAATTGCCACAGTTCTAGGGTCTGGACAAACAGAAAATTCATGAAATTACCACGTTGACTAAATCCTATTGCTATTGGGCAAGTGACCATTAAAACACGATCCCAATTGGCCCTGTGCAATGGAGTTAATTTGTTCATTTCAGTGTATACACACATCTGTGCTTTAGCCTTGGTGAGCAGTCTGAACAGAGAGACCCAGGATGAAATAGAACTGGAGATTTTCCATCCTATATCAGAGTTGAGACAGAGGAGGGGAGAGTGGGGTTGAAACTTGCACTGCTATGGTCCACCTTGTACCTGCTCACAGACAAAAGATCTCTGTTTCCAGGGGCTGCCAACTGGTAATGCTCACCTCTCAGTTCTTAATGACAATTGCACATATTTGTGAAGCAAAGCTGAAAGTAGGGTCAAATTGCAATAAATATGTCAACTGGAAACAGAGAGGCATCATGCTGCGCTGCAAGAAGTGATGACAGAGCCTCAGAAATGGCCTGTGAGTCCAGTAAGTTCAGAGAAACCTCCAACGGTATGTCTACACTACCCCGCTAGTTCGAACTACCGGGGTAATGTATGCATACCGAACTTGCTAATGAAGCCCAGGATTTGAATTTCCCGGGCTTCATTAGCATAAAGCCGGCGCCGCCATTTTTAAAAGCCGGCTAGTGCGAACCCCGTGCCGCGCGGCTACACACGGCACGGGCTAGATAGTTCGAACTACGTAGCCATTCCGAACTATCTGTACAGTGCCTCCTGTTCCATGAGGAGTACAGATAGTTCGGAATGGCTACGTAGTTCGAACTATCTAGCCCGTGCCGCGTGTAGCTGCGCGGCACGGGGTTCGCACTAGCCGGCTTTTAAAAATGGCGGGGCTGGCTTTATGCTAATGAAGCCCGGGAAATTCAAATCCTGGGCTTCATTAGCAAGTTCGGTATGCATACATTACCCCGCTAGTTCGAACTAGCGGGGTAGTGTAGACATACCCCAAGAGCTTAACTTCCTGCTCACTCCCAGACACTGTTGTTACAGCTCAGTCCCATTCTGTAGCTATTGCTTACTCTCCCCCTAGGCATTATGGCTTCTACTGTAGCTGCACATGGAGGTTGGACAACTTCAGGTTAAAAAAGTACTTTGAAGTCCATTAATCATTTTGACTCAGACATGAAGGAGAACATATAATAAAATTATCGTTGACAAAGTGATATTGTCAGGTCAAATTTGACCTAAAATTTAGGTTTTATACAAAAAAGCTTTTGCAAAATCTAAGGTCAGTACAATAGTTTCCATCAAATAAAATCTGAATGAGAAGGTTTAACAAAAGTTCATTTGCAGTGTATGCAGCACTGAGGACATAACAGTAGAATCTGCTAGAGAGTTATTGCCCACAGACAGACAGGCTATTCTCTTTGCTCAAGCTATGTGAATTTCAAAAAGTAAAAAGAAATCTTAAAAATGAAAACTAAATCAAATCTTTAAAGCCCTTTCAGGCTTAATAAGCTTATTGATAAAGGAGTTAAGAAATTTGTAATTTTTCACCTAATGGCATTGTAATTTTATACCTTTCAAGTGTAAAACAAATACACAGTCAAGGGTCTAATTTTTAGAACCCACAGACCCAGCTGTAATCAGTGGGAGTTGCAGATATCTAGGATATCTAAAAATCAGGACAGAGATATTGTTTGAAATTACATAACACCTTGTGGTTATCAAGGTCCCATAATTAATTATACATCTAAGACAGCAAACAAATCATTATTGTAAAAACTATTCATTTATTCAACATAAAATATCGAGTGTGGAATCAAACTATCCAATGTTGCATTATTAACATAGGAACAAAAAGAATATTATACAACTAGCCTGATATACACAAAAAGTTTTTTAAACATTAAAATGTATCCAGTTTAGAAACTGTACATTCAAACACAAGATAACATTCAATGTTCTTTCAGCAAGCATTTAGGAATACTAAATCACTCATCAAAGCATACTTGGAGAAGTACGTTCCCCACAACAGCTCTGCACATTAACGTATCTGTGAATCTCACAATTCTGTTTGCTCCTACGTTGAATTCAAAATGTTCTCATTTTATTTGTTTGAAATGAACTAGCTATATTAATTCCTTCCCCAGTGAAAAATACACAACAGGTGTTTAAAACAGAATCTTTGGAAGCTTAATTATATACATTAATAATGTTGCCATATTAACAAAATATGACATGACTATTTATAGGCTATAGTAAATCAACCCAAACGTTTGTCAGCTTTTCTTGATGGACATTGAGAATGGAATGTCCTCCACTATTAACAACAACATTCAGGGATACTTGGAACTCTAGAGTTAAGCTGCAGCTGCTTCATGGCCAGATCTTACTCCCACTCAAGTCAATAGCAAAACTCCTAGGCTATGTCTAGACTGGCATGATTTTCTGCAAATGCTTTAACGGAAAAGTTTTTCCGTTAAAAGCATTTGCGGAAAAGAGCGTCTAGATTGGCATGGACGCTTTTCCGCAAAAGCACTTTTTGCGGAAAAGTGCCCATGCCAATCTAGACACGGTTTTGCGCAAGAAAGCCCCAATTGCCATTTTCGCCATTGAGGCTTTTTTGCGCAAAACAGTTTTTAGCTGTCTACACTGGCCCTCTTGTGCAAAAACATTTACAGAAAAGGGCTTTTGCCCAAACGGGAACGTCAAAGCATTTGCGCAAGAAGCACTGATTTCGGACAGCTGAACGTCAGTGCTTTTGCGCAAAATCAAGTGGCCAGTGTAGACAGCTTTCCATCACACCTTACGTAGGCACTGCTGTTCTTGACTGAAGACCTAGGAATTGTAGCTGTCTCAGCAGGGCCAAGCTTGGTATTTCTATAACCATGTACATTTTTTAATGAAGCATGTCGATAAAATGAAAACCAAAAATGCCTCCAAATGTTTTTTTTAATATTGTAAATGTCATAGGTTAAATGGGTACCAGCTTTGCAACAAAATTAAAAGACTTTGCATAGCCTATAAATATCTATTAAAATATTTATTTTGTTTGGAAGTGTGTGCAGGTATATACGCACATATACACACACACACACACTTCACACAAAACTCTCTGAATGCACATTGTGAAGGCCATTGCAATGTCACATCTTCAAACTGCTGACTCAAAAATCAAAGCAGTGTGTGCATCTGATCATGTGAAAGGCAGAGAAGTAGATTTTTAAGTAGAGGAGGTACTAAATAGCAAGCTAAAAGACTCATTAGCTAGCTTGTTAACACAGCAATCCTATGAGACTGTAGGTTTCATGTGTATGTTCTCTCTGCTAACACATACTTACAATGAATCAAGTTTTCAAAAGAGTCTCCAATTCTGCGCAGTCAGCTAGCTGCCAGTGCAAAATATGACAGAAGTTGGGTGTCTAGCCACTTGACCATGATTCCCATCAGATAGGGATCAAAATTCTATCACTTGTGCTTGCAGTTTGTACAGGTACCAAATTATAGACCAGGCTGAGGCCCTATATAGTGTTTTCATTGCAAGGTTCAGGGGCTACCTTACACAGCTGTGCTCATGAGTCTAAAAGCCAATTGGAGTTGCACTCTAGGTAACTGAACATCTGAATGTTATAAGATGCAATCTAAAACCATTCAAAGCTTGTTTTCACCTCAGAGACATGTATCTTGTGTACACAACTGTGACAGTCCCAGGTAAGCACACAGGTGTGTCACATGAATTTGTGGGCAGCACTAAGCCACTCCAGTTGCATATTACATTAGGGAAGGATACAATCTGAACAATGAGGAGTTGAGAAGGATGTATTCCCATTGTCTGCTAGTTAAGAGTACTGTCTGTTTACTTTAAATTGATCGAAACCAGGCCCACCAATGGAAGTTGGTGAGCAAAGGGGACAACTGCCCTAAGACTTGATGCTCGAAAGGGTCCAGCACTCCCAGCCACCACTGTCTCTACTATGCCAGAGGTGCTATCTGGAGTCCTAGGCCCTTTAAATTGCCACTGGAGCTCTGCAGACTCTTCCATCCAAGGTCCACCCTCCCCCCTTGCTCACCCCTCCCCCAAGCTGTCAGCTCTCGTGACTGGAACTTTTAGCATATTGCAGGTTCAACACACTGAGTATAAAACTAACAGGCAGAGATATTCATACTAAGATTTGGGAGGTTCAAACTGTACTAGAAATAGACAAGATACTGGCTAAATGGGCCATTTATACTTGTAAAGCTGGAGCTCTCTGAACTGAATTACATTTTCATATTAATATGAAAATGTAACATTTACCTGTTCAGACCAGTTATTTCTGGAGTGCATAATTGTAACCACCATCTTTTAATGATAAGTGACTATACAGACTTTGGGTCCCTTGTCAATCATACACCTCCTGAACCATAAGATACTTCCATGCAGAAAGTCACCAATGCCTTGGCCTTTTCTGATAATCTGGAGATTCTCAAATTCCTTCCAGGAATTTCCCACGTATAATTCCATATAATGGTATAAGTTAAACACCCTAATACCTCTTGGAGTATTATAGTAGTAGAGTTCTGTATTTCAGTATATGAAAGTTGAACTTGAATTGTGTTCCCTTATTTTGCATCCACTGGCAGATTCAGTGAACTCTTCCAGCCCTGGGGACTTGGGTCTACCATGTAGTTAAAATACGGTCTTGTGCAAAATCTATAGCACACACAACACTATATTTCTGTGAAACGACTGACCACACGTATTACTGAAAATTTATTGCTTCCCATAGCCTAGCAACGAGAATGAAGTATCTCTTAGTTACATGTGATAGTGTATGCCGTAAGGTGGATTTCTGGAAAAATACCAAGACCTGTGGAATGACAACTGTCTGATTTTGTTACACATTCCTTAGCTTTACATCCTTCAAGTTTTGAAATCTGAATCCTCATTCATGGATCCATTCCTTACAAATTAAGAGGCTATATATAGTACATATAAATGGAGTCATCCTCACCTGAACGTGACCACTCTCTGCAGTGAGAGAAAGAACTGCATCAACTAGACCAAAACAGCTAGGGGAGAGTCAATCTTCCACTGATGACACTGGTTTTGCTTTACTCCTTGTCATTTAAGTTATGATGCCAGGTACATTCCTCCATAACTTGCCATTACATTCCATGTACAGTGGGCAGCTCCCCCTAGAGTTCTGCCCAGCTGACAGAGAAGCTGCTTCCATTGAGAGACACATGAAGGCAATTCCATCGAAAGTGCTACAAGCGACTGATCGGATTAAGACATTTGTACCATGGGCATTGGATTCACCACTATGGGAACATACTCAGGCAAACTGAAAGGAAACATATCTGAACTCATGCAGTAAACCATAGCGTGCACCTCCACACACACAAGAGATACCAGGACAGCTGAAGCAGTCTTCACCAATGCAAGAGACAGAAGACTCCGTGCTTCTGGCAATATTAGAAAAGTTAAATTCTGTTCTAAAATGCAAGAATTTACACTTCTCATATGATATCCCATCTCTGCATCCAACAGCACTATTCCCAGACTTGGACTATTGCGCCTTGATGAAAGCACATACTCACAGCACAGTCCAAACAACCTTCTCAGCACCTGGTAATTTCCAAGGAACAGAATGTATAGGCAAGGGAACTGGAAAGCATTGGTTGGTTTGCTGTTATGTGTTATTGATGACTAAAAAAGTGCAAGGCAGGCATCTAATTAAAAAACCTTATTCTGTAGTATATGGAATCCACCCTGTGCTATGCCAAGTATACGGTAGTTATTTAATCTTTTGCTGTTAGGCATCAAAAGTATATTTTTTTAAATTACAGCTGATACTGAATTGCATTCAGCTAGCTATTTGCTTGACATGGGACATTTTAAGCTCAGTAGCTGACCATGCAAGCACAAGAAACCATTAAAAACTCCTTCTCTCTTAACTTCAAATGACATCCAGATCAAATGCCTCTCATTACACAAGTATATTTTTATGAGCATGAGCAAAGATTAGTTATAAAGACACAATTTGCTTAGGTCCAAATCAAAAGTTCCTGCATTTTGACACATGACATTGGCAGTGACAGCACAGTCAGCTTTATATACTCAGTTTTTAAAGATACAATTCTTGATTGTTTTGTCCTTCCTTGCGGTGTGTGTGTGTGTGTGCATGTGTGTGTTTTACGTCCTATCATTCTTGTGATCCAGAATTTGACCTGGTGACTCCCATGTTGTGGGATCCTCTCCCAACCATCTCTTGTCCCCATTCTCTGTGGCTGGACTCCTGGAGACCACGGCCTTTTGTTTCAATGGGCAAAAAACAGGAAGCCAAGGCTGCCAATAAGCAGCACCCACTATAAACCACCAGAGTTAAATAGACTGAAGATTCCAGCATCACCTAGGGGAAAGCAAGAGAAAGGGTCAGACAAAAACTGCAACCTCTGCAAAAGAAAACAAAAATTTAGAGAAGAGAAATGTTAACTCTTTCAGGGGAAAACACCATCTTTTAAAAGCCCACTATATTACATACTTTTCTGTTTTTTTAGATGATACTTATCCTTTAAATACACACAACATACCTTGAATTAAGATTCACATCACCCCTCCAAGGTAGGCTAATATTATCCTTACTTCATGGATAGGGAAACCAAGGCAGAGAAATTAAGTGACTTGCCCAAGGCTAGAGTCAGAGCTAGGACTCCCTGGCTCCCAGTCCTGTAGTCAGACCACTAGACTACTCTCTCTTTAAAGAGTATCATGAAAGGGATTTGCAGCCACACAGGTAAAATGAGGAACAGAAAATAGCTTCTTGGACCTCACCCACACTGCTCCCTGTGGTTCCCCTTGCCTGGAAATGTTGAACTGGAGCCAATGGGAGCTGTGAGGCTTTGTGGCTATGGACCCTTTAGGTAAACAAAGTGGCATGGGGGCCTGCTAGTGGTTTTCCCAAAGCAGGCCCACAGAAAACTTTGAGAAACGCTGCTTTAGAGGGTAGGATTATAATTCAAAATGGTCTGGACAAACTGGAGACATGGCCTGAGGTAAACAGGATTAAATTAAATAAGAGCAAATGCAAAGTGCTCCACTTAGGAAGGAGCAATCATTGTAGCACGTGCAAAATGAGAAGCGACTGTCTAGGAAGGAGTACTGCAGAAAGGGATCTGGGGTCACAGTGGACCACAAGCTAAATATAATTCAACAGTGTCACACTGTTGCAAAAATACAAATATCATTCTAGGATGCATTAACAGTAGTGTTGTAAACAAGACATGACAAATAATTCTTCTGCTCTAATCCACACTGATTAGGCCTTGTTTGGAGTACTGCGTCCAGTTCTGAGTGTGACATTTCAGGAAAGATGTGGATAAATTGGAGAAGGTCCAGAGAAGAGCAACAAAAATGATTAAAGGTCTAGTGCACATGATGTATGAGGAAAAATTGAAAGTGCTAGATTTGTTTAGTCTGGGAAAGAGAAGACTGACAGGGGACATGATAACAGTTTCCAAGTACCTAAAAAGTCATTACAGGGAGGAGGGAGAAAAATTGTTCTCCTTAACCTCTGAGGATAGGACAAGAAGCAACGGGCTTAAATTGCAGCAAGAGAAGTTTATGTTGGACAGTAGGAAAAACTTCCTAAGTGTCAGACTGATTAAGAGCTGGAATAAATTACCTGGGGAGGCTGTGAAATCTCCATCATTGGTGATTTTTAAGAGCAGGTTAGACAACTGTCAGAAGTCATCTACATCAGGTGTTGGCCGCAAGTGGCCCAATGGCTGGATGCTATGCACCAGGATTAGCCTCTGGTGTGCTCAGGCCACTGGTGCTTTATTTATCTGTGCATCCGCAGATACGGCTATTACCCCCTGTGGCCAATGGGAGCTGCGAGCGGCCGTACCTCTGGATGTGCAAGTAAATAAAGTGCTGGCAGCTCACTAGGGACTAACCCTCGTGAATTGCACTTGACCCAGAGGCTGCTCGTTTTCCATCCTGGTGCTTGGTCCTGCCATGGTTGCAGGGGATTGAACTTGATGACCTCTCTAGATCCCATTCAATTCTATGAGTCTGTGACCTAGCACAGATCTAGCACAGCTCTCCAGTCAGCCCCCAATGTACAGAGATCATGGGGCAATGGCCAGGACATGCCCTTCAAACCTAGGCCCTGCAGAGGTACTGATCAGTATGAGCAGTGTTAATGGCAGCCTGCATCCTTACTGCATGAGAAAAGGATACTGCAGTAAGTGCTAATCTAACCTGACTTCCGGGGGTCCCCTCTGCCTCAGTTTCCCTTTTTTCCTTAATTAGTCAGACCTCTCTCTGTTGGTATTTTCATAGTTACCCTCCCTATTTAGCACTCTGATTTATTAACAAAAAAATTCAAAACACCACACATCTGCCACGCAGCTTTGTGTAAGGGCACAGCCCTTGGTGTCGGGTTCTCCTGAGGCTTGTTCCCAACCATCACCTTTCCTCACTGGCCCCTGCGCCTTTTACATTTGCGCTCCCCTACCCACCTGTGGGGAACCCCTCATGTAGCCTCCTTGATCCACTTTGAGGAGCTCCCACAACTGACCTCAGAATGACCTTGTGCCCCCAAGCAGGCCTGATTCACTGTCATATGCTCCCATTATGTGACCCCTGGACTGAGAGGGAAATCAGACCCAGGTGAGATGGAATCCATCTCTCCCTTAAAGGGCTAGCTCACCCTCTGACTGGCATCAACCTACATGGGCGAGGACAGTCACCAACTGGCCTTACTACAGAGAGGCCATTTTCTCCACTGCAGTCCTGTGCCACTCAAAGAGTTTACCTGTGCAATAAATGGAGTTATTAAGGCTCCCACTCTGGCCATTCCACTGCATGTTCCTAGGCCCAAAGCACGAGTAGCTGTTGGGTAAACCTGCAGACAAAACGTCAATATATTAAACCTCAAACAGGACTTCTCACACTTCACTGCACCTAGCCCCCTTCTGACAACAAACATTATTCCATGAACCCAGCAGGGGGAACTGAAGCCTGAGCCCTGCCCACACTCTGCTGCCCTGGACGGAAGGAGGTGGGGGGAGCAAAGTTGAAATCCAAGTGTTTCAGTTCCACGAGAGGGTCTGTAACGTGAGTCCCACTACCCAGGCTGAGCCTGGGAGTTTGCTCAGGCTTTGGCTTAAGCCCTGGGCCCCAGCAGGTCTAATGCCAGTCCTGCTGACCCCATTAAAATGGGGCTGAAACCCACTTTGGGGTCCTGATCCGCATTTTGAGGCCCACTGGCCTAGGATCCAGCTCTCTTCTTACCTTGCATCTCTTTATCAAAGGGAAAAACTGAATGTGGGGGTCTATAACACTCAGACAACACAATGGCTCAAGAAATGATAGCCTGAATAAGGCCAATTATGAGGTCATAAAATGTAACTGTTTCACTAGGGCCTCATTCCTATTAAATTTTCTTGTTACACAATGACCCTACTCACCTCAGGAGTGTAAACATAAGCAGCCTGAAATCCTCCTGAAATGAAAGCCCTTGCGATGAAGAGCAGCACAGTAAGAACATTTCTGTGAGAATAATGAGAGCAAGGGTTTGTTTTTTTTTCAGTACAGTCTTTATTTGAACTTAGAGACAAGCCTCAATTTAAAAAAAACAATCTGAATTAGTTTTGTTGACCTTCTCCATTTTCTGGACCTTTAATACAAGGCCAGTTAAAAAAAGTCTGTGATCACTACAGACACTTGGGCTTTTCTAAGCATCTGCGTTTTGACAGAACGCTATCAACAGCCAGTGAATTACATGTATAGTCCCAACCTAAAGAGACTGAGAAAAACATACATGAAATATTTGATGTTATAGTAGTCTGTCACTGGGAAAACACAGCTGGAGCACTATTATATGAGTAAATGAGCTCGAAATCAGGCTGTTGGCTTCCTGTGTCAAGGTGTGAAACTGGACACTCTTGGGTATTTATTCATATTGTTAAGACTTATTATTATTATTTATACCGTGCCTGAAAATATTCTAGGAGATCTCTCTTACAAAATAGGCCAGCAATAATGAGGATGCCATTTCAGAGCTCCTCCTCTCAGCCCCAGAGTAGAGAAAGTATTGTGCACAAGTGACATAAGGCTAGAATATTCCAGAAGGCTTAACATTCAGCGAGGCAGGTTTTCCAAAGAGCTCAGCACACTGGCTACGTCTACACTGGCCCCTTCTTCGGAATAGCCATGCTAATTTAGAACTTTGGAATAGGGAAATGCGCGGGGGATTTAAATATCCCCCGCGGGATTTAAATAAAGATGGCCGCCGCTTTTTTTCCGGCTTGGGGAAAAGCCGGAAAAGAGCATTCAGACTGGCGCGATCCTCCGGAATAAAGCCCTATTCCGGAGGATCTCTTATTCCTACTTTCAAAAAGGGACCAGTGTAGACGTAGCCAGTGAGTCCATAGTGGGCACTGAACTCTTGTGAAAATATGGCCACAATGGAAGATGCAGGGTGCTATGCACTTTGGAAAATGTGGCCTCAGTTGTGTGTGCTGAGCTGTCAAAAATTTGGTCCTTAGTTCAGAAAATGGGGCCCCAATTGGCTGCAATGCAAAAATACAGGTTCCTTCCTTCAGTGCAGTAATTTCCTGATTTTGGGGTCAAATGTACCTCTTTTCTAGGCCAAGAACTCAACTTCACCAGTCAGTGCCTGCCCAATAATTGCTCATTCTAATCCGTAACACAGCTTGGACTGCTCTGAACCACTGTCTCACAATTAAAGGTGAATTTCTGTTGCAAATTGCTATGAGTCATTGAGTGGGAGACAGGTCCACAGCAGTGGAGCCCTGTCAGAGGTTCACCATTCATTTGGCAAGGCAGAAACCTAGATAATTAATTGCAAACATTAGAAGTAGCAGCATCTCTACATGTAGCAGTAGCTGAGACCCACTGCACAACACCTGATTTAGAACTTTTTTCAGAGAGCTATTTTTACTTTGATATAAATAATTATCCCCTTTGGTGCATTCCGAATGCTGGACTTTGGAGAAGACAGGCATTCTCTCCTCTTGCTTCTCTTATTTTTCTTTTCTTCTAAACACTTTGTGGAGAAAGACTTAACTTTTTTTTTTGACAAATCAATGTGGTCAATTCTTGGCTCTTAAAACCAACACTTTCAACCAGTTGGATTGAGCATATGGATCATGGCTTAGTATTCACTTTGAGTTACATACCTTCCAAAGCAGAGAAATAACAGAAGACTACAAAATGAGAAGACAAAAAAGGACAGCGCCATGGTTTTTTTACGGCCTAGCCGATCAATAATCCATAGGGTCACCAGAACACCTGTGGGGGAAGAGAAATCAATAGGTGCACCTCTGTCCAATGAGTTCAAATTGAACTGCAGCGCCCAGCAATTATCACACAATGTTATTTGGCTTTTGTGTGACTCTGTTGCAAATGAAAGGAGTCAGACTGACACTCCAAGGGAAGAAGGCTCCATATGGGCACATCTATACTTACCAGAAAATCAATGCTGCAGAGGTCAATCTTCTGGCATTTGATTTAACAGGCCTAATATAGACCCCTAAATCAAATGCTGAGGGCAGCTCCCACTGGTGTCCAGAACTCCTTTTGCGAGAAGTAAGGGAAGCCAACGAGAGCATTTGCTCCTGTTGTCCACCTGCAGTTGGCTTAAGGTAAACCGACTCTAGCTACGCATTTTGCACAGCTGGAGTTGCATACATTAAGCCGTCCTTCCTGGTCTAGTGTTGATCAGGTCTATGTGTAACCCCAACAGGCAGACCCAAATCTGGCACCTCTGGAGCTTAGCATATGAGCCTTTATGGCTTCAGCTAAAATCCAGCTGGTGCTCCATGAAGGCTGTAGAGCAAACTCATTCTCTCACTCTGTAAGTTGTCTAAGTGCTGCTATATAGGACAATGAACCACCCCCAATAGGTTTGTGGGTCACATGTGAACAAAACATGTACAACGCAGGCAGAGTCAGTGTAAGATTCCACAGCCACTGGTCTATTCATGCAAGTCAACTCTAAAATAGAGAGACTGCATCTACAGGTGAAAGGGGAGGTCTAGCCCAGGGTGGGCAATGATTTTTGATGGGGACCACTCCAAGAAATTGGTGAAAGGTCAAAGGCTGCACTCTTGAATAATATTAATGGAGAAGGTGTGGGGATCTGAGATGGAGGATGGGTGCAGAAGGAGGCTTGAGATAAAGGACTAGAGTGCAAGAGGAGATGTGAGATCTGGGATGGAGTTTGGGCATAGGAGGGGGTTGTGACTTGGGGCAGGGGATAAGCGTGCAAGGTCTGGGATGGGGAGGGATGCAGGAGTGGGGGTGCAGGGATCGTCAAATTGAGGACGTAAATACATGGTTGCACAGGTAGTGTTGCAGAGAAGGCTTTGGTTTCTTTGACCATGGGACTCTGTTCCGGGCACAAGGATTGTTAGGAAGACATGGGATCCACCTAACCAAGAGAGGAAGGAGCATCTTCACGGGCAGGTTTGCAAACCTAGTGAGGAGGGCTTTAAACTAGGTTCATTGGGGGACGGTGACCAAAACCCTGAGGGGAGTGGGAAAGTCGGATACCGGGAAGAAATGCAGAGAGGAACGAGCAAGAAAGGAGGACCCCTGATTCGAATGGAGAAGATAGGGAGATCAACTGGTTATCTGAGGTGTTTGTACACTAATGCGAGAAGCCTGAGAAACAAACAGGAAGAACTGGAGGCCCTGGCCCAGTCCCACAAATATGATTTAATTGAGATGACAGAGACTTGGTGGGATGACTCGCATGACTAGCGCGCTGTCATGGAAGGGTATAGACTGTTCAGGAAGAACAGGCAGGGGAGAAAAGGAAGAGGAGAGCACTATGACTGCTCTGAACTCCAGTATAAAGAGGGAGAAAAACCTGTTGAGAGTCTACGGCTTAAGTTTAAAGGAGCAAACAACAGCAGTGATATTGTGGTTGGTGTCTGCTACAGGCCACCAAATCAGGTGGATGAAGTAGATGAGGCTTTCTTCGGACAACTGAGAGAAGCTTCCGGATCGCAGGCCCTGGTTCTCGTGGGGGACTTTAATCCCCCTGACATCTGTTGGGAAACCAATACAGCAATACACAGGCAATCCAGGAAGTTTTTGGAGAATGTTGGGGATAACTTCTTGACACAAGTGCTGAAGGATCCGACCAGGGGCCGTGCGCAGCTTGACCTTCTGCTCACAAACAGGGAGGAACTAATAGGGGAAGTGGAGGTGGGTGACAACCTGGGAAGCAGTGATCATGAGATGGTAGATTTCAGGATCCTGATCAAAGGAAGAAAAGAGAGTAGTAAAATACACACCTTGGACTTCAAAAAAGCAGATTTTTACTCCCTAAGAGACCTGATGGGCAGAATCCCCTGGGATGCTAACATGAAGGGGAAAGGAGTCCAGGACAGCTGGAAGTATTTTAAAGAAGCCTTATTGAAGGCACAGAAAGAAACCATCCCGATGCGTAGCAAGAGAGGCAAACATGATAGGAGACCGGATTGGCTTACAGGGGAAACTCTTGGTGAATTTAAGCACAAAAAGGAAGCTTACTAAAAGTGGAAACTTGGACAAATGACCAGGGAGGGGTTTAAATGTATAGCTCGAGAATGCCAGGGGGTTATCAGGAAGGCGAAAGCACAAATGAAATTGCAACTGGCTAAGGATGTGAAGGATAACAAGAAAGGTTTCTATAGGCATGTTAACAAGAAGAAGGTGATCAGAGAGGGTGAGCGGCCCCTACTGGATGAGGGAGGTAACCTAGTGACAGATGATGTGGGGAAAGCTGAAGTACTCAATGCTTTCTTTGCCTCTGTATTCACGGACAAGGTGAGCTCCCGGACTAATGTGCTAAGTGACGCAAGATGGGATGAAGATCGATAGCCCTTGGTGGGTAAAGAACAGGTTAGGAACTATCTAGAAAAGCTAAACGTACACAAATCCATGGGTCTGGACTTAATGCATCCGAGGGTACTGAGGGAGTTGGCAAATGTCATTGAGGAACCTTTGGCCATTATTTTTGAAAAGTCATGGAGATTGGGAGAAATCCCGGATGATTGGAAAAAGGCAAATGTAGTTCCCATCTTCAAAAAAGGGAAGAAGGACGATCCAGGGAACTACAGGCTGGTCAGTCTTACCTCGGCTCCTGGAAAAATCATGGAAGGGATCCTCAAGGAATCCATTTTGAGGCACTTGGAAAAGAGGAAAGTTATTAGGAATAGTCAGCATGGATTCACAAAGGGAAAGTCGTGCCTGACCAATCTGATTCGCTTCTATGATGAGGTAACTGGCTCGGTGGACATGGGGAAGTCAGTGGATGTTATATACCTTGACTTTAGCAAGGCTTTTGATACAATCTCCCACAATATTCTTGTCAGCAAGTTAAGGGAATGTGGATTGGATAAATGGACAGTAAGATGGACAGAAAGTTGGCTAGAAGGCCGGGCCCAGAGGGTAGTGATCAACGGCTCGATGTCAAGATGGCAGTCGGTTTCTAGTGGAGCGCCCCAAGGTTCGGTTCTAGGACCAGTTTTGTTCAACATCTTTATTAATTACCTAGATTAGGGGATGGACTGCACCCTCAGCAAGTTTGCGGATGACACTAAACTAGGGGGAGAGGTAGATTTGCTTGAGGGCAGAGATAGGGTCCAGAGTGACTTAGACAAATTGGAGGATTGGGCCACAAGAAATCTGATGAGGTTCAACAAGGACAAGTACAGAGTCCTGCACTTGGGATGGAAGAATCCCAAGCATTGTTACAAGCTGGGGACCAACCACTTAAGTAGTAGTTCTGCAGAAAAAAATTTGGGGGTTACAGTGGTTGAGAAGCTGGATATGAGTCAACAATATGCCCTTGTAGCCAAGAAGGCTAATGGCATATTAGGTTGCATTAAGAGGAGCACTGCCAGCAGATCCAGAGATGTCATCATTCCCCTTTATTCGGCTCTTGTGAGGCCACATCTGGAGTGTTGTGTCCAGTTCTGGGCCCCCCACTACAAAAAAGATGTGGACGCATTGGAGAGGGTCCAGTGGAGGGCAACCAAAATGATTAGGGGGCTGGAGCATATGACTTATGAGGAGAGGCTGAGGGACTTGGGTCTGTTTAGTC
Organism: Pelodiscus sinensis; assembly: GCF_049634645.1. Classification (NCBI taxonomy): domain Eukaryota; kingdom Metazoa; phylum Chordata; order Testudines; family Trionychidae; genus Pelodiscus; species Pelodiscus sinensis. The sequence continues at coordinate 36,917,032 of NC_134725.1, forward strand.
TGCAGAAGAGAAGAGTGAGGGGGGATTTGATAGCAGCCTTCAACTTCCTGAAGGGAGGTTCCAAAGAGGATGGAGAGAGTCTGTTCTCAGTAGTGACAGATGGCAGAACAAGGAGCAATGGTCTCAAGTTGTGGTGGGAGAGGTCCAGGTTGAATATTAGGAAAAACTATTTCCCTAGGAGGGTGGTGAAGCACTGGAATGGGTTACCTAGGGAAGTAGTGGAGTCTCCATCCCTAGAAGTGTTTAAGTCTCGGCTTGACAAAGCCCTGGCTGGGTTGATTTAGTTGGGATTGGTCCTGCCCAGAGCAGGGGGCTAGACTTGATGACCTTCTGAGGTCTCTTCCAGCTCTATGGTTCTATGGTTTGGGTTACATGGGGTAGGAGTGCAGGAAGGGGCAGAGTGTTGGAGGGAGGGAAAGTCTGGGGTGTTAGAGGCAGGCTCTGGTTGGGAAACACTTACCTGGATGGCGCTTGGCCAGCAGCCCAGCAGGTTCCTCAGTGAGGGTCCCTATCTTCCGTGCCCCCATAGGCTGCTCAGAGCAGCTGAATACAGGGGACTAGGGATGTAAGTGAGTAGTTGACTAGTTAACCTAGTTGACTACCTGAGCAGCAAATCTGGAGCACTGACTACTTGCTCCCCCCACCCTCCACTTGCTGTCTGTGTGAGAATTAGCGAGGAGCAGGAGAGGAGCCGGTGCTAGGGGATAGGAGAGGCTGCTCTGGCAGCAGCCCTTGTCTGCAGGGATCCCAGTGCAGACCTAGGTTCCTTGCAGACTGGGGCTGCTGGACTCAGCACGAGCTCTTACTGCAATTAAAATGCAGAGGCACTGTGTCCTGGAACAGCCTGAGCCGGGACTGCTCTGTCTCAGCACTAGCCTTCTTCACAAGAGTGCTGTGGGGATGAAGACTTTAAAGATTCTGAGGTGGCTCAGATACCTTGGTAACAATACCTCATAGATGACCACTGTGACAGAGATTTGGTGCGCCCCCAGTGCACACTGGCTCCCGAGGAGCTGGCTACCGGCCACCATGTAACTATGTAACCTATGAAATTTCCAGCAGTTACACAGTTAATCAATTACATGTATTTTAACATCCCTATCCTACCTTAGCAGGAATCTAGAAATGCATTTTGCATGGGCCACCAAACAGCTTTCAAATGGTAACAACTCTCGGCCACTGTCAGCCTGCATTGTATTCTATCTGCAAGGCCATCTGCCACTTTGATCATCCCCAGAATGATCTCATCCCTCATGAAATAATATGGTTCAAACAAGAGAGTCCATTGGGATCCATTAATGCACCTTGTTGTTCCTCGTGTTTCATGCCCATGGCAACAGAACAGCCTAGGCCATGCTGACAGCAGGATGATGAAAGCTATAGCCATATTTAAACATGTTTTTCCTAGGGAAACCATGGTAGGATCCCTCTGATCAGGGTGCACAGGGATTTATTTACTTTATTTGTCTTTGAGAGCTGCACAATAGTTTAACATCCCTTAAATATTCATAGATTAAGGCCAGAAGGACCATTAAATCATCTAGTCTAACCTTCTGGATTTCTCTGCCCATTTCACTTCACCTGTTTTCCTCTGGATTGAAGCCAGAAACTTGTTCTTGCTGAAGCATATTGCCCAGAAAGCCAAGGCATTCAGTCTTGGTCTGAAGATCTCAAGGGAAGGAGAATCTACCCCTCTCTTACTAGTTTGTTCTGTCAACTATCCTTTCTTAAAAAAAAATATTGTGTCTTATTTCTCATGTGAGTTTGGCCTCAGCTCCAGTCACTGCCTTCCTCCACTAGATTGTTATTTATTCCCCTGAAAGGTACCAATAATCAAGTCACCTCCTCTCAAACTTCTTATTGATAAACTGAATCGATGGAGCTCTTTAAGTCTATCATGATAAGACATATTGCTCCAGCCCAGCATGCGGAGACACACCCTCTCCCCCTACCCCACCACAGGCCACAGGTATATGCTAGCAGTCATGTGCAGGGCAAGTAAGCAGGGAGCTGCTCTAGCCTCATGTCACTAGGGGCCCCCAGGCTATTTTAAATTACCTATGGGTGGCAAGCAGGGCTGAGGGACACTCTGGGGAAAGTGCACAGAGTGGCAGGAAGGGCTGGGGGAGAGGGCCTGAACTTTTCTGGAGCAGGGTCTCTGGGCCAGGAATATTCCTGAAGCCAAGTCCATATAACTTGCCCCTAGTATATGTTGTTTAATCCTTGATTACTAATGGACTGGAAAGTTCTTCATCCTCATGTGATACAAGCACACCATCTCACATCTTTCCAAATGCAAAACGAGTATTTAGTGAATGGTGCTTCTGCCTCATCATAAGCAATTTTACGGAACAGCTGTAGCCATGTTATACTATATTTCTCAGTCAAAAGAGCCCAGAGGAATGGTTCTAGAATCCTGCTAACAATGGTGTTAAAATGGGACTGTAATATGGACAGGACCCCACAATCCAACAACAGTCTGTCTGGATCACATAAAAAACTGAATTCAGCCTGTAGTGATCATTTTATCCAAGAGGTCACCAATTTCTCCTTTGATCTCTTTACTGCCTGTCATGGGGCCGACTCACCACCCCGGCACCGCTAGGCAGCAGTCCTGGGAATTAGCTCGCCTGCCTTGCTGGGCACCTCCCTCCAGGTGGTATCTCCCTCCTCCTGTCCATTTGCGGCTTAGCCCTTCCTTCTGGGCTAGCCGGGCCCTGCAGGTCCCCCTGGTGCACTCCCTCTTCAGGTACCCAGGCTCCCCACAGGCCCAACATGTTCGTGACCCCCCTGTTGCCTTTACAGGGGGTGCTCTCCCATTGTCCATATTATCTGCGTGGGGTCTCCCTGATCCAACCCAGTCAGGGCACTCCCTCCTCAGGTGTCCCCTGTGCCCACAGGGAAAACAAGTTCTAGGTCCAGGCACTAGCTCCCAGCTTTTGATGCCTGGTTTACCACAGAGTCCAGGTGCCCACCCTTGCAGCAGCCAGATCAGTCTTTTCTGCTGCTCAGCAAGCTGGGCCACACAGGCCCTCCAATAAACATCCATTTTTCTCCACCCACAGTTTCACTGGTCTCCTCATGTTGCCTGATGGCCAGAGTTCACCAAACTAGTCCCCTTAGTCACAGGGCAGCACGGCCCAATGGCCAGAGTTCCTTGTATCGGGGGGACCACATGTGCCCACATTCTCCACCATATGTCACGGCGTCCTCTTCAGAACACTGCCCTCCAGCAGTGCCTGTTCCTGTCTCTCTGCGTCCCCTTCCGAGGGGGTGTTATTTCCTCCGCTTGTACACCAGGGTCTTCCCTTTATCCCCTTTGCCTCAGGGACCCCCTGCCAGTCTTCATCTAACCCCTGCCTCAGGGGCCAACTGCAGTCTGTAATGGCCACTCATCACTGGCCAAGGGGTGTGTGGACCTGCTGCCCCACCAGGTCTTGCAGCCTGGGAATTTGGTTGGCCAGAGCCTCAGCAGCCCTGCCTTATTTCCCCAGCACTGCTCTACCTCCAAGAAGCCTCCTGCTTCCCCAGCAGTCAGGTCCTTACTGCTCTCTTGCCAAAGCAGCAGTCAGTTCTCCCCTCCTGCCAGGAGTCCTTCATTATATAGCCCCCAGCTGGGCCCTAATTAGGAAGACCTGCCTCAGCTGAGGCTTTGCTCTCAGCCCTTGCTCAGGGCTGGGGTTTGTCCTTTTTAAGGGCCAGTACAAGGCAAGTGCCGTGTCACACTGCCCATTAGCAGTTACATCCCAGAACTGCCCTGGAGGATGGATTTTCTCCCCTGGGGCTATGTCCACACCTCAAGCGTGTTTTTGTGCAAGAAAGTTTACAGTAAAATGACAGAACAGAGGGCCTTTTGCGGTGAAGATATACCTCTTTCTGCGAGGAATAACTCCTTTTTGCACAAGAGTTCTTGTACAAAAAGGTGTGTGTGGACGCTCAACAGGGGATTCTTGTGCAAAAAGAACTATCAGAAAAAGCAGAGGTGCTCTGATGGCCATTCTGTGTATGGCAATCAAAACTTTTTTGCACAAGAGAGTCCATGCAGTATGGACGCTCACTTGCGCAAAAGCACATCACTTTTGTGATGAGCTTTTGAGGTATGGACGCAATTTGGCACAAGAAGTTTTTGCAGAAGATCTCTTCTGCAAAAAACTTCTTGTGCAAAAACTCTGCAGTGTAGACAAAGCCTGGGGGTATGTCTACACTACCCCCCTAGTTCGAAACTAGGGGGGGGTAATGTAGTCATACGGAGTTGCAAATGAAGCCCGGGATTTGAATTTCCCGGGCTTCATTTGCATAAAGCCGGCCGGCGCCATTTTTAAATGCCGGCTAGTTCGGACCCCGTGCCGCGCGGCTACACGTGGCACGGACTAGCTAGTTCGGATTAGGAAGCCTATCTAGTCCGTGCCGCGTGTAGCCACGCGGCACGGGGTCCGAACTAGCCGGCATTTAAAAATGGCGCCGGCCGGCTTTATGCAAATGAAGCCCGGGAAATTCAAATCCCGGGCTTCATTTGCAACTCCGTATGACTACATTACCCCCCCTAGTTCGAACTAGGGGAGTAGTGTAGACATACCCTGGGAGTGCTGACATAGTTCCTTGCTCTAGTATGCTCTGGATCAATGCAGCCTGCATTCACTCACCTGGGAGGACTGCAGCAGTCCAAATCTTGGCAGGCTCCAGATAGAGAGGTCTGAGGCTGATGCACCTTGTTCTTGTAGTAACACACTGAGCCACCTGCTGAGCCAACCTTGTAAGGCACTGATTCAACTGTGCTTGAACACACTGATCGTGTTTCACCAAAGGAACATATGGGGAGGTTTATAAAGTCAGGGCAGAGGCTACCTTGATTCTGTAAACACTGTAATGTGGCAAGTCTGACTGTGGCCATTAAAGCTCCAAGCCATTGCGAACTCCTGTTGCAAGGCTTATTTCATCTAACATGCCTACTGGCTACAATGGAGTGGCATTTACACCAGAGCTGAATTTGTTCCTGAGATTTTAATCTAGAACAGTTATAATTCCCTGAATCACTGCTTTATGATATTTCATCTCAAGCAAATTAATGCCTAGAGATGTAATTGTAGGTCTAATGGAACAATATTCATATTACTTCTTTATGTCACCTGGCTTTCTTGCTCTATTGTCACATTGCTCATTTAAATAGTTGCACATTTAAAAATCTCGGCTCTGATGGTATACAAAGCAGCACACAGAAACGATCAAAGGAAGTAGGTCCACCACTGAGTAAACACCCACGATCCTTACAAATCATTCTGTAAAGTGAATGCCTCCTGCTGCTTCAACAGAAATTCACTGAGTGATAAAATCCTATTGAATTGTTACTCTTCCTCGGAATACAGAGTGGGCGGTTTGGATTGGAGCCATAACCAGACTGGCCACAGTGGCTTCTCAAGATACTTCCCAGACTGCATCCCGTGATGCACTGGTGCTTTTAAAGTCACTTACCTGGGAACTCTGATAAAGTGGTCCAGAGCAGATCGGTGTAGTCTTCTTCTGTCAGATATTCACAGGCCAGGCTGCATTTTGCTTTAACTGCTTTCCTTCTATTGGAAACTGCGGAAGGAGAAAGAAGTAGCATTTATGAAATGTTAAGTAATCTCTTCTCTATTGATCCTCTCCTCCACCTGCTGTGATTCTGGAAACTTGCTGCTGAAATCAGTGGAATGGATATGGCTAGAAGTCAACAGCACCATTGCAGTCAGGTGCACTATTGTATTGGGAACACATAGACCAAAGCCAATCAGTTCCTCAACTGTCTTGCTTCTAGTAGGATGTCACCCTGACCTGCAGACTGATGATTTACACTGCTTTTAAACAGAACAGCCTTCTGTGACCTCAGGCTAGTGATGTTGTCATCTGTGTGTCACTATCTCCACCTATAAAATGGGGATGATAATACCTTATCTACACTCTAGGGCTATGTCTATAGTGCGCTCTCTTGAGCAAGAGATCATGCAAATGAGGCAAAGCGGTGAATATCGCCGTGCCTTATTTGCATACTTAATGAGTTGCCATTTTTGGGCAAGGGGCTCTTGCACAAAAAGGAGCCGTCTATATGGCTCCTTTTTGCGCAAAACCCCCCTCTTTCACAAGAGCTGTTCTGCTTGAAAAAAAGCAGCAGAATGGCTCTTGCTCAAAAGCCCCTTGCGCAAAAATGGTGGCTCATTAAGTATGCAAATGAGGCCCAGCTATATTTACCACTTTGCCTCATTTGCATATTTTCTTGTGCAAGAAAGCGCAGTATAGACGTAGCCTGAGATGTTTGTGAAGGTTAACTCGTTAGGCCACATAAAGAGATTCAAGAAGCATGGATGGAAGATGCTACAGAAAAGCAAAATATTATGATTATTTACACTATGGCCTGAAACAAGATCTTAGACTAGAAGATCCTTGTGGTGCCTTCTAACTCTAGGGTTCTATGATTCTAAGATCCACAGACCAGCACTCCTGTTTCCCTTTTTAAACCAAGCCTCTCTCCTCTTCCTGAGTCTTATTACCAACCCCTTTCATGGTCCTTCCTTTTAAAATATACTGTTAATATCAGTTGTCTACACTATAATGCACTCTATTGCCTTTCCAAAGGTCTTTAACTTTCCTCACATTCACCTACAGCATACAAGACTTTATACTTGTATAGTCCCTTCTATCACAGAATGTTAGTGATTCTTTGTAGCACAAGCAGTAAAGACTTTTTTACTGTACTAGGTGGCTCAAAATTACAGGTGGGGAAATTGAGGCTCAAAATGGTCAAGTGATTTGCCCAATGCCTTACAGCGAATGAATGGCACAGCCAGGAAAAGAACCAGTCATCTTGTTTCATAGACTCATATTTTAACCACTAGACCACACTGTAATCACTAACAACATTTTTCTAGTATCCAAAGTTAGCTTGCTCATGCTATTTCCCAGCTCCTAGGCAAGCCCTAAATTGATACCTTCTCATAGCAATATCCATGCCCTGTGTATAATTTCCCAGCTGCCAGAGTGTGTTCCTTAATTTAGTGTGTTCAGAATACAGTAACACTTTCCCTGAGCGAATCTAATTTTCAAAGAATTTTAAAGGACTTTTTTACAAAAGTAAAACAAGAATAGTAACACAACAAAATGCAACCAAAAAGATGCTGAATTTCTATGCAATATCTTTCCCCTCAGCAGTTCTTTACATTTCAAGTACCTTATGGTAGTTAGCAATTTTCTCTATTTCATACCTAATTAGGCCTGTGAGTGCCAAATCTGGCTAGTCACGTTTATTGAATCACATTTTACTCAGGCAGAACAGATACCTGCCTCTAATAAAACTTCTTTGCAGGCTCCATAGCTATTTTACACCTTAGGTTTGTGGAATCCATCCTGTGTGTGTCCACCATAGAACCCCTGTGCATCGAGCAGCAAACAGGGTATTGTAACTGACCCATGTTCAAAATGAACAAACTCTTAATGTTTCCTAATGTGAGCAATAAAAATGGTGACCCTTTCCAAACCATTAGCAGAAACTATTTCAATAAAAAGAATCCCACCTTTTCTCTCTCATCTGCACGGCATATTTATGTAACCCACACACCTAGTGGGTGTAGATCACTGTCCCATGAAGTGGCACTTAGACCATACAGAGAGAAAAAGAGTATCCTTGACAGCCTTAGTTGACATCCAGTTGGTTTTTAGCTCAAGCGATAGACTTGTGCACTAAGCTCCAGAGAGCCCAGGTTCCATTCTGCCTGTTAGTGATTCATTTAGAAAGAGGAAAAGAGCTAATACTCACTGCTGCAGATATCTCCTGCTTGAAAGAGCTCTGTAGTTAGTAAAACTAATCCATAATAAGAAAAGGCATTGGAAAACCTGTGAGGAAGATGAGAGAGGAAGTCTGAGATGGTTGCACACACAATAAGCATTGTGAATCAAAATGGAACCTAATGGAAGCAATGGACTTCCATTAAATACTTTCTTAAAGTATGGTTCCTACTGGCATCCAGAAAATTAATAAGCCACTGAATCTTGAGTGAATGTTATTTATTGGTTTAAGAAATTACAGTATAATGCAGGTTTGAGGGAAGTGAGATTTGCTCCTTTTTAGTGCTACATCCATTGAAAACCATACATAAGCAAGCTGACATTGAACAGTTTGTATTTCCTCTTACCATATAAACCAAAGCAACAATGTTGTCAACCTAAACTGGGGTGTGAAAAGGTCTCTTATTTTGCCACGGTCTTCCTGTTTTGAAACAAACAAAAATACAGCTGTTGGATTTTGATTCTATTTAAAATTGACGTCATGTCATAAACAGTCAGAGGAAATTTGATTGCATGGAATCATGACACTTGCACTCTTATGTCGGGCCATTCGATACATATTACATAGCTTAGGGCCATAGTCCCTTCAGGTGTCTTCAGGAATACAAGACGAGGAAAGGAGCCACAATCTGGCTGCAGCTGCCAAGTTAAGAATTTCCCTGCCAGTGGGAATTCTCAGCTGGTGTGAAGTTATTAGAGCTGGCTGATACCACCCAAGCACAGGGGGAGAACGAGATAGTGTCAGCATGGAGAATGTGTAGAGAGGGACTTGGCTCTATTATACCAATTCACAGCTGGTGTATAATCTCTTAAGGATAACAGCAAGCTGCTGTAAATTAGAACAACCTCTAGGGAGCTCTAATTTAGGCTGGGGCTAAGGCCAGTTTGAGAGCCATAAGCAGTTCCGTGGTGATTCTCCTCCCTGTCTCCTGTGCAGGAAGAGTCTTAGAACAGGACAGCATCTGACCCATGCTCTTGTGGTTTAGGAAAAAAAAAAACATTTTGCAACCTCATCCTTTAAAAAAAAAAAAAAAAAAAGCAAGCAAAGCCTTTCTTCATTTTCCAGCAGGAGAACTTTGGCTTGCCCAAGAATTTCTGCAGGACAAAGAGGCAAGCCAGCCTGTGCAGAATGTCTCCAAAATCTGGAAGTTCTTTGGAGCTTGGGGTTGTTCTATTATAGAAACAGAGGATAGCTGCAAAATTCAGAATCAACCTGGAATCCAAAATTCCACATATAGTTCAGGGCTGTTGAGGTCTGGGGTTCTGCTTTGCACCTTTCAGTATTAGTATAAAGAGGACCAAAAATGAGCATAAATGTAATTTATGCCCATTTTACAGCCTCTTTACATTGCCATCATTTTTAATATGTCAGAATATAAATCACCTGTCTGGAAATGATTAATTTTCCCAGAGGCATTGGAGATCCATTTTCAGCTGCTATCCGCTTCAAAGTGGCAAGAGCCTTTTCTTGGTTTCCAGATAACACATCATATCTTGCACTTTCTGGCAGCCACTATAAAAGCAAAGTAGAGCAGGCACAATATTGTCAAAGACAGGACAATAAACTGACTGAGGCAGATGTGAGCAGTCCCAGTGAGAATGAGACTGCTTGCAGAGACACCCATGATGAATTACAAAATGGTCTTTCTACCTATGAATTTCTCCAACAGAGTTTAAGAAATTCCATATGTTATTTTCATCATAATATCAGGCATTCATCCCCAAACCTATCCTACAAAGGTCTCCTCCATTGCTTACTTTTTATTCTTGAAAAATGTTACTATATCTTTGGAATTTTTGGCATTACATTCACAGCAGGAATGGTAAAACAGTCAATAGGTTAGCAGGAATCTGAAAATATTCAAAACTGTCAATTTTTAAACCTTTTTCAATACATAAGATTTTAAACACCCATGTAATCATCTGGGGAGATTACTGAAAAAGAATGACAATGTCTAAAAAATAACAACTGCACAGTCAAATTTTTACTCAGGAGTCTCAGAGGGGTGGCCATGTTAGTCTGTATCTGTAAAAAAAATGAAGAGTCCCGTGGCACCTTACAGACTGAGGCCATATCTACACTAGGAAACTATTTAGAAACTATTTAGTTTGACTTAATTCCCAATTTTACAAATTCGAACTAGCGTGTCCTCACTACAGGGAAGCCTTGAAATTAATCTGAGGCAGGCTCTGTTAATGTGGATGCACTACCATCGACTTAGAGCCCCAGGAAGCATTGGGGAGTAATTAGTTCGAATTACTCTGGGAGGTAGTTATTTTGAAATAGCAGCACTACAGTGTCCACACTACCGCTATTTCAAAATAACTATTTTAGAATTAGCATTACTCCTGAGGAAAAGTAGTATAGATTTTGAATTCCACAGCCCATTACTTCGAAATAACAGGCGTGGTAGTGCAGACACTCTGCTTATAAATTCGCCCGTGGGGGGTTATTTTGAAATAAATCCTAGTATAGACCAGGGCTAACAGATTTATTTGAGCATAAGCTTTTGAGGGTAAAAACGACTTCATCCAATGCATCTGCAATCTCTCAGACACATCTGATGATGTGGTTTTTACCCAATAAATCTGTTAGTCTTTAAGGTGCCACAGTACTACTCATTTTTTCAGACAGCAGTGTATGAGCACCAAGAGTTTTTACTGAAAAACAGATTAGGTGGAAGTTGTGATTTGCAGTAAAATTATTTAAGAGTCCCAAGACGAATCAGAAAATAACTGATTTTAATATGACTAAAAGGTTGATTCCACTGTATTTGACTGAAACAACGGGAGTAAATGGGAGAGAGAATTCCAATTTGGACTTGTTTCACAAAACTCCCAACTACTAGTTTTCTACAGCAGGGCATCAGATGATAAGCATTACATCATCAGAACGACTTTCATTGAGAACCTTCCTATTACAGTAAACTTCTGATAATCCGGCACCTTTAGGACCCAGGGGGTGCCGGACTATCAGATATGCAGGACTATCAGAAGGGGGGGCTATGAGGGATCTGGGGTGGGGTGGGGTGGGAGGGATGCCACCCCAGACCCCTCATAGCCCCCCCCCTTCCGACAGTCTGGCTCTGCCGCAGGCGTCCCTGATTCAGCCGCTGCTGGTCAGTTTCAGCAGAGCAGCTGGGGTGCTGCCGGGTTGGTTCGGTAGCGCCGCCCCTCGGCGCTATGGGACCAACCCGGCAGCCCTCCAGCTGCTCTCCCCCAGGCGTCCCCAAGAGCAGCTGGGGTGCTGCCGGGTTGGTCCCACAGCACCGAGGGGCAGCGCTATGGGACCAACCGGCAGCACCCCAGCTGCTCTGCTCCCAGCTTCCCCGATTCAGCTGCTGGTCAGTTTCAGTAGCGGCTGAATCAGGAAGCCAGGCGCAGAGCTGCTCCAATTGTCCGGCAGCCGGAGCACTTCCGGGTTCTTGATGGTGCCAGACCATCAGGAGTGCCAGAGCATTGGATGCTGGACCAATGGAGTTTTACTATACTAGCTGTTGAAACAGGATAATTTGAAGTACCATCATTTACATCATAATTTCAGATTTATTAACAGAGTGCCAGAATTCCACTCAATCAGGCTCCATAATAACTATATTTTTACAGTGAAATATTAGATTTGCATGCTGCATAAACATCTCTCCCATAAAGAATACCTACAAAACACAAGATGGCAAACAGCAAGAGTGGAACAGCAGAAAGAATGAGCAGCCAGCGCCAGCCAAGTGTCGGCATCACAAACACTGCAAGAAGGACTTCAAATACAGTCCCAATGGCCCAAAAGACCTGCAAAACCAAAACCAAAACCAAAAAAGAAAAAAAAAGGAAATGGTTATAAGGATAAAAGAATTCTGAGTTGCATGACTGATAACAGCACAAAAGGTAAAAAGGAGAAGGAATATTTTTATGAATGTTCTTTTCAACCTGAAGTTCTAAAGTCACAGAATCACAAGGTTAGAAGAAACAGGAAGGGTCATCTAGTCTACCTCCTTGCCAAAATAGAGAATTTGTTGTTGTAAATTCTGTACTATAGAGACCGGCGGAGAATCATGGAGGCTACATGTACAATGTGCACAGATGTAAACCAAAAGAAATCTCGCCATTTGTCCATGGGACTTTTCCTCATGCTCCACCAGCTCAGTTCTGAAAACCTATCACCAATGTACTCTAGAAACCTATGTTTAAATATTGATAAATAAACTGGTGTCAGAAGCAGCTTCTTATATAAAATAACCTCCTGTTTCATATGTGGAAGAGCTTTACTATATCTGTGTGCCTTTTGTCTTCAGACTTTGCCCATACCTCACCCTCTGTACCATGCTTTTCGTAAGATGCTATTCCATTCTAAAATTCAGGTAACTGAAATCTTTGAGTAAGGGGAAAAAAGATTTCATATGAGGGACATTTTATGCTATTAAGGCTGGTAGTTTCACCTTCAGTAAGATCAATGTGCTGCATTTGTTACAGAAGACCTGCAGACAGGTAAATAATGAATCAGACTTAATTTGTGGATAATAGGCCTAATTCTGCTGTGATTTTCAAATACTGCTTCAATAATGCCATATGACGATAGAATTTGGCCTTATATTTCATATCACATACAGTTACCTCAAAAGTGCTGCAAACTCATTATGGTGTGAATGATTAAGACATGAGTCTAGATCCATTCAGTTGATACCCAGACATAATAAACTTTCCTAGGATAATAATAATCTATTTCTAAGTATAATTCTTATAAACAGCAGTGAGATCTAAAATCCTGTTCTCCTTACAAAGGTAAAATCATCAAAATCAACAAAAGATTTCCTGCAAAAGAAGGAAAGAATTGAGACTCTTATTATTAAGGCCAGAGCTTTCTGGGTGCACCTACACAGCACACTAAACTTGAAATAAAATACATAGTTTGTGTATCTTATTTAGAATCTCTTTCAAAACAGCTTATTTGAAATTTGGCGCCTCTACACAGTGCCAAATTTCAAAATAATGCACTATTTCATGCCATCCCTTATCCCTAGTGCAACAAGGTTTACACAGGGATATCAACACGGCATCCCGTTATTTCGAAAAATATTTCAAAATAACCTCTGGTATCCCAAAATATCCATGTAGTGTAGACGTACTCTCTCTCATGAAACCTATCCAGATCCATCTGATATTTTCTTCCCTTTGATTTTTAGTTCCCTCAAAGGCTAATTTCCTTTTCCTGATAACTACCTAGTCAATTCTTAGGATATATTTCAGATTCCACCAGGTGATCACAGAGATCCAGAATGCTCAGAACTAGCCTTACCAAGACAAGGAAAGAGAATACCAGCACCATGAAAGAGTTGCATATCTACTGAACTCTAACACTGAGTGAAGATCAGGCAGTGAAAACTAATTATAGGCAGCAATTATATTAAGATTAATTTTGCTTAAAGGCTATTTGAATTAAGGGACGACCAGATTTAACAGAGACAGCCCTTTCAAAGCCTCTGAGTACAGACCAAGTAACAGCTTGCTCTTCTGGAGGCAGTCCTATTTTTTTTCCATTTTAACACCTTATAGGCTAAATGCAGCACTCTCTGACACTGGTATAGAGAGCTGCATTCAGCCATCTATTCGTTGTAGCCGGTTTTGAATTTTCTACGGTCAGTGGGATTGAATGGACACAATATGCAGCTAATTTGGCCCTCTAAATCTAAGGACCAAGTACACTTGGCTATATTGCTTACCTCTATTAATAAAATGCATTTTGCTCTGGCTTTCATTGGAAGGAATTCTGCATATAAGGTCACTCTGTAAAGACAAACATTGAGAAAAATGTCATGTTAGCACAGTGAGTTATGTTCAGGCATTTGATTTGATTCCTCTTTAAAAATGCCAATCACCATAGTGACAACACAAAAACCCTTCCCAGCCCACACTGCCAGCAGTAGTACAGACATTGGATCAGTCTTTTCTCATTCACACAGAAGTGAAAGTAAGCGGGTGCGTCCTGGTGGGCAGCTCCAGCAAAAGCCAGCAGGGAGCTATTTAAAGAGCTGGCAGGGGCCGGAGCTGCAATAGGATAGTATCTGTAAGAAATTTTAAGTTACTTTTACCTCTGTGTTTACACCAAAACAATCTTATTTACTTGAATGTGGATTGCAGATGAGCAATGGAGGAGAGAATTTGATGCTGTTTGTTGCTTTGTAACCTCACTCAAACCTGCTATATCTAGCAGCAGATCTTAGTGTGTAATTTGCTCACAGCTCTGGTCTGGACAGGAATTTACACAGTGGGATTCAATGCATGACTCCTGCAGTTGCTTGATAGACTATTTCCCCAGTACTTAACAATTTACTAGGAGAATTTCACAGTTACTAAGTTTCAGTCCTCCAAGAGATGAAAACCCTGAAGCTGTAATTGTTATTGCTCATATAAAATCATTTGCATTCTTTTATTAAGTGTGATTTTAAAAAATTGACTTGATTCTCTGCAATGCTTTTGTACCCTATTGTGCCAACACATCTGAATGGCAACTTTGCAGTGTGTGTGTTTCCTGAGGATTAATGCAAGGAACAGGAGCCAATCAAAAGTTTATTTTGTCTGTTTCAAACAGTCCATTAGGATTTGTGTTTCTGTGCTCTGACATATTAGCATTCCATTGACTTGCGGCCGGCCTCCGTTTCTGCTTCTGAAACTCCTTAAGGGTCTAACCCTGCTACCCTTTGAAATCATGACAAAACTCCTGCTGATTTCAGAAGTGCAGTTCTGAGCTCTCCATGACTTCATAGAGCTCAGTTAATCAATGGATAGCACTGCAAATAATATCATATTAAATTAGTGATTAAAAATAGGAGAACTTAATCATGTGTAATGAAATGCAGAGCATTCTCCATGTAATGTAATAGAGTACAGTGATTACAGTTGTGTGGGTTGTTCTTTTTAATGGAATGCTCTGCATCTCCTATTTCCGTATCTGTGGGATGCTGTGAATGCTAATAATTATGTTCTATTCAGTGTCACAGAGTATCCTATAGTAAGGTTCCCTGGGGGGCCACAGATTCCTATATATAGCTTCTACATACGCAGCTAAATGAGCTCCTACATGTAATAGATTCATTTGTAATTGTACAAAGCATTATTTTAAATATCATCTTTCCCAAAAACTCTGTCCAAAAATGAATTACAGAATGCAATAATACAATCACAATACTCTACAGAATAATTGGCACTACAGAAGTTCTGCCTCTTACATGCACTACTGCCCACTGGACTCTCTTACAATTAGAGCCAGACACAGTAGCTCAGGAGATCTGGGCTCTATTCTGACATCTGTAACTGGCTTGCTTTGTGACCCTTGGCAAGCCATGTAACTTCTCTGTGCCTTTGTTTCTTCTGTAAAATGACATTAATTTAGATTTATCTATTAATAAATGTTTGTAATGCAAAGCATTAACTCTGATGCATTTTTTCTTTTGCTCTTCTGCCCCATTTTAATAACGTGTATTGAGAAATGTGTGGCAGAATCCGGCTCATGCTTTATAAACATCTGGCAGGTTAATGACTATTTTAGTTTACATACATAGTTCACATAGTTTACTCTCGTTTGTAGTCTTACTGGAGTGAGGCGAAAGAGCAATGGAATAGGTACTAATAGTATTACAGAAGCATATCATAGCTGTGACCCCTTTGTCTGGATTTGTGGGAATGGTACTAGAAAAGCTTCAGCTATTGCAGGATATTGACTCACCCCATAAACAAATCCATGAGCATCTGTCTAAGTCAGGCTTCCCTGTCTATTCTGCTCCATCTGCTTGTAGGAAGCACAACTCCTGTGATTAGCACTTCACTTCTTCTATGTAAAAGCACCAAAATAAGAAGCTGATCTCTATCAGCTGCTTTAAAGTTTCATGCCTTAGATCTGCAGACTGAATATCAATAGCTAACTGCCTTAGTTTAGTACAGGAAAATCCAATAGAATTTATATGTAAAGCCTCTGACCATATTCAATTCAGACACTCAGGGTGTGTCTAGACTACATGATAGCTAACATGCTCTTCTGAACAAACTGAGGGTACATCTAGACTACATGGCTCCATCGACAGAGCCATGTAGATGAGGCAGGACGACAAAGGGAAATGAAGCGGTGATTTAAATAATCGCTGCTTCATTTAAATCAAACTGGCCGCCGTGCTGTGCCGATCAGCTGCTTGTCGGCACAGCGCGGCAGTCTAGACGGGGATCTGCCGACCCCAGAACCCTTTGTCAGAAGATCCTTTACAGAATCTGGGGTCGGCAGATCCCCATCTAGACTGCCGTGCTGTGCCGACAAGCAGCTGATCGGCACAGCACGGCGGCCAGTTTGATTTAAATGAAGCAGCGATTATTTAAATCGCCGCTTCATTTCCCTTTGTTGAGTAAAGTAATCTACATGGCTTTGTCGATGGAGCCATGTAGTCTAGCCGTACCCTCAGTTTGTTCAGAAGAGCATGTTAGCTATCAGGGTCTAATCGCTGTCTCACAGAAAACCTGTGCATTTCAAAAGCCTTCCTAGAGTTGAATACATCAGTGCTAACCTTTTTGGAACAACTTAGGAACAGAAGGCACCTGAATTGAGTGACATTCACAATTCCACAGGAACATTTATTTCAGTGTTACAAGACATGAAAAGGGAAATATTTTGCAACGGGAATATTTACTTACGACTGAGGTACTCCTCCAATCCCAAAGCCCACCAGTCCCCTGAGCACAAGGATCCAACTGTACACTGGTGCAAAACCACTGAGGATCCCATAGTACAGGGTCCAGAACACGCTGATTTTTAACCCCTGCATTTAACAAACAACAGAAAAAGGATGATGCCGTAACACAAATTAGAAAATGACAGACTAACACTCAGATCTCCTAAGTTAGGAAGCCAGATAGCACTCTATGAGGATAGTTTTGTGAACCCGGGAGCCAAGGGTTTCATAAAGTTAGGCTCAAAATAGTTAAAGGAGACTTCACAACTATATGTACAAATGTTGCATGCTAGTGGCCCTAATTAAGCACAAAGCCCTATAGTTCGTGCAAGCAAATAAGTATGCTATAAGTGTGTTCAATTACCATGTGCTTTAATGAGCTGCTGAACCTGAGCCCAGAATTTCATAAAGACTTTCTCTAAAGAAAACATGCTTAACTTTATAACACAGTCAGGCAGTTATTTTCTTCGCTCTTTATTTTTCTAACCTCTCATTTACTACTCCAATCCTGTTGCTCTCACTGAGAGCAGAAACTGAGCTAGCTTGGGAGTGCTTGATTCTTGTGCAAGTATGTGGATTATGCAAATAAGCAATGTTATGCACTCTAGTGGAGTGCACAGTACCTGTGTTATAATGGCCCCTATTCCAATAAAAATTGGAGGCTTACAGTTTTTCTGCCATATTGGTCTGAAATGTTTCCCCAGAGTGTAGAGCTGAACATCATTCCCACAAACACCACCTGTGGAAAATCAGAAATAGTTTTCCTCTTAACATCACATGTACATTTCCAGGGAACAGCTCAAAAGAGAAAGCTGCACAACTTTACAATCAGACCAAAAAATTGAAACACTCATTGTCACCACTGTATTACGCTCAGATGCTTGAGGGTCCAGTTTTTATAAAGGAGATTTATATAAAAAATGGGACTTTCAAAAGCACTCAACATTGGACTAACTCCACACTTATGGATGGCAATGCAAGTTTCACTATTGACTTCAATAGGACCAGCAATGTTAAGTTTTGACACAATGACTAGTTTGTATAAATTGCTGATAAATGGAAGGTCATTAAGGCCCTGTGCACAGAGCTAATCTGTGACTGGCATTTCAACGTGCAGGCTAGTATACATGCTAGTATTCATCTGAGGCTCGATTCTGCAAGATGCTAATTATTCTGGCTCAAATCCTGTTAAGCACTGAAGCATATGTTCATTTTAAGTGCATGAGCAGTCCTATTAACTGCAATGAGGCTAATGACATGTTTAAAAATAAACATTTGCTTAAGCTTTGTATAGGATCAGGCTACAGTGCTCAGTACCTTGCAGCTTTGAGCTTCTCTGAATACTGGGTGATACTGGGTATGTCTCCTCTCTAGCCTCTGATCAACAGTTTCATCAGCAATTTGTGTGAGATTTGGTCTCACAGGTGATGTAACTGTCCTTGACTGGAGACATAATTAGAATTTACAACTCCAGAGATATTGTTAAAGAAAAAACTGTACCTTTAATAATAGTGATACTACAGGAAATATAGCATACATCACAAATAAAAATACTCCCCCACTGACATTAATGACAAAAACTGCCAAGTTTCACTCATGGATCAGATCTTGCAGTTTTTATATGGCCAAAAATCCCACTGAAGACAATGGAAGTTTTGTCTAAAAAGGCACTGCAGCCTATGCAAGAAAGGGTCCACTTACCATCCATTTACCAGCTTTCATCAAACATTTGAGGTTACTCCATCCTTTAGATCAGTGATGGGCAATCTAGGCTAGTGAGTGAGTTGCATGTGTGGCCTCCTTCATCTCAATAGGCCGCAAGATTGTTGTAACCAAGATGATCTCCCAGGATAGGGTAGTTTTGCTACCTAGAATTTGCAGAGTGTGACAACTGAACCATAGCAGTGCTTTGATTGGATGCAGAGGGAGTATATGGCTCTCAAATGTGTGCAATCAGCACGTACATCATTTCACATGTCCTTGATTTAAGCACATGTCAATTTAACAATACCAATAGGGGAAAAAATTAAGCAGATGAAAACCAGCAGACTATGTCAACCCTGTGCATGGGCAAGAGAAAACGAAATGAACATAGAACCCCAATGGGCCGTATTGGGTTACGAGACATAGAACCCCAAAAGGCCGCATTTGCTTGGGCCACAGGTTACCCACCACTGCTTTAGATATCTGACAAAACTGCTATGCTGAAATGCTGGCTATGGTCCTCATTTAGTTGGAGTGTTTTGATTTCACTTAGGTGAAAGGCATGATGTTTACACTCGCTATTTGGTTAAAATGTATATATCATATTTACAAATTTGTGCAATCTCAGCACTGTCCAAAACATTATCAGAGGCCATTGGAGCAAGAAATGTAATGGGAATTTGGGAGTTAAGCTGTAAACCACAAAGAAACAACAATTGTACGTAGCAGGGATTCACACCCGTCCACGTCCTACACACAGATTTTCTCTTCTCTAAAGCACATCTACATTTCCAGCACTGTTGCACCACTCTCTGAGGGCTATACTTTCAGGGGTTCGTGGAGAGCCCAGCACAAACAGCAAAATCCACTTCACCCCAGGGCTCCCAGTATTTCCATGTACAAAGGAGCATAGACTTTCCCAACAAAGTAAGAAAAAAGGTTCTCTGAAAAGATTATCAAAATTTATACAAACCTTTTCTGTGAGCCAACGTGGGGGGAGGGTGTCTGAGTTTGGGGATGAGCCTGGGTGAATATATAGGTTGGGCTGGAAATTACATGTAATGGAAACCCCCACAAGTCAAAATCTGAATTTCTGGTTGAGTTTCATATGATCAAATTCTGTCTCTTAAAGAAAGGCTCTTACAACACAAATGAGCCAAAGTCAGATAAATCCATACTAATCTAGTCCCCACCCCTCTGTAAAGGCATGAGCAGATTTTACATGATGATATAAACTAAAGTGTCTGAACAGCAATGAGTAGAAACACCTTACAGAATACAGGAGCTGTCAGCTATTTTTCCTACCGATGTAAGCAATGCAACCTGCCAGCTTGGTAATCGCCACTCACAATGAAGCTGAGGTGCTAGGATACTTAGAATCATCATTTCCATTGCATCTGCCATCTAGAAGGGCAATAAAGAAAAAAATTATGACTGCCTGAGTATTATTGTAATCACAGCCAATTATAATTCTTTTTTAAAGTCACCGCCTCCCTGCTGAAGCCACTCCTGTGATGGAGGCAAAACATGGCAGTCCAGTTTGAAAGACAGCTATTGCATTGCAGATTTAAATAGTGCAGTGAAATAAACAATATATTTTCTGAGCATTAACTTTGCATGGGGGTATGAGCACTTTAAAACTCATTTCTCTTTGCCCCCACAGACTTGGGATGGTCTGCTACGTTAAACTAGCTAAGCCTACAAAATATCAGATTTTTAGTAGGTAGGATTCAAAGAGCCAAACTCAGAAGTGGTGCATAAAATGGTTGTTTTAACTCCTTTTTCTGGTTACTTAGCAAGAGTTGTTCCAACTTTAGACTTCCTTTAAACCAGACTTAGTTAAACCTACTTATTGCCATATAATTTACACACTTACATATATCACCTCTGGATTTGGTCCAAATATTTTGGGAAAACATCTATGGGCCAAAATCTACCTCAGTTATTCACTGGGATTATAATCATGGCAGACTGTAATTCTATATAGTGATAGCCGTGTACAAAGATAGCTTCCCCAATTATCACCTCTAATATCATTAGCTCACAGACATCTACCTCCCTCCCCTTCCCCTCCCCCCGCATCCCCGTTCGGTTCTGAAATTTGATTTGTCCTTTTCATATGTGTTCATTTTTTTTAATTGTATCCTTTGGTATATATGGTTGTGACTATTTTCTTCCACTTTTTGATCTGAGGAAGTGGGTCTGGCCCACGAAAGCTCATCATCTAATAAACCATCTTGTTAGTCTTTAAAGTCCTACATAGTCCTGTATTTTGTAATCCTATATGTGGGCAGTAACTAGAAAATGAAGGCTCTAGATATGTGTGGCCTAAAATATTACAGAGAAGGGATCTTACAGGTCTTTATACATAAAAATTGACATTTGTAGAAGAGAATCATTACTTGGTCTAGATGCCAACCCCTAGAAGCACTGAGAGTGGGGTGCAACAGGAATATATACAGCTATCAGGAAAACCTCGTTAATAATGAATTTATAGAGAATATAGAACACTTTGCCTAATATAAATATGATAAAAATCTCTAGCTTGTTTTTAAGGAAAAGTAAGATCAATTTACTACAGGTTTAATTTGGGACCCTTCCTACCTGAAGCAAAGTTTTGGAGTACAGGATCCAAATGGTTCCATCTAGCCCTGTCTTCTAGAAAAAGCCTAATCAGCTTTCTTGTCATATTCTAGTTCTGATTCTGGTAATTGTTAACATTTCAGGCACTAGTCTTTGCTCATTACATGTTTGTTTGCTTTCCCCTAGACCATAAACATAACATGTGCATTTCAGTGTATGACATGGATTCCTGGAGAGGCTGATCATGTCATTGCCCTTGGCAACAGTTACTTGCCCATGCTAATCCAGTAAGAACAGAGAGCTTCCACTGGAATTTCCCAAATCCGATGGCTTCCACCGCATCTTCCACCATAAAAGTATCTAGAAAAGAATCAACAATTCTGGTTCAGGACTGCATTCCTTTCCCTCCCAGAAGAGCCATACACGACAGCTATTTAAATCACAGCTAATAAAAATGATAGTGTAATATTAGTGTAGTGGGCTAAATCCTCAGGGCTTTATACAGTAGTTTTATACAAATCAGTGTAGCCCTGTTGACTTTGGAGGAAATTCAATGATTTGTACCATCTAGACTGAGAGCTGATGTTAGGCTAAGGGGTCGCTTCACCCACCACTGAAATGCAGCCATCTTTGAAGTGAAGTACAGCAATTGTTTAACAGCACACAGCAATACCAAACAAGAGGAGAGGAAATGATGGATATTTTATCCAATTAAAATTACAGAGGGAATCTAGGGAGGCAGAATTTAATGGTTTGAGATGAGAGCTTGTCCAGGACACATGGACGATCACTGATACTGTTTTTAAAAATGCCTATAGAATTCTGAATCTTGCAAATGGCCATGTATTGAATTTGGACCCCAATTTATATCTCATCTGAAGCATCTCAAACATCTCGGCTGTGTCTAGACTGGCCAGTTTTTCTGGAAAATCATCCACTTTTCTGGAAAAACTTGCCAGCTGTCTACACTGGCCGCTTGAATTTCCGCAAAAGCACTGACTTCCTACTGCTGCTCCCGTTCGGGCAAAAGTCCCTTTTGCGCAAAACTTTTGTGCAAAGGGACCAGTGTAGACAGCTGAGATTTGTTTTCCGCAAAAAAGCCCCGATTGCGAAAATGGTGATCAGAGCTTTTTTGCGCAAAAGCGCATCTAGATTGGCCACAAATGCTTTTCCGCAAAAAGTACTTTTGCGGAAAAGCGTCCGTACCAATCTAGACGCGCTTTTCTGAAAATGCTTTTAACGGAAAACTAGACGTAGCCCTCACGTTTACTATCTTGGACATTACAAACCACATCTGTCTGAAATTTAGAAAAAAGATGTCAATATACATATGTTTTTAATTTTGAAGTGGCTGAAATCAGTTTAAGTCTCAAAGTTTTTCCAGTACCAACTATCACTAAATACAAAGCCAACTTCCCCATTAAAATGTTCTCATTACAGAAAAAGTAAAACTTCAGCTAATCTCATAATACGTTGCTGGAAGTCAAGTCCCAAATAAGCCAGTGCTGAGATTTTTCAGAAAGTCAGTATGTGGTTTCACATCCAATCATTTGAGAAACATGGTGTTGAATTATGTGGTATGTCTCTTCAGTGCTTTCAAGCTTCTCTTTAGGGCTATCACTAACAGAAACTCTCTCCATATTAGTGCATGTCCTAGATCTTTCCTGATATGCTGAGCTCTTTGCAGAGATTCACCGAAGTCTGGATATTATTTTGGGAAAAAGCTTAAAAACAAGTGGTCCTGTAGCATCTTAGGGCACATCTACCCAGCAGGGCAAAAGTCCAGTTAAGATATGCAACTTCAGCTACATCAACTGCGTAGCTGAAGTTGAAATACAGCCTGTCTCTGACTTATGAACCAGTTACGGACCAAGCAATTGGTCGTACCTCGGTTTGTTCATAAGTCGGACCCCATTCAGTTACACACGAACACGCTGTTCGTAAGCACGGATCATGTTCATAACTCGGGGTCCGCCATTTACAACACTTTTGGTCATAACTGCGAACGGTCATAAGTCGACCATTCGCAACTTGGGGACCGGCTGTAGTTAATTCAGCTTTGGCGCTGTCCATGCAGCAGGAAATCAAAGGAAGAACACTCTTCCTTTGACTTCTCTTACTATTCATAAAATGAGGGTTATAGGTTATAAGAAGTCCTCCAGCTCACCATTATTTCAAAATAATGGCTTTCTGTATAGACATGAATTTTGTTATTTCAAAAAAATCAGTTATTCCAAAATAAGCTGAGGTGTAGATGTACCTTATGAGACTAACTAAGGTGCTACAGGACCACTCATTTTTTCTTAAGATTTTTTTTTAAGTTACAGACTAACATGGCTACCCCTCGAAGGGCACATCTAAACTATGGGGTTTTTTTCGAAAGAGAATCTTTTGAAAGTGAAAATAGTCTGGATGAGGGCTTTTTGGGGAAAAAAACCCTTTTCAACAAAACTGCATAAGCCTCCTTTTTTAAGGAAGAGCGGCTTTTTCGAAAAAGGGTTTTTTCAGAAAAAAAACGTGTCCAGACTACTTTCACTTTCGAAATATCTTCTTTCAAAAGTAAGATCAAAAGTAGATATGCAAATTTCAGCAGAATTTGCATATCCTCTTTCGAAAATTCTACATAGTCTAGACATAACCTCAGACTATTTTGGGAAAGTTAAAGTACAATGAATAAATAGTAGGGCACAACTGTGCTAAAGAGAAAATGCACAGTGAGCCAGAAACCTCCAAATAAAGTACTCTAAAGTGGGAAGGCGTATCACATTATAATTCCATCCTGCTTCTTCCACCATCACTGAATAAGAAGAAACAAAAATGGGAACAGAAACCCATACTATACACCCAAGTGATATACTGGCTTCAAATTACATCAGCCGTGTAAGTAAATAAGCTCCCTCGGCTGGTAACTGTCCCAGCAGACAAAAGTTGGAGTGCTTAGCTGTGTTTCCTCCTCTTGTCCTCTATGCCAGTGGGAACTAACCACACTGCAGAGGCTTCATCCTCAGCTCTGAAGGTGAGCCATAGGTTACTGCTTTAGTGAATACAGGCAGTCCCCGGGTTACATGGATCCGACTTACATCGGATCCCTACTTACAAACGGGGTGAGGCAACCCCGCACTAGCTGCTTCTCCCCAGCAGACCAGGGAGTCGTGAAGCTAGCACCCCTCCCCCTCCCCCAGCAGACCAGGAAGACACGGATCGGCTTTTCTCAGCAGACACCTCAGCTTGAGAATAAAGGACTGAGGGAAGTGAGGGGTGGGAGAATAAAACTGAGCTCTGGAGAAATGTTTGGCTAGAGTTTCCCCTACAATATGTACCAGTTCGACTTACATACAAATTATGTAAGTCCCTATCTTGTACATAACCCGGGGACTGCCTGTACTGCATGAGGACTTAAGAGCAGCCGTAATTAATTCTAAAAAGGAGTTATCCAGCTCTCCCAGAGGAAAGATGTGGTCACTCAAGATCCAGTTCCAAAAATTTGGAGGGCTACAAAATCAGTAAACATTTTTTTATAGCAAATAGGTAATTCTCCAGTCTTTCCCCTCCTGAGGCCATGGAGGCCATGATGTTTCTGACTAGTGGGCTATGTTATTCTCATTATGGATACAGAGAGTGATATGGGGAAAATGGGTGAGGAAAAATACCGAACAGAAGTGGATGAGCAAAAAATATCCAGCTACATTCTGATTGTTAATACTAGGTCAACAGAACATTCTGATTTAAATTAGTCCTATGTATACTGTGTTATCAAGTACCTAAAGAATAATTTCCCCTTTAGTATTCCATGCAAAATGCCTTGAACAAAGTTGGTAGGAGACAATTCCACAAAGTAATCCACTATATGCATCAGTTCACATCAGGCAGGCTATCAAACATCTGTCAGATGCCATCAGCTTTCAGCAATCATGTAACTGAATGTATACTACAAAAATAACATGCCAAGTTAATTGTCCCACATCCTCCTGAAATAGCATTGTAAGGGCTCAGTCCCAAACCAACTGATCAGAATAAAGCAATAAATCTTATTACCCTTTTATTTAACTTTTTGATTCTTTTGAGTTTATGTCAGTTATGCTGCACTATAATCTTCAATATCTAGGATCGATCCCAGATTCAGTCCATAATTTTGGAGTGTTTGATCCAGAGTTTTGGTTTGGCAAGCAAACCAAAACTTCTTTTGTATGAACACAGGAAGTGTTTGGAAAAATTTGGATCCAGCTCTATGTTCATCCCTCCAAATTTAGGTATGTTTTGATCTGAGATTTCTTTTGATTCCAGTTCTGATAACATCCAAATAATCCAATCCCCTCAGAAGATAGTTTATTTAACTGATGGCTGATCAGTTGTATCATAATTAATCTATATTGTTACTTATCACTTTGCCTGGTGGGTTTTCAGTTCCTTCAACCCAGTCTTTTGCTGCAGTCTGAGTAAAATGTAGAAGTCACATCCTTTTTCTAAGAGGAACACTCGAGACCTGCTTACCATCAGTTGGATTGGCAAATTCCTTCGGCACTGCAGCTCCATCTTCTAGCTCTACAGCCTCTAGCTCTGACCGAACACCTTCAATCTGAATTTCATGCTCTCCTGAAATGGCATCCTCATCTGACCTGGAACTTTCCCCTGTGCGGCGAAACTTGACCACCCTAAGAATATAGAAATGAGAGTAAATGGTTCTGAGTATCATTTCTCTGACAGTAATATGATTTGCTGAAGCTTCATTTAGATGTTTTGTTATTACTCATTATTATTTTACTAACTTCTGCACTGCCTCTTGCTGTAGTAACAGGACCTTTTGAGAATAAAACACAAACAAAAACTGATTAATCAAATACTCAGCAAAATGAATGTATTTTGTATCATGCTTTGAGTTGTGAGCCAAGCCATTGGAGACAGAATGTTTTAAAATGATCCTTCTATTGTCTCTCTACCTTTTTGCATCTACAGTGGACAAGCATTTGGATATCTAACCACCTGATTGAAATCACATAGTTGGCTACTGAAATGTTAACATTTAGGGTTTGAAAGTGGATGCTTCCCAGCAGATCTTAAAACAAAAGGGGAGTTATTAGCTATCCAGGCTGAATATCATTCAAGGCTTTAAAGTCCATCAGTGATGCCTTGAATTCAATGTTTTCATTAACCATTTACAAGGTTTAATCTTACAGGCTGCAAAGTAAAATGTTTTCTTAATGTCAATTGACTCAAAGAATAGAGCTGCTGCATATATTGTTCACTCTGCATAAAATCACTTTCTGACAAAAGAAAAATGGGTGGATGAACTTAGTGCAGGCAAAAAAGCAAGTCTGAAAGCACTAGAGACAAATCCTTTGTTCACAGAGGAAGTGTAACATGCATTGCATACGGGTCCCTATCTTCCATAAGTGACCATACCCCACAGTCTCCTAAAAATTAATCTTAATCCTGAACTGGAAGGACCACCTTCTGAAAGTGAGAAGAAACTTCAATTTTTAGGGCTTATTGAATCCTCAGCCTTGCTGCTGAGATTGGCAAATACAGGCACTTATCTACTGGGAACCAAAATGAGAATCACTAAGTTATTTCACAAAGGGTGCATTAAAGCCACCAGAGAGTTACAATGCCCATTCACTTTCACAACTGATTTGGGATGAATGCGGAATAGTGACCAAATGGAAAAGGTTGTTACCACTACCAGTCTTGCTAACCATTTAGTATCCCATAGTTCATTTTAAAAAACTATCATTCAATACTTCACTGACTATACTGAGGTACCAGAAACACACAAATAACACAACTAATTCAAATAATTTATCTGAATAAAAATATTTAACTAGTTCCACAATGGTAAAGGCACAAGATCAGTTTAAGACAGTAGCATGTAAAAGTTATGAGATTTGAAGTTACAGCCTATCACAGTATTCATCTAAAAAGATAGCAGTCAGTTTAGTAAGACTAGCCAGTTGTTTTCTAATACTGAATTATTTTATGAATCCTGCTTCACTATGTAATGTTTAGCTACTTCCCAAATTTCAAGATTTCTGCTTGTCCCCTGGTACACAAATCAATCATTTGACAACAATGCAAAAAATTAAATGCAGCCCATTTCTATAACCAGGACAAAGCATTTGAAACTAATGACACAATGTTATTTAATACTTGTGCCTGTATGCATGTAGACAGACAGACAGGTAGGCAGAAAGAAAATCACTGGCAGAAAACAACTATGAATTCTGTGCTGTCAACATGAATACTATGTTAAGCACAATGCTTATTCATTTGGTGGTTCTGAAGATCCATCTTCTGATATTGTGACTGAGAGCAAACTACTTTAATACATTTGTGATTGTATTAAGTTAGACCATGTATATGAAATGAAAGTCCAATCTTGTGGCTCGCTATCTCCTTCGAAGTGTGGAGAATCTTCATCTCCCTTTGAAATGTATGAGATCTCAGCACCTCTCTTACGTTGGCCAGTTGTTTTGTTTATCATAGCTTGTGTGGATTGTATGGTTATAATCAATGTAAACAGGCTGAAAACATTATACATTACTTATCAAATCCAGATGCCCTTATCTGGTTTTTCACTAAGTTTTATTGCCTCCTTACTTTGGCATACTTCCATGCATTTACCTGAGTAAGAAATGAGTAAAAAACAAGAAAGAACTACAGTATTTGGTCCTGCACTGAGCTGATGAGATAAAATCTGCCCTGTGATATGCAAGTATCACTTGTGGAAGGAAGAGGGGCTAGTAGCCTGTTCTACTTGATGCAGATGCGGGACAAGATTATAACCCAGTGCTTGAGAGTTCTAGAGATTAAGACCAGCACTTATACCAGCTGCTACAATACTGCCCTAAAGGTTTACTTGGCATTTTGATCACACCAACAAGCAGCAAAGAAAGGTCCAAAAAGTTTTGCTTGCAGTTGGCACTGTTTCCTCCCATCCTGACTCACTAAAAAAATAACTGGTGCTTATGAGAAAAGTCAGCAGAGCAAAAAACCACAGCGAAAGTCTCTGCATGTTAGCAGATATCAAACAGAATTTTCTTGCATATAATCAAACACTTCATTTCTAGAGAGTTTGACATTGTAAATATATTATAGCTTCTTTTGCTGTTACTATATATACCAAAAAATTTGAACCACTGGTCCATAATATTAGATGTTTCCTATAGATTGCTCCAGAAAAGATAAATTCAGAGCTGAGAATTACAGTCAGCACCTGCTATATTTGCCTGCCATTTTGAACTTTAGCCTATTCCTGAAAGCAAAGCAATCAAGGTTTGGGCATTTTTATTCATGTAAAATTATTTTAGAAATAGATCCTGTTGGGATAAAGCTCCTTGCAGAAAGGAGACTTGCAAAGGACTATAAATATTAATAACACGCTACAAAATGGAGATACAGGTAACTGTAGTAAAA
Source organism: Pelodiscus sinensis (assembly GCF_049634645.1). Classification (NCBI taxonomy): domain Eukaryota; kingdom Metazoa; phylum Chordata; order Testudines; family Trionychidae; genus Pelodiscus; species Pelodiscus sinensis. Next base: position 36,945,249 of record NC_134725.1, read on the forward strand.
TAAATGAAGAATAAATATGTTATCCCTGGATTCACAGTCTTTTGATTTATACACTTTATAAAAACAGAAGGAAATAAAGTTCCTTATTTACATAATCAGGTAGGCTAAAGCCACTGGAAATAAAAAAAGACTTTGTTTGCATTCTTCTTAGAAACTATTTTTGACTTCTTATCTTGGGAATAGATTTTATTTGGGTCTTTTGAAAGAAAATAATGCTACCATACTGATGTCTTATTTCAGTGGACAGGGATGTAAACTAACAGGGGGAATAATTAATTCCAAGTCCTAGTCATTAATAGTTTGATCCTCCACAACGCAAGTGAAATTCAAGCACAAGGGATGAAATGATGGGCAGGGAACACAAGTGAACCCCATCCTGGCTAAATGAGAGTTCTGCTGTCCTAATGCAAAATTACTATTGCCTAGTAGCAGAAGAGGGCTGAAGGAGCAGTGGGCACATGATGGGGAGAGTGGGTTAACCGCAGCTACTCAGAAGAATTGAAGCCTTCAGCTCATCATGAAGGGCTATGCCTAGCACTCACCCTTATTTGTACCCATGCTTGTCCTCCACTCACCTTTCAATGCAGGTAAAAAATCTTGCACATCCTGCTGTGCACTCTTAAAGAAATTGCAGAATCAAGGCTCAGACATTTACAAGAGAAATGAGGTCCTGGATGAATATGGGACCAATTAGCAAACTTTTATTATTTTATGACCCTTTTTCAGATAGGAGCATTTTTCTATCATTGGCCTGATGAACAACCAAATATTTACTAAGAAACCAAAATTTTCTTTTTTTCCTCAACAGCAGTCCCTTCTACACTGTGGATGTACACTATATGACATCATGCAGGTGTAAGGTTATCCTACCATTTATCTTATACACAAGGTGGCCAGCACAAATGATTAAAAGAATAATTCAGAATAGAAAGTTAAAACTGTGGTGTCTACTTATGCAGAAGACAATCACACTGGGATTTGCAGCATATGCCAGAATACTGTTCACAAGCATTTCCATGATCATTTTCATATTGGTACTCTGTGTAGTAACTATATCCTGGGCCCCTCTATGGCTTAGAGCCAAGAGAGATACATTTTCCATCTTTTTACCTTCATTTGTGTGCCAAACAATCAGTATATAGCTAAAGGCTAAATATTTTGTAACAGGTCTATTCAAAATGCACATTTATGTCACAGACTGCTCAAATCTTTCTTCATTCTATATCCACCTTTTGTCATGTGTGAGTGACTTATATACCTTAGCCACTCACACCCTCATATATTTCAATGCAATAAGGGGTTTTGTTTTATTTATTTGGGTTACTTTATAGGTTTTTAAAATTGTCTTGATTGTGTATCTTTTGGTCTTCAGTAACCTAATATGTTCAGCCTAAAATAACTATTAGAAAAGATTTCATTTTTCCTTCTCTTTAAGGGACAACATCAAATACTTACCAAGCATGCTTGCATGCTGCAGCTGCTGCAGTCAGACATGTACATATGACAGTTTTTAAAGGGAAGGGGAAGACTTTATCTTTGGCAAGATGTGAGTTCTGTACTTCTCCTGCAAGAGCTGATGACACCACCATACCTAAAATAGGGCAAAGTGCTGGGGAAGCAGCAAATCTCATGTAAAAAGACTCTGATCTATGAAAAAAATCAAGGGGTGAGCCTCAGCCCTATCCCACAAAACTGCCTGTGCATCTGTGCCACAATCTCTAATATAGGCTGTGAGAGGAGTAGTTGACATGGCCTATGCTTTCCCTTCAGTGCAGTGTTTGGATCTAGTGGAACCATACCTGGACCATACCATACTGCTGATCCATGCTGGCACATGTACTATTTCACCCACTATACATTACTTGTAGTCACTCATCACTAATATCTTTGCTGCATATGGGTGGTGGAAAGATCCAGCATTGACATGTGTGGGACTACCACTACTTCTGCTCCCATGGACAGCTGACTTGCAAACCATTTTAAGATATTTTGGGGGCTTCTTCAGGTTACAGGTATCTCAGGATCTGATCCACTGCATAGATAATGCATTCCTTGCATCCTTTATACTTCTTTAGTAATGCTTTCAGCTGCAACAGGAGAAACAAAGCACCTAGTCTCAGGGATTCAGGTCTTGGCAGGTAAGCAAAGGAAGAACAGATGTTCATTCATTTTTGTTTTAAAATACATGCATTTGTAAATTTGCTCCTCTTGAAGTTAATGGCAAAACTCCCATTAATTTCAGTGGAATAGGGTGTTACCCAATGTTCTGTTAATTATGAGGGATATGTAAAAGATTTTTGCATTCAGTAGAAATAAAAAAGCTTCTCAGTTCCTGTTTATGCTCAATTCCATTTTCAAATTTAATTGTAAGTTTTCCCAAATGGATTTTTACCGCAGCAATTGCTTTGACTTTCCCTTTGCTGGACCTAAAAGATGAATGAAATAATTTACTACTTCTTTATATACCCTTGAAGACTGTCATTATAACAATGTCAGCTTGTCACAAAAACACATAATCTACAAAACATGCATACCCACAAACATATACTGAAAGTTGTAATTCAGTAAGATTTTTATCATCAAAAGGCAAGTAATATAAATGTTCCATTCATATTTTATGCACAAAAGCTTTAGGAGTCTCAGACTTAATTATATTACTTGTTTTCTGTTGTATTTTTGCTATTTTTAGACTACCATTATCTGTATAGTAAATCCACATGCTAGAATTTCAGCATTCTCAAGGCATGACTCAAGTCCTCTGAAGTCAAGGGAAATACTTCTGTTGACTTCTATGGGTTTTGGATCTGGCCTGTCATACTCAATTACTCTCTGGGGTTATAACTGAAAATTGTTCATACAATATATATGATTATTTTTACAGTGCATTTATTGGTTGCATACAAAAAATGTATAATAATAAATGCCTGTCTTTTAATAAAGGACTTGATCTTAAAGCCCATGTAGTAATAATAATTATTATTTAATAAGTATAATGAGGTAGTGCCTAAAGAGTGACTAATTTGGGGCCCTATAGTGTGAGGTGCTGTACAAACATATTGTAAATGATCTACAAATCCAACAGACCTCAATGGGAGTTTTGCCTGAGTAAAGACTGAAGAACCTGGTGCCAAACCTCTTTCTAAGAAATAAAACACAGTTTTTGAACTGTGAAGCTAACTGAAATGGAAGAAAAACAAAGTGATGAGCTTACTGGTGCATACCCCCAGAAATTCTTCACTATTGAAGCATCTCGTAGAACTGCATTTTTGTGCAAGACTCCACAATACTGAATAATTTCAATTATTCATACACTGAAAGGTACTTAGATAATTATTAAGTACATCAAAATAACAGAATAGAAAAAAGATGGCCTAATGAAAACATGCATCTTTTCTCTCTTCTAAAAAGGAGAATGCACCATAACACATGTTTTTCAACACATCCTGAAGTTCATGCCATTGTATATCTCTAACTGGTTAAATATTTAACTGATTGATTTACTTTACATCATCTCAATATTTTAAATTTAGTTCAGTCCTTTATTTTCTGCCTTCCTAGTCAATGTTTTATAAATACAGATGTGTTTTAAGCAACAAGGCAAAAAAGCATGAAAAAAATGTAATTATTTTTAAAGGACACCTTTCACATTCAGAAGAAGGGTAAGCATTTCAAAGTGACAAATCCAGCAATCAGGTTGTTATCAGCTCTTTGCATAGATCTAGTATTCAGGTACAAACAGCAAGGAGTCTGTCATGCACAAGCATTCCCTGTGCAGCAATGTCTGCTTCTTCAAATCATACAATTTACAAACAGCAGTGGCCTTCACTGCAAACGTACCCTTTGAAGAAAGGTAGTAGTCTGCAATCAGTTGGCTGCATGAAGTAAAAGACTAGGGAAGATATCTACCTTGGCACGATGTTATTTACAGATGCAATCCACATTGCAAATGCACTGCTAATGTTTCCTCTCACCAGAACCCTTTGCACTCTCCCAGATTATATAACCAACCTCCCACATGCACATCCACCCACCCAAAGTTCAAGTAAAAATAAAAACTGGGTGAGTTAATAAAGCAAACAGTTTCACACAGCAGATCCAGGGGGTCAAGGATGCTAAATCTGAGCAGACAGACCAGGAAAATGGCCTGCTTCTTGTGGCTTGAGCCATTTCCCAGGAATAATTTCAATTTTAAAAATTCACTAGGATTCGTACTCTGTAGTTTGTTTGTTTTTAATCCCTGTGTGTCTCTGTCTCCCCTTGTTACTTACGGAAGCTGTCTTAGCTGGAATAAATCATCCTCCATTGCCAGGCTGGATTTGATAGAGCTGCTCTCATTGCTCTCACATTGTGGTTAATGGAGAGATGTTGGGATTTCAGGAGCACTGGCTGCTGGACAGCTCCTTCCGCTACAGCAGCAGCTGCACCAGCAGCCGCTGTAACAAAGCGGCAGCCAAGGGCGGGGGGGCGGGGAGGCGGGGAGGGAGGGAAGGGAGGAAGAGAAGACCTGGGGAAGAGAAAGAAGAAGCTGCTTTTGGAGATCCAGGTTAGGAAGATGCTTTAGCTACGAAACTCACGGGTTCCCTACTCCCGCTATTCTTTTAGCAGGGTCGGTGGCTGCTGTATTTGTGCTCCAGCATGTCATCTGAGTGAATGCAAAAACGTCTGCTCATTAGGAAAATGTCATCTCGGGAAATATGAAACACTATAGAAAAATGTAGTTAGCATTCTAATGAGGAGTCACAAATAGAAACATATTCCAAGTTTCATAATCTGAATCTACTCATAAAAAGGACATAAGAGGAGTCTTAAAATGCCTAGTTATTTACTGGCTGAGATGCAGAGCTGTTCGGGGCTTTCTCAGAAAGTGAATTTAATATAGATAAATGGAAGACAACACACACACATGATGATGAAAGACAGATTAGAGTAAAATCTATTTTGTATGACTCTAAGAGTCAGGTGCTTGACCTTTCTTGAAAATTAATGGGACATAAGAGCCTAACTCACCTAAACACTTCTGAAAATTCCATCCTAAGGACTTGAGCCTGCAAACATATGTGGGAACTCACTGCATGTTGTTCATATGAATGAAGTGTGTAGGGTAGGCTAAGGCTCTTAGGTTGGAGATATATTGGAGCAGTCTTGTAAGGCAAGAGATGCCTAGTAAAGGGGATCTGTTGTAGAGCTCTTCCAGTATTTACACACATATGTGCACCTGTCCTTGAGTGAAATTGTACAGAATATATAACCACATTATCAGAAAGAATGCACCATCAACTTAGCGCACTGTTTCCTTTTGGTATTCTCCTTCTACAGGTTTTCCTACAGATGAAAAGAGTAATATAGTTGTGTGTGACTGTGTATATCAATTTTTCCTTTCCACAGAAAAACCCATTGGGGAAAATTACAGGAAAAATGTGCTGGCAGGATGGTGAAGAACCAGTACTGCTTTATGCCCTGGATAGAGTTTGTGTAGGCAGAAGCAGTACTGACATAACCACTGAACAATGTTGACTCTGGGGATCTATGGGGAATCCTAGCTTCAACTCTGCACATACAGGAACATCTAGATTGAATGCCTGCCCTCTGTGTACTGACCAGCCTCCCTCCCCTAGGATGTTTGGCTCAGCAGCCATGTTGCTCCTGACTCCCTTTTCATGCATGTTTAGCATTTCATCTTTCATGGTGAAAGTCACAGAGGGGAGCTGCAAGGAATAACACTAATATATGGAGCAATTTGTTACTCATGGTGAGCATGGCTGTGATGGGACAATGCTATGAGAAGCAGCTGGTACCTAAAACTGCACCTTCAAGGCCAGCCATTTCCCTCCAACAGTACACATACTTTAACATGTGCATTGCTGATATAGAAGGGCTGCCAGAAACTATGTAGCAATTTCCTCTCATTTCTAGGGATAACACAATTGCTCCTTTTATAGTGAAGTAACTTATTCCTACACAATAACATCAACCAGAGGTTTCATTATAAACAGAATTAGCAAATTTGCACATTGTGGCCACTGCAACAATTTGGGATTGCCCTTCCCTTCCATGGCAAACAATGGGCTGGATTCCAGCCTGAAATTCTGACAAGATGCTGCATGGGAATCAGCTCATTTGGAGAATGTGTGATTGTGGGTTTAAGCCCACCTTGATAGTTCTGAACAACTTCAAGGTCTGATGTCACCCCAGCTTTAGGTAAAGCAAACCCAGGGGCCAGTGTAATTTGAGGCAGGCTTGCATAGATATCTATGGGCTTTTCCATTGCCTAGAATAGCAAGAACACAGGGCACACTAGCCACTCACCCTCTTACTCCTGGCATAATCTTATGCTAACAGCTGCACAGGAGTGTGTTATAAGGCTACTTACATTACTTACATGAGCCCTACACTACCAGTGTGCTATGGAAATTCCCTAGCTGCCATTCTGTCTCCTTTATGGCATAAAAAGTCATGGCAAAGGCCACAATTTTAGAAATGTAGGGCCCGAAGGGACCTTAAGAGGTCACCAAGTCCAGCCCTCCACCCAAAGGTCCAAATAAACCTACCACAACCCTAACAGGTGTTTGTCCAACATCTTATATACCTGAAATAATAAGGTTTCACAAACTCTCTCAGGAGCCTATTTCAGAGCTTACCTACCCTTAAAGTTAGAAAATATTTCCTAATATCTAACCTAAATCTCCATTTCTGCAAATTAAAGCCCATGCCTTCTTGACCTCCCTTAAATGGACATGGACAATAACTGACCATAGTCCTCTTTATAATGGACTTTAATATATTTGAAAACAGTTATGTCTTTCCCCAGTCTTTTTGCTCAAGACTAAACATGCCCAGTTCATTAGATAGTTCCTCATGGGTTTTCTAATCTTTTTATCATTTTTGTGCTCTTTTGGACTCTCTAATTTGTTCACATCTTTACTAAAACATGGCTCCTCAATCTTGACAAAATACTCCAGCAGAGGCCTAAAGTGTTGTAAGATTCTTCCTAGTTCACTATAGTGGGTTCATTTGTGCCCAGTCACAACCACCCACCCTTACCTCTGTGCTAGGTTCAAGCTAACTTCCATAGGGGTGTGCACTGGCAAGAGGGAATGAAGACTTTCCTCTTTCCTTCTACAGTCTACATAAGAAGCAGGCAGAACTGCAGTCACTGTGTTCAGGGATTGCTCCCTAATTAGCAACAGCTCTCCTAACAGTAATGATGGAACCAAGAGTAGCTGGAACCAGTGGTTCTGCCCAATCTCTATGCTGGCCAGCATTGCTGTTGACCTGTAGTAGAGAATATCCTGCAGTTCAGCCCTTAAAAACTTGTAAGACAAAGGCCATGAGAACAACAGAATCATCATAAAAAGAGATTACCATAGTCAAACAATATTTTCTCTTAATGTTAGCTGGCTAATAGTTTAACTCAATACTGTTAAATTGTTAAATTCTTGTTCACTGGCTAAGATTTTACATTGCCACTTTCTCCCATTAAGAAAAAAGAATTACAGGTTGAACCTCTCTAGTCCGGCATTCTTTGATCCAGCAACATCTGTAGTCTGGTATGATTTTAGTTAGCTGGATGTCCACTTATCATGGATGTGATCAAGTTTCCCACAGTCCCATAAAATTTGTTTACAGTCATGGCGCTCAGTGTTCTGTGCTATTATTTAGCTCTAATTTACCCCTACATGTCTTCTAAGAGCCCAGTAAACAGTAGAAGTGTTGGTAATGTTGCTACACACTATTGATCTCCTATGGTCCAGCAAATTCTCTGGTTTGGCACCAGTCACATCCCGACTGTGCAGAACTAAAGAGGTTCAACCTGTATTAGTAATTCTTCACAAACAGATTCTCAAGTTCTAGCTACAGAAACAAGATAAAAAAATGGCCAATAAGAAAAGCAATAGTAAGGAATTATTCTGATGGACTAGTAAAATAAACCAGGATCCCTCCATACATCCCTGTCATGTGACTTGAATACAGGAAACATTCAAAGCCAGATTTTACTCCCTTATGCTTTGAGAAAATTACTACTAAGAATGAATAAGGGGGCACAATGTTCCTAGTGTAGTGCAAAGAAATTAAAAAGGTCCTTAATCGTAGATGAGGAAGATGCTTAATGTTTTTTCAAGGTAATACATTTATTTTAATAAAAGATAACAGTTCAAGATAGAATATACAGAATGAAAGAGATGTCAACAGATAGGATTGATCACCCTAAAAATATAATCAAATTTCAAGAAGATCTGTGTCTTCATTTCAGAAAATCCAGGTGAAAGCAAACATAGTTCAATTCATCAAATGATCCAAGAAGACTGCCATGTGCTACAGAGTAAAATGCTGCAGATAAATCCACTGCAATGAGCGGCGTTATTGAACTGATGCTACTGTGTGAAAGAAGCCTTTACCAGCCCTTCACTAGAATGGTCTCAGCAGGGCAGACTGACCTGAGTGAAATTTATCTACAAAACTGTTTCTGACAAGATGAGATCACAGCAACTGTATGTAGCCACAGTTTCTTCCAAAATCTTGTCAGCAAATGGCATTTTAAACTAGTGCCCTATTTGAAAAAGCTCATTATGTAGCACAAAGAACATTTTAACAATACAGTGACCACATTAATTCTTTACTAAACCAGGTGCCTCTTGATAAGACAAGTTATGCAATAAATCAAAGGTCTACAGCACCAGTATAAGGTTTCCTACACTGTCCCGCTCCTCTTGCCCTAAGCATTTAATAGACATTAGACATTTACGAGAATGATTCATTCAGTATGTATCCTACAGCTGCCAGGCCTGAGTTTATTTATTTTTTCATCTCTGTCTCATTTCTTCTCAAATGCTCTCTTGGTTCTATCTACCCCCTGCTGTCTATTCCCACTACCCTTCCAGATGCTCTCCTCCTCTCTAACAGCTGCTCCTCTCTCATGCTTCCCTGCAACTCAATAATCTCAGACAAATATGGGGCTCATCCAGAAAGACACCTAATGTGCCAGACATTTGGCTAACAAAAGCCATTAGAATCAATTTAGTAATTAGTTGAAAACAAAAAATATCTGTTAACTGCCAGGGCCCCAAATAAATGAGTGGCAACTGCCATCTTGAGGTGCTCTCAAAAGTGACAGGTGCTATCCAGCTGTCCTCTTTCACAGCAGTGAAGTAAATAATTTTCTTCACTGCATGATTCTATAGGCAAACCAGATATTTTCAAAAATTAAATAATACAAAACTGAGTGAGATCCTAAATTATTGTGAGTCTGATCCTAGACCGCTTCCAAAGATGCACAGGGAGTTAGACTAAGTAAAACCCTCAGAGCACAACTGCAAGCAAGGCAGGAATTTCTGGTTTTCTACCCCTACCAGCACCCCTAAACTTATGGGTTTGGGTGTGGAATGGTGGAGGCTGCCAGTTATTGGGGAACAGGAGATACTATAGTGGCACATGAAGTACCATGCTGATGAGCACAATATAAATTCCTAGGAATATAAATAGCCTCAAGACTGTAATAGCATCTCCTGAGCAGATTCACTGCCATTCCACAGCTTGGGAGGATTCTTTCTCTATCTTCTTGCCAATGCCCCCCTGTGCCAGGTCTTTTTATTCTGGGTTTGCCCAGAGGAAAGGATTTGGAGCTCACTGAATACATGTGTTGATTTCAAAATTACCAATAAATATTTATTTAAAGAGAAGCATTCCATATCAGTTTCTCTCCAGTTGACTCGTTGAGTTTTGAGTTCTATTTTACTTTTGCTAGAATGGGTGATAAGCATCATGTACCCCTAAAACAGCATAAGGAAAGTAATTTCTGCTCTGAGTCAGGGCATTTGTGATATCCTGACTTAAAAGACAAACACAGAAGTTTGTGAACAAGTAAAAGTATATTATATGATTTTAACTGTTCAAAATAATTCTATTAATGTTTTATTTTTTTTAATTTAGTTTAAATATTTATACTCAGCCTGTAAGGATCACAGCCCCATCTGTTATCGAGAAAACCAAAAGTACAATCCTCTTTTTCTTTATTCACAAGTAACTGTACAAATTAACAACACTCATTCTTAAAATCATAGGATGAAGGTAAATGGATCTAAATTTTAATTTTTCCTCTTGTCAGCTCTTCAGACCCCATGAAATTACAGGAGAATGAACGGGAGTCTATTGAGCCTTGCACATAATCAACATAAACAGCTAATTTCCAACTGTAACATCTTTACTACTAGCAAGTAGCAACGATGCATGAGGCCAAAGCAGGATCTTCAGATCCTAGTTGAATAGCTTGCCACAATGGCAGCTAGAAAACTCACTTTTTTACTTATAAATTAAGTCAGCTGTCTCTGAAATGCTTTCAGAGTGAAAACCTCCCATCAGCTTCGGGAACAGAGCCATACTAGGGCCACCACAATCCTTCTGTAGGAAAGCACAAGGGGCCACAGAGCAGGTTGGTGAGCAGACTACTTTGTGGCAATGCAGATACTTTAGGGTGCCACAGAGATATTTTGGGGGCAACCTTTTGAGGCACCCAGTGACATTTTGCAGAATTGCAATGACATTGTGAGTTGTTGCCATGTTGTAAGATGAAGTGCATCCAACAAAGTGTTTTTTTCCCACAAAAGCTTATGCCCAAATAAATCTGTTAATCTTTAAGATGCCACAGGACTCCTTGTTGTTTCTGCTGAAGCAGATTGGCACAGCTACCTCTCTGAAAATTATTACTACTATTGTTTATTACAGATATTATTGCAGCAAGACTCCATATTGCTCATGTTAGAAGAACTTTGCAGATATTGCCAAGCATTCAGAAGTTATGATTCATGCCCCCAAACTTGTGAGAGCATCTTAACAATGGTGAGATTTCAATTGTAACAACAGAAAGTATGTGGTTCCGGGCAGTGTCGGCTTCAGGATTTATGAGGCCCTATACAGCATTGTTAAAATGGTGCCCCATGCCACTGAATGGGCAGGGATGATTTTTTAGAGATGTGATTTTATAACCTTCTGCAGCACACCAATGAAATATTTTAAAGCAAATTTTAAATTAAGACCTTGTCAACTCACACAGTAAATTCAGAAACTGACAGTGTGTGTGTGTGGGGGGGGGGGGACTGCGGCTGGTAAATGCCTGTGAAATTGCTTCATTGCCACTTACATGGCTCCTTCGCAGGTCCCCTGTTCTGCTAATAGCTCTGGCAGGCACTGCCGCTTGTGAGTTAACGCATCTTCTCCTCTCCGCCGGAAGTGGAGCCACAGAACAGGGATAGGCAGGGCAGCTGGGTGGACACTAGGACCCAAGGGTGCTTCCAAATGTCAGGTGCCCATGGCAGCTGCATGTTTTGCCGATGGATACCGGGGAGCCCTGGCCCGCCGCCCCCGGCCACACACGTGGCTCCCTGCTCGGTGCCGGATGGGAGCCTCGCACCGGAGCGGACCTGCCAGAGACTCCGCAGCAACACGGCGCTGTCCGGCCAGAGACGCCGGGCTCCGCTGAGCGTCGCTGGAGCGAAGGGCGGGAGCCAATCGGCCGCCAATCTCCGGCCCATAGCAACCAGCCGCTCCCAGGAGCTGGTTACTGCGGAAGGTCCCATCGCTAACTAGGTCCGACCCGGCCGCTTCCGGTCCGCTCCGTCTCTCGCTCCCTGGACCCCGCGTCTCTCGTCGCCTTGGGTTCCGCCCGGCGGCAGCAGGAAGGGCTTGGGGCATGCTGGCCGGGGAGACGGACAGGGCGCTCAAGCGGCTCCTGCGGGCCGGCGGCGCCGTCAGGTCAGGAACGGCGTGGGCGGGGCGGGTGCCAGGGAGGGACGGTTGGGCCCTAAGGGCAGCCGCGCGGGAGTGAGGGGCGGAGCCGCCTCGCAGGCCGGGCCCGTGACGGGCAGGCGGCCTGTGCGGTGGCTGGGGCGTTTCGAGGCCGGGCCGGGCGCGGGTGGAAGCACCTACCGCATGGCAGCAGCGTCCCTGGCTGAGCGCGCAGCGGGGCGGCTGCCGCGTTTGCACCTGCCAGCGCGGGGCCTGGCCTGGCTCACGGCTCGGGTGTCACTGCCCCGCGTGGGAGCGCTCGGCGCTTTCCCTCCTCGGCCCCTTGACTCCGTGCCTGGTTGTTTCTCTTCGCTTGAGTCCGTGGTGTCCAGCAGGCGAGCCACAGGTGGCTCTTCGGCCCCTGGAGCGTGGCTTGTGGGCTTGGACAACGTGGCTCTTTGGCCGGCTGAGGGTGGCTAGTTCGCTATAGCCTCAGGGGCTCCTGCTCCAAAACTGGTTGGACAGTTGGGGGCTGGAGGTGAACTACACAGGCTGCCTCGGGGGGAGAGGTCTCCTCCAGCCCTCTCTCACCGCAGCAGCTTGGGGCCAGGGGAGAAGCGCCTCTCCGTGGCCACTGCAGCTCCAGCACAAGGATGCATGTCCTCCTGCTGGGGTAGGTTCAGGTTCATTTGCCCCTTGCACTGGCCAGCCAGAGCAAGGAATGCAGCAAGCTGCACTTTCCCTTTGCTCCCTGCTGAAGGGGAACAGCCAGCAATGTTCCCATATGAATGGGGAGGGGAAAGAGCGTCAGCCCCACCCTCCCTAAAGGGGTGCCTGGGGTGCTGAATGCTCAGGACTGGAGTAGTCCTGGGGAGATACACCCCTAGCGACCTCCTTTAACCTACCTGAAAAACAATCCCGTTCCAGTCACATCCCATTTTTCTGGGATAACCAAACTCTTACTTTGCTTTAAGTTATGATCAAAAGAAGCTGCATTCTGAATTTGATGACCCTAGCTCTTACCATTTAGGAGGAGTTTTTGAACAAACAGACTGAGAGACATATAGTCAGACAGACAAATAAACTCAAATAGATAGTAGATGTATGGAGTCAGATCCTTTTCCTCCTAGGGATTTATATCTGTAATATCACCAGCACAAAAGGGACTGGACTAAGCTCAGTACCCCTACTCAAAGGGGCCATATGTTAGCAGCTTGTGCTGAAGGCTAGTCCTATTATTTCCAAACTTTAGGTTCTTTGTTTTCATGAGCGATGTATTGACAGTGTAACAATTACCAAGACATGCTGGAGATAAAAACACAAAAATAAGATTGCATAGGACAAAAATATCAGTGTTCTGTGTATTATAGTGTCCTTGCCTGTAATTCCTGTATGAAGCGTTAATGTTGTTAGTGCCTTTCCAATAGACAACAACAGACTTTTCTCCTTCCTTTTTTAGGCATAAAATAATGAAGAACTGGGGTGTTGTTGGAGGAATAGCTGCTGCTCTGGCAGCAGGCATATATGTTCTCTGGGGTCCCATCACTGAAAGAAAGAAACACAGGAAAGGTGGGGAAAGATTTAAATTTAAAATTGTCTATATCCAGTAGCAGAAAAATATGTTACTGATGAATCAGTCTCATAATGTCCTCTTGACAGGATGAGAGAATACCATATTTTTCATTGTATTGTGAGTTTGAATTTCTTTTGCGCTAAGACTTTGGGTGTTAGAAATGTTTTCACTTTTTTTTTAATTATTAGATTTTGTGAAACCTTTTGTTATATAGCACAATATAAATTTTAGATGGTGACTCTAATAGCTGGTATCACTTGCCTCCTGTCTGAATTAATCACTATTAAAATATTTTTATTTTGTATGTAGATTTTGATCATTATATATAGAAGATATGCTTACATTTTTAAAATTATGATAGATATTTGGGATGTGAACGACTAGTTGACTATCTGATAAGCAAATAATTATTGGATAGTTGACACCCTAATAAACTAATCGCTCTTCTCCCTTGCTGCTTCTACAGAAAGAGGCAGCAAGGAGGGGAGAAAGACAAGGGGGTGCTTCAAAGTGGCAGCGCTGCATGTAGCCCAGGGTCTGCCACTTAGAAACATCTTGTGCAGCCCGGGGTTAGCTGGGCACTCCCCCGCTATCCTCGGACTCCATGCAATGCTACCACTTTGAAACGCCATGGGGATCACGTGGCCAGCAGGGGACTGCTTGGGTCACCTGATTGCCCTCTGTTCCCTGCAATGCTTTTGTCTTTGAAATGTAGCAACAGCCCTGGAACTGTTGCTGCACTTCAGAGGCAGAGGTGCCCTTATTGACTAATCAAATAGTGCAAATTGCATTGACTTTTGATTAGCCAATTAATCAAAATTTTACATCCCTAATACATATTAGGTATGCTTTGAATGCATTTTGTAGTATGGTTGTATTACCTACAGAAGTTCAATACAACTTTAAACAAAAAAACAAAATGATCACCTTCTGACTGAATGTTAGCACAGTGTAAGTGAATGTCTTCTGCTTTGGAAAGTAAATATTCATAAAAAAAATAACTAAAGTAAAGAAATATATTACACACGTTTTGATAACTGGAGCACTATCCTAAATACAATACTAATTTCATAGGATAGGAGATCTCACTAAATTGAGATCATGTGTACAAAGGTACCCATCCTTTGAATGTGTTAAACTTTAATTTTTTACATGTGTGAGTAGATGAGTAAACACACACAAATGTTAGCATGGTTGTTATTATTACTATTAAAACAACAAAAAGTCCTGTAGAAGACTAATGCATTTATTATGCTTTTGGGGCTTATGCCCTAGTAGATGAGTTAGTCTTTAAGGAGCCATAAGACTCCTACTTATTTTTCCTGAAACTGATCAACACCTCTGCCTCTCTGAAAATTATTACCATTATTGCTTATTATATGTATTATTGTAGTAATCATGGGGCAGAACCCTAGAAGCAGGGCCTTTGACTTTGTAGGTAGTATAACAAATTACAAACAGATAAATAAATTACAGTTTTTCATTTCTTTTTATGTGGCAATTTGCAGATTATCCTAGGGTAATTCATGCTTGATAATGCTAACTAAATATAGCTCTCTGAAATTCTGTCAAGAATAATTTTAGAGAAAGTTTAATTTTTTTACAATGGAATAATGAGATCATAACATTATTTCATGTGTGAGTATCTATAACTGTTGTGATCACCAAATAAAAGATAAAAATTTAAAATCTTAATCGTATGCACCATATCACTTTCAGTTAAAAAAAAATAAAATAAATAAACTGACCTAGACTCCAGATTATAAATTGTTAATACATATTTCTAGGGCTTGTGCCTGGTCTTCTCAACTTAGGAAACACATGTTTCATGAACTCTTTGCTGCAAGGCTTATCTGCTTGTCCATCTTTCATCAAGTGGCTGGAGGACTTTACAGCCCAATACAAGACAGACCAGAATGAATCGTCGGAGCGCCAATGTTTGTCCCTTACTTTGCTGTGCCTCCTGAAAGGTATCATGTTGTTAAACTTTTAAAGTGTTAGGTAACATTAAAAAGAAAATAATTAATAAAACCTGTGTTACTTTTTTAGAAGAATCACGGTGTTTAATATAAGTGAGACAGTTAAACATAGGTGTCACACTTAGAATTGTATTGGGATGTAATTTTCTTTACTATAATTTAATGTAAACATTTTCCAGAGAGAATGATATTTCTCAAATACATACATTGGAGAGTATATGTGATGCTGGATAAAAAGAGCAGAAAACTAAATTTCTTATTATTTTAACGATGATTGGGGGATTTAATAAACAAAATTAATTAGCTGACTTGATTGTGTTCTCTATGTACAAAGAATTGACTGATTCTTGAGGTCCATTAATTCTGAGGTTGAGGGCTGAGGGTTTTTATTTGCCTGGGTTTTCATTTCCCTAGGTTTTCATTACTATTGAATCAATGCAGCACCTTCAATTCAGTAGTATTCTTCCTACGTTCTACCATCTCTTAGACTTTTACTGAAGGAAGGATTTAGCTCCACAATAAGTAACCTTCTATTTACATTAATTTTCAAAGTCCCCTCCACTCTCCTCTTTCCTTGAAAAAGGATTTTTCCATTCAAAGTCATTGTAAAGTTAGGTGAGGTGCCAAGGTCTTGCCCCTTTCCCTGCATAGTTGTAATGGAAACTGAAGGAGAAATCAGAGGGCAAAGATTTAAAATAAATATAACTGAAGGACAAAGATTTACAATCGTGTACAGTTGTTGCGAAAGGGGAAAAAAGTAATTCTGTAAATCATTCCTCTCAGACATAACAAAGAAATAATCACACAGCTGTGGATCAGTGGTTTAGAATGTCCCTATGCCCAAACTGGTTGGGCCAGCTCTTTTTGCTTAAGCATGAGTTAACAAATCATTCTGTTGTTGTTAACAAAAAGAAATTAGGCCCATTATATCCAGGTTTTGTGATCGAAACAATGAAAGTGGCTCCATTTATCATTTTGAATTTAATACCTCCAGCTTTATCCTGCCAAGAGGTCACAGAAAATGATGTCGTGGATGCAAGCGGTTTGTTAGAAGTGTTAAGGCTCTACAGGTGGCAGATCTCGTCATTTGAAGAGCAGGTGATTACAAAGTTCAAACTAGATAATAGTATTTGCTAGAGCTTAGATACTATGGTGAGAGGTGTTGCACAATACCTTGTGCAATAACTGGTATTTCTAAAACTGAATATCAAATGTGAATCTTGTACAGCATGGTGAAAAGTTATCTCTAGTAACTAAAAGAAAGCAGCAATGTGATTAATACACAACCTTTTCAGTTTGTTTTAGGGAAGCCTGATTCAGACTTTCATATCTCTCAGTTGTCAGTGTTGGAATGATGCTGCCAATAGTGACAAGATTCCAGGGGGTAAATTCCTGGCCCCATTAAAGTCAATGAAAGTCTTGTCATTGGCTTCAATAGGGCCATGATAAAATGCCCTGATTTCTGTTTCTAGGGAAACTCCCTGTGTTTTAAGACTCCCAGGGTTAATTACACATAATCCCTGGGGCTTCTAGAGCTTGTACACAGCACCAGGACCAGCTTTAGGAAGTGAGGAGCCCAATTCGAACAGTTTCGACGGGGCCCCGGCAGCCAGGATTTTTTTGTTGGGCCCCCCCAAAAAAAAAACACCCCACCGCACACACACAAAGAGTCACAGCCCCTTTAAATACCCAGCTACAGGGCAGAGTCATGTCCCGCCTTCCAACCCCTTACCCAGCTCCCCGGGGCCGACCTCCCCCCCCACAGCACAGGGAAACCTCTGTACTCTACTCACCTCTCCTGCGGCGCAGGGAAGCCACTGTGCGCCCCCTCCTGCAGAGTGCCCGGCACACCACAGAGCTGTGGGAGGGCAGCAGACAGCGCACTTCCGGTACCCCCCCGGAAGTCGCGTGAAGCTGCAGGCAGGACTTCCGTCCACTCCGCAGGAAGCCGGCACTACACTGGAGGTAGGTAGCGGGGCATCTCGGGTGGGGAAAAATGAGGGGTGGGGGGGCCCAAACACCTTGTGATCGACTGGTTGAGGCCTCACGACCGGTTGGTGATCATGGCTTTAGGGCGCAGGGCCCGATTCAGGGGAATCGGTGGAATCGGCCTAAAGCCAGCCCTGCACAGCACGTATGGAGACATACCCAGTGTAGTGGCTTCTGCTTAATAGCAACTAGAGATATAAAATTCTGATTAATTAATTAAATAACCAGTTACATGTTAAGGTTAACTGATTAAATGAGGGGTGGAGTGTAGGCGGAGGGACCACACCAGCCCGACTAGGCTGAATTGGCCTTTCCACCATGTACAGGAGCTGCTCTGGTTGGGCTGAACACCCCTGCTTGCTGGAGCAGCCCCCTGCTCATGCCCAGTCCCAGATGCTACGCCTCTGCTTTTCAAATGTATTAAGAGCCTACTGGCTCTTAATACAGGCTCTTAAGACATTTAAAAGATTAAAGCACAGCAGGAGGGACCCAGCACAAGCCAGGAATCAGCTGTTCTGGCTCGTGCTGGGTTCCTCCTGCTGTGCTATTGGCTCTTAATACGTTTAAAAGGCAGAGCCGCAGTGGGGTTAACTAAATTTAACATCCATCTTAACATGAGTAAGGCTGTCTGCTCCCACTACTCATATTGGGAGGTTGTTCAAGAACCTCACTCCTCTAATAGTTAGAAACCTTTTCATTCCTGACAGCGTATTTTGGCCAATTTATGGTCATTTGTTCTTGTGCCAACAGTGGGGTTTTTTTTTTTTGCTTAAATATCTCTTCTTCCTGTCCTGTGCTTACCCCCAAATATAATTTGAGAAAGCAATCATATCTCCTTTCAGCCTAAGTGCTTATTCTTAAATGAACCGGGTCCAGATTCCTAAGGAAAGAATTAATGGTTCATGTTGCCATGACAAATGCCTATGTGCACACATGCTCCTGGTAGGATTGTTGATATTTTCTTGTTTGAGTCCCCTCTAAGTTGTATATCACCCTTTGATAGGATGCTCATGAACTATTCCATGTCCTTACATCTTCGTTGGAAGATGAGCGAGATCGTCAGCCCCGGATTACACATTTATTTGATGTTCATTCATTAGAGGTAAAACTGTATACAAATGTTATTTCCTTTTCATTTAAAGTAATAGCGCCTATTTTGGTACTAACCATGTTCTGCTACCTTGAGATTAAAATGATGATAAAACTTACACGTTGAACAAGCAGACCTTGCAAAGCACAGTATTTTAGTTCTTTACATTTATATTGACCAGTCATGCAAGGACCTTAGCATTCTCAATGCCTATCTACATCAGTGGGAGTTGAGAGCACTCAGCATTACATGGGATTGGGCCCACAATATGATCTGTTTGAGAATCTCAGTATACTGTATGGGTAGATTATAGGAATTACCATAATGGCCCAGATCATTGGTCCATCTAATCAGGCATCCTATCTCTAATAGTTGTCAATATACCAAGTGCTTTATCAGAAGATACAAGAAACTATATAATGGACAATTATGGAATAAACTATTCAGAGGAGACATTTCCTCCTAACTTTCCACAATAAGCAGTTGATTTATTTCTTGAGACCTGAAGAATTGCATCTCTTATACATTTTTATTTTATCTAATATAACTATGTTTTATCTATCAAGCTTTTATCAGTTTTTGTGAGCGCTCAGTATCTTGTTGCTACAAGTTAGTTCCAGTGTTCATAGTGTGTTATATAAACCTTCCCACTTTTTATCAATTTAAAATTCATTACTTTTCAGTGTCATTGGTTGTCTCTCAATATTAAATTCTTAAAGGCACAATTTTTAGACTAAAATGAGAGCATATTTAAGATTTTGTGTTTTGTAAGGTGAGATTTAATAAGATCTTTTCCCCTCCTCTGTAGCAGCCAGAAGTAACCCCAAATCAAATAACCTGCAGAACAAGAGGTAACACTTTCTCACTTGGAAAAAATGTGATATGTTCGTATTTATTTATAGTTGTGGAAGCAGTAGGTTTTTTTTACTTACTGAAATAATACTAGTATTATTGGATTTGTTTCTGGAATGTATCTTTAAATGTTAATTAAAGATTAGTAAACAGAAAATAAAATGTTTTTTAAAAAACCTGGGATTTAACAACTGTAAAAAACCTCCCGAAGAATTAAAAAGTCCAAGCGTTTATCAATAACCATGATGAACATGAAAGTACTAAATTTTAAATACAATTACCGCTTTGTATTTTAGGGTCACTTCACCCTGTGTCAACACACTGGAAGTCTCAACATCCTTTTCATGGAAGGCTGACCAGTAACATGCTTTGCAAACACTGCAAACAACAGGTATGAGACCTGGTGGGTTTGAGACGAATTATAAACAAATGAAAAAGGAAATCTTAATCAAAGCGCATTCTAGTACTGTGGTGTCCAACTGTTTCTGAAGCAGTAGCCTCTGTAGGGGCTACTACTATAGTGAACTAGCCATACTCAGATGGCCAAAGAGCCATGTTGTTCAAACCAACTAGCCACACTCAACTGGCCAGATAGCTGCATATGGCTAGTGGATTACGTGTTGGATGCCACAGTTCTAGCAGATTCTTCAGTGACATCTACCATCTTTTGTTTTATTTTGTGCAATCCTGAAAATTTTGCGGATTGGTGCCCTTATATTGTAAGCTTACCAGGATGACTTTGTTTTCATATTTGTCTGAAAAGTGCCTAGCATAGCATTGTTTTTGTACAAATATGTAATAATAATGACAAAAGCATAATTACGGCCGTGCTTTGTTTTTTAAGTGTGGTGATTGTAACTTAAATATTGCTTTTAGTATTCAACTTTCACTTGCAGATACATTTGTGTTACATGAAAAAGCTGATAGCACAGGTAGCATTTTAAGGCTTGGTCATTCAGTCTTTAAACACCAACGTTCCTATTAATTCTTGTACAGTAAATGTGGGATTGGGCCAGCCGAGAGTGTGTTAAGACAGAAGAAACTGTACCTAATGCTTTTGCTTATAGAAGGTCTTCTGCTACTGTGGAAGAATTCTGCTCAAATATTTACAAAGCAATTTCCAAAATTCTTTGCAGAAGAAAATAAACCTGCGCTCCATTGAATTAACCAAAAAATACTTTTACCAGATCTTTGAATTTTTTGTAACTAATTGTGCTGTATTTAGAAACACATATCAGGATCAAACTATATCTTGTTAAAATTCAGTCCTGTGAAGTAGTTATGGGTACTAACTTCTAGGTCCATAGAAGTAGCAAGTGCTCAGGCCAGTTTTGATCAGGTTGACTATAATCCAGTGGACATATGGAATATTCTCTTTCAGAGTCCTGTGAGATGTGATACATTTGACAGTCTTTCGCTGAGTATTCCTGCAGCCATGTGGGTATGTGCTTTCAGCTGAAGTATGAGCCATTCTGTACTTATATGCTTTATCCTAGAGCAGGGCTAATCAACATGTGGCCCATGGGCCACATGCAGTCCGTGGCCTGTTTCTTTGCGGCCTGCGGTGCAGTTTGGGTTTACATGGGGCTCAACACACAGCTCGCGGGTGGGAGCCAAAACAAAAAAGTAGTCTATGTAATGGTCTCCTGTTGATATGAGTTTTAGTAGTTAAATTCCTGGATTGTCATTGCTCATTAAAAGTGCTGTCATGTGGGTGGAAATTGGGTAACTATTGCATTTTATTAATATCAGCAGAACTGACTTAAATGGGACCTGTGCATTGTGCAGTCTTGCCTTAATTTTTGTAATCATGCCTGTCAGTGTGAAAGAAGCTATTTGCATATGTATTTGCATGTATATGCAACCACATTTAAGTTGCGGCCCTCGGTATGTACTGTGAATATCGTTGTGGCCCCCAGGTTTTCCAAAGTTGAGTAGCCCTGTCCTAGACTCTAGTTCTATGTTTGAATTTAAGATGATGGGTGAAATTGTAAATCAAAAATTTAGAATTGTTACATTTTATTAATTTTTATTCTTGTTTTAGATTTTCCTAAATCAGTATCATACTCTAAACATACGGGGGCAAATTTCTAGCTGAGGTAACCAAGTGATTGAGCAACAGAATGGCAAATGAAATGTAATGTTGATAAATATAAAGTAATGAACATTGGAAAAAATAATACCAACTATACATACAATATGGTGGGGACTAATTTACTACAACTACTCAAGAGACAGAGCTTGGAGTCATTGTGGATAGTTCTCTGAAAACATCCACTCAGTGTAACGGCAGTCAAAAAAGCAAACAGAATGTTAGGAATCATTAAGAAAAAGATAGAGAATAAGACAGAGAATATCTTATTGCCTCTCTCTAAAACCATGGTACGCCCACGACTTGAATACTGCATGCAGGTATGGTTGCCTCATCTAAAAAAGATATACGGGCATTGGAAAAGGTTCAGAAAAGGGTAATAAAAATGATGAGGGGTTTAGAATGGGTCCAATATGAAGAGAGATTAAAAAGAGATTTTCATTTTAGAAAAGAGGAGACTAAGGGGGGATATGATAGAGGTCTATGAAATCATGACTGATCAGGAAAAGTTATTCACTTGTTCCCATAATACAAGAACTAGGGGATCACCAAATGAAATTAATAGCCAGCAGGTTTAAAACAAACAAAAGGAAGTTTTTCTTCATGCAGTGCACAGTCAGCTGTGGAGCTCCTTGCCAAAGGATGTTGTGAAGACTGGGACTTTAAGAGGGTTCAAAAAAGAGCTAGATAAATTAATGGAGGGTGGGTCCATCAATGGCTGTTAGTTAGAATGGGTAGGAATGGTGTCCCTAGCCTCTGTTTGTCAGAAGCTGGGGATGGGTGACGGGAGGGATCACATGATGATTGCCTGTTGTGTTCACTGCCTCTGGGACATCTGGCATTGGCCACTGTCGACTGACAGGATACTGGGCTAGATGAACTCTTGGTCTGACCCAGTATGGCTGTTCTTATGTTCTTAACTTCATTGATATCTGCTGACACCAATGATAAATTTGGCCCTGTCTGCATATCTAGAGATACCGCTTACTTGGTTCTTCAGGGGCTTGTTTTGTGGCTAAACAGAAAAACAAAATGGCCACTGGCAAAAAAGCCTCTTCTGCTGATTTTTTTATTTTATAATTTGCTTAATAACTGCTGTCGGGATTCTCTTTTTCCTGGTGGGGTTTTTTTTTGGGGGGGGGTTGGTATTTTTGGTTAAACCATCTGGCAACCCTAGTGGGGGTGGGATGTAGAAGGGGGATTCAGTGTCTGGGAGGGAGTTGTCACTTAGGGTTGCCAGATGGTTGAACCAAAAATACTGAACACCACCTCATCCCAAAAGAAAAACACAGGGGGAAAAAATTCTGTTGACGAAAAAAAGGGGGGAAGACCAAAGTTGTTGAGCAAAAAAAAAGGGGGAGGACTCCCGAGACTTATTAAGCAAAAAAGTAAAATAATAAAACAACATTAAAACAGCATGGCCCCTTTCAGAGTGAGTGTAGAGTTAGAATAGGGATAGGAACAGGGGAGCAGTTGAGCACTAAGACCCAGGGAAGGCATTACTTCCCCTTGGACTTTAGGCTTTTTGCTGGAGACCATTTTGTGTTCTTGTTCAAGCCAGAACTTAGCTTCCCAGCAGAACCGGGTAAGCATGGGAGTAGGGAGCTTTAGGTATCTGGGCTCAGCGGGGGAGAAGGCTGGGGGCTGGGCTCAGGCCCGGGTGCTAAGGTTGCCAGG
Organism: Pelodiscus sinensis; assembly: GCF_049634645.1. Classification (NCBI taxonomy): domain Eukaryota; kingdom Metazoa; phylum Chordata; order Testudines; family Trionychidae; genus Pelodiscus; species Pelodiscus sinensis. The sequence goes on from NC_134725.1 coordinate 36,968,219, forward strand.
TGTCCAGTATTTTCGCCTCCTGGCCAGGAAAAAAAATCAGAAAATACCAGACATTTTAGGTGTCCGGTATTTTCTGCATTTTTTTACCGGACAGGAGGCGAAAATACTGGACTGTCCGGGTCAATACTGGACACCTGGCAGCCCTATTGTCAGCTAGGGTAAAGGGTGCATAGAGTTTGGATGGTGATCTGGGGGAGGGAGTTGGGGAGCCAGAGGCAGGCACTGGCTGTGAGGCGTTTACCTAATTATCTCCTGGTCCGTAGCTCCAACCTGCTTGAAAATACAGGCTGCTCCCTCCACGTGGTTCTCAATTCAGTCTGCTGTCCCAGTCTCTCAGGCCAATCTCTCAGCTTCCATTGTCTGGCTGTTTCCAGCCAATAAGAGCTGAGAGATTGGCCAAGGTCAGTTCTTATTGGCTGGTTGTTTCTGGCCAATAGGAGCTGAGGATTGGGCTGGAGGTGGAGGAGAGATCACATGAAGCCTCCCCCTCCATACAGAGCAGAAAAATGCAGGGTCTGTGTTAAACGCAGCAGCTGCGTGTGCCTGAGAATCCCAACAGGGTGGTCCATGGCTGGATCCTGTGGCTTGATGGGCCGGATCAAATCCCCAGCCTATTTTTCCCAGTCCTGGTCTAGGGGAAAGCAGAATCAGGTTTCTGTCACTTTTTGGTGCTATTTCCCTCCTCCTATACCCAAATTGAAGATCACCTCAGCCTGCCAGTAGTACTGATTTTGTCCTCAAAAAGACTGCTGAAAATAGCAAGAAAGTAATTTGTTCGTGAGACATAAAATACAGGCAAAAGGCCACATTCCCATTAGGCAAGGGGTCGGGTGGCAGAAGGTGTTTCATGGGGCACTGTGTAATTGTGGAGGGAAGTGTTGTGAGAACCAGGGATCCACTCATTCAAAACATTATAGACACAGGAAGTGTCATGGAACAAATTACTGAGGAGGTTATAGAATCTGTCACTGGAGGTTTTTAAGAACAGGTTAGACAAACTCTCAGGAATGGTCTAAATTGAGTCAGCAATTATTTAGGAGCCAAATATGGCTTGCAGCTCGAGCTCAGCTCCCTCTCACTCTTTTCCTCTGTGATCCAGCCTTACACCTCCCACAAGATTGGGAGCCAGCACTTGCTTCTTGTGGGGGGCAGGGAAGTGGAGAAAGCCCCGAGCCTTGCTGTATGATGGGAGAAGAACCTGGCGCCACTAATGGCTCCGCGCACGTGCTCCCCTTCTCCCGCCCCCTGCTGGAAGAACTGACACGTTGCCTGGAGGCTTTTCCCACTGTTCCATTGGCCAGAATCTGGCCAGTGGATCAATGGGAATCCATGCTTTGGACAAGGAGCCTTGGAGCAGCGCAGGATCCAAAAAGCAGCTGCCATTTTGCCCACAAAGGACCCACTACTACCATGACCATATCCCTGCTGCTCTGTGCACTGCTCCATGCATTCACACCCGCTAGAGAGCTTCATGGGGCAGCTGGAGTCCGTCATTGGCCTGAGCACCTCCTGGTACAGGTGGGCTGGATCCTGGCCAGCCTGGAGATGTACAATAAGCATGACTGAGTGGGCTGGTTCTCATGTGTGCCCAGACCCGCTGACTGGACTCCCTATGCTCCTGGCAAGGTGTGGCCTCCACCCCACACTCGGCCCTTGGACTGCTAACTTATTCCATGACCGGTGTGGGTGGCTGCCACATGGGAGTGACTTGCATCTGTTACAATGAATAAACCCTGTTACAGACACTGGGAGGAAAAAAATAAATGCTACCCGGACCCTGCAACCCCCGCTCTCCACCTTTCGCGCCAAGACCCTGCACCCACATCCTGCTTCTGCACCCTCCCTATACCAGACACCTACCCCCAACCCACTTCTGCACCCTACCTCCCATCCAGTTCCTGCACCCCCATCCCTATCCCACTCACTGACCACACAGTTCCCCTCATTTTTGGCCCCTCCCCAGAGCCTGCAGGGAGGCCCACAAAATCCATTAACCCCGGAACATCAGAAGAGCTTATCTGGCCAGTAGACTTAAACCTCAGTCATCCCTGGCCCTCCCTCCCATGGGGTTGGAGTGCCAGGGGAGTGAGGTGTCTCATTTGGGGTCCACATCAGTAAGGAATTTTTTGTTGTTGGGGTGTTTTTTTGCTTTTCACTTGTGTGGTCCCCAACTGATTTTTTTCTGTGGATCAGTGGCTCCTGACCCAAAAACCCTGCCATAAATCAAGACAATGTTGAAACATTTGTGTTGGACATAATATTTTACTTTATTTAAAAAGGAAGCCTGGCCAACAAACCCACAATTAGGGCCCAGCCCCCATCTGGCCATAGCATCATAACACTCTTGCACCTGCACCCAGTCCAGCCCAGAGTCCACCATACATCTAAATCTCCTGCCCTGAGCCCCTCATATGTCCTAGGCCAGACTCCTGCAGCCCCATATTCCCAGCCCCCTTCCATAACATTCCTACACCCCCCACACCCCAACCCACTGCCCTGAGTACATCATATACTTTAATCTCCTGCCCTGAGCCCCCCATTTACCCCAACCAAGACTCCTGCACCACCACATCCTAGCCCCGTACCATAAGATTGACAGAGGGCTGCCTGCATGAAGCTGGATTTTACCAGTTATGATGTAAACTTCAAAGAATTGTGCAAAAAGATGCAGCAGTAGAAGTTCCATTAAATAAAGTCTGGGAGTACAATGTTTCATTTATGCTATTGTTAATCATTATGTCACTTATTAATAATATTAAGTTATATATTTTCAGTCGTGAAATTGGCATTCTTATACAGCTCTTCGTTGTCCACTTGTTCTGAATTTGATGGAGTTTGGTTCTTTGGTTTGAAAAGGTTGCGACCCCTGGTCTAGATAATACTTTTGTCCTGCCTCAGTGCAGTGTAATGGATTAAATGGATTCTCAAGGTCCCTTTTAGTCCCACGAGCCTATGGATACTACTTCTGCACATAGCTTATAACCGCTTCCAAGGGTAAACTGGGTTGAAGTAGGAGGCTACTATTTCCCCACCAACCTTGAGTATGTCCTCTGCTCAAAGCCCTTCTACTTGAGCTTTGTGGACGAGCCGAGAGTTAGTTCTGAATGTATTAAAACCCATTAAATAGATGACAAATATCTTTAACAGAATTTAATTGCATGCATGATAAAATCAGTGCCATGTTTTTTTTTCCTCATACTCAGGGTCGTCCTATGACACTGGACCACTGTCTCCACCATTTCATCTCTTCAGAATCCGTAAAGGATGTAGTATGTGACAATTGCACGAAAGTATGTGCTTTTAATTTATATTTGCTTCCAGCTCAGTTTCTAGATTCAGAGACTGAGTCAGGGTTCCTAGGATCTATTCCTTGCTCTGCTGCTGACTTGCTGAGCCCTCAGTTTCCGAACTTCTGAAGTGAGAATAACACCTCACGAGATGTTATGAATCTTCAATTAGTAGTAGTTTGTAACAGGGATGTTAGATTGCGTGTAGTTGAATAGTTATGTAACTTCATCAGATTTTAGTGGTTACACGACTATTCGATAGTCCCCTGGGGTGGGGCCAGCAGCCAGTGCGCTCCTGGCCCCACTCCCACAGTGCCCCTGCCTCCCTGGGCTGCTGCCTTTCTGTGAGGTGGCAGGTGGGAGCTGGTCTGTGAAGGGACCAGTTTCAGAATCATCTCCCTGCCAGGCGGGCTCCCGCCTGCTGCCCCGCACTGATACAGAGGCATCAGTGCAGGGCAGCAGCAGCTCCTGTCCATAGGGTGTCTGAGCTCACTGTGGATAGCGGCTGTGCAGGATCCACAGATCAGCCTTCCCTGCCTCCCCACATATGGGGCTGCCTCTAATAGAGGCAGCAGCACTGGGTGGGAGAAGCGGGGCAGATAGAGCCAGCATTCAAAGATGAGTTGGCTTTTAAGCTCCAGGCACTGGCTCCTGCCTGCTTCCCTCCTTGTTCCCCCTGCTGCATCTGGGAGGCAGCAAGGGTGCGGGCAGCTCCCCATGCATATCAGCTTCCACCTGCCCTCCTACCTTGTGCTGCTGCCTCTGATAGACAGGCAGCAGTTCAGGGGAGCAGGCAGCTCCGTATGAGCCGATACACGAGGGGAGTTGGCTTGAAAGCTGACTTCCTGCATGTACCAGCTCCCACCTGACCTACTCACCCTCCACACTGCGGCATCTCCATCAGTGGCAACAGCTCAAAGGTTGGTGGGGCAGGTAGCTGATACAGAAGCAGCAAGATGGGGGGAGTGCATGTATTCGACATGATTAACCAATAAGACCAGGCTTATTGATTGATTGTGTAGTCATCTATATATTGACATCTCTAGTTCATAATACATATATTGAGGTTGTCGGTGACAACACATATTTCATGTTGAGGTTGTCAGTGATGACATGCTGAGATTTGTTGACATGCTTGTGGATTTTGACTTGTTGGTTGGATCATTACTTCCCTGGCTGCTGTCAGATACTGACAGGTGATATAACAAGATTGCTAAGTATTATTTACTAGAAGACTTACCTGGCGTTGCCCAGGTCCGGGTAGGGGTAGGGCAGTATACTCTGACTGCCATCTTCTCCCTGTATTGGCCTGGAGTGGAGGAACTGGAAGGCCATGATCCCTGACTGCTGGCTTCTTCCTGGTACTCTGGTACTGGCAGGATAAGGGGGGGAAGTGCACACCCTGGATGCTGGCTTCTCCCCAGGTCAGCCTGGAGTGGAGATAAGAGTGGGGCTGTGCACTCTGGCTACCAGCTTTGCCCTGGGGTCAGCGAGGTGGAGATGTTCAGGCCCTCTATCAGCGCTTCCCCAGCCCAGACCAGGGGAGTGGGAGGATGCTGGCTGTATTTGGGACTGGCCACAGCTGTCTGCTGGTTATATCTGAGACTGGCCACAATTCACAATTACATGTGGGCTTTCTGTATGTGTGTGGAGCTGGCTTAAGAACTGGTACTCCACATGCACTGGCTCCTCAACTACAGAGGCAGCAGTATGGGGTGGCAGGCAGGAGTGCACCAGCTTCTGGGGAGCCAGCTACCACCCTGCATATAACCATCAGCAGTTACACTGTTAGTTAATTACACACATTTCAATATTCCTTTCTCCAGTGTTGGTTTGTGTAATCTAATATTATAGATAATTAAATGTCTATAATTGTGTTTTTGATTTCAGATTCAAGCAGAAGGGAAACTGAATGGGCAAATCACAGAAAACCAGAGGACAACATTTGTTAAACAATTAAAGTTAGGGAAGGTGAGGCAACTTGATCTGGCAAATTTATTTTTAAAGCCTCTACTGTAGTGTCTTCTAAAACAATCCAGTGACTTATCTCTTCAGTCTGTTATTTTGATATCCACTTCTTGGCATTGAATTTGGAGACCATTCATATTCTATTTTTCACTTAAATGTGAGAACATTTGGCAGTTTTGTATGCCATAATACCTTGACTCAGCAAAGTTCTTAAGCCTGTGCTTAATGTTAAATACATGAATAATATCACCCTAATTTAACAGTGTGCGTAAGTAAATGTGTGTTGCTGAGTTATTGCTTATGTATCCCTTGAGGTTTAGCAATAAAAATACAAGCTCCTGTATTTCATTGGTCAATGAAATGGTAGTAAACAGCTGAAACAACCTAGATTGTTCAGTGTTTGCACAGCACCTAGCACAATTGAGTCCTCATCTGTGACTAGAGCTCCAAGGCACTACAGTAATACAGATAAATAATAATCCTAATGACTTAATTGAAAGAGACAGTAAAGTCCTGTGCTGCATTTTGTGTGTAAAACCATGTAACTCTTTGACTTTGTTTTCCATTCACTTTGATCAGCTACAAAAACATTGCACGTGAACACTTAGCTCTGGTTACGATATAGTGGCACTAGCTGCAAGGGATGCATAATCTCTTTCTCCAAGGGATTATATTGATCAGAATGTTTGGCCTGTGCAGGACAAACTTAAAAAGATTTCAGATGAGTCTTTTAGCAAAATGCATGAGTTTTTATTGACTTATCCCATATGTGGAAAGCCCTGTTAATTTTGTCCATCACCCTACCTAATAAATTATGGTAGTGTTATTGGAAACCTCTCTTTTGACTGTCAGGCTTCATACTTCGTATTATAGATCTGATTTCTAATTGGCTTATATACAGATATAGCAGCAGATGAGAGAAATCAGGTTAGTAGTCTTCTTCCCCATTCACTCTCTTAAACTTTAATTCTAGTTCCAAGAATATACTTTTAAACCAAACACTCATTTCTACCTACTTTTAATGTGTTTGTTGGATTTTTTTGTATTTCTGTGGAATATGCTTGAAGCTTCCTCAGTGTCTGTGTATCCATCTGCAAAGGCTAAGTTGGTCAAATCAAGGCATGCCTCTGAAACGTAATGAACACGTGCAGTTCAATGAGTTCCTAATCATGGACATCTACAAATACCACCTCCCTGTCCATAAATCAAGCCAGCCTGATCTAAACCAGAAAGGCAATCCATGGATGTCGTCTGAAACAAAGGACTGGTCAGCAGTTAATGCCTCAGGTATTTGATTTGAAGCTAGAAAACATCAGGTAGTATCAGTATATAAGAAAAATATATTTATTTTGATTTATAGTAAAACCTAGAAAGATCCCCTTTTCCAGGAGACTTTGGCCCCTTGACATATATATTTAAAATACAGTTTTTACAAATTTACATTTCACTCCCATTCCAAAATACTTGGAGCATAGGTGAGCTAAGAAGAACTGGGCTGCTTTAGTTGTAAACAATGGGTGAATTCCAAACTGGATAGACCTTCGCAAAGAACATCTTGTTAGTAGCCCACTGCTTTTAAACCAGGGGAGCTCCAACTATGGCTGTATTGCAGGGGGAGTACAGACCTTGAGCACTCATGTAATGTGGACACAATATTGTGCCAAAACTAATACAGAAATTGCAGGATAGTTCGTGTTAATTATACAAGGTTTAATCAAAAGAGCCTGACCCTACAAATCTGCATTCATGCTTGGATCCTATAGAGTCCAGGAGAAAGCATTTACAGGATCAGCTGTCAAAAATTGTGTCTTTGAAAATGGTCCTGGATCAGGACCTCATTGTGCAGGGTGCCTATTAAAGTAAGAATTCAACTTTAAATAAGTCTTTATTGGCCAGAACAGGCATTGAGGAGACATTAGGCATACAGACTGTGCCATGGCTTCATAATGCCACAGCTCTTTGCTTAAAGAAATGAACAAAATCTTCACAAACTTAAGCAAACTGTATCCAGTCTATATGGCTACATTGTACCACATATTAAACTTAGCTTCCTTGTTGCTGCTGGTCTCAAGTCTTCAAATACTTGAATTGAAAGCTAATTGCTTTTTCAAATAACCCAAATTGAGCAGGGCTCTTGCAGCCACAATATTTCCATATTTCTGTCATTCTGTTATGAGCTGTTAATAGTTTTCTTGTCTATAATGCTCCCCTTCCTCATTAGGGGATTGTGAGGTTTAATTAATGTTTATAAAGTGCTTTCTGATTCTTTAATAAAAGGTGTTGTAGAGGGCACAAGGTTATTAGTAATATTAGAACAGACTTAACCATTCTAGTGTGACACCCTTGAGGCCTAACTGGTGCTGAACCAGAGAATTTGCCACATCATAGGAGGTCAGAATTGTCTAGCAGAATTACCAACACTTCCACTGCTTACTTGGCTCTTAGAAGACATGGAGGGGTAAATTAGAGACATTTATGTGTAAATTGGGGCTACAGAACATCACAGAACACTGAGAGCAAGGATTAGTGGCTGTAAACAAACTGAATGAGACCACGGAAAACTTAGCCACATCCACAATAAAGTGGATATCCGGCTAACTAAAGTCATGCCAGACTATGGATGTTGCCAGACCAGAGAGTAGTGGACTAGAAAGATTCAACCTGTAGTTAAATGACTGAATGTATAATTTCTCTGGCAGATCTGGAGCCGACATGTAGCACTAAATCATTCTTTATGAATGGTGCCTGTTCTCCTTCATTATTAACATCCCCGATAACTTTCCCACTTGCAGCAGTTCCAGACTGCAGGTAAGTCAGACTTTTGAAGTCATTTTATAATTTCTACATGTGCATAAAACTGATGTAGGTTATAGTTTCCTTTATTCCATCTTTATTGTGATTTGGTAGTCTCAGAATTTACTATTTATCCCACTTACTATAAGTGTCTTCCTCAAGAGCAGAGGATTGCTGCCCCCTTCTGTTTGAGTAATTTGGCAGTTCCATGTGTCCCCAGCTAGTAAAAGGAGTTGCGTGAATTATAAGTGATGAGTTATAATCATAGAATCCTAGGGCTGGAAGAGACCAAAGGAGTCATTGAGTCCAGCCCCCTGCCCAAAGTAGGATCAGCCCAGCCAGGGCTTTGTCAAGCCAGGACTTAAAAATCTCTAAGGATGGAGTTTCCACCTCACCCCTCCTCCCCCACTCCCAGGGAACCCATCCCAGTACTTCATCACCCTCCTAGGGAAATAGTTTTTCCTAACATCCAACCTAGACCTCCCCCACTGAAACTTGAGACCATTGCTCCTTGTTCTGTCATCTGTTACTACTGAGAACAGCCTCTTCATCCTATTTGGAACCTCCCTTCGGGAAGTTGAAGGCTGCTACCAAATCCCCCCTCACTCTTCTCTTCTGCAGATTAAATAAGCCCAAATCCCTCAGCCTTTCCTCATAGGTCATGTGCTCCAGCCCCCTAATCATTTTGGTTGCCCTGCACTGGACCCTCTCCAATGCGTCCACATACTTTCTGTATTCTGGGGTAGGGTGCGGGGGCGCAGAACTGGCTGGACGCAGTATTCCACATGTGGCCTCACCATTGCCGAATATAGGGGAATAATCACAAATCATAATCTCCTTTCGCTAATGGCTGCTGCAGGAAAAAAAAATCAGGAGTGCAGCAAACTTCTTACTCCAGAGTCGTCATCTTATAACTGCTGCCTCTTCCCTGATAGCTCCCTTTTCTTTTCGCTTGACTTTTGAGAACAGATAAGTGTGTCTCATTTCTTGCAGACTTTAAAAAAAAATTGTGTCTTTAAGGAGCCTATTTTGCAGAAGAGCTGTGTGCTTGCTGTTCTCTGCAACTTCTGTTAGAGCTGTGGGCACTGTGCTTGTGGTGATGAGGCCTGACACTTGTTTTAGAGAATATTCACTTTTCCATGTCACTGATACATAGTTCTTATAACATATGTCTTATCTGTTATGTATTTTTTTCCCTGGGGTATATACTGACTTATGGTATTCCCTGCTTTTGCTAGCACAGTGTGCCATAACCTGTTCCAGGATGGGGCAGCAATGGCTGCTTTATCGCTCACATTCTCGCTGAGATTCACAGGTTAGAAAAATAGGCGAAGGGAGCAAGTGCTTGAAAGGCTTTCATTATTATATACTAGAGCATTTATCTGGCATTGCTCTGGTCCTGATGGAGGTGCAGGAATCAGGGCTTGGGACTGGGAAGTCTGGGGCAGGGAGGGAGAGAAAGAGGGAGGGAGGGAGGGAGTTCACCAAGGCTACCCATGCATGGCAAGTGTGGTATTGCTCTGGTGACAGCATCTCCCTTGGGTGCTTGGGGCCATACTGCCTGGTCAGTGGCTCCTCTTTAGGGGCTGGGGCCATGCTTTGGTTGAAGGCCAAGGGAAAGGGTTTGGGGCAGAGGGGGCACTTACCAGTGGCCAACAATATGGAGAACCCTGGCCCCAGTTGGCCACTCTCTTCCTATTGTGGCTGCTCCTCTATGGTCACACTGCAGTATAATTGTCCTCTACGCTTGCTGCCTCCAATGGTCATTGTGAAGCATAACTGTCCCTACTCTGAGACCCCTCCCTTTTCGTGTTATAGAAAACAATCCCATTCCAGGCACTTCCCGTTTTCCTGTCACAACCAAACCCTGATCTTTCTTTTAAGTTAGGATAAGAGGAAGCTGCATATCAAATTTGGTCGTCCTAGCTCTTACTGTTTAGGAAGAACTCTTGAACAAACAAACAAACAGATGCACAGACTCTCTAAAATATATATGTTGATGGATTGTGTGGTATAGTTTTATTGTTTTTTTTTTTCCTGTTAAGGTCATGTGTCCTGGGATAACTTTTCAGTCCATTAACATTGCTGTAGAACGTAGCTTTCACATGCTAAAGGAAACATGTGGGAGGCCTCAGTGCAAAATTCAGAGCCAGTGTGCTGCAAAGTATGCAATGTCCCTCTCTAAAATATATTCCAGAAACTGATTTCATTAATACTCAAAAGCAGCAGTTCTCTTTTCTGATAGAGTGAAGCATTTAGTCAACAAAGCAGTAAAGGCCTGGGATGTGGGGAGGTAGTGTGCTAATATGAGAGTTCATCTCTTACGAAGGGAGTCCATGGAATGAAAAACATGCTTTAAAATGAACTTGCTACTGAAAATCAAGTGACTGGGGGTTTTCCAAGTACAAATTTGATGCACATGTGCGCTAACTCTTTCTTTTCTCTCATTTGCCCTTCAGTTCCCCAATGTACCTCTACCGTCTGATGGCTGTTGTAGTTCATCATGGGGACATGCATTCGGGACACTTTGTGACATATCGCCGCTCTCCATCTTCTCCCAAGGCCCCACTCTCTGTTAGTAACCAGTGGTTGTGGATTTCAGATGACACTGTGCGCAAAGCCAGTTTGCAAGAAGTGCTTTCATCCAGTGCTTATCTGCTCTTTTATGAACGTGTTCACTCAAGAGTGCAGCACCAAAATCAGGAGTTCAGGGCTGAAGAATGACTTGACCTTTGGAGAAGGATTAAAACCTAAGAAAACTGCTCTTGTGAGATGTACCTAGCACCTCTGTCTTTTATGCAAATAGCCCACTACCTGCCCCTCGATATGCCACTCCTTCCTGGCAATGATGCCTGGCTACTGCAGGGAGCTAATGTCTCATACCAAAATGATGCTGCTAGTGCTGGGCACTTCCAGAGTGTGTATGCATTAGAGAAGAGTGTTTGCTGTTCAGATAGTCTTCGCTCTGCATGACAGAGCTGATACAGGAAATTTAACACAGGGACTTGCCACGGCCACAGTTTTTATTCTGACCTTTATGCATGTTTTACAGAAGGAGCTGCTTAGAGTCACTTTAAGATAGCCCTAGAAGTTATTGGTGAGAGAGTACCACTATCAAAGGCAATGATTTAAAAAAAATGAAGTGCCTTGAGATTATTTAAATGGTTACATTGCCGCTGTCTACATCTATAGTCTATGGGATACATTCTGGTGAACATCTATATCAAAGTGGTATGAAGCACTGAATCAAATTTTTTGTCATAGCCCCAGCTAAGCAATTAAACAAGTTGCCTCTACTAAACATGTCTGATCTAAAAAACTCTCTATTTGTATATTTCCCCCCAATATTTCATTTCTTTGTTCATCATGGGAGTACTTCTGTCAATACAAATGGTAGTGTTCTGCTTCAGGGAAATACTTAAATAGTTGATCAGTTGGAACTGAGATGCTGCTTTGTTGCTCCATATCCTCATACTCTAAAAGATGTTGAGAGAACAGTGTAACCTAGCAATCACTATGGTAATGTATTTTGTCTGTGTGAAACAATCTGATACTGTTGCTTGAGAGCATCATGTCGACTGTGCCTCCCTGTTCTAATCTGGTACTCTAAACTCACCTCTCCGACTTTAATGATGAGTGTTGCCATGTCCTGTCATCCCTTCAAATGAATGCCTTTTGGTCTGCAATGGCACTTGAACTGGTTGTGATTGTGAGCCTGGAACTCACGATGGCCTAGAATATACACAGTTGCATGGGGAGTGGTTGGCACCTACTCCAATAAAATAGTAGCTAAACAGGTTGGTGACACTGCATTAGACCTTGCTGTTTTCAAACAGTGATATTAATTGTTGCTCTTTGGTGCATAAAAAAGAGATGGGGAAAGAAGCAAGAAACCCTTTGGGGTGTTTTTATAATAATGGGGATAAAGTGCACAGATGTGGCTGTTCTTTTCTATCGATGTACTTCGAGGATGAGGAAGGAAGTCTGAATGTCAGAATGGGTCTTTTCAGTGGAAGCCAGCAACTAAGTGTTCTGACATCTACTGCCTCTCTAAAGTAGCTTTTTTTTCCAAAACATTTTTATAGTAACTGTACATTTTGGATTCATATCATTCAACTGCCCCATGTTGTTCATATACGTTTGGAGCTTTTTGATAGGAGTCTGAAAAAACCAGCCACAAGATCATAGGCTATGAATGTATACAACATTGAGTTGAATTCATTTCAGATTGTGGATCATAATTCCTACTCAAGAATAATACTCATAACCCAGAGAAATTTGTATAAATCTGTTGAAATATCCAGTTTGAAGAATTCTCAGCTTCTATACTAAAGTGCTAGTAGCACTTTTTTTTAACCTTGCTTTTATTACTCTTTAAAAAATGCGATACCAATAAACTTTGTAATCCTTGAAATAAGAGCTAAACTCTGAATGTGACACACAAAAACCAAAAAAGTCTAAGGCTGAAGTTTCTCTATTCTAGATAGATGGAAGTGGGCTCTATGGGCTTTGCAAAGCAGTGCTAATTGTCAGCAATGGTGGTAAACACAGGCAAAGCAGCTGTCAGACTGAAATCCTGCCAGTTGTACTTTTGACCTTCCAAATGTTTCCATCTGATATTCCTGTAAATCCTGCCATATATAGACTCAAAAGTCTGTTTGAAATATTAACTCCTTTGATTTTGTGGGTACCTCTGCTCACTGTTAGTATTTGAACAAGTCTCTTGATTATGCAGTAATGTATAGTGTGTCAGATAATACCCACTAGGAGGACTGTAAGCTTTAGGACTCATCAGCCTCTTGATTGTGTGAAACCCCACACTGTTAACAGTTGGGTGTGTGTATGTATAATGTTTTCTGAAAATTTTGTATAGACTTTGCTCTTCACTAGTGACATTTCTGTGTTCGTTTGGTGAGAGTGAAAGGCTGCGCACTGTCATACATCACTAAGCTACTTGTGTGTCACATTGCCTGGAGGTTTTAGTTTGGAATCTTCAGCAAAAGATAATAGGAATGAGTGTTGCCTAATCTCTTCCTGTCTTTATTGCAATAAAGGAACCGAATTTCTTTTCTTAGCACTTGTGGAGAAGTGTCAATACCGTGGTTGTGACGCTGAGAAATGCTGAGCAACCACAACTTACATTGGCTTCAGAGAATTGCGTGTGGTTGGCAGCCCTTGTAATCAGACCCTGGACAGAGTCGGGCCAGCTGAGTCTCATGGGCAGATACCTTTTGAAATCATTCAGGCACAGGGGTACACCCAAATGGCTCACCTTCTAGGACTGGGATTCTTGTGTCTGCCAGCCAGTGACAACATTGTAATTGTACAAAGGCTAGAGTTGTTGAAAAGGTTGTTATGAATGGAATAAAAAAATTTTATGAAACATTCACCGTATAGAAAACTGGCCTCTGCTTACTCTGGTGTAACTAAGAACGGTTCTTAAACAGAATTACTCGTTTTAATGCTAGATGTTAATAAAAAGGTATAGTGTTAGTCCAAATCACTGAATTTCTTTCCCACCACTGCTGTCTTTGAACTGCCTTTTCTCTTATGGGCATTTTTTTTACCTGTTCTGTACAATACCAATAAAAACTAATTTATTAGAAAAAGTACCTGGAGGCATGTGATGATGTTGTGAAACACAAGACAAGTGAGAGTAAGAGGGCAACCGTGATGTCTCTTCCTTTTCTAATGCAATGCCCTACAGGGATAGCCAGAGTGAGCTCCAGATTTGTTCTGTTCCATGGATGAACACAAGACAGTGAGAAGGCTGTAGTATTCAAAGCATGAGTTTTTAATTGGTATAACAAATCCTCCATACATGATAAAATATCAACATGTAGGCTAGACCAGCAGAGGCATAGGCAGCCAGTTCTTGGAGTGTTTGTGTGGGCGGACCCCCTTAGCATGAGCTTGGATTCTTTCGGTCTCTTGGGGATATACCTGCAGGCAAAAACTGAGGGCATGTAGAGGCCAACTGGTTCCTTCCTACTGCCTGTGGCGCAGACACAGAATACTGGTAGCATCCATACACTCTGCACTCTGACCAATGATAGTTAGGTTAATATAATGTATTAGTTACGTGTTTTTGTTACATATCAATGCACTTCCAACAAGTGTATGTGTAGGAGCTATCACTGGTACTAGGTACATAGCCACTGTGGCTGAGACTAAATCCTCAGAATTTAAAACTTGTCCCTTGTGTGAAGCTGCTATACAGCTCAGTGACTGACATTCTCCACTCTTCTAGCACAAGTGTAGATCCCTGATAAAGGTTCAGTATGCCACTTTTTCTACAACAGAAACCTAGGGAGGGCCTCTTTAGAGCCTGAAACTAAAAAAAACACGTAAACCTCCTCTGCCTCTTTTGACAAGTGCCCTGTGTAGCTCCCAGGCACATACTCCGTCTGAGTACTGGTACCCCTCTGCTACTGGATGTTGTGGAGCAGGCAAGTATTCTTCCACATAGCCAATACCTGAAATGGGCAGGAAGAAGCATTGCACCACAGACAACAACAGGCCAGGGTCACCCACCATGGTACCCAATAAGTAGAGAGACAAAGCCCACTGCAATTTTGAATCCACTCATGTCTGCCAAAAAGCATGTCCACCAAAAAGCAGTTCACAGCCCTGAGCAGGTTGTGGCACCTCAGCACTTAGATGATCTCTAGCTGACAGAGGTGACACCTGAAACTGGTCTGTCCTTTCCCAGCTACAACTCACTACTGATTACTTTGATGCAGGTGTCCTGATTCTGATGCCATATTCCAAGGTGCAGATGGCTCACTTGGCTCTGAAGTTCCCAGTACTGAATGATCTTATGGAAAGCACATAGTCATCATTTACATAGTAAGGAAGATGTCTTTCCCATGCATCCCAATCTCACTCTTTTGATCATCACTGGTCTGACAGTGGATCTCTGTAATAAGCACAGGCCTCCAGCATCTCAGCAAATATTCATTAGGGTTTCCACTCATGTGGCGTCCTATCCTGTAATTTTGATTGTGTCACTAAAAGCTATGTAGTATAGACAAAGCCTTAATACCCCCCCACCCTACCTCCCCAAAAAAGAAAGAAAGAAAAAAACCTACCCAAATAGGTACGATCAACGATAGAACTATCATGGGCTTAAAAATAAACCTTCCTCCCAAGCCAAGGAGAATATCAGTGGAAAAATGTACCATCAGGCTTCCCTAGTGCTGTAGTAATATAATCTTGACACCCAAGATCAAATGGGTGCTGTATTTTATCTACAGCATGTTATTCCACCTGTTTGTTTTCCTAATTTTCTCATGTGACAAAGCCTGTACCACAGCAAGGTCCCCATCACTTGCTACATATGCAAAGGAGAAGGCAGTGTTTGAAACTGACTTGTGACATGGAAAGACAGTTCTCATTTTTAGACATAAAGGGCACACTTAAAGCTGGACATGCGGTTGTTAAGTAACTTCTTTTTTTGGTACAGCCATCACTTTCCGAAACGTCAGATTGATTCTTGGGGCTACCACCTTCTTGCGGGTGGGTAAGCTGTGATACCAGTACACATTGGTGGGGTAGTTCATCATCAGCAAGCTGCCATTGGCCAGCTGCAGCTTGACTGGCTCAATGTAGCACGAGGCGTTTTTCCCTCGGGAAGCACCATGCCTGAATAAAAAGTCCCTGCAGGCTCCAAAGGACACTGATGCAATGGGACTCCGTGGAACCAATTCTCTCTCATCATCTCTGTGTTCGCCTATATGGTCACAGCCATCTTTATATCTGTGAAGGGGAGGAGGATTTGGTTAGTTTTTCCATTAAGTGTACAAGCCACTGCCAAACCATGGCTTTACTGCAGCATATTTATTTTTTTATACACACACACAAACTGTTTCTGGAAAGCAGTAATTTAGTCACAAACAAGTCTAGCATTATCAGACTCATGGACACTTTAACAGACAGCTGACCCACACTTGCAAGTTGGTTAGCAAGATGGGAAAGGCTGGTACACAGAAAAGCTTGAACTATGAGTTTGTACCTAATTCTCAAATTAGACGTCATGACTCCATACAAGGTTGTGAAGTTGTTATGTGGAGGTCATGACCTGTCAGCCTCCACAAGAGTCCCCTTCACCTGCATTTATATATTGTTCAATATTTTAAAATGTTCTGATGTATAGGGTTGAGGGCTTACCTCTTATTAGTGAAAGGGGTCACCAATACAAGTTTGAGAACCAGTTTCACTTTCAATGAACATTTACACAAATAAGGGAAGAGATATTAATGCAAGTACATGATTAGCTCCCCTGAAACTTAAACACAAGGGTTTAAAATTCACACACATTCAACCTTAGTGTAACTGACATCTGCATTCTGTTTCAGGTGTTTATTGAAGAGATGATTGTGACTTTATTATGCTTCTGCAGAACACATGGAAATAAGTGTTTTCCAGACAAACAAGTACTTTGGAGAGTGATTCCTCCCTAACTTTTCCCTCTTCTCCTCAAAAAGAACCCAGTTCAAAAACCAATTCAGTGCTTGGTTGGAAGTCACTGGAATGCCACTCAGCTAAGCTTACTCCTTATCTCAATAGATGTGCAAGGAACACACGACTGGGTCCCAGGAGTTTAGTCATTCAATAATAACAGAACTATCTCCATTTAGATACTACAATAACAGGCACTAAAGAAAGAGCTTAGCTTTTCATATGCTACTCTATTAGTTAACATTAAATTGAAAGTTCCATATCCACAAATTCCTTTTCAAGGGTAAAATGAAGTGGCAAATGCCTGCTTAATGATACCTGATTAGTAAAATGTCCTAGAATCAAACTGTTGTTTGGACAGAGAGATGCTTACTGCTATCAGCTGTCAAAACCTTACCTATTAATCAGAACAAAATTAAAAGTGTGTCCAGTGGCCAGGGTAATGCACTCTCTGATATGGTTGAGAATGGGGATCCATGGCTTAGGAGAAAAGGTAACGCCTGAATAAGTGTATGTTAAGTCAGGATCTCCGTAGGTCACCTGCTTCCTTGGGATGCTGTGCCATTTGCCAAATACTTGCACTTTGGTAAGATCACCTGTTTGAATAAGAGTTTGCAAAAGTCAAGACCAATGTTCCCTCTTTTTGGACCATTCTGTAGTAGTGTTTTTTTCAAAGTTTAAAAGTCAGGTACAGTTATCAATCATTTCCTCTACAGATCAGAGTACAACATAGTCCCTGCTGTGCAGCTCTGAATATGACTAATAGAAAGTCAATGGAACTAAATGGTGCTGCACATATTAGCTTAAAAAACTGTCAATTTGTAAGTGTTGCTGTCCAAAAATTGGCAAGAAGCTGACAACACTACACGTATGAGACACCCTGGGGAGAGGTGAAAATAGCACAGCACTCTGGGCTCCTCCACATCATTCAAATAACAGAACAAAAAACTTTAATTCTTTCACCTTCCATGTACGGTGCATGTTTCATGCTGTGGCCTTGATCCTGCATGAATGTGAGGAGTCCTGTAGCATTTTAGAGACTAGGAATGAAGATAGCGTGTAACTGAATATTTGTGTAACCGCATCAAATTCTAGCCCTTTCACAACTATTCAATAGTCCTCAGGGGGCACTGGAAGCCACTATGCTCCAGCCCCACTCCTGGGGAGCCCCCTGCCTCCCTGCGCTGCCGTCTCTGTATCAAAGGTGGCAGCATGGCTGCACAGGGTGGGAAGTGGGAGCCAGTCTGTGAGTGGAACTGGTTTAAAAACTGGCTCTCTGTGCAAACCGGCTCCTGCATTGCTGCCTCGATCCATGGGGGGACCCAAGTTCCCTGTGGACAAAGGCTGCACCAGCATATATGGAGCAGCCTTTGTCTATGGTGAGCCTGGGCCCACTGAGGACAGAGGCTGCTCCGCAGCAGCCTCCACTGCCCCGCCCCCTGCACAGGCAGAGCCGGTGCTCCTCAGGAGCCAGCTGCCTGTGTGTGAGGCAGCAAGGCAAGGGGAGAGGGCAAGTGGCTCTCCGGCCTTCCTTAAAAGCTGGCTTCCTGCATGTACTGGCTCTTGCCCCCGAGCTGCTGCCTCTAATAGAAGGGGAACAAGTGGAGGAAGTGCAATTGGATCTAGTGCTCATGGGGAATCATCTTAAAAGCTGGTTCCTCATGGTCATTGGCTCCTGTCCCCTCCCACCCTGCTGCCTCTGATATAAAAACAGCAAGGGGGAGTGTGTGTAATAGTGATGTTAAATGGAAATTAATCAACTATTCGATTAGTTGACAAGGCATCTTCACCTTCACCCCCGTCAGCTCTTGCTACACTTCAAAGGCCAGGGAACACCGGGCCCTCAGGGGACTCAAGCTGGCCCCATGCTCCCTGCTTTTGAAATGTACAAGAGCTCCCCTTGCTTCTGCCTTTGAAATGTAGCAAGAGTGGGACTCTTGTAGGTTTCCAAAGCAGAGAGCATGGGGTCAGCTTGAGTCCCTCGCTGGCCCCTTGCTCCCCACACACTACATTTCAAAGGCGGAAACACCACCAGTTCCCCAATGAGATTTTTTTCCCCCACTGGCTTTTAAGCCAGCTCCCTCCAGCACCAGCTCCTGCTCCCCCACCCTTGCTGCCTCTATCAGAGAGAGGCAGCGAGGCGGGAGGGAAGCAACTAGTTGCTTATATCCCTAGTAATCGACAGGACTAACTGATAAACCCAGGCTGATCAGTTAATTGTGTAGTAATCTATATGTTCACATCACTATTAGAGACTAACAGATTTTGGTCTCTAATGTGCCACAGGACTCATTATTCTTAGCAGATAGAGACTAATCCAGCTACCCTTCTGAGACTTAAGAATGTGAGTAAGCCCACTGAAGTCATGTGCTTAAAGTTATGCACATGCATATTTGAAGGATCAGAGCCTACCTTTGCTACTTAACTGCTATGGATCTGATGGTACAAACACATCTACCCATTGGGATCTTTACTCCCATTAAAGCCAATGTGAATCCGCTTAGGAGTCAGAGTCTGAGTGTGCAGATTGTATACTATATAGCATTGGACCTTACACATACAAAAATCCTCTCCCATCCCCCCCAATCAATGTTGCTCCTAAGTCATAAGGCAGGATGTGTCATGGCATTAGAGACAGAAGAGACATTAGATCTATTAGTCTGTTTACCTTCAAAATATTCCACTTCCTTTTCCAGCTCCTGGAAAATCCTGTCAGCCTCAGCTTTGCGGAACAAGATCCTGTAATCACAGTTCAGACCCTCTGCCCGGATTTGCTTCCATGGAGAATGCACCAAGGCCTCCTCTGCACCTGGCATTTCTGAGCAGGCCTTCTTCTTTTCTCTCCCATCTCTCACACAATCCAGCTCTCCTCCCTTCATGTCTAAGGGGGCTTGTTCATTCTTGCCTGGAAAAGGCCTTTTGACCACGAACTTATCCATTCCTAGCTGCCCTTAAGAAACAGCCATCAGCCTGCAACTCCAGGATCTGATGGGAGTTCACTGCTGATTTTGGACTGCCTAGAACCACAGTGGCTTGGAAGATTTTAAGTGCTCCTAAGTAATAGGGACTTAAAAATACCTGCATGTGAATCCTGAGATGGGTGTCACTGCACCTCTTTAGGGTGGAGCATGCAGTCACTCCAAGGTCATCCTCAGAGTCTGGGCCAAGCTCCTAGAACCAGGCAGATCCTTGATTAGGACTCCACTGAACATGGCCTGGCTGTCAGCTTGCTAAGGATCTTCAGGCCCCAGAAACAGCTCCTGCAGGCCTCATTTCCAGCAGCAGTAGCTACTTCCTGCTGCAGACACTCAGCCAATCATTCCACCCTTGCTCAGCTCAGTTTTGCTGTGAATCCTAGCAAGGTCCACTGGCACCACCTACTGGATCTTCTTGGAAGCATTTATAAATTATTAGAAACCATTATCTTCCTGATTCCTCCATAATATTTATATGGCATCATACGTGTACACAGCCCTCTTTAACTGGTGAGTGTGCCAGAAAATGTCATTTATTGTGTATGGCACTGAGGACTTCCTACAAAGCCGCCCCTCCTTTAATCTATTAACCAGCCAAAAAATGTTTACTAGTTAACGAATTAAACAGGGTTTTACGTCCCTAGTTCAAACACAGAATAGTAGACTGCCCTGTGCCAAAGACCTTATAATCCAGATAGATCCAGGTAGGGAGAAAACACCAGCATAGTGGATAATGAGATAGTGGCAAATGCAATGGTAGTACCACATTTTTTAAATTTATTTATTTTTGGTGTAAGGATACTTAAAGAAAATCAGTGAAATACAAAAGGGCAGAAGAGGGTAAGAGGCATTGTCACTTTAATCTTTCCATACTTATTTCTCTATTTGTAAGTTAGGGATAATAGCAGCTCATGGGTAGTACAGAACACAATGTTTTGTTATTTTTTTAGGTAGTCTCTCAAGTGAGCCTCATCACTGCTACATCCACTATAAAACTGGTGGGCTGTGTCTATACTGGTGCGATCTTGCACCAGAGCTATGCAAATGAGGCTCAGCGTGGAATATCGCCAAGCCTCATTTGCATAACTAATGAGTCACCATTTTTGCGGAAGAGGCTCTTGCGCAAGACGGAGCTGTCTACACTGCCCCTTCTTGCGCAAGAAAAACCCTCTTGCACGAAGCCGTTATGCTGATTATTTTCAGGCATAACGGCTTTGTGTAAGAGGGTTTTTCTTGCACAACAAGGGGCAGTGTAGACAGCTCCGTTTTGCGCAAGAGCCTCTTCTGCAAAAATGGTGGCTCATTAGTTATGCAAATGAGGCTTGGCGATATTCCACGCTGAGCCTCATTTGCATAGCCCTGGTGCAAGATCGCGCCAGTATAGACACAGCCATACAGTTAGTCAGAGGGGGTCAGGATTTACTGTTACGATGTCCTTATAGGTTTCTGATGCCATGGATGATGATAAACCAGAAGGCTGCTTCCGTGTGTGCTCAATGATGTGTGCCATGTAGACTAGTGCACTTAGTCTGCATGGCAGACCCCAAGAGAGCCCCCAAAGACCACAAATCAGATAAGGATTGAAAGTGCCAGGCCAGGTTTATTGTTAAACAAAATAAAGTGATAGTTGTCCGTAGACTTTACCAAACCACTACGCATATGCGATTCGTAACAATGGAATGACTCAATCAATGGAAAATTTCCACTGCCCCCTAGATCATCCACAGACTGTCCCCCCAAAATACCACTTTATATACAAGTACTAGCAACTTATACATCACTCCTGACGTAACAGGTTGCCACTCTTTGATGCTACTTAGATACCACTCACCATCCTCTACCTCGTGGTTTGATTAGATCTTTATCCATCATGCTGTCACTTTAGAGCTTTTCCTGAACTTGGGTAGGTATCTGTGGGGAGTGTAGGTACCAAGGTCTTTTTAATTAGCTAGTGGTACCACATGCTTTCAACTTTTGACCAGTACCAATTACTGTTTTTCAGTTGATACCTAGCACCAATTACTGGTCTATACGTGGAATCTATTGCCATTTAGCGTTTTGCACTCTCAGTCCTGTTCGTGCCCAAGTTCTGTGAGGAGGGGCCTACCTCCTGCTCACAGCTTAACTTTGTTTTGTTAGCCATGTTTTGTCCATTGTTAGCTAGGTCTCAGGCCTCAAACCAGGACTGTGCTACATAGGCTTTTGTTTTAGGCCTTCATCTTACTACAACTGGTCTCTCTTGTCATTTCCATAATTCTTCATGTATTTTCTCTTTCCTCTATGAGGTTTTCAGCTCCTTCAGTCAGGGTTGACAGAATCAATTACTTAGCATATGTAAAGAGCTCTGAGGAACCTATTACTCAAGAGTTAAGTTATTGCATTTTGCTTGTTAAAGATCCAGTTCTGATCTAACAGAACTCATTTACAATTGAACTGCATGGAAGCTAGAGATGTCAGTCTAAAAACAAGATTAGGGAAGGTTGGGAATGGACAAAAGCTGAATGTAAGAATAGAAGGAAGAGGTGTGCAAGTTCACTCTGTTTTCTTGAGATGACAAACCACACCAGCACAGCCAAAGCTTTCAATGGGTAGAACTTGCATGCCATGTGGATAGGAGAACTGTCCTACTTGAGTAGGAGCAGATTTGGAATTAAAGCTCACATCCCTTGCTGGTGCCACCGCTTGCTTTGTTCAGGCCCAGCTGTTCCAATGAAAGACTTCCTCAAAGACTTCAGATCAAAAAAGGAAGTGGGTCTGGCCCACGAAAGCTCATCATCTAATAAACCATCTTGTTAGTCTTTGAAGTGCTACATAGTCCTGTATTTTGCTTCAGCTACACCAGACTAACAGGGCTACATTTCTATCACATCTCTTCCAGAATAGTAATAGAAATGTAGCCCTGTTAATCTGGTGTAGCTGAAGCAAAAAACAGGACTATGTAGCACTTTAAAAACTAACAAGATGGTTTATTAGATGATGAGCTTTCGTGGGCCAGACCCACTTCCTCAGATCAAATAGTGGAAGAAAACAGTCACAACCATATATACCAAAGGATACAATTAAAAAAAAGTGAACACATATGAAAAGGACAAATCACATTGCAGAACAGGAGGGGGATGGGGGGGGGGAGAGGAAGGTAGGTAAGTGTCTGTGAATTGATGATATTAGAGGTGGGGAAAGTTAGATGTCTGTGAGCTAATGATATTAGAGGTGATAATTGGGGAAGCTATCCTGGTAATGGGTAAGATAGTTTGGGTCTCTTCCAGAGGCTCTTTAACTGCCTCCCTCCCTGGTGCTTCCACCCCCCTGCCTGCAGCCACACATCACCTGCCCCTGTTGGAAACTGGATCACAGTGAAACTGGGGGGGGGGGACCATGAGGAGAATGGGGGAATGAGGGGGCACGGGGGTACTGAAGTGGGGGCAAGGATGGAAGCCTGGGGGGGCAGGGAAGATGGGCTGTGACTGGAACTAAAACAACGCTCTCTCCCCCACGTGCGTGAGTGCTCGCAGGGGCGGGGCACGGCTCCACTGCGCACGCGCCCACGGTCCCCAGGACCCTCTCAAGCACGCGCTACTGCAACGCTCCCCCCTCCCCGCGCATGCGCGCTCGCTTGGCGCCAATTTCGCTCGGTCCTTCAGCCAGGCGGCCGCCGGCCACCATCTCCGCCGGCTCCCGCGCGGGGAAGGGGCCGCCTGTGCCTGGCTGGCAGGACCGTCGCCACCGCCGCTGCCCCTGTGTGGACGGGGCCGCCCCTGCCCAGCCCGCCCGACCCGCGGGGCTCAGCCGCCGGCAGCATGATCGGGCAGAAGACGCTGCACTCGTTCTTCCGCGCGGCGCCGCCGAGGAAGCGGGAGCGCTCCCCGCAGCAGGGCGGGGAGACTGAGGTACCGTGAGGGGCGAGCGCCACCAGAGCGTGTTTAAAGGGCTCCCCCGATCAAAAGCGGCGCCGCTGTGGGGATTGGCCAATAGCAGGGCTCTCCTTGGCCCGCGGGCGGGCCGATACGGGAGGGGGTGGAGCCAGGCTGCTTGGCCCTGTGGTCATTGGCTGGTTTCCATTCTCACTGTCCAATGGGAGGCGGTGTCTGGGCGCTGTTGATCCCGCGGAGAGGTCAGTCGGCGCGTCTTCATAGCCAGGGGCCAATAAGAAGAGCGGTAGCTCTGCTAGTGGCCCATGAGGAGCGGGAGGGCGGGGCTAGGCTGCCATGTTGGGTTTCTCCCTCCCCTTCCGTGACTGAACCTCCAATAGAAAGAGGCGTTCCCGTGCGGCGGGAGAGAAACACGCGCGGTTTTCCCGCGAAGTGGCCATGTGCTTGTCACTAAGCCCCGCCCAGGCTGTCCCCCGCCTCCGCCTCCCAAGCCGCCCTGCCCGGCTCCCCTGACTCTTTCCCCTATGGGCCCGGCCAGGACCCGGTTCCTCCAGGGGCCGGGCCGTAGCCCTCTCCTGTGTCGCCTGCTCCAGGCCAGCTGCGCCAAGAAGCTGAAACCGGAGGGACATGACTCGAAGGCCTCGCCCCGCTCCCCTCCGCTGAGCCCCGAGCAGTTGGAGCGGATCCGCAGGAACAAGGAGGCGGCTTTGCAGAGACTCGCTTCGCGGAGTGTCCCCGCGGGCTTTGGAGAGGGCTGGAGCCGGCAGCTGGCGGGGGAGTTCACCAAGCCCTACTTCTCCCAGGTGAGAGAGCGCGGCTTCCCCCGCGGGGAGCATCGTCCTGTAATTGCTCGGTGCCTGCCCCTTTCACTCGCCTGCACTGACCGTGACCCATCCTGCTTCCCCCTTCTAGCTAATGGCATTTGTTGGCGACGAGCGAAAACGGCACACCATCTACCCACCCCCGCAGCAAGTTTTCACCTGGACGCAGATGTGCGACATCCGAGATGTAAGTTCCCCAGCGGAGACCCCTGCTGGGGGGAGAGATGGGGTTTGCTGTGTTCTGGTGTTTTCAACAAAACCATGAAAGCTGTGTTTGCAGTCTGGCTGGCCAGGTGTTCGACTTTCATGGAAACCCAGTGCTTTAGGATGTGAAATAGTGATAGAAATGTAGCTGTGTTAGGATGTGAACACTGCTTTTTCTCCTGTCGTGTTTTTGTATACTTTTACCTTCTTTTTCTCACCCAGTTCTATGTGTTGATGATCTTCATCCATGATTGCAACATAGCACTCTTGAAAACTTTAGTTGTTTTCTTCTTCTCTTTTCTCTGGCCCTACCCTTTTCTATATTGTTTTCTTTCAGGTGCACTTTGGTTCTGATTTAGAAAGTTTTGCTTTTTTAGCAATACATACAAGTCCATATATTTTAAGATATTATGACATTTTGCTGGGCTCTCAGCACTAATTAGCATCTGTGTTCAGGTAAAGGTTGTCATCTTGGGACAAGATCCTTATCATGGACCCAGTCAAGCTCATGGACTCTGTTTCAGCGTCCAGAGACCTGTTCCACCTCCACCTAGGTATGACTATGCTTTTAGTTATTTAAAACTCTGCCACTGTTTACTGGATAGGTTATTTATAGGAATACATTATTTGTAAGTGACTGTCTTTGAGATACATGTCTTGTGACACTGAAAAAATAATTTTATAACATGACCAAGTACTTCTACTTATTGGGAAGTGGAAAGGTAATCATAAGAATAACTCATATTGAATTTTTAAAGTGTATACTTTCTGGGAAAGTATTACTATTGAAACAAATAAGTAAATTTGGACTTGGACTTCTAAGATGGTGGTGTATTCCAAGGATTTAAGCTCAATCCTACAAAATTGGGTTTCCATATTGAGCCAGTTGTAATGTGAGAGCTTTATATAGGAATGGCCATCAGTTTGGTGGAACAAAAGAGCTTTTCTTGTTTTGGTTTCAGAAAGATCTTTATTTTTTAAACTAGATTGGATTAAATTTGCTTGTTTTCTTATATTGAATAAAGGCACTAGCCTGTGGCCCTGTTTACTCAGGCCTGCATCCTGCAAATCCTTAAGCAGAAGCTTAACTTCACGTAGATGTGTAGGCCATTTACCTTCAGTAAACATTTGCATAAAAGTTAATAGGTCCAGTTAGAGGTAAAGAAAAGGGCCCTGTTGTACATATTAAATACATCAGATGACTATAACTTTCCTAAAGGGGAGTTGAATGAAGTGCCTAGAATGCTAAATCAGTTTTTTAGTTCATGGCAATAGTTTCTACTGAAATACACAAAATCATTAGTTTGTCTTAATTTGATTAGTTTCACAGAAATATATTTAAAATCTTTTCCTTTATTTTTGTTTGTAGTTTGGAAAATATTTACAAAGAGCTGTCTACGGACATAGAAGATTTCACCCATCCCGGTCATGGAGATCTAACTGGGTGGGCCAAGCAAGGTAATTAATCAGTTCAACCTTCCTGGATTCTCGTTTAGGCTGTGTCCCTATTAGCACTCACATTGGCAAAGTTTATGGGGAAAAAAAACCCAATCCTGAGCAGCCTAAGGTTTACCAGTATAAGTGCTCAAGAGCACAGCATTATGTCAGTGAGAGATGCTTTCCTGCCAGTGTGGCTAGCATTGCTCATTGAACTCGTTTTATTGTTTCCATGGGAAAGCTCTGTCCCATCAGCATAACACAGCTAGATAAGCACTCTTATAGTGACACAGCACCGTCAGTACTGCTGTGCCGTTGTAAGCTTTTATAGATGTGGCATTATTGGGCATTTTCCTTCTCAATGGGTGCATTGTGGCAGCAATGTTAACCTAGCTATTGGTACTTTCCAAACTACGCGGCTGAGATTTATTAAAAGGAACCACTAAAAAGACCCCAGCCGTTTAATTTTCATAAAGCAGTTTAGTATTACTGTGTCAATGCGTATAAAAACTGGCCGTGTGGTTATGCACAGCTTAACGTATGAGGAGAGATTGAGGGATTTGGGTTTGTTTAGTCTTCAGAAGAGAAGAGTGGGGGGGATTTGATAGCAGCCTTCAACTTCCTGAAGGGAGGTTCCAAAGAGTATGGAGAAAGGCTGTTCATAGTAGTGACAGATGGCAGAACAAGGAGCAATGGTCTCAAGTTTCAGTGGGGGAGGTCTAGGTTGGATATTAGGAAAACCCATTCCAGTACTTTACCACCCACCTAGAAAAATAGTTTTCCTAGGGAGGGAGTGGAATCTCTCTCCCTAGAGGTTTTTAATCCCAGTTTGACAAAGCTCTGGCTGGATTGATTTAGTTGAGATTGGTCCTGCCTGGGGTAGGAGGCTGGACTTGATGACCTCCTGAGGTCTCTTCCAGTTCTATGAACCACTTCAGCCTTGCCTTTATACTTACATAATTGTCTTAATGTTTTCCCAACAAAGCATATGTGCAATGTGCTTGTCTTTGTAACAAAGATAAGAACTTATAACTTTTCTTGGGGTGTATTCTCTGTAATAACTCTTGCAAAACTCTAGTCACCTGATGAAAGCTTTTTGCTAGGTGAGTGAAATAGTATTGTTTGTTTGTTAATCACTTTTTAAGTAATGGTAAAGTGTCTGAGAAAATATTATGCTTGGCTGCAGGTGGGAAAATTCTCATGAAAGCTGAGTAAAACTGATAACCATTTTCCAATGAGCATACAGCTTAATTGTAATGAACAATTATGCGATGTCATTACTGAAAATCTCTTGAAGAGTTCAGAGTTGATTTCTGACTTTCACGTATTTGCCTGGGAAGGTTATAGAATTTCCATCATTGGAGACTTTTAAGAGCAGGTTAGACAAACATCTGTCAGGGATGTCTACGTAATACTCAGTCCTGCCATAAGTGTAGAAGATTGTACTAAATTATCTCTTGCAGCCGCTTTCAGACTTGTAATTATAATGTTAATGATACTGCCTCTGCATTATAATGCTAGATCTGTTTATGTGGACATACTGATACTTTAAAGAAAAACTCCATTAAAGCCTATTAGAAACTCACAGAAACTATGTTTAGCTCTTAAATAGGTCTGTTTCTTAGTTGGGATTCTTAATTAACTTATTTTCTCTCTGCTTTTGCCAATAGATTGTTGTTGCTCATCTATAGTTCACCATGAACAAAGTATTAGATGATTTTTTTAAAGTTACTGCAAATCCAGAGAGACAGGGAGATAACTTATTACTTTGCAGATTAATTCATGTTTTCTTCTATGTCCACACTGATGTATACATGTTTTATTTTGTGATTAGGAGTGCTTTTGCTCAATGCTGTGCTCACAGTTCGCGCACACCAGCCTAATTCTCACAAGGAAAAAGGCTGGGAACAATTCACTGATGCAGTGGTCTCCTGGCTAAACGATAATTTGGATGGACTTGTCTTCATGTTGTGGGGAGCTTATGCACAGAAGAAAGGCAGCTCTATTGACAGGGTATGATATAAATCTTTCCATTTTTCTTGAAGTCTCATTGCTTCTTGCTTTACTTGAGACATTTTGGTAGGATGTCACCTACACGGGGCTTTTGTTTGTAAATGGAAAAACTGGCTTAAATTAAATTAAAATACCAAGCAGATGGTTAAGGGTCTCAAGGCGGGCTGTGCCTGTCAACTTTTGTCAACACTTTGTTCCAAGAGTGCTTAGCTTCAAGGTACAAGAATAATCAATATGAATAAAATTAGGATAGTGTTGTGTGAAGAGTCTCAACGTTATGATGAGTAGTTGATCTTGGAACAATTTACGCACTCTTATCACTTTTTGAAAAATGCAGCCATTTATTGAATGTTGAAGGCTTGAGTTTCATGGCAATCCGTGTGCTTTTGTTTATAATGTGAACACTAAAGAGAGATATGTGACTTCATTTCTGCATTTGGTGGTAGTACAGATATGCAAATGACATCTAGGATCTGAAAATTTACAGAGTTTCTCACTTTTTGTTATCTCCAACTTCTTACAGAAACGTCACCATGTTCTACAGACTGTCCATCCCTCACCTCTCTCTGTGCACAGAGGGTTCTTTGGTTGTCAGCATTTCTCTAAAACCAACGAATTTCTGAAGAAATGTGGCAAAAAGCCCATTGACTGGAAAGCACTCTGAGCTATAAACATTAACTTGGGAGTATGATTTGAAGCAACCTCTATCAAGGATCATCCAATTCCTGAAAAATTGAACGGGCATATATAGACTTGATCTATCTGAAAAACAAAATATCCTACTTTGTCAAAGTGATACCTTTTAAATGTCTGGTTTTTTTACATACTGTATATGTTTAACGGAAAAACTAGAGTTTGATACAAAGAATAATGTAACTTCTAGGTTGTCAAATTTTGTAAAGCTAAAATCTGTGCTTAGTCTCATCAAAAACCGTGTCTGTCTTTGCTCTAATGGGAATATATGGAGAATTGTCGTATGGAGCTAAGCTCATAGAAAATCAGTTCTAAGCACCTTTTTATGGTTAGTGAAACACATCTTATTTGCTGTTTTTTTTTTTTTCCCCCCCCCTTGTACTTCTCAGGTGTAAGTCTAGTTTTTCCGTTTTGGAAAAACGGAAGCACCTTTATACTCCTACAGCAAAAAAGCTAGTTATTGTTTGTTCTGTTAAAAATCTGTTTAACCCAGTTTAATTTTCCAGATGTCGATGTGTTTCTGCTTTAAAGTTAGTTGTATCTGTTTTGGGATATTACTGAACCTGCCTTTAAACTCTCTGAGGATTTCAGCGCTAGTATCCCAGACAGTTGGGGGAAGTTGTGACCTATATTAGTGAAGTTTGTGTCTTACATTCAGAGTACTTTATTATGAGTTTAATATTATGAGTTCCATTGGGCATAACTCCTTCTAACTACGACAACAGCTTGACTTTCAGAAGAATTCTCTCGCTATTTAGTATGTGACTTATGTACCTGCTGATGACAGCTGAACTTCGAGATGATCCTTCAGGATAGTATTAGGACTTTTCTTGTCAGTCAGCATGTTTGAGCGTACAACAAAATCAGGACATCTTGACTACAGAATTGGTTCTATGCATTTAATAGTATAAATTAACATAATTGTCTTCATTTTACTATTTTGAACCTCCTCCCCTCCAATGTGGATTTTTCTGCCACCAGTTATTGCAGTTTTACTTTGATTCAGAGTGGTTTGAAGTTGGAATACTAGCACCTCTAAAATTATAGCCTCTGAAGAGTTCCTTCTTTAGCATGTTGCAAAGGGGAACAATCTTGTTTATAGTCACCATTTATGTGGTTACATTGTGCATACCTATATTTCATGCCATACTGATCCAGCAATATTTGATCAATTAAAACTCCCATTGAAAACTACAGTTTTGCCTGAGTAAGATCTACAGGGGTTGGATCAACTACTTCAAATAAAAAGGAATGGCAATAATCTACTCTATTTTTTTTTAAACAATTTTCAGTATGTTGCAAAGTACATTATGGAAGTGATAGTGAACCAAATGTTAATGGAGAAAAGGATCTGTTTGCCACTGATGTCTGGCTCCAATACAAATAGAGAAAAGTTGGTGTCCAAAACTCTCCCTGTTGTCAATAGGGAGCAAGGTGGACTTTGAAAAATCTAGAATTTCAAATCTAGCTCTGAATTGATACTTTTCTGTCAACTTTCATTGATTAGAGGAAAAATGTAGTTCATCTCTTTTTGTGAAATAGCATCCTTAGTTTGTACTATACTTGTACATTTTACACTAGTACCTATGTAAGGAGAAGCCATTTTTGTGTTCCAGTGGGTAACACTAGTACAAAAGAAACAGTTATATTTGTTTTCTGTATATGTTGTTTTTAAATAAAAATTCTACTTTCTTTATGCTGTTGTCCTGGAATAATTTACTCGGCTAGCACGTTGGGTTTCTCTTATCAAAATGTTTCCTCTTACAAGAATGCTGAAGACTATTTTCACAAATACATAAATAAATAAAATTTGAATTTGAACTCTTATTCCTAATTCTTGAATCCTGCTTTCTGTCATATATTTATTCATCTCTTCAAACCATTTTTTGGTCCTTGAAATTCTATATTCAAATTAAAATAAAACTCGGGCTCACGTCCAAATCTTCTTTCTGTTGTAACAGTCCAATTGAGCTTCACAGCTGAGAATATTTTCTCTGCTAGCCTATGGTAAATTACACACATGCACACACTCACTCACTTTGCCCCTATTGGCAACCTTCTAACCATAGCAGCTGAAGCATAATTCTCACTTGTTTCCTTCTGTGGGTTTGTGGGTTTTAAATTTGCAAGTTTTCTACCTTCCACCAAACTGGTCATTTATGGTAGACTTCAGTAATTAGCTTCAGGGGGTAGCTGAGTTAGTTTGTACTTTAAAGACTAACAAAACACGTAGATGGTATCATGAGCTTTTGTGGGTACAGCCCACTTCTTCAGACAACCAGAGTGTTGGATGTCCAAGGGGGAGGAAACACAAAGAGGTAGTGGGTATAAAAGTATCAAGGGGAAAGCTAGCTGGAATGTAACAGGAAAAAGAAATAGTCTATAAGCACTAAAGATAAGAACCATTTGTGGGCAATTAGAAAAGAAGAGTACTAACACCAGATTCTATACAGACAAAGAATCATTGGTGGCACCATTGTTTGGTAGGTTGATAATGTCCCAGCCATATGGTATCTTTATTTAATCCATTAGCAGATTAACAAATAAATTAATCCCTCCCTTCTCCCCTATTTATTTTAGTTCTGGACATCCAGCACACCTGTCATCTGAAGAAGTGGGTTGTGCCCACAAACGCTCATGGTACCATCTACATGTTTTGTTAGTCTACAAAGTGCTACCAGACTCTTTATTATTTAAGTTTATTCAGTAATTAGGAGATTTTCCTAGTTCCCTTATTCAGCACTCCTGGGGCAACATTCCCCACTGCTGCTCCTGGAGAATACTGCGTAAAACAGACCAGTCTTGACTTTCTGGTGCTATGGGGGATGTTTGCGGCATTTGGGACTATTTCCAGAGTCCTCCACGCTCCTTAGGGCTGGAGCGCCCAGCGATGCCGCGCCGCGAGCAGGGCGCCGAGGCGATCCCGTGCCCCGCGGGGAGTTTGCGTGGCCTGCTGGGCCGGGGACTCGCGCGGCGCCAGGGGGCGGCCCAGGGGCTGGGTATTGCCATGGCAACCGGCCGCTTGTGAGGTGCGTTCTGGAACCCGCGGCTTGTCCCCCCCGACTCCTACCTCCCTTCCCCGCGCCCTGTGCGCCCCTCGGCCCGGGGTGCGTCCGGCCGCGCGCCGCCCACCAGCGACTTGCCCGGCACAGGGGGCCCCTGGGGCATAGGGAGCCAGGCACAGGGGGCCCCTGATCGCGGGGAGCCAAGCACAAGAGTCCCCTGGTTGCAGGGAGCCAGACACAAGGGACCCCCCGGGGGCACAGGCAGCCAAGCACAAAGGGTCCCTGGTTGCGGGGGAGCCAGGTACAAGGGGCCACCCAGGCATGAGGAGCCAGGCACAGGTATAAGGGCCTCTGGGCACAGGGAGCCAAGGCACAAGGGCTCCGGGGAGTGTTGGCCATGTATCTTCCATGTTCCCTGCTCCTCAGAGCTGCTCACCCTTTGGTGCTAGCACCCCACCACTACCATTGCTCCACCCCCCCCCCCCCGCTGTGACTCACCCCTTTCTTTGAAGTGAGACCTGCACCTTGGTCAGAGAGCTGGTCCTGTTCTCCTTGGGCTCACCAGCTGGTGTGATTAGACTGGTTCATGGACACCCACTCTTTGGTTTTTCAGTTTTATTTTTAAAGGCCTGCTGGGAACCCTCTACAGGGACAAGATCACCTAGGATAGGTAGGAAACTAGAGGCGCAATAGCTCCTTTCACAAGCTTTTCTGCGACAGGCTGCTTTGGCCTGTGAACCAGCTTCTTTAAAGCTAATGCCTAAGTGCAGAGCAGCCAAAGGTAGGAGTCTAGAGTGGGGAGGCATTGATTTTGTGAGGGGAAAGCAAAATAGTAGGAACCTCTCCACAGGTTTTTGAACAAGATGACTGGAGTGTTTTTTGCCTGCTACTAGCACCATGGTTTGTCACTTCTCATTTATGGGTTATGCAAGAGAGTTTATCCTGTAACTTTCCCTTTGACATACCAAGCTTGATTTTTATTTTTGGAAAAGGGTGGGTTGAGGGAGAGCAGTGGCCTGAAACCCCTCCCCGCCCCCTTCTGAAAATGTACCTTAAGTCTAGTTTGCATCACTCTCTTGCTCTTCTGTTCCTGGGCCTCTCTTCAGCCATGTGTGGTTTTGATAATGTGGATTTAAACGTGGATTAGATGATATCTTCAGATTCCCTTTCCTCTGTGATCTAAAGCAAGATTTTAACCTTCCTACCTTCTTAACAGCCTTTGTTCCACTATGATTTATTTTCCTTGCTTAGAAAGGCAATTGAATTGTGTGAATTTATTTCTCTTTATCACATCCTAAGATAAATAGAGAAACTTGAATGGAAATTCAGTTTCCAGGAAAATTAGAACTCCCATCTGTGTGTAGTAAACTTTTCTTCCCAGAGAACACAAATATTTTTGTCCCAAAAGAAATCAACAGCTGTCAGATAGTAGTAAATTAGTAATAAATTAACCACTAGAGGGAGATCTTAGAATCCTAAAAGTGTAGTGAAAAATTGTACAAGAAACTGAAGTAGGTTTCTTATGGGTGGTACCAGCTTCTTATGCAAAGGCCACAATTATTTACAAATACATCTGTGTAAGATTAATTTTTTAGAAATTTCATCAAATTAGTAAACTTGAGTCTGATAAAAATTCAGTTAATCCACTATATGTTTTGAAGACTTTGTAGATTTATTTGTGAAAAATTAAGTCATACTTTGCCATTAGCTACAGATTCAAAATTTTGCATAAACAATACTGCTGACTACTCCTTGCAGACTCATTAAATTGAACACTAGAATATTGACCTGTAGTGTAGTGTAGACATGCCCCAGGTGTCGAGATGCAGAATCCAAATTGAAATCCATTCACAACATGGTCTTACTTCTGGAGAGCAAGAGTAAGCAGATCCATATACACAAACAAAAATGAGACCCTAAAACATAGATCTTAGTTTTATAATTGTAATTAAATGTTAATCATTAAAACAGATATCTTCAGCTTTTAATTCTGCTGTGCAACACTGTAGGATAGCTACAAATGAGTTTATGCACAGTGCCTATTTAACTCATTTTTAAGACAACCGTGTGTGTTTTTAATTAAAACTTTCCATAGTGAACACATCTCCTCTTATTTGTTTGCAAATTTTATAGCAGACTGACACACAAGATGTTTGTGCAGAACACACTCAACATTGAACAGCTGTTCATTTTGTATCACTGGGTGACCCTTGTCCCACATAAATCTAGTCCTGTTGGTATGCAACAGAATAACTTGTAGCAGCTTGTCATGCTTGATGTGAAGTCGTTGTTGGCTTTTTTTAAACTTGTCTTCAGTAAAAGTTTCCCAAGCAGAACAACCAATGGGATTTTATTTAATATCAATGTCACAAGTATGATGAGAAAATTGATTTAGGAAAACTACATGAAATGTGAAACCATGCCAAAAATTCAGGTGACATTTCATGACATTAAACCTGTAAGGCCTCTAGTGATTGGAAATACCAGCAGCAATGAGAAGGTTACAGAAATAATCCTCTGAGCATATGACGGGCCATGCATTAGGAAAGTAGTCTGGGTTTTCTATTGCATGGTTTCAGATCCTTCTAGTCCTGAAGATATGTGTATGTCTAGCATGGCTCTGAATTTCAAACAAAACTATGGAAAACTAAAAAAACTTAAAAAACAAGTGGTCCTGCAGCAACTTAATGACTAACAAAAAATATAGAAGGTATCATGAGCTTCCGTGGGTACAACACATTTCTTCAGATGACTAGAACAGGGGTCCAGAGGTATAAATAAATAGCTGGAAAAGAGGGAAGATGAGGAAGGAAAAAGAAGGAAAAAAATCTTGTCAAGTAGAGTGTCCATGCTAAATAGAGTGGGCTGTAAGTTCCTCATGCTTAGTTTTTTATGTCACTAGAGTGTTGAATATCGCAGTCCACCCAGTTCATGTATTCACATCTTAATTAAATGTGTCAAATTTGCAAATGAAGGCAAGTTTCCCCAGTTTCTCCAGCTGCTTTTTGAAATAGCTCTGTAAGAGTATAATCACTTTTAGAGCCAGTAATAAGTGCCCAGGCAAGTTAAAATAGTCCCCAACAGATTTCTGTGTATTACCATTTTGAATATCTGATTTCTGTCCATTAATCCTTTATTGTAGAGACTTTTTTTAAGTTTTTTTCACTTGCAGACTAATATGTCTACCCCTCTGAGACTATGGAAAATTGGGAATCCATTGGAATAAACTTGTGTTTGGAAGTGTAATAAGCATTTAAATATATATATAAAAGCTTCAGAGGGGTAGCCGAGTTAGTCTGTAACAGGAAAAACTTAAGAAACAACAAATAGACTAGTTGCACCTTAAAGACTAACAAAACATGTAGATCAGAGCTACTCAACTTTGGAAGCTCCGCGGGCCACAATGATACTCACAGCACATGCCAAAGGCCGCAACTTAAGTGTGGTTGCATATACAGGCAGTCCCCGATTTACGCAGATCCGACTTATGTCGGCTCCGCAGTTACGAACGGGGCTTTTCTCGCCCTGGAGAACTGGAGCGGCGGGACGCCCAGATGCGCTGCAGTCCCGCCGCCCCCATCCTCCGGGGCGAGAAAAGCTGCTCCCTGTCTCTCTGGTCTGCAGGGAGACCGGGAGCAAAGCCGCGGAGCACGCCCGCAGCGGGACAGCCCGGGCGCGCCTGGGCTGTCCCGTTGCGGGCGTGCTCCAAGGCTTTGCTCCCCATCTCCCTGCAGACCAGGGAGACCGGAAGCAAAGCCGCAGAGGACTCTGCGGGCATGCTCCAAGGCTTTGCTGCCCGTCTCCCTGGTCAGCAGACCAGGGAAACGGAGCAAAGCCGTGGAGGACGCGGGCGGTCCCGCCACCCGCGTCTCCCTGGTCTGCTGGGGGGGGGGGTGTGCAGCTAGTGCCCCCCCCCAGCAGACCAGGCTTTTCTTGCCTACGCCTGGAGTAGAGCAGCTGGGGCGCTGCCGGGTTGGTCCCGCAGCGCCGCTCCTCGGCGCTACTGTACCAACCCGGCAGCACCCCAGCTGCTCTGCCCCAGGTGTCCTGATTCAGCCGCTGCTGGTCAGTTTCAGCAGTGGCGGAATCAGGACACCTGGGGCAGAGCAGCTGGGGTGCTGCTGGGTTGCTCCAGTAGCGCTGAGGAGCGGCGCTACTGGAGCAACCCAGCAGCACCCCAGCTACTCTGCCCCAGGCGTCCCCAAGTCAGCCACTGCTGAAACTGACCAGGGGCTGACTACAGGAAGCTGGAGGCAGAGTTGCTCTGCCCCGGGCTTCCTGGAATCAGCCTCTGACCAGTTTCAGCAGCAGCTGACTTGGGGACGCCTGGGTTTCTTAAGTTGAATCCGTATGTAAGTCAGAACTGGCGTCCAGATTCAGCTGCTGTTGAAACTGATCAGTTTCAGCAGCGGCTGACGCCAGTTCCAACTTACATACAGATTCAACTTAAGAACAAACCTACAGTCCCTATCTTGTACGTAACCCGGGGACTGCCTGTATATGGAAATATATATGCAAATAGATTCTTTTACACTGGTGGGCATGAATACAGCTGGTCCCCGACTTACAAACGCATCGACGTTCAACCAACCGCACTTACAACAAACCTCCCATTAAGCGTGGCTCCAACTTACAAATGGCAATCTGCGCTTACGAACAGTGCGGTCCCACTGAAATGAATGGGGTCCGTCTTACAAACACACCGAGTTATACCAAGTGCTTGGAACATAACTCGTTTGTAAGTCAGGGACTGGCTGTACAAAGATTAAGGCAAGACTACACAACAAACAGGCCCCATTTAAGTCAGTTTTTCTGATATTAATAAAATACAGTACAGTAAAACTCCGATGGTCCGGCATCTGATGTTCTGGCACTCCTGATGGTCCGGCACTATC
Organism: Pelodiscus sinensis; assembly: GCF_049634645.1. Taxonomy (NCBI): domain Eukaryota; kingdom Metazoa; phylum Chordata; order Testudines; family Trionychidae; genus Pelodiscus; species Pelodiscus sinensis. The sequence continues at coordinate 37,004,639 of NC_134725.1, forward strand.
AGAAACCTGGAAATGCTCCGGGCAGCCGGACCATTGGAGCTGCTCTGCCCCCAGCTTCCCTGATTCAGCCGCTGCTAAAACTGACCAGCGGCTGAATCGGGGAAGCTAGGGGCAGAGCAGCTGGAGTGCCGCCGAGTAGGTCCCGTAGCGCTGCCCCTCGGGGCTGTAGGACCAACCCAGCAGCACCCCAGCTGCTCTGCCCCAGGCGTCCCCAAGAGCAGCTGGGGTGCTGCTGGGTTGGTCTCACTGCGCCAAGGGTCGGCGCTACCAGACCAACCCAGCAGCACTCCAACTGCTCTGCTGCAGGTGTCCCCTATTCAGCCGCTGCTGAAACTGACCGGCAGCGGCTGAATCAGGGACCCCTGGGGCAGAGCTGGACTATCGGAAGGGGGGGCTATGAGGTGTCTGGGGTGGCATCCCACCCCAGACGTCTCATAACCCCCCTTTCCAATAGTCCGGCATATTTGATAATCCGGCACACCCTGGGTCCTAAAGGTGCCGGATTATTGGAAGTTTACTGTAGTTACCCACTTTCCATCCATATGATAGCACTTTTAATGAGCAATGACAGTCCAGGAATTTAACTATTAAGACGCATATCAACAGGAGGCTATTATGCTGACTACTTTTATGTTTCGGCTCCCACCTGCGAGCCGCGTGTTGAGCCCCATGTAAACTCAAACTACACTGCAGGCGACACACAAACAAGCCCGTGAACCACATGTAGAGTAGCCCTGATGTAGATGGTATCATGAGCTTTTGTGGCTCTGGTGCTTTTTCTGGGGTATGGTCACTTGCCTACCTAACGTAGATGAGGAAACTTTGTCCTGAGGTACAAATCCTATGTGATTGCTTATTCTGTCATTGTTTACATGCATCATATGTGAATGAATTCCTTTCTTGGGATGCCACTCCAGAGCAGCAGCCTTCAGAGATTGTCAAGGCCCACATTTTGTGTCTGGATTTCCCCATTTTGATTCGATTACCCTTCACAGAAAACCTACTGGCCCTACATCATATGGATTAAGGGATAGGGGCATAGGAGAAGCTTTTCCAGGTCAGAGCAGTAATTCATCAAGGAGAGCACTAAATGCTTTAGAGGAAGTTACCAGAAACTCCAAAACAGAATAACCTGCCAATAGGCATGTTTAACGTACAGATGTTAGTCCCTTCATATTGTGAGGCCTATGTGGAGCCTTGCTGTTCTACTGAAACAAGCATTTCCAGAATTAATACTTGTCTGTTGCCTTGTCATTTGTGAATGCAAAATTGAGAGGATGTGTGACAGCTGGGTCCAGTGGATAGGGGCATGGCCTGGGTGTTGTTTTATCAGCTTCATCACTGACTTGCTGTTTGACCTTGGTCAAGTCACTTCATCTCTCTGGGCTCCTGATTCCTTTCCTACCCTTTGTCTGTCTTGTCTTTTGGGTTTGTAAACTTTTCAGGGTAGGGACCGTTACTCTCCATATGTTTGGTACAGTGCTCTGCACAGTGGGCTCCGAACTCATGTGAGGCATCCAAGGTGCTACCACAGTACAGATAGTCCCCGACTTACGAATGAGTTACATACCAAGCACTTGGTCGTAACTCGATCTGTTCATAAGTCGAACCCTATTCATTTCAATGGGACTGCTCTGTTCGTAAGCTCGATCACGTTCGTAACTCAGGGCCATGCTTAATGGGAGGTTGGTCGTAAGGACGAATGGTCGTAAATGGATGCGTTTGTACCTCGGGCACTACCTATACAGATAGTAACAGTAATAACAATGCTAAGCTGCAAGGCAGGCCTCGTTAACAGATAATTACTGTAAATCATCCTGTGGAACTAGAAAACTCTGAGCCCATCCCAGTCCTGTCCATGGGACACTGTGTTCCTTCCTAGTGTACTAACTTGAGAGGCAGCACGATGCACCAGGCTGTCCCAGAATATTTTCCCAGGATGTATGTGTCCTGTTTTAAAAATAAACCACATCAGCTTTGCCCCAACACTCACAATGCAATAAAGTCTTGGACATGAGACAGCAGTGGGAGACCATTGTCCCATGACAGCGGCTTTGTTTGTTTTTTGGCATTGTAGGAGTGCCTTGCTGTACAAAATCATAGTAAGAGACCGTCTGCTCAAAGAGATGAGTGAAACATGGAAGAAAGGCAGACTCCTTCCCTTTTCCTCTGATACGTACTCAGAACATTGGGGACACCTTTGTAAACTGCCCAAGCAGGAGGTCTAAGTCACTTAGAATACATTTAATCCTTTCTGGTCACCCCCACGGTCCATGGAGATGGAAGGTGCCAGCGTCTATGTGGCTCGTGATAGAGATCATAGGCTGGGAGTGCAGGTTGTCTGGTGAGGAGCCCTAGTTGCAAAGCAGATTATTCAAGCCAGGTCATTGCAAAAGATACTGATAGATTCTGCACGTGGATTTGCTATGACCTTTCCCTTATGCCCTTAATTTGTGAAATTCTGGCAGAAACACTGTGAATGAGGATTAGGCAGAGGGAGGAAAGAAAAACCTTCTAAAAAGAGAATGAGAAATCCCGCCTCTCTCGGTTTCAATGGTTTGACTTGCAGGAGAACCTCAGAGTTAGAAACACCTTCAAAATCTGAAGCAAAATGCAGGACAATGTAGCACTTTAAAGACTAACAAGATGGTTTATTAGATGATGAGCTTTCGTGGGCCAGACCCACTTCCTCAGATCAAATAGTGGAAGAAAATAGTCACAACCATATATACCAAAGGATACAATTAAAAAAATGAACACATATGAAAAGGACAAATCACATTTCAGAACAGGAGGGGGATGCGGGGGGGTGGGGGGGAGGAAGGAAGGTAAGTGTCTGTGAATTGATGATATTAGAGGTGGGGAGAGTGGGATGTCTGTGAGCTAATGGTATTAGAGGTGATAATCGGGGAAGCTATCTTGGTAATGGGTAAGATAGTTTGCGTGTTTGTTCATTCCTTCCTGGAGAGTGTCGAATTTTAACATGAATGACAGTTCAGAGGATTCCCTTTCAAGTGCAGATGTGAAAGGTCTTTGTAGCAGAATGCAGGTGGTTAAGTCATTGAGAGAGTGTCCTTTCTGGTTAAAATGGCAAGAAACTGGTTTTTCTTTGTGATCTTGTCTGATATCTGTTTTGTGGGCATTAATCCTTTGGCGAAGTGTCTGAGATGTTTGTCCAATGTACATAGCAGACGGACACTTTTGGCACATGATAGCATAAATTATATTTTTGGATGTGCAGGAATATGTGTTCTTGATCTTATAACTCACTTGGTTAGGTCCAATAATGGTATCAGCAGAATGAATATGTGGACAAAGCTGGCACCCCAGACTAACACAGCTACATTTCTATCACTTTTTAAAAAATGTGAGATTTCTTTGTAACTCTGAACAAAATGTTATGGCTCTTCTTCAAAAAAAAAAATGACAACTGAACATTGACTTACTACAGCTTTGAAACTTTACTAGTCAGGAAAAATGCTGCTTTTAACCATCTTAATTTAAATGAAACAAGCACATGACAGTTTCCTTACTTTGTCAAATCTTTTTTTGTATTTCGTCTTTAAGTAGTTAATGTTTAACACAGTATTGTACTATGTTAGGATAGTTTTTGTTTGTTTGTTTCGTTTGGGCCTCTGCTGCTGCTGTCTGATAACTTTTGGTTCCTAATGAGGTGTGTGATTGATTGGTCAGTTTATAACTCTGGAGATTAGAGATGTGAATGTGTACCCATTTACACGATTAGCTGATGAACCTGGTCTCATTGGTTAATCCTAACAGTCATATGAAGCCTCCGCCACTGTTTCTGTTTCAGACATGGAGGGAAGGGGGAGGTGGGAGGCAGCTTCTGCAAACTGCCTGCCCTACCCCACTGCCTCTAATACAGAGGCAGTGGGAGGCAGCCAGCTCCCTCTTAGGATTTAATGTCAAAGTGAATGCACATCAGCTGCTTCTATAAGTCACACAACCTTACAATCATTAGACTGTCATGTTTCTGTAGGAAAAAGGCATGCTGTTGACTTGTATTAGCCCAGTAGGCATACCTAGGGGTAGCGGAGTGCACAGCACCAGTGAACTCTTGCCAAGGTTCTGTTTTTAGGAGGTAAAAATAACTTGTGCGCTAACAGTGTTTTCAGTTTAGCTATTGCCTGTGAGTACGTTGCAGTGCTGAATGAAGGACCAAGCAAAAGGGTTTGTCAGAAGTGTTTTGTTGGTCAAAAGATAAAGTAGCTGACTGCTTTTGGCACTGAATGCTCTTTGGATGTTGGAAATATGAGTGAAGATCTCCTAACCAACATTTTGCTTCTGTTTATTTTTCACAGGATCTTTGGCGTGCAGAGGAGGAAGGACCCATTCTGCAAGGTCTGGCTGCTGGCAACTGCCTTTTGTTCTGTTAATCTAATATGCACCAGTAACAAATAGCTAATAGAGAATCGTGCTAGTTTGATGATTAAGGGTCTGTGGTTTTGGAGCAAGGGGACTCTGATTACTACGCTTGCTGTTATGATAGAATTCCTAGTGTTCTCAGAGGATGAACGCTGGTTGCTGTGACATGCTTTGAGCATAGAAGTTTTAGGGTACGTCTAGACTACATGCCTCTGTCGCCAGAGGCATGTAGATTAGGCTACCCGACAGAGTAAAATGAAGCGGCGATTTAAATAATCGCCGCTTCATTTAAATTTACATGGCTGCCGCGTTGAGCCGACAAACAGTTGATCAGCTGTTTGTCGGCTCAGCGCGATAGTCTGGACGCTCCCCTGCCGACATCAAAGGGAGTTGTCGACAACCCAGGTATGCCTCATCCCAGGAGGCATACCTGGGTTGTCGACAACTCCCTTTGATGTCGGCAGGGGAGCGTCCAGACTATCGCGCTGAGCCGACAAACAGCTGATCAGCTGTTTGTCGGCTCAACGCGGCAGCCGTAAATTTAAATGAAGCGGCGATTATTTAAATCGCCGCTTCATTTTACTCTGTCGGGTAGCCTAATCTACATGCCTCTGGCGACAGAGGCATGTAGTCTAGACGTACCCTTACAGTGTTGTCTGATCTGTGCTAACATTTGGGATCCAAAGAGTCTTTCTCTGTTAGAATGAGTCATGCCCAGTCCACTTGGTGTTGCTGAACTAGATTGTGACTTATAAATATTCATTTTTTCTTCTTCTCCCTCCCACCCCCCTCCAGAGTTTCTGAATGGTATTGCTGGCTGTTTTGTCCTGCCTGATTTTGCTATGGTTTATATGGACTGAAATGGCACATTCTCAGCCTGTTATCCAGACAAAGTCAGAGACTGAGACCCCCATTCTAGAGTCTCCAGCGGCCTTTGAAAATGAGATACCTTCAAAAGTTTCAACATGCCAACTGGAGGAGAGGACTGTATCCCCCTCCCAGTCCAAAGAGCCTTGTCAGACCTCACTGACCTCTCAACAGGCGTCCCTGGATGCCTCTAAGGAAGCAACAAGTATACTTTGGCAACACAAACTTCCAGACAGCCTTTCTTCCTCTGACATGTCAGAGCCGGCACAAGATGTTCCAGCAAGCAGCTTAGCAGGGCCTTTATCTTTGGTGCCTCTTCCTTCATCAAACCAGCAGAGGGAGCCAAGGACGACTGTCTCCGGAATCAAGCAGGAACAGTTTATAGAATGTACTCAGGCACAGCTCAAAAGGCAAGCAATGGCAAAATTTGTCCTGGGCTCTTTTGAAGATAATTCATCTGATGAGGAGCTGGTACCTGAAGCCTTTAAAGTCACCAGCAAAAGAAGTACCACAGCAAGCATTGGTTCCTCCTCCTCTTTTGAGTCCTTTTTGCTAACGTCACTGTCAGAGTCCAGTTCTTCCATAATCATGAGGTAAAAAGCCCTGAGATTTGTTTTCACCTTCTTTTGCTAAAAGCCATTTATAAACAAGGATGGGGAACGGTGGGAGGTAGGAGTCAGTGTATAAAATTAAAAATTACCTCCCTTCAATCCCATCCCGTGCTCATTTTACTGAAAATTGCTCCTTTTCTTTTAATGAGATTTTGTTTTTATATGGAAACTTTTTTTTTTAATCCATTAACATGATTGGGGTGCTGTGGTTTGAGAAAAACAGTAAGATTGTTGTAAACAAGACCGTCTCCAGGGTTAGGGTAGTTTTGCTCACTGCGCTTGCCTGCCTAGCATTTTCAGGGTGTTCCAATTGAACCATAGCAGTGCTGTGATTGGATGCAGAGAGAGCACACAGCTCTCACAATCTACGTGGTATCCAATCAGCATGCACCGCACTTCATGTGCCCTTGCTTTGTGTGTGGGTCACTTTAGTAATACCGGTAGGGAAAAAACTATTTAGATGGAAACCAGCAGAAACTGCAAGTGGGCAATGGTAACAAAATGTCTTATGGGTCACAAAAAAACCCCCGATGGGCTGTGTGTGGCCCTCAGGCTGCAAGTTGCCCGCCACTGGAGTAGAACCTTGCTAATCCTATGCTTTGCTGTTCTGTGCATTTTAGATTTTTGCCCCCAAACACCGGGCAGAGACTTAGCCAAGGTTTATAAGCAGAGCATTGCTAAATCTAAACCTATGCTTTGTGGAACCAGGACCTCATCCAATATTTTGTGATTGCCAGTGGTTGGCCTGGTCACTGGTGCAGATTAGCAAGGTAATGTTGACTTTGAGAGGCTATTTATGCATATTTACAGCATGTCAATGTCCAAGGAGATATTTGCTGGTGCATTAAATCTGTTACTAAGTGGACAGAGCAGGTGGGAAATTAATAGAGGAAAATGGAACTGCAGAGTGTAGTCTGGCCCATACATGCTTACTTCATGATAAGCTTTAGATGTACACAGCTGTGTGGGCTTTCAGTGAGCTTGGAAGAGTATTTAGTGTCCCTGTTTGAATTAGAAATGGGCCTGGATGAGGATCCTTGATCTAAAAAGTTCCCTAGTTGCAATCCTGATGTACATGTTGCTTCTCAGACTCATCTCTACTTTGAATTAAATTCCACCATGTATAATATGTTTTGGTTTGGTTTCCAAATAGATATAAAACAATCACTTCAGTACAGCTGTTCGAGGTGGTATGTCCACAAGAACTGTGTTCAAATGTCTGTGCAGAGAGCTGTCTTTCTCCTCTCTGTGTGTGTTGCATACGAATCATAGGAACAGAGTGCTGCAACAGTTTTGAAAGTGCCTTGTTCATGCTCAGAAAGTACCACCGGTGCCAGCCTGTTCTTGTCAATGAGCACCAGTGACTTGTCTGAGGAGAGATTAGAGGGCTGCAGCTTGAATTCAGCAAGTAAAGAGGTCATTCTAGTTAGGGATATAAAAGAGTAGTCAAGTCAACTACTCACTCCCTCCTCCCTTGCTGCCTCATAGATGAGCTGGAAGCAGGAGACCGTGCTGGGGAAAGCCAGCTTAAAAGCTGGTTCCCCCAGTACCATCTCTGCAGTGAGGGGTAGGAGAGGCAGAGGTGCAGTGGTTAGGAACCCAGCACAAGCAGCTGGTGCCAGGTCCCAGATCTACTCCGCTGCAGTTCTGCCTTTTAAATGTACAGCCGCTCCCCGAGTTACGAACAAATTACAGACCAACCCTTGGTCCGTAACTTGTTCATAACTCGGGGAGCATCTGTACATTTAAAAGGCAAAACTGCAGTGGAGTAGATCTGGGACCTGGCACCAGCCGGGTGCCAACACTTGGTCCGTAACTCGAAGTGTTTGTAACTCAGATCCCATAGAGTTACATGGCGACCGCACTGTTCGTAAGCGCGGATCACCGTTCGTAACTTGGATCTGCATTTACAACTGCTTTGGTCGTAAGTGCTGATGGTCATAACTCGGGGAGTGGCTGTAGTAAGAACCAGGTGGCTCTTACTACATATAAAAAGCAGAGCCGCAGCGGCATAGATCTGGGACCCAGCATGAGCTGGGACTCAACAATCCCAGCTCACGCCGGTTCTGGGACCTACCCCTACTGCAGCTCTGCAGTTTAAATGTAGTAGGAACCAGGCTGCCTGTGCCCTTGGCTTACATAAGAACATCAAAACGGCCATACTGGGTCAGACCAAAGGTCTGTCTAGCCCAGTAGCCTGTCTGCCGACAGTGGCCAGCACCAGGTGCCCCAGAGAGGGTGGACCAAAGACAATGATCAAGTGATTTGTCTCCTGCCATCTCTCTCCAGCCTCTGACAAACAGAGGCCAGGGACACCATTTCTATCCCCTGGCTAATAGCCTTTTATGGACTTAACCTCCATGAAATTATCTAGCTTCTCTTTAAACTCTGTTATAGTCCTAGCCTTCACAGCCTCCTCTGGCAAGGAGTTCCACAATTTGGCTTCTATTGTATTTAAACTGCAGAGCCGCAGCGGGGCTTCTTATGGACTAATCGAGTACATGATTAGTCAATAACCCATTTCTTAACATCTTTAATCCTAGTTCTTGCAAGTGGGGGCTGCTAATGGCAGGCTTAGCTGCCTATCTGGGATTCGCTAGAACAGCCTTGAATTATTTCCCCCAACTCTGTAAAGTTTTCAGTTGGGTTTTTAAAAAGTGTGGAATTACGTCAAGAGAAAAAAATGTCAGCTGAGTTAAGTAGCTTAATATGAGAGAAATAATAGAAGGTCTATTTAACTTTTGAACTGTGATGAGCAATGTGGCTGATAAATCCGCTTGACTTAGAGTTGCCTTTCCAGACTTTGTAGCTTCATAACCCTGGGTGCACTCGGTGGCTGTGCAAAGGAAAAAGAGAAAGTGACTACACACAGAGGCTATGTCTAGACTGCAAGCTTCTTTCGAAGGAGGCTCTTTCGAAAGATACTTTCGAAAGAGGCTCTTTCGAAAGAGCGCGTTTAGACTGCACGCGGAACTTTCGAAAAAGCAAGCCGCTTTTTCGAAAGAAAGCACCCAGTGAGTCTGGATGCTCTCTTTCTAAAAAGCCTGTTTGCTTTCAAGAACGCCTTCTTTCGAAAGAGCACTTTCGAAAGAAGGCGTTCTTCCTCGTGGAATTAGGTTTACCACCGTCGAAAGAAAAGCCGCATTCTTTCGATTTAATTTCGAAAGAACGCGGCTGCAGTCTAGACGCAGGTGAAGTTTTTTCGAAAAAGGGCTACTTTTTTTGAAAAAACCCCTGAATCTGGACACAGCCAGAGTGCTGTCAGAGTCACATTGCAAAAATGGATTTTTTTCTTCTCTTAGACTCTTTCCAACTGCATATAAAGGTTATAACAGATATTAATTGTAATGTTTAAAGATATTAGGATTGTGAAAGATTAACCAATAAGCACCACCCTAAATGGGTGAGATGCTTATCAATTCTGGCTAACTTGTAACCGGCGGGGTCAAGAGCAGCTTCCCTCCTGCTGTAGTGGGGTCTGCTGCAAAGAGGTTGCTCCACAGGCAGAGGCTGCTCCCGTGTCCTGAGCAGTCTCTTGTCCACTAGGGGCCTGCATCTACCATGGACAAGGGCTTCTTCAGCAGGGGCCAGCTTGCCAGCAGTAGTGCCAGCCCCAGCCCCAATCCCCATGTGGGGCATGGGAGCTGGCGGAGCTCTAGCCCCAGTGTGGGAGCTGGTAGCCCGGGGTTGGGGGTGAGAGACCTGGGGGCTGTTCCAGCTGGGCTTGTGTGGTTCCCCAGCCCAGATCCCTCTTTAGTTGGTTAACTGGTTAAATGATAGGTCAACCTAACATTTAACTAATTAACTGATTAAGTGGGATTTTATACCCCTAAAAGATATCAGATGTATATGTGCTTTTGTTTGGTCAATTTGGATGCATATCCTTAAACACAGTAACTAATGTTCAAATCACATTAGTTCTTTTTCTTCTCTGCTTTCTCTTTCATTTCTTGTGGGTCTCGCCCATGAAAGCTCATCACCTAATAAACCATCTTGTTAGTCTTTAAAGTGCTACATAGTCCTGTTTTTTGTTTCAGCTACACCAGACTAACACGGCTACATTTCTATCACTATTTTCTTTCATTTTTGGTTTTTCCCTTGTAGGCTTGTTGTAGTTTTTCCCTGCCAAGCACGCCATCTGTTGGTCTGTGCAAATGTTGCTACCTTGTTGCTTCCAAAAATCATCATGAGTCCAAGATTTGCCCTCAGCTACCCTCATGCTAATCTCATGCAGATGTGAATTTTCATGGAAGTAACTAAGGGCAGACTTTATTTCACTGGTGGGACGATAAGACCATATTTAATAGAGAGGAACAGAATCATGTAAGTTACACTTGCATTCAAGCTTTTCTGTAAGATGTATTTGTTTTGCTCAATAACTGCAGTTTTCTTGGAGTGACTTACGGGCATGATTTTCAGATACTTTAAGCACACAGAATGAATGCAGAGTTAATTGGCTAATGAGCCATACACAAAAGTGCTTCATTGACCAATTGCTCCTGAAGTTTACTAAATAAATCCACAATTTACTGTCAGCAGAGGAAGATCTTTATTCTCTGGAGTTTTGAGCAGGATGAATTGCAACTTTTGTGCCCTCTTAAGCTCAGGTAGAAATACAGCTGTGTACTGTCCACTTAATCATTTTATTCCCTGTGCTTGGACTGCACAAAGGTAATACTCAATTTAGAAATTTCCAGTATTATTTGACTGTCTCTGTTTTCAGGGGCTGGGAAGAGAGATGTCAGACACAGTAATGAGTAAAATGAAGGCCAGCAGTCAGCAGCATTTCTCTGCTTTTTCCTATGTAAATGCCTGGTTTCTGAGTGTGTTGAAATGGTCACCAGGTGTTAATAAAGGAAGTAAGTGTATCCCTTTAAGGGGAAGCAATAAAGCCACCTGGGCCTGAGTTAGACTTGAGGCAAAGGGCTGATGATGAGATTATCCTGGCCTTATGGGATTTGCTCCTTAGCTGCTGAATTGTTTGGCTTGGTGTCCTTTAGAGGTAAGAGAGCTGTTAAAGATCTGACTGCTTGTGACTCAAGAGTGGGAATGTGTCATAAGTCACAATGTTGACTGTTTGGTGAAACTTGGGGCCCGGTCCTGTTGAGGTGCGGAGTGCCCTCAGTTCCTCTTGGATCTGGGAACAGTGGCACCTTGTTGGGTCAGGTGGTTAGAGAAAGGGTTGCTGCTAGGGAAGAAGTTATTCAGGGTAGGCTTTTATTTCACTTCTGTGGCCTGTTGAGAGCTTGGGCTCACAGGCAAGTGACTTTTGTGTGTGGTCTTTGGGGAGAGGCTGTTTCCTTCACTCTTATAAAGCTGAGTGAACTATTCCTGAGATCCGGAGAGGAAAGGTGCTGGTGGTTAATAGAATCCAATTCACAGCGCTCCTATGCACTAAATGCTTATGAGCAAGGGTTGTAGATTTGGCATTGATCCTTTATGTGTTAATTAGTAACTTGTGTTGATAAAATGTTTTTCACTGAGCAAATAGTTAGGCCTTGAGACCGTTAAAACAACTCTCAAGGCAGATAGCGACAGGAAAGTACAGACTGTCTGCTTGGAACAAAGTGCTCTCATTTTTTAAAAGGGAAAGTCTTGCCTTGGATTTGGTCTTTGCACTTTGGGTCACCAGTTAACTGACTAAGCTCTGTGAAGAGGTTGGAGAGGAGTGGTGAGCAGGGAAAGGAGTGGGTAGGATCTGTGGCTGCTGGAGCAAAAGTGTCTTTGCCTGCTCACCTCATGAATAAAGAGGGAAGCCACATGGGTGTTACCAGAGTGCTGTCCAGGGCTTTGGAGGCCAGCAGCGCTGATGCTGTCTCTAAGATAGCTTTTATAGGCCCTGATGATGCACTATTGACTTCAATGCCATAGGGTCCAGGGCGTGCAGAATGGGTGCAGTGTTCTCACAGCTCTGTGTAATAGCATCTGTTCCTCTTCCACAGCCCGAGAACAGGGGCCTGTATAGGGATAGTAACTTTCCTGTGAAGGGGTCATTCCTTTAACCCCTCCCAATGCCAGTATCCCACTGTAGCTGGGAGCAGACCAGCCTTAAAACAGTGAGTCTGATAGACTTAACTGTGTTCATTCACCAGCAAGGGGAGCTTGCTCATCATATAAGGTACTTTGCTGTGTCTGTGCTTTGCATTTCTAGGCGGGGAATACTTTGAAAGTGGGATCTAGAGTCAGACATGGATTCTTGCCTGCGAGGTGTTTAATTGGGGTTCGGTCCCAGCATTACAGTTCAGTCTAGGGATGTAATAGTGTAGTCGATTAACTAGTAAGCAAAAGCTTATTGGTTAATGCTATAAACCATATTCATCCTCTCCCCCCCCCCCCCTTCCAGCCAGTCAATTTTTTAGCAGGCTGAACAGCAGCCTGGCTCATGGTTGGTCCGGGACCTAACCCCACAGCGTCTTTGCATTTAAAGTGTATTAGGAGCCAGGCTGCTGCCACCCTGCGCTGCTCCCTTGTGTCAGCTGGTCTGCACGGGAGCTGGTTTTTAAACTGGAGTGGCAGGGGGCTCTTCGGGAGTGGGGCTGGAGCACACTGGCTGCTGGCCCCACCCCAGGGACTATAAAATAGTTGAGTAACCAATAAGAATTCATGAGGTTAATCAGCTATTCAATTTACCGGTATTTAACATCCCTACTTCAGGCCCCACTCTGTTCACTGCATCTGTTCTCATCCTGCATGTGAGTTGTCACAGCCCCCTTCTCTGGTATGAGCCACTTATACGTATCCCTGTGATAAAGCTGACGGGAATAACTTGCAGCATGAAACAAAAATAAATATCAGTCTTTCAAATCCCTTTTCATATTCACTTCTGCCACAATGCCTGGAAGAATTTAACTGTTTCAAGGCTAATCTGGGCAGAGGCCTTTATTGTTTTTATATAATTACGACATGAACTAAAAGGTAGCCAATGACTTTGTCTGTAAAATCATATGGATTTGATTCTCATTCTCCCCTGCCCTTTGTATGTCGTGCTGTGTCTTGGTCTGGAAGATCTTCAGGGCAGAGACCATGGCTAGCTCTTTTGATGCATCACCCTGCACATCAGGAATACCTGCTCTGTTGCAAGTGTAGGTCACTTCAACACAGGCAATGCAAATGTTCTGCCTTCAAGTCTAGGTGGTGGCCCTGCCTTTGCACCTACTCTGTGTAGTAAGGGAAGAGTTGGGGTCTGCCCCATCCTCCCACCACGTCACTCCCACTTTGATTCTTCAGAACAAAACCCTGACCTCGCTGAGTATCTGATGAAGGGGAAGCTGCTCTGAGCTACTGTTGTTTTAAAGAGAAGTGGATGGAGGCAGCCCAAGGTCATTTATGTAAAGTTTCTCAGCTGTGCCACAGGGTGCTGCTATAGAGTTGGCTGTTTGTTGTTACTCCTCTAGCTACCCGGGGAAGGGGAACAAATGGAGGCAGGGAAGAGAGACGGAGAAATGGAGGAGGAAGAGGAAGAACCGGGGCTGGACTCTGCATTGGGACCCTAACGGCATGTTGAACTCCAGAATGGAGGGAAAGGAGGGGTCCAGGTTCCCGGGGCTGAGAAGGTTGGCATTAGAGACAAAATACATGTTCTGCTGTGTTACCTTGAAAAGGGGATAAGGACTTCAAGGCAGAATTTAACTTTCTAACAGCTGGAACTTTTCTCTGCTTAGCAAAGCAACAGGCGGCGGCGGCTGCTGCTGCTCCTTTCTGATATGCTTCTAGAGGTTTTACTTTTCCAGTTGCTTAGGTCTGAGTGTAATTCTGGGTATAAATCCTTGTACTTGTTGAGATGTGTGTAGGGAGGTCCTGGAAAGTTAGCTGTGGCTAGGCATTGTTCCCTAAACATTGCCTCCGGCACACTGTTTTTATTTTCTCATTGCTTTGTGAAAGTTAATTAAGGAAGCAGCTTTTCGTACGCAGCTTTCCTGTTTCATTTTCTAAGATTGACAGTTAGTTATATGCGGGGAGAAGGGGGTTCTGCAGTGGCATTTAATTTTTTTATTTCTGCATTTGTGAATGGTGCTGTCAGACTAAAAATATTTGAAAAACAAACTCAACTTCCATGTATTACCCCCACGTTCATTAAAGCGAAAATCTTTGTAAAACCAAATTCGTAATAGTTTGTTTTCGTCTCCATTTCATGTTCTGCTCTAGCACAGCATTGCATTATTTGCATTCAGTCACCTGCAGGCTGGGGTGAATGTTGAAGCACAACTTATTGAAATCTAAAAGTATTTTGAGGGGCTGGAAGAGAAAAGGGGGTTTCTGTGCACATTACTTTTTTTATTGAGAGTTAGCAACATATTCATGACTTTGTTGCAGATCTCATTATTTGGTGCTTTTCTTAAAGATGCACCTCCTGGAGTCACTTTTTCTTATATGAGATTCTCTGATTTCATTGGGGAGAAGAGTGGGAGGGGAACCCTCCCTCTGAAAATATGGATCATGGATTCTCAAAATCCAGAAGACAGTTAAGAGACTGGAGAGTAGTATGTTAAAAAATATTGGCATATGTCTTTTGGCATTTGAATACTTGTGGTTGACACTCCTGGGATAAATACCTACTCAATAACTGGCCTTGGCTAGCTAACTCCAGTCTAGAAGTCAGAGTATAAATTGCTCCTATGAGTAAAGATCCCCAGAGTGGGGAAGCAGCGTTTGGCCCAATATTTTGCAATATTTAGTCACTGATAAGAAAACAAATGTGCTTCTGTCAATATGAGTGTCTGTTCAAAACCACATGCTCATTTTTTTTCCTTTTGTGTACTATGCACAAATAGTGTAATGCATTTGATTGTTTCATGCTGATTTCATGACGGGCATGTGCCCCAATCCTGGGCAGAGCATTGCTTACTTCAAAGTGCTTCTCTTGCTTGGAGAGGCTCCCAAGGGTTGAAGGCTTAGGCCTTTCATGTTTCTGTAGAGGTGGGAGGGGAAACAACAAAGTATGCAGCAGAGAAGCAGGATGGTCTTGTAGACTGAGCATGGAACAGTCAGCTAGTTTCTCCACTGCTGCGGATTTGCTGCATATGCCGGGGGCAAATCACATTGCAGCTCTGTGCCATACGGCAGGTCTGCACTTAAAACATGTCAGTGCTTCAGGGAAGATGCTACATTGACCAGAGATTTTTTTCCTGTTGGTGTAGTTAATCCATTTCCATGAGAGGCCATAGCGATAGCGGGAGCACTCCCATTAACATAGCCCTGTTTTATGCCATGGCTTGGGTTTAACTGTCACACTAGGGTATGATTTTTTTTTTTGCATGTTGTTGATGTGATGTTGTAGTTATGTGGGTGTAAGCTTATCTTGCAGAGCTGTCCTCATGCTCCTCTTCTGTGACTTGGAGAAAAGAGAGCCTACCCCGTAGTGGGGTTGTGAGGCTTGCTGACGGATTACAAATGAGAGATCCTCGAGTGAAGTATCTGACGGGTAGGTGTGTGCATCTGACGAAGTGGGCTCCAGCCCACAAAAGCTTATGCCCAGATACATGCGTTTGGTCTCTAAAGTGTCTTGTGTGAATTAGTTGTAAAGTATTGGTGGCTAGTTGTGTCTGTTTCTACTGCCCATTTGCTGCCTGACGCTACTGAATTCATGAGTGTTTAAAAGTCTCAGGGGGTAGCTGTGCTAGTCTGTAATTTCTAAAAAACAAGTAGTCCTGTAGCACCTTAGGGACTAACCAAAATATGTTACTTTATATAAATAACATATTTTGGTTAGTCCCTAAGGTGCTACAGGACTACTTGTTGTTTTCATGAGTGTTTAGTTCCCTCTCTGTCCCTTCTAAAAAGGAGCTCACACTTTTCTTCTTTTATTCTCTGCCTAGTCTACTTGATAGCTTCTGTGCTAGGGGTGGGCAATAATTTTTGAGGGGGGGGCCACTCCAAGATTTTGGAAAGTGGTTGAGGGCTGCATTCTTCCATGGTATTAATGGAGGAGGTGTGGGGTCTGGGATGGAAGTTGAGTGCAGAGGGGAGCTTGGGCAAGGGACTGGGGTGCAGGAGGGAGACTGGAGTCTGGGAGGGAGTTTGGGTGAAGGAGGCAGTTGTGACCTAAGGCAGGGGACTGGAGTGCAGGGTTTAGGATATGATCTAGGTTAGGAGGAGATTGTATCTGGGGCAGGAGCTTGGGGTGCCAGATGTGGGACAGGGTATGAGTGTAAGAGGGGACAGACAGTTTGAGTGTGTTGATTGGGAGGGAAGAGGGTTGGGGAAGGGGAGGGGCTGGGCCAGAGGCAGGTTCTGGCCAGGAGGCTTACCAGTCAGCAGCAAAGCCAGGTAAGGCTTGCAGAGTTTAAAACCAGGCCTGCCTGCCCAGCCACGTGCTTGTGTGAATAACTGAGTGGAGAAAAGGGGGTGTGGTTCTTCTTGGCTGCCTGTTATTCAAACAGGAAGTTCCCATTGGCCAGTTTCTGGCCAGAAACCAGCCAATGGGATTGTGCTGGGGGTGGAGGCAGCTCCTGAAGCTTTCCCCCCTCCTCTCCAGTTTTGAAACAAAAATGGGGCCTGGCAGCTGTGTTCCTAAGTTGTGTGGGGGAGTTGCAGGGCAAGCTGGGGAATCTGCCTGGGGCTCTCCTTTGCCTCTGCAGGCCGGATCCAGTGGCTTGGTGGGCTGGATCTCACCCACAGACCATATCTTGCCCAACCCTGTTCTATGGTTTTGATTTCAACAAAGCCCATTTCTCATAAACCAAGCTGTTAGACTGTATACAGTGTAATTTTCACCATGTCTAACTCAATACAATAGAGACACGAGGCAAGTGAGATGTTTATTGAACGAAGCAAATGAGATGTTTATCTTGGTCAGAGAGTAGGGTTATTAAAATGTGTTTATTTAGGTACAGTTCTTATGTAGTTTTCTCTATATAGTATTTAGAACAATGAAGTCAAGGCATGTGTACTGCATGTACTTTCACCAACAATTTACTCTTTTAGCTGTTCATCTCTGGCTTTCTGGATATTAAGGCTGTAATTTACTCTGTCTGAATCTCCTAGTGCAAAAGCTTTGATTTTTAAATTTTCGTTTGTATATTTCCAATATCTGATGTCTTACATGTATGCATTTTCTCTTTGTGGTGCTTTCTGGAATACTAGACAAAGGTTTAGAATATTTAGATCTGGTAGAACCACAAAAAAGAAAAGTGAAAAATGTGTTTGCAAGTGTTAGGTTAAAACTTGCTGGCTGAACTACTTACAGAGAGAGGCTTTGACTCGCTCAGGATGCAGTGAAGAAGGAATTCTTCTATGGCTGACTTGCATGCATGTTCCTGCCCTGTGTGTCAGGCCCCCTCCCTCAGCCAGCACTTTTGTTGTTGTCAGCCGACAGTCAGGGCAGTGTGTATGTGCTATACACCCGAGACTTTAACTGCTGAGACCGGGGTCCCTTGCAGCAGGCAACCTGGAGGAGGCTGACGGGTACCCAATAAGAGTACAGGGAGAGCTTATAACACCTTAGATTTCAGCTGCTAGAATCTGTGATTCCTTCGCAGCGGGCAGCCTTGGGGATGCTGAGAAGTGCCCCAACGGATCTGCCACCTGGGAGTGACACAAATCCAAACACCCAAGCTCTCCCTATATCTGTCCCTTAAGACCAGCTGAAGTTCTTTTAAATTGTGCTTGGTTCTGTTACAGCAACTGAAGGAGTCAGGTTAAAGCTTAAACAGTTACAGGTTTATTGAGGAAGCTTATAAATCTCATGGTTACAATGGCTATTGCTCTATTTTTTAACGACTAGCAAAATATAGATCTTAAAAATGGTTACAAAGAAGATAAAGATAGAAAAATAGAAATAATGGTACCAAGTAATAGCTTACTCTTTCTATGTGTACACTTAAGACAGAGGACCACATCCAGGTACAATTTTTACCCCCTTCTGTGCCTCTCGACTCCAGCATGTCAGGCCAGGGCTGGTCCCTCAATTCCTAGGAAAGACGAAAATACAAGGTGGGCGTCCCCATTGACCTCCCATGGACTCCCCACGTCATTTCCCTGGAACCGAGGATCAGCTGGGGACTCTCCAGCTGACCCCAAGTCCCTTGGCTGCCCCTTTAAAACAGCCAGAAGAGGCAGTTTCAAAGGGGAAGCCGCTGCACAGCTGATTAGGTGTGCGGTGGCTTCCCCTTTGAAACTGTCACCTCAAAGGGGTAGTAGAGCCTGTCATTGTCTCTTTCTCCTTCTCCTTCTCCTCCTCCTTCACCACCGAGGTCATGTTTGTTGTTTGAGAGATCTGTGTTCGCCAACATGTGGAACTTTGGTTCTTCTGCCTGCCTTCGGGTCAAGAATCTACTTTTGGGAAGAGCCAAATCCTAGAAGCGATGCACAGCCTTTGAGACTGGGAATCTGTTTGTTTGCAGGGGAGTACCACTGAGATTCAGGGGGTGGGGTGGAAGTGAAGTTGGCTAATGGGTGAAAAAGGAAACTGCTATCCATGCCCCTCCCTGGTTTGCCTCTCAAAGCTTCTCTCTTCCTCCCCTGATAGGGAAGAGGAACCCCTACGGAAGTGTGTATCCACCCCAGCCTCTGTGTAGGTTCCCTGTAAACTGCTTACTTCCTTCCACCTGCCAGTGCAGGTTCTGTTCTTGTCATTTCCTGCAGAGGTACAGAG
Source organism: Pelodiscus sinensis (assembly GCF_049634645.1). Classification (NCBI taxonomy): domain Eukaryota; kingdom Metazoa; phylum Chordata; order Testudines; family Trionychidae; genus Pelodiscus; species Pelodiscus sinensis. Next base: position 37,023,095 of record NC_134725.1, read on the forward strand.
TGTGTGGGGTGCAGCATTTGCCTCCACAGATTTGATCTGTAAAACTAATCCTTCAGTCTGTATTGAAGTTATGGAAGGCTCAAATGCCAATGCCTGCCTTGGATGGGAGGGGAGGGATTGGTGGAGGTGGACACGTGATGGGATCTGGAGATGTTTTGCTATGTAACTGTGCTAACTGAACTTCATGCCAAACCAGGCACTGGAAACTGAATGCTTTCCTGCCAGGAAATGACAGTCTCTCAGGGAGTTCAGTTAATTTACAATAGGTTTTGCCTTAACACCCTGTGTGTGTGTTTTAATAAGCCTCTGAAGTTTGGCAAGAGACTTCATCTTGCTGTCGAGTGTTGAGTGGACTGTGCATTTTGTCGCCACAGGGCTCCTCTCATTTCTCTTGTCCCAACTCTCTGCTCATAAGCATTTCCAGAGTCCCATGATGTGTGAATCTTTGTCAGGCAGAAAGCGGGTTAGTATTTGCAATGGCATTATCATTATCCTCATGGTGGCTAGACATGCTCATCACTCACTCACCCTTGTCCATTAACAGACCTGAACATCCCCAGTGACTTTTGGGTGTATGAATATCTATTGTCTGACATGCAAATACCAGGTTGGTTTCCAGTCTCTCTTAGGGCATATATGTAGAGATAGAATGTCTTTCCTAGCAGCACAATTGTCTCTCATCACTGGTTTTGAAATCAGTGACACACAGCCATAGTCTTGGGCACTTGGCATCATTAAAGATTTCCTGTTACTTTGCATAAGAGCAGCCCTGAAGAATTACATTCCTTTTACTTAAGTTTACTACTCCCATGTTTCTCAATGGAATACAAAGCTTTTTCACACCTTATGTATGGTGTAGTGTGCTTTAAATCAGCTGCTGTGTTCTGTCTCAGAAGTGTCTGCATATTAGTAGTGGGTTAAACTATCTTTTATATCCTGTATTTACTTCATTGGGCTAACCGAGGAGTGTTTGTTGCCTTCGAGACTGTTGCGTGGTAGAGAAAAGTATTACCGCCATGGCTTGTTTTTTCATCTGATTAAATTTTAAGCTGTTACATGATGTGCCAAATGCATTCCTGCTTCAAGTCCCAAGCTTACCCTCAAGCTGACTTTTCCATTCTGAACTGTTTGTGTATCGAGATAGCAGCAGACTTGCTCTGATGAGTGTCTTTATGTCATTTGTTTTTGTACATGATTCAGGCCAAGCATGTCAGGGCTTCATCTTATCAAGAGAGGCCGAGAGCACAAGAAACTGGATCTCCACAGGGACTTCACTGTCGCCTCACCTGCCGAATTTGTGACTCGTTTTGGGGGGAACCACATTATTGAAAAGGTACCTTGCCCTTAGCCAAGCTCAGTGAATTCTTGTAAGGACATTTAGATTCCTAGCTCTCTTTGCAGTTGGGATGCTGTTTCTTGAACAGCTCTTATGATCTGTATACTCCTGGCATGGAAGTTTCTAGGATACTGGGGGAGGTCTAGGTTGGACATTAGGAAAAACTGTTTCGCTAGGAGGATGGTGAAGCACTGGAATAGGTTCACTAGGGATGGGGTGGAATATCCATCCCTAGAGGTTTTAAGTCCCAGCTTGAAAAAGCCCTGGCTGGGATGATTGAGTTGCGATTGGTCCAGCTTTGGGCTGGGAGCCGGACTCAGTGACTCCTGAGGTCTCTTCCTGCCCTAGGAGTCTATGATTGCATGATTAAATATTAACATAGGCAAATTATGTCAAAGCATCAAAATAGACTCTACAAATACAAAACTCACTGGAACCCTAGAGTCCTCTCCTATACTATGTTCCCTCTAATTTTTAATATCCATGTGCAGAATGAATTGTGTTGTGTACCAAGGCATGTGCAAATGTGCACCACCTATAGAAACACACTGTCATCTTGGCACTCTACTAATCAGCTGGGTGACTGCCCAAGTGCTCAGCTTACAGGGGACACTGCTGCTATATACAGCTTTTTTTGTTTACTTGTTCCTTAGGTACCTGTGCAAATCCACTACTTCTCTCTACGTCTCCTCCTCCCTACTGTTTGCCTGAAGGTTCCATCCTTTTTCCTTCTCATTGTAAACCTCAACTCTTGATTTCCTATGTTGCTTCCACAGCCTGTCTAGAAGGTGCTACATGTAGAAACTAGTTAGTGCTGTACTCTGTCGCAAGAAAAAGGGCTTCTGTAGAACTATGTGAAGTATTTTAGTCCTTCCCATGCCCCAGAGCTGGGCAATGCCTTTTGCTTGGTTTGCATCAGCCAAGTTGCTTTAAGTCAAAATTATTTCCCATCTTCCCAGAAGTAAAGCTTTTTGGCTAAAATTCAACATTATGAAGATTGGCCACCATGTCATGTTGGTTTGAAACTCTGATTTAATCTCAATGTTAGCATTTGTAGGCAGTCTGTTCTTGAATTGGTTTTGTTTAGTGGGAACAGAGATTGCAAATATTTGTCATGTGGTTGAGGGATCCTCTATGTTTCAGAGTGTTTATGAAGTATTGCAGACATTAGGCCAAATTCTGATTTTTTGTTGTTGTTGTTGTTGTTGTTGTGCCCAGAATAAATCCTCAATAACTACTTTGACTTCAGAGGTATAACCAAAAGCAAAATTTGACCTTGTATCTCAACTTTCTCTCATTTGTGTAGAAACAGTATTAGCCTAATGCTTCCTTTATCTGGAGACTTCCTGCAAAAGTTCATTTCTTGGAAGGGAGCAATTGTGAGTTGTCTAGACTGCTATACAATATCTGTCTCTGAGTTCTGATAGTCTGCTGTCCTTCCATGCATGGAACACCCATGTTAATACTACTGGTTATGTAATAATCAACTTAGAGGTTACTGTGTAACTCCTTCCCAGTGATTTAAAGTCTACAATTTTGGTGTCTTGTAAAATTTTAAATAAAATACTAGGCTTTTTACAGCTCCCATATCTGAACATCAGGGCCAGATCCTGCAAGGTGCTGTGTGCCTTTGTCATACCTTTCAGGTGAAATGAAAGGTATGTCTGCCTTTTGACACTTTGAGCCCTCTCAGATCCAGCCATTTGCCTCTGACCCCTGTGTTTTTTTTCTTCCTCTTGCTTGCAGGTTCTGATTGCAAACAATGGCATTGCTGCTGTGAAGTGTATGCGCTCCATCCGCAGGTGGGCCTATGAAATGTTCAGAAATGAGCGAGCCATTCGGTTTGTGGTCATGGTCACACCTGAAGATCTTAAAGCAAATGCTGGTAAGTGCTAAAGCTGAATCCATAAAATCTAACCGACATTGACATTGATGTCCCCTCTTTCTCTGTGGTGCCTATTGCAAACATCTCCTCTGCACAGCTGTCTGTCCTGTCCTCAGTGTTGTCTGAGACGTTACCTATTGACTGATTTGAATCAGAGACAATTCTGCACTAACACAAGCAGCAATGGGCTTAAACTGCAGCAAGGGAGATTTAGGCTGGACAGTAGGAAAAACTTCCTAACTGTCAGGGTGGTTAAGCAATGGAATAAGTTACCTGTCACGAACCAGGACCTCTGTCAGTGTTTACAGCAAGACTTTCTTCTTTGCATGGACTACAGTGGGGTGGGCAGTAATTTTTTGGGGGGGGAGGAGGGCACTTAATGAATTTTGGTGCATTGCCATGGGTCACCTCCACAGAAACCCTCTCTCCAGAAGAGCCAGAGCCTGGGACTAGCCTCCGCCCAGAGCTGTCTGGAGCTGGAGGCTTTGAATTAAAAACACTGCAAAGAACTTACAGCTCCCAGCCTCACCACTACCACGCTGCCTGGCAGCCGGCCGGGGTTGCTGCAGCTAATTAAAAGGGTGCTCAGTTCTGGCCCTGCCAGGGGTAGCATCTTAAGCAGAAGCCATTTAATCAGGATCCTGCTGCCTGAGCTACTGCCTGGAAATTTGGTGGCACCGGCAGCAGGCTATGAATAAAAAGTGGCCAGACGCAGTCCCTGTGCAGGATCAAAGTGTTAGGCAGGTCAGATCTGGCCCTTGGGCTGCATTTTGCCCAGCCCTGGTTTATAGGATCAGACCCGCTAATAGATTTAGCCTCTTCTCCCACATCCCCTCCTCCTGTCTCCTTAGGAGGTCTAGAATTGTGGTTGCTTTCCAATCTACAGTGATGTGTGTCGCTTGTCATGGCTGCAGTTCCTGTGGGGGGGAGAGGGAAGAGCAGCATTAATAGGAGGTGAAGTTTTTCAACTCCGGTACAGTAAGTTTGCTGTACAGTCTTGATGCCTTCCCATCCGCCTGCTACTCTCATCTACCATCAATGGGCTTTCTCTTGCAGAGTACATCAAAATGGCTGACCATTACGTGCCCGTCCCTGGAGGAGCCAACAACAACAACTATGCAAACGTAGAGCTGATTGTGGATATTTCCAAGAGGGTTCCAGTGCAGGTACAAACAGTACACTGTGATTTTGTCTTTGTGGGCTCGGGATAACTTCATAGCTCAGAAGCCAAACCTGAAGCTCAGAAATCATCCTGGGCATGTTTGATGATCTGGAAATGGGTCCTGGCATTAGTCAGGTAATTCTGAGGGGACATCCAGGAATTTTAGGGCCTGCCAGTGCCTGTGCGCATCGATGGAAAGATTCCGGTTGGTTTCAGTGGACAAGGAGAGAATGGGAATGTTGTCTTCAGAGCTGGGGCTCTGGCTCCTGACTGAAAGGTGATTATTTGCAGTGCCCAACATTGTTGCAGTGGAGTGGGTTGCATGGTGAAGTTTCAAACAGAAATGGCTCTGAAACTATTATCCCTATCCTCTCTCTGTCCCACACCATGACCGTCAAAGGCTGGAGGGTCTGGTATCTTATTGTGTGCCGTCAGGGCTGTTCTTTAGGGGGAGGTGCCACCATGCTGAGTAGGCCCTCTGTTTAGTATCCTAGGGCTCTGTCCTTTGAGGATCTAAGAGCAAAGGTGCCCACAGATCATTACCTCCATGACAGGACTGAGTCGGGGGTGCCCCTTCAGGAAATGGCTTTCCGACCACTTATGCCTTTAATCGCATGGGTTACTCTTGGAAGAGAGCACGTGGAGTGTAGAGAGAGGCTCTAGCTGTTGCTAGGACTAAGGTGCTGTTGACTTGAGCCTGGGCAGCGCAGGATGCTGTGACCAACCGACAGGAGGTTGCCTGTGCAGCTAGCACTCCCTCACAGATACTGCCTTTCTTTCATCACAGGCCGTGTGGGCTGGCTGGGGCCATGCTTCTGAAAACCCAAAGCTTCCGGAGCTGCTGCACAAACATGGGGTGGCTTTCCTAGGTAGGGTTCTTGCTTATTTCCCTCAATGCAGTCCTCTTCTTAAACCAACAAAACCTACCACTGTCCAAGGGAGTCACCTACACTGCATTGGCTTCCTTGACTTCTCATGGGCACTGCTATGTCTGGGTGTGGTGTTTGTGTGTATTGGTCCCGCATTAGGGATGTAAAAGAACAATTAATCAAACATATAACTGGTTAGCCAGTTATGTTAGGTTAACCTAATGTTTAATCTGTTAACTGACCAAGTGAGAGTTTGGGCAGGGGACCATTGTAGCCGAGCTGGAGCAGCCTACAGTACCCAGGACTGCACCCCTGCACTGGCTCTAAGGCTGGGATGGCCACCCCCAGCAGGCTCCCAGCTCTGGGGCTGGTGCACCCCAGCAATCTGCTGGGGGGCAGGGTGCTCCCTGGCACTGGTTTACCAGTTACTCATTCCCATCCCATAAGTCTTCTAATGTAGGGCTTCTCAAATCAGGGTTCACAGAGACCAGTGTTCTGTGGAATTTTTTTCCATCTGTGCAGAATAAACTTTGGTATGTGCACTGAGACTAGTGGAGTACACATTTGCATATGAAACACATGCTGCTGGCTGTGGGCACTCTGCTAATCAGCTGGGTGGCCTTTGAGTCTGTCCTGGGTGGCTGCCCAAGTGCTCAGCGTACAAGGTACACTTTGGAGACTCCCCAATAACGTTCCTAGGAGTGGGTCCTTTTACTCAGTTGTTTGATGTGGGTGGGAGGTGGGTTTCTGTGCCTCTTTGAAAAAAGGTTTCATTGCGTCAGTGAGTGAGAGGCACTAACCTCTTCATGTTTTTGTTTTCTGCTGGCTTTAAGGTCCTCCCAGTAAAGCCATGTGGGCTTTGGGAGATAAAGTGGCCTCCACCATTGTGGCCCAGACTATCCAGATCCCCACATTGCCCTGGAGCGGAAGTGGTAAGAGAGCTTTCTACATGAGAGAAGCTAAGATCACACAAAACTTGTGTGTCATTTATTTGGGCATTTTTTTTCTCATTTTGTATCTGTCAGACTCCTTACAGAAGGGAAAAAATGGGGAAACTGAGCCAGGGGTCAGATCTTGAGTGGGGTGTTGCCCTTCTCTACCCATTCGCATTTACGTGCTCACTTTTCCCTGCTAGGAACAGCCACTCCACCATTAAACCATCAACTGTAGTTGCTGTAAAAAAACAAAGTTTTGCTGCTTTCCTTTCTCTCTTTCTTTGTCTTGATGCATCTCTTCTTCCTTGGGCCTTGACTTTTTGCTGTTACCCTCATCAGTAATTTTTTTATCCAGTTCTTTCTCTCCCCCCCCTCCCCCATTTATAACCTTCTTCTCTTCTGCAGTAGCCATTCTCCCCTTATTGTACTGACCGTCTCTGTTTTCTGCCTTCCCTGCTCTCTGTCGTTCCTTTCCACTTCTGTTGTCTCTTGGCTGCATTTCAGCTTTCTAGAGATGGGTCCTCGAGCCTGGTTCCTGGTCACTCTTCTAGGATGGGCCAGCAGGCAGCAGAGAGAATTGACAGGTGTTTCCGCCCATATGTTAGCGACGCTGTGATCTCTGCATGTTTGTTCTCTAGCTCAGGGCTACTCTCCCATGTAACAGGGCTTTGGGGAATCCAGCTGGACCCTGCTGACTCAGTCCTGGTTGCTCTCCAGAAAAACTGTGCACCTCAGCTTGCTTTCCCATGTGACTGATAGTAGAAAGATAACTGTAGTAGTTCCTATGGCTGGGCGGCTGCTGAGAAAGCTTCAGTTACTTGCCAAATGCAGCCATTTGCTATAGATCTCTGAGGCATGAAGGCATTCTGAGGTCAGTGTTTCATTCCGTAGGTCTTGTGGCAGAATGGACAAAGGAGGATTGTGAGCAGCAGCGAACAATCAGTGTCTCCCTAGAGACTTATGCACGAGGCTGTGTAAAGGACGTGGATGAAGGTCTGGAGGTAAAGGTCCTAACCCAACAGCAGCTCCGTTCATTTTTGTTGAAATTGCAAATGGGGACTCCTTAGTGGGTGCATTTTGAGTGGTATCCCAAGGAGATCACTTCTTGTCCCCTCTGCTATTTAACATTGTTATCAATGATCTAGAAGAGAAAACAATCATCCCTGCTAAAGCTTGCAGCTGATGCACAGTCTGGGATAGTGATAAATAGTTAAGAGGGTAGGTTACTGATTCTGAGTGATCTGGTGGCTTCATGAACTGGGAGCAAGTAAACAAAATTAATTATAATATGGCTATGTGTATATGTATACCTCTGAGAACAAAGAATGCAGGACCTGCTCACAGTTTGGGAGATGCTATTCTGAGAAGCAGGGATTTGGAACAAGTGTTGGGGCAGGAGTGTATAATCAACTGAATGTGAGCTCCCGGTGTGACACTGGCCAAACAAAAGGTCTCTACTCCTACTCAAGGTTCTTCTATATCTGTATTTGTTACTGGTGTGACTGCTGCTGGAATACAGTGTCCACCCTCTGCGGAAAAAAGGGATAAAGAAAAGGACAGATAATATCTTATCGCCTCCATATAAAACCTTGTATCAGAGAGGTAGCCGTGTTAGTCTGAATCTGCAAAAGCGACGAGGAGTCCTGTGGCACCTTATAGACTAACTGAAGTGTAGGAGCATAAGTGTTGGAAATAAGCCAGGACACTCTGGATGCAGGTGAAAACAAGCGGAGGATTTATTATACATCAGCTGATGGAGTGACACGCAGGGGTTACCCTGGTGAACACTGGTTAATTAACACTATACAATAGGTTATATAGTTAGCAGGTGGACGGAGGAAAAATGATTTGATAGGTCTAGCAGCAAGACGAAATGAGCACATAAGCCAATAGAACTACTAAAGATTACATAATATCTCTGCCCATTGCAAAGTAACAGCTCATTAATTAATATACAGGTGGTTATTGTTTAAATGCCAAAACATGTCAGCAAAACAGTAATAACATTTTAGTCTGCATAGATGATGATGTTGCTATAGCAGGTGGGTATGGCCTTGAGTTGGTGCAGCACTTGGTTCTCAGGCTTATTATCTAGGAGTGAAGCAAGACAGTTTAAGCAAATTTTATGAATGTTATCTTAAGCAAAATGTGTTACGTTACCAACTGAGACCCTGTTCGAGTGTTTTAGAACGTGGTTGCTATGGTGCCCAGGGTCGTTCCACTGTCTGCAGCTCTTATCCTGACTGTGGTGTTCCCAGGCCTTAATCCTAGAATGGAGTTATGCTGTTTAGAGGCCTACTAGCACATTTAGGGCTGCCTCAGTTTACCCTACAATAAGCTTTCGTGGGTAAAGACCCACTTCGTCAGATGCATGACATAAAACCTTGGTAGGTCCACATCTTGAATACTGCATACAGATGTGGTCATCTTATCTCAAAAAAGATAACTTGGCATTAGAAAAAGTTCAGAGAAGGGCAACCAAAATGATTAGGTGCTTGAAAGGGGTCCCATGTGAAGAGAGATTAAAAAGACTAGGACTTTTCATCTTAGAAAAGAGGAGCCTAAGGGGGGGGATAGAATAGAGGTCTATACAGTCATGACTGGTGTGGAAGAAGTGAAATCAGGAAAAGTTATTTACTTCTTCATATATTAGGGGTCACCAGATTAAATAAATAAGTGATCGGTTTAAAACAAACAAAACAAAGTTTTTCTACATGCAGCGCACAGTCAACTTGTGGAACTCCTTGCCAGAGGATGTGGTGAAGACTAGGACTTAACAGGGTTCAAAAAAGAGCTACATAAGTTCATGGGGATTAGGTCCGTCAATGGCTATTAGCCAGGATGGGTAGAAATGGTGTCCCTAGTCTCTGTTTTTCTGGAAATGGATGACACGGAGGGGATCATGAAGATTACCTGCTGTGTTCCCTCCCTCCAGGGCATCTGGCATTGGCCACTGTCAGCAGATAGGATACTGGGCTAGGCGGATCTTTAGTCTGACCCAGTATGGCTGTTCTTATGTAAAGGATGTGTATAGTTTGGAAATAAGAATAATTAAAAGATGCGTGATAGACTTAAAGAGCTTAGTCTCTTTAACTTAATAAAAGAGAGGATCCTGGTGTGACATGATCAGTCTATAAGTAATGACATGCCTACTAGGGATATAAGCGTCTAGTGAACTATCTGATAAGCAAATGCTTATCAGGTAGTTGAGTAGGAACTTGACTAGTTGCTTTCTTTCCCCCAAGGGGAAGAGCAGCAGCCAGTGCTGGGCGGGGGCTTGCTTTGCTGGTCCCCACTAGCACTGTCTCTGCAGGGGAGGCGGGGGGGCAGTGGGGAAACCGCGTGAGTGGAGACTGAAACAGTCCCACTTGCACTGGTCCAGCTGCTGCTCCTCTCCCTTTGAAATGTACAGGAACTGTGGGTGGCTTTTGCACATTTCAAAGGGAGAGACCCAGCTGTTCTGCTGCCTCTCTGCCTTTGAGATTTACAAGGGGCATGGGCATTTAGTAATGGGCTCTGCAGTCCAGTGTAACTCGAGTCAGTGGCTGGGAGTTGACGGTAGACAAATTCAGACTGGAAAATAAGGGGCAAATTTTAATGGTGAGCGAACCATCAGAACAATGTACCCAGGGTCATGGTGGAGTCTCTGCCATTGACCATTTTAAAATCCAGACTGCCCATTTTTCTAAACACGATGCCATAGAACTTACTTTGGGGGAGTTCTACAGGTGGTTGGTACTGGAGGTCAGACTAGATTGGGGTGGGCACATTTTTGGCTTGGGGGCCACATCAGGGCAGAGAAACTGTATGGCAGGACATGGATGTAGGCAGTAGTGAAAGTACCTTAAAAGTTCTTAGAAGTACTATCCTATTTCCACCCAGGTCCCTGCCAGCTCTTTAAATAGCTCCTTGCTGGCTTTTGCTGCAGCTCAGCCAGCTTTTGCTAGAGCTGCGCGCCCACTTACTTTCACCTCTGGATGTAGGGTTGGGGCAGGGGTTTGGGTGTGGGAGGTGTTGGGGCGCAGGCTTTGGCTGGATGCCACTTATCTTGGATATATCCCATTTGGTGGTGAACAGGGCTGGCGGTGACATGGGAGGCAGGTGGCTCTGAATGCTGCCCTCACCTGCAGTCATTGCTTCCAGCGGCCATGGTTCCCAGTTAACAGCCAATGGGAGCTGTGAGGACAATGGCAATGGGAGCCATTGCGGGGAGTTGCTGGCTGCTTCTGGGAGTGGCATGGGGGGCTGTGTGTGAGCCTACCCTTGCCCACTTGTGCTGCCGACCTGGTACTCCTAAGGGCCAGATTAAAAGCCCTGATGGGCCAGATGCAGCCCACAGGCCATAGTTTACCCCTCCCCCCCCCCCCCCAACTCCCAGCCTAGGTCACACAGGGCCCTTTTGCCCTTGGAATCTATTCATCTCTTCCTTATTTGGATTCCTAATAGTAATAGAAAGGGGCCTGTGCAGAGCGCTTTCTCCCCACCACATGTCACAGAGATAAACAAATGTCAGCAGTGACTTGCACACTCTGTTAAATTGAGAGGGATTTGGTGAATGCACCTGCGTCTATGGTGTTCACACTGGACAAATTGAACCCCAGCGTGATGGGGTCCCGACGCTGTGGGCCACGATTTGAGCTGTGCTCATTTGCTCTGGGGCTGCATTTGCCCCAGAAACATCTACAGTGTTCCCTTCAGCTTCCTAGCCCTTTTCCTCCTTCAGGTGGCTGAGAGGATTGGCTACCCCGTGATGATAAAAGCTTCGGAGGGCAGTGGTGGCAAAGGAATCCGGAAGGCAGAGACTGGTGAGGAATTCACTGGCTGCTTCAGACAGGTGAGAGACTGGGAGGAGAGTTTTTACCCCATGTCCCACTTCTCTAAATTTGTCCCCTCAGACAAGTAAGAGGCTCTAAGGAAGATGCCTCTCCATCCTTCCCCATTCAAAAATAGACCTTTCACAAGTGATGCACAGGAGGGGTCATAGGGATGATGAACCCCAAACGCCATGGACAGGAGGGGCAAAGGTCCAGCCAGTAGCATGCAGCAGGACTAGCAGGAGAGTCTGGTGTCTGCAACAGGGTTACCGTCCCGCCCTCTACTCACCAGCAGAGGAAGAGGAGCAATGCAGCCCTAGCTTGCTCCACTCTCCCAGTTGCCTTGCTTGGGGGAGGAGGCAGGACCACCCCCGCACTTGCCTACAGGAAGCAGAACAATGGGTCTGGGAGCACAGGCTCCACTTCCCCTGCTGCTGCAGGTGAGGTGGTGGTGGGGGAATTCCTGCTGCCAGTACCACCCCCCCCTCTCTTCCTTCACCTCACTAATTCCCCTGGCTGCTGCCATTGGGGAAGAGGCGGGGTGAGAGTGGAGCAAGGTGGGGAAGGGGTGAAACAGGAGTGTGGAGATGTGAGCCTGGAGTAAGAGGGGATTTTCCTGGCCCTTCCCTGGGCTAGAGGATGTGTCATGTGTCTGGTGGCCCCACTGGTTCTCCCACATACTAACCCCTGCTCTCTTTTTAACTTCCCCACAGAGCTGTGAGATGGGCCTTCTCCTCCCTTCAAATCCTGCCTTTTTAAAAAAAAATTCTCTTTAAAAGTGTATTTAGCAGAAGAGCATGCATTTCCTGGTGTTCCCCTGAGTCCTTTTACTGGCATATTTGAGGGAAGGGTTATCAGTTCAAATGCACATTATATTTAAAAAAAAAAAGTAAAACGTGTAATACATTGGGTCAGGAACATGAGAGATTTATAGTGGTGCCGAGGTCTGGTGCCAGCCCTCTGCCTAGTGGTGAATTTCTCCCAGAGGGGATGGATTTACCCATATCCTTGATTTCAGGGAGACACATGATTGGATTTACCATGTGAATGCATTTCTGATGCTCTTCTCCTGCCCTCTCAGGTGCAGAGCGAAGCCCCAGGATCCCCTATCTTTGTGATGAAATTAGCCCAGCACGCCCGGCACGTGGAGGTGCAGGTGCTTGCTGATCAGTACGGGGATGCCATTTCATTGTTCGGCCGCGACTGCTCCATACAGCGCAGGCATCAGAAAATAATTGAAGAGGCACCGGTGACGGTAGCAGCTCCCTCTGTGTTTGACTTTATGGAGAAGGTAGGTTATTCTACATCTGGCCTGTGGGATAGGTGGAGGTAATGCTGACAGAGGGGATGTTAGAGAAAAGGAGCATTTTAGCTGCTGCTTTTATTGTATGTATTATAGTAGTGCCTAGGAAGGCTGAGCAAAAGGTCAGGGCCGCTTTGTGCAGGGCGCTGTACAGACAAATGACAGAACAGACAATGCCAGCCAGTGGGAGCTTTCACTCTCAGTATAAGTGGAAAATTCTTCTCCTCCTCACCCCCAGGATGAACTGATGTTTGTGCGCAGCCCTCACATTGTAGCCAAATGCTTAAATGCACAAACCCAGGAGGTTGCTTTATTAGCCGAACCGTAATGAGGCATTTTAGTTCCTAGGGTAAGCAAATATATTTGCACCCTCCTACCATTTTTTTGTCATTTTTCCATACAGCAATGAATTTTGTGGTTGTGTTCGCCCCGCCCCCTCCACTACCATCATCACCATCAGAGGCGGGGTGGCCCGTTGAAGTGAGTTGGGGGTGGAAGTGGAGTTCTTTCCCTGAGACCTGTAGGACTTCACGTGTCCCCGCTGTTTCTGCCTGCTCAGCTTTGCAACCCAGGCTGCTGCCTCAGCCTAGCCTGCCTTGGTGATAGCCTTGCTCCTGAGCGTCAAGCAAGCTAAGCTATCCCTGTTGCAGTCCCCTCAAGCAGGGTGTGATGAATTGGATCACAGAAATCCCCTTGGGGCTGACCCTCGCTGTGCTGATCCAACCACTGATGCCTGCCAGCCTGCCTGCTGGGACTCCCTACTACCCTGTCCTGTTAGGCCAGAAGCTCTGGTCTCCCCTCCCCCCCTCTCCCCCCCAGCCAAGGCAGAGTTGGAGTTACTGCCCCCTGCAGAGCCACACAGACACTGAACAAACTTGGCTCTGGGAGGGTTCAGCACTGTGACACAGGGATTCTCAGTGTGGGAGCCAGGATCACCCTCCCTCTTTTAGAGTCGTAAATCTTTTGTTGTAGCATGGGGCTGTGGAATGTAATCATGGTGGATCAGCTCTGAATGAAAGGGTCTGGCCCTTAATGAGGAGCCTGTTCCTTACTTCACAAGCCTCTGGGACCTCTCACCTGGTGGAAGTGATTTTTTTGGTGTCTGCCATCACCTTTCTGCAGTACCCTTTTTGTTTGAGCAACTAAGGGCCACAGGTCTCCATTGTACTGGGTGCTGCACCCACACAGAAACATAAACAAATGGCCCCTATAAAGAGTCACTCAGTCACCTGAGCTGTTGGTAAGGGTGGGGGCTGTTTGTTTTAACTAACATTTTTACCTATGACTTTGATTTTCTGCTTGGACATTTTTCTAGCTCTCACTGTTCACCTGTAGTTTGGCAGTCCTGTTACCTCTGCCACATTAAGCACAATGGCAAGCGGAACTTCTAAAGTCTTGGTACTTGCAAATGGGACATGGCTTAACTAACAAGGTGGTGGCTTTTATTCCTCAGTCCCTAGGTTGCTCTCCATGGCTCTGTCCCATCTCCTGATGACTTTTGTGGCTTCCATCTTTCTGTGGTGCATTGTGCAGCTCTCATTTACCTGGTGCATGCTGCAGCTGTGTAACTTAATGGAACACAATCAGAAATTGCTTTACAGCATTAATGTAAAAATTGATTCTCCCTATTGGCTTATGCTATTGTTTTTTCTCTTCGTTTGCATGGTTTTGGCATTTGTCTTTTGCCCAATTTGATGTGCTGCCCTGGAAATATTGCACAAGGGACATGTTGGAAACATGCACGGAACAGAATCTAAGCATCAGGCAAAGCACCTGTGCTTGTGGACTAGCAGGAACGAGCCTCACAAAAGCCACATCTGTCTGTTGTGTTTTCAGAGCGCAGTACGCCTGGCGAAGATGGTGGGTTATGTGAGTGCAGGCACAGTTGAATACCTCTATAGTGAAGATGGAGGCTTCCACTTTCTGGAGTTAAATCCCCGCCTGCAAGTAGAACATCCTTGCACAGAAATGATTGCTGATGTGAACTTACCAGCTGCTCAGCTCCAGGTATGTGATATTTGACAGACTATTTCCCTCTCCTCTCCTTCCCCCTCTCCCCCCACACAGATGCATTTCTTTAAGCTGTTGCAGCACACAAACGATTCTGAGGTGCTTATTGGTTTGAGCCATCTGCTGTGTGTGAGGATTGGTGCCTGTTAAAGGTGCTGGATCGACAGGCAGGAAGAGAGAAGTGAGAGAAGTTTGTTATCTCTCTCTCTCCCCCCCCCCCAATCCACAGGGGAGCAAGTCCTTGCATGATTTCCCACTCCCAACCGGCAGCAGCCATCCCCAGCAGCGAGATGGGCCATCACATGTGGTCTCCATGCCCCATCAGTCCCAAGCACCTCAAAAATACACTCCCAAGGTGACCACTTGGGTTGGCTGAGCTTAAGCTTACTCTAAAGAGGGTTCTGCACAGCCAGCACATGGCTGCCTGGTTTGGTTCCCTCAGAAGGGGTGGGATGTAAGCTAGTGACCTAGAGAGTAAAAAGCTTCTTTTCCCATTGATTGTCTCTGTGTGTGATGCTGCAGCCTCAGTCCAAAGCTAATTTAGACCATTGTGTCTCTCCTTCCCTCCTCCCCCCCGCAGATTGCAATGGGAGTCCCCTTGCACAGAATCAAAGACATCCGAGTGCTATATGGAGAGTCGCCGTGGGGCGATACGCCCATCTGCTTTGAGAGCCCTGCAAATGCCCCAGTGCCCAGAGGCCATGTCATTGCTGCCAGAGTCACCAGTGAAAATCCTGATGAGGTAAGTAAACAGAATCCTGTTTAGAAAGCTCCTGCTCCAGACAAGCAGATTTTAAAAGTTACAGGGAGCAGGCCACGGCCTTGTTTTGCGGAAGATCTGAACTCTGACCAGTCTATTGATAAATGATCAAAATATTGGGAGCTGTTCCCAGATGAGCTATGTGGTGTTAATGAACTCCACAGGCATATTTATGTAATAGCTGCTATTTGCATTGGAATTCCTCTTTATTGACTTGTGCCATTTTTGTTTTCATTGTAACTTCTTTGTCTTTTTTTGGTTTTGTTTTTTTCTAATTTAACACTGACTCTTAGGGGTTCAAGCCAAGCTCGGGGACGGTGCAGGAGCTGAATTTCCGTAGCAGCAAGAACGTCTGGGGTTATTTCAGTGTGGCAGCTGCTGGCGGTTTGCACGAATTTGCTGATTCACAGTTTGGACACTGTTTCTCCTGGGGAGAGAACCGGGAAGAGGCTATCTCGTCAGTATTGTCCTCCCAATACTATTAACAATCAGCTCTAGAGCCATTGTAGAGTGGAGGGACTCTAGAGCCACTGAATGTTGATGGTTTTAGATATAAAAATATGTGATTTGAAAGAGGCAATTGTCCTCTTCAGCATTTCTGAGCAGTTTAGCTCTGAACTTTTGACATTAGTTCCTACAGGGGGATATGGAGACTGTTCAGACTAAACTGAAATATTCAGAAACTTGTGATTTAGCCCTATTTAAGCTAAAAACATTTAATGATTAGCTTTAGATATTGTTCTTAAGGGTTCTGATCATGTGCTTTTCTGAATCAGGGCCTCTCAGAACTACTCTGTTACCTTTCAAAGTAAACTTCTTCCTAGCAAGCCAAAAAAACCTACCTTCTCTAGAAGGTGAACATGCAGAGATGGCAGATTTTTTTTTTTTATTAATAAAGGCTGTCTCACAGCATGTTAGTTTAGGCTGTCTTTCTTCAGAGTTAAAGAAACACTTTGTGTCTAGATTTTTATGAAGTTGCCTGTTGTCCATGGTGTCTGAGAGCTCACATCCAGCAGAGCAATTCAACTTTGGAAATCCTGGGGGCCATAGTGATACAGCACACGCCGAGGGCCACAACTTAAGTGTGGTTGCATATACATTTGCAAATATATGCAAATAGCTTCTTTCACACTGATGGGCATAGATACAAAGATTAAGGCAAGACTATGCAACATGCAGGCCCTATTTAAGTCAGTTCTGCTGATATTAATAAAATGCAATAGTTACCCGATTTCCACCCATATGATAGCACTTTGAATGAGCAATGACAGTCAGGAATTTAACTACTAAAACGCATAGCCACATAAATCATTATATTGACTCTCAGTTGTGGAGTGTGTTCCCAGTGGAGGCCATGTTCAAAGGATCCCAGTTGTGGGCCGCATGTTGAGCCCCATGTAAACCCAAACTGCACCGCGGGCCTCAAACAGGCTGCATGTGGCCCATGGGCTGCATGTTGAGTAGCCCTGATATACAGCATTCTCGGACAACTAAATTCTGTGTAGCTTGCTGTATCTCTTGGCTGCTAAGAGCTTACTTGTTCAGTAATAAACATCCAGTCTTAAAAACGTGGCATATGCGTTGGTATATTTTGCGAGGAAAAGTTTATCATCTGCTCTTGCACTTTATTGGATTATTGGATACATCAGATTTTGGGTCTTTCATACTTTGTATGATTGTAAATGAACAGGTGGGGGGGGGCAGGGATCATGCAGGATTAAAAGAGGAACTTTTTTTTTAAGGAATATGGTTGTGGCACTGAAAGAGCTGTCGATCCGTGGGGATTTCAGAACAACAGTCGAGTACCTGATTAAGGTGCTGGAGACAGAGAGCTTTCAGAACAATGAGATAGACACTGGTTGGCTGGACCACCTGATTGCTGAGAGAGTACAGGTAGAAGCTGAGCTCTGACTCTCTTCCCTCTGGCTAAACATCTTCATTCTCACATGGACCTGCTATCTGCAGTAGACTGGAAATGTCTTTTTTTCTCCCCTCTCCCACCCAACCCAGGCCGAGAAGCCGGACACCATGCTGGGCGTGGTTTGCAGTGCTCTGAATGTAGCCGATGCCTTGTTTAGGACTTGTATGACCGACTTCCTGCATTCGCTTGAAAGGTGAAGTGCAAAGTAACTAATTGGGTTAACTGCTAGGAAGTGTGGCCATTTAACCATTGTTATGACCAAATACTGTGAGAGAAGGGACGTTAGGTGCTGTGTTTGAGAAGCAATGACCAAGGTGCCCTACCAGAGCCTAGAAGACCTGATTTTGTTCCCAGCTCTGTCACTAGGTTACTGTGGGCAACTCACTTTCTCTGTCTATGCCTCAGTTTCTCCACCCATCTTTTCTGTTTGGACTGCTGGCTCTCTGAGACAGGGTGTTTCAGACTGCCTCTTACTGTGTTTGCATGTACAGCACCTTGGGCATTTGGGTTCCAGTCTTGGTTAAGAACTGTACCTATTACTGTACTAATGTCTCAGAGGGGTAGTCATGTTAGTCCCTGTAACTAAAAAAAACGTAAATAGCAATGGTCCTGTAGCATCTTAGACTAACCAAAAATATATAGATAGTATCCTTGTTATTGAATGGCATGACTTTGTTTTTCGGTTCTTTTTATCCAGATACTTTTATTTGTGTGTGAGCGTGCGATCCCAGGTTTTCTGGCACTTAAGCTGATTGTCACATACCCATGGGCCAATGGTTTGTGCTTTTGTCTAATGCATGTTCCCGACTAAGCAGAGTGAGACCTAACCAGCTGTTGACTAATTAGCCACGTAGGGAGTTAAAACAAGGCACACAATATTGAATTGTGATTTAAATTGCTGATTTCCATAGTGGGATGTGCAGACAGTGCTCCTATATTCCAGGGCTGGTCAAACTTACTGAGCCTCTAAGCCACATATGACAATCTTCAGATGTTTGAAAGCCTGATTAGATATGAGGGATTCAGCCCTGTCGGGAGGGATGACTCAGGTTCAGTCCTGGAGGAGGTGCCTGTCAGGGCTTCAGTTCCAGTCCAGCTTGAAGCCATGATCCCTGGAAGACATGCCCTGGTAGGCAAGTGTGGTAGGTGGAGAATGGGAGAGGAGTTTCTCAAGTTGCACTTCAACTATAAAAGTGCCACAGTGTAGCTCATAAGCCAGGGTTTGGCCAACCCCAATTATATTCTTTATCTAAGACAGCTACATGGAAGTATGGAAACTGTTTGTTTGACCTTCAGAGTAGGGATGTAAAAAATGCCCAGAATAGTTAACCTGTTAAATGATTTGTTGAACTGATTTACCATCTATTCCAGCCCCGGCTTTCTGCAGCCACCGGTAGCGGGGGTTGCTCTGGTCTGCCGTGGCTGGGGTGTCATGGTTGGCTGGCATGGGGCTGGGGCTCTGGTTAGCTGGCAAGCAGGCCGGTAAGGCATATGACTACTAGTTAATTTTTAAAATCCCTACTTGAGTCTTAATGGGGTCAGCAAAGATGTGATCTTAAAAAAGAAGACCCAAGGGCTTTGTCTTTTGCTTTTGCAACATAGGAAGTCAGGTTAGATTAATTTAATAGTCCTTCTTGGACTTTAAGTAGAGCTTTGAAAATCTGCGGATATCTGCTTTATATTCATGCATATTTACATCTGGGGATGTGGACGCAGATATCTGCACATTATTTTTGTGGATTCAGATACAAATTTTGTATCTGTGCAGGGCTCTAACATCTATTAATACAGTTTTTTATTTTTCTTGTTTTTTGCTTTTTTTATTTTAAGCGTGTCAGATTCATTCTTCACCAGTTTGGTGTGGGACTTGTGGATTTCAGAGATGTGTATTTTTAACTTCCATGCCTTAGTTGAAGGATAGGAGTGTAGAATTACTTCAGTAAAGATTCTGTCTTCCAAGTGCAGATAATGGTAAAAACCAAAGTTTTAATCAGACCGGCTAAAGTCCTTTTCCTTTCTCCAATTGTTGAACATTCACTCTTGTGTTAGTAGCTCTGCCATCATTATCTAGGGGAGATAAAAGCTTAATTTCCCATATGAAATAGCATGTTTTCTCCCTTACCACTCTTAAAACACGTTTTAAAACTAACAGATTGATTTTATACAATAGAAAGTTGGGTTTTGCATCCACTATTTCTCTTCACTGCAAGTCACCTTTAAAAGCTCTCTTCTGTAGCCCAGCGTGGTCTGAACCTCTTCTTTTGACTAGTGCTGATGAATAAGCCATGGCTGAGTTCTCTTGGTGTCTGACATTTTATCTTTGTCTCTTAGGGGTCAAGTTCTGCCAGCGGCTTTCCTGCTGAACATTGTAGAGGTGCAGCTCATTTATGAAGGTGTGAAGTATGTACTCCAGGTAAACAGCATGTTGTGTTTTTTCCAAGCTTGTGGAGACTTTGGCTCATGTAGTCATTACTGCACCAGTATAGACAGATGCTACATGTGCCTTTCACTGGGACGAAGACAAGCCCTTCTGGGTGGGTATTTATCAGCAAGATAATAAAAACATCTCCACTGTCCTCTTTTTAAATGAGTTTTGCTATTTGTTTTTATAGTATGGAGAATTTTTCTGTTTCCTTATGAACTGTTGCTGGAAGTAGTCTAATAAAGCACTGGCTTTTCCCATTCATACTCCCAGTGAGTAGCGCCTTAGATAAGAAAGTGAGTTAACTCATCCTGGGAAAATGGAGGATCAGTTGAAATTAGGTTGAGCTGTAGAACCAGGCTAGTAGCAATTTGAACACTAACCTCCGACTCTGATCTAAATATTTTTCTCAGCGACCACTGTGTGGATAGGCTCCAGTCCCTACCTGACACAGTTTAGGAAGGCAGCAAGCCAGTCCCTGTTATCTTAAATGTTGAGAAACGCTGATCTAAACGACAAGGATGAGCATGGGGAAGTCGCATCCAGATATCACATGAGATCCTGATCCCACTCACTATACAACTCTGCTTCTGGGGTCATCTTGAAGGGCTGATGGCACAGCAGCCTACAACACAAGCCTCATGCCTGTTCTCCAGGAAGATTTTAATGTTTCCTTTTTAAAGCCTCTCCCTTTGCTATTTTCCAACAGGTTGCCCGTCAGTCTCCAACAACATATGTCATTATAATGAATAACAGTCACATCGAGATAGACGTGCACAGGCTGAATGATGGTGGGGTGCTACTTTCTTATGATGGTAACAGTTACACCACGTACATGAAAGAAGAAATTGACTGGTAGGTTAGAGCTCTGACCCATTCTCCCAGCAGCTTTCTTCTTAACTTGGAGACTAGACACAGCAGCAGTTGCTGCAGCTGGCGGCAAATCGGCTGAGCATTAACAGATCTCCCGCTCTCCTTTAAGCTACCGAATCACCATTGGTAATAAAACCTGTGACTTTGAAAAGGAGAAAGATCCGACCGTGCTGAGATCGCCATCTGCTGGGAAACTGCTGAAGTACACTGTGGAGGATGGAAGCCATGTCTTGAAGGGGCACAGTTTTGCGGAGATAGAGGTAACTCTAGGTTAATATGGAGTGTGTTCCTGAGTGGTAAATGGCTTCCAAATCTGTTTGCTTGTTAAAGAGATGCAGATTTATGTTCAGGCATCTCTACAATATTACAAAAGGAAGTCATGTCACTTTTGTGACACTTGCAAAAGAAAGACTGTCTTTGGCTCTTGATGATTTTCATGGATGATTTTCATTTATTACGCTCTGACTGTTCCACCAATCCTCATACAGGTGATGAAAATGATCATGACTCTGGCAGTGGAGGAATCTGGCCATATACACTATATAAAACGGCCAGGAGCATTGTTAGAGTCAGGTTGTGTCATAGCTGGCCTCGAGTTAGATGACCCAACCAAAGTGCACCCCGTGAGTATTGCTTCTGGACACAACCAGGCTAATTACTATTTACTTACATGACTAATCAGAAAAAAGTTTAAAAAAACAACAAATAGTCTAGTCACACCCTGAAGACTAACAAAACATGTATATGGTGTCATGAGCTTTTGCATGGTATGAACTGGGATATCAGATGGCTCCCACGTTATCTTCCTCATCTTAATGACTTAACCAAACAAACAATAAAAGTGCTAATGGTTGTTGATGTCCATGTAGAATCTGGTGTTGGTCATCTTCCTTTCCAAGTGCAAACTAATGGTTCTTATCAGCCTCTTGTAAAGTATTTAATCTTTAAGGTGCTATTAGACTATTCGTTGTTTAAGTTTTTCCAGTTATAGACTAACTCAGCTACCCCTCTGAAGTTTATGACTAATCAGGTCATCCTTGACTTATAAAACTCTCTCACGTACCTCTATCTTAATACATTTGTTCCCTCGGGGTTTTAACACACTTGATGTTTAGCAATGATGTAGAATTTTGGGAATTTAAAGTCTGGCCTTTATATAAATATTCTGTAGGTCCTAGTTAGTCTGTATTTTAAGTATATATGCTTTGGAGGATTAGGGCAGAAAATTGAATTTTGATAATTAAGACTTGATGGGAAATGACCAGAATAAGGAATTCTGACTGGAATTACTCTAATGCCTCTTATTTGGTGACTTACCCGTTGATTCATTCTGGCAACAACCTTCATTGCATTATAATTTAAAGCATGGATGGATGTGGAGCAGTTTCCTGCTCTGCTGTTGTTGTTCAGATGTATTTTTATAAATGGCAGTTTAATTTTAATGAGCTCTACCTTGCCTTTTTTTCTTCTCCACTCCAGTTTTATATTCCCATCTGTTCTTTTTTTCTCCTTACATTCAATTGCAGGCTCAGTTGTATACAGGTAGCCTCCCCATTCGGCAGATGTTGCCAATTGCTGGCCTAAAGCTACACCAGGTCTTTCACAATGTCCTGGAGAATATGATCAATGTCATGAATGGGTACTGCTTGCCAGAGCCATATTTCAGTGCAAAAGTAAGTGCCTTTCTATTCTGGCATCTGCTTCTGATAACATACTCTTGGGGTAACTGATACATTGATGCCAACACACGTTTTTGTTCCCATATAACCTTGTTTCATTTCACTTTTTCTCTCCCATGCATGAAGACCTGGATCTGCTCTCCGATCTAGTTTAACTTGTATTCCTCTTGGAATGAGTCCCCAACCCCGGTAGAGATGTAAACTCATGTTTAGTTGGTTAAATGTTACTGTTTTAACCAGTTAACCAATTAAAAGGGAGGTGGGCGGAGAGGCCACTCCACCCTGGCTGGGATGGAGCAGCCCCCCTGCCCACTCTGGCCCGGCTACAGCAAGCCCCTACCCTCTACAGGCAGAGGCTGATCCAACCCAGCCAGAGTAGCCCCTGTCTGCTGTGGGTCCTGTGGGGCTGGAACAGGCCTCTGCCTGCGGTGGACAGGAGCTGCTCCAACCACACTGATTAACTGGAACCAATAAGCATCACCGTTCACATCCCTACTCCCACCACCACTATAACTGTAGTAACAAAGCACGTATAGACAGTATTTCTTCAGGTGATAATCTTGGGGAAAATGTGTAATACAGGCAGTCCCCAAGTTACACGGATCCGACTTATGTCGGATCTGCAGTTACGAACGGGGTTTGCTGCCCATCTCCCTGGTCTGCTGGAGACCAGCAGACCAGGGAGACGGGAAGCAAAGCCTCTGAGGACGCCGGCAGCGGGACAGCTGTGGCGCATCTGGAGACCAGCAGACCAGGGAGACGGGGAGCAAAGCCGGGGAGCACGCGGGCAGCGGACAGCCCAGACGCGCCGTGGCTGTCCCGCTGCCAGTGTCCTCAGAGGCTTTGCTCCGCTTTGCTCCCCATCTCCCTGGTCTGCTGGTCTCCAGCAGACCAGGGAGACGTGGAGCAAAGCCGCGGAGGACCCGGGCGGCGGGACCGCGGTGCGTCTCGGTCCCCCGCCCGCATCTCTCTGGTCTGCTGGGGGGGGGAGGGGCACAGCTAGTACGCCTCCCCCCCAGCAGTCCAGGCTTTTCTCCGGACGCCTGTGGTAGAGCAGCTGGGACGCTGCCGGTTGGTCCCGCAGCGCCACTCTGGGTGCTACTGGACCAACCCGGCAGCACCCAGCTGCTCTGCCCCAGGCGTCCTGATTCATCCGCTGCTGGTCAGTTTCAGCAGCGGCTGAATCAGGACGCCTGGGGCAGAGCAGCTGGGTGCTGGTGGATTGGTCCAGTAGCGCTGAGGAGCGGCGCTACTGGAGCAACCCAGCAGCACCCCAGCTGCTCTGCCCCAGGCGTCCCCAAGTCAGCCGCTGCTGAAACTGACCAGTGCTGACTACAGGAAGCCCGAGGCAGAGTTGCTGTGCCCCGGGCTTCCTGGAATCAGCCGCTGATCAGTTTCAGCAGCAGCTGACTTGGGGACGCCTGGGGTTCTTAAGTTGAATCTGTATGTAAGTCGGAACTGGTGTCCAGATTCAGCCTGTTGAAACTGATCAGAGCTGATTCCAGGAAGCCCGGGGCAGAGCAACTCTGCCTCGGGCTTCCTGTAGTCAGCCGCTGGTCAGTTTCAGCAGCGGCTGAATCTGGATGCCAGTTCTGACTTGCATACAGATTCAGCTTAAGAACAAATCTACAGTCCCTATCTTGTACGTAACCCGGGGACTGCCTGCACTTCACTGAGAGTCCCTGAATGTGAAACATTTTGGCTATGGCAAATCGTTTGAGCCTTTCATACATCCAGGGATCTTACAGTCCTTCACAAGCTGTAAGTTAAGGTTCATGGCACGCCTGCTTTGTAGATAGGTAGGAAGGTATCATCCCCATTGGATCGACAAGGACTCTCACGAGCATGATTCATGAGACATGCTGAGCTGTCACCACTTGTACTGTGACTTTACCTGGTTCAGTGCAACTCTCAGCCCAGTGCCACAGTTGATAAACCATCCTTCATTCCATTGCGGTAGTCCACCTGACCTGTTCGTTATGGGGCTGCAAGCAGAGTTTTCATTGGGAAGGCAAGATCTGTTGCTTTGTGATTCCTGTGACCTCTATCTCTGATGTTGTTTTTCAAGATCTGTGTAGTCACAATCTTTATTTTGCATAGATGAAAGAATGGGTGGGTGTGCTGATGGAGACCCTCCAGGACCCCTCCCTGCCTCTTCTGGAGCTGCAGGAAATCATGACGAGCGTGTCTGGCAGAATCCCGCCCTCCGTGGAGAAATCTATTCGAAAAGTAATGGCACAATATGCTAGTAACATCACCTCGGTGCTGTGTCAGTTCCCCAGTCAACAGGTAAGCAGTACAAGAGGGGTGGTCTGGTATTTTATCCTCACTAGTATCTCTGTAACTCTCATAATTTTTTTTTAAATGTTAAAGTGATCAGAATTTTTCAACTGAGAAGTTTTTCTGCTAAAAGATGAGGCTTTGCCAAAATATTAACCAGGAAAATGTCATATTCAATAACTTTTTTGTTTTAAAATTTTATTGTGGGGGTGACATTTTTTTATCAGCTCTATTTATTTAAGTTAAATGGGTTCCTCTTAAGGACTCCTGGAAGAATACACTTGTTGGTAACAGATTACAATTTATTTTGAAACCTTTTTATGCAAGTTCTCAGCCATGGAATGTCCCTCCCCCACATCTGAAATTGAGCTAATCTCTTCAGGCTATTCTTTTCCTGTTAGAACTCTGAAAAGGTTAAACGTGTCTTCTCTTTTCCCAGCTGTACTCTGAATGTTCTCTGTAAACATATATGGAGGTCAAGCACAATGATCTATTCCAGCTGTTTTCTGTAAATGGATTTCTGTCAAGCTAGGCACCATTTCCCTCCCCTAAGGCTTTCCAGTGTGGAATGATGACTGTCTGTCTTTCGTTGTTTTTCGTTGTTCACGAGAGTGATCATCTCTTTCATTGGACCAACTTCTGTTGGTGAGAGAGAGAAGCAAGTGGCCCGGGGCTCATACTTATCTCATTAGCTGAAGCTGGTTTAATATAAGAGATGACCTCTCTTGTCTTGTCTCTAATATCCAGGGACTGATACAGCCATGCCTTCATTTCATTGTTCATAATAGTGGATAGGATGTTAATCTTTTTTAAAGGGATTGTGGTGTTTTTTTCTGAATGATTCCTGGTAGGATCTAGGCAGACGTGGGATTGTGTTGTGGCAGTCAGGTTGATTGACTGTTCAGCACTTCCCAGAGATGGTTTTTCTTTTCCTTCTAATGCTTGTTGCCCTTCCTCTTTTGTGGGGTTGGAATTTAATGTTTCCAGTTTATGGAGAGATTTCTACAGCCTTGTAGTAGGCATGTAAAATTCTGTTTTAATCTGTTAACTAGTTAAACATTGTTTAAATGGTCAACCGTTTAAACAATCTCCCTTGGGTGGGGCTACTCTAGCCTGGCCAGACCGCTGTTTAATGGGTAACCAGTGACCTCTCTATCTTGTAGTGCCCCAGAATTGCAATAATAAGGACACAGGATCAGTCATGCAAATACTTACTATGAATAGTGTAACTATTGAAACTGAGTGAACTGCTTACATGAATTTGGGTCAACTCCTGTGACTGAGTCATTGCAGCGCCTGTCCCTGATATTTGGGAAAATGAAAGTGATGTACTGTTGCTCATAGGCTGGGAGTTTCAGGGAAGAAGAACAGTTAGATGCTTGGGTTTCTTTGAAAATCCAGCTAGAGTTCCTGCTAACTAGTAGTCTCTTAAAAAGTCAGAGTGCGTAGGGTGCCTGTGAGTCACATCCCCTTGGTCTTCCAGACTGTTGCACCCAAACTACTTTTCACTCTTGTGTTCCCTCTGCTCTGCAGATTGCCAGCATACTGGACAGCCATGCAGCCAGTCTGCAGAGGAAGGCAGACCGGGAAGTCTTCTTTATGAACACACAGAGCATTATGCAGCTAGTCCAGAGGTGAATGTCTTCCTGTGCTGCAGCACACCGAATGGTGTGGGAGGTTTCCAGAGGTGCTATGAAGTCCTCTTGTTGAAACTAGTGCTGGCCCTGACTCCCAGGCAGGTGGAGCAGGTGCAGAGCAGCAGGGCTAATGGGGCCAATGCTGGTGTAGGTGACAGCAGGATGGGCTCCTGTGAGAAGGCTGGCAGTGATGCTGCGCCCTTCTCTGTCCTGAACAAGCAGAGCATCTGGTGAGTGCTGCTTCCTGGCTCATGCCCCAAGGGCCCTTGTCTCAAGTCATTTGCCTGCCCCAAGTGAGGAGGATTCACCCTGACTGCCTCTATCTATGCTGGAGTCCCAGCAAAAGCAGCATAGCCAATGTGGGGGCACACATTAGCTCTGGGATGTGGCACACTCTGTCCTCTCTCCTGTTGCCAGGTACCGCAGTGGCATTCGGGGCTACATGAAATCCATAGTCTTAGACTTGCTTCGAAGATATTTGCAAGTGGAAACCCAGTTCCAGCAAGGTCCGCGGAAGTGGTAGTGTATTTTGCTCAGGGCCTAGTGCTGTTCTGCAGGCCCAAGGGAGCAAATCTAACTGAGGATGTGTGCTGTCTCCCCAGCCCACTATGACAAATGTGTGATAAACCTGAGGGAGCAGTACAAATCAGACATGACCCCGGCGCTCGAGTGCATCTTCTCGCATGCCCAGGTGGCAAAAAAGAATCTACTGGTGATCATGTTAATTGTAAGTAGGGACGGCAACCTCTATACAGCGAGGGTGGATATTTAAGTTGGGTCAGAAACAGCTGTTGAGATGCAGTGTAGAGTGTTACAGCTGACCTGGAAGGCGAATACTGAATATAAGGAAATAAGGATGTGAGGAAATGAAGAGGTCTATAATCTTAGGTTTTGCCTAGCGGCTTGCTGGTGACTCTGTAATAGAAGGGCTCCACTGCAGTGTTTATAAGAGAAAAGCTCAAACTGCAACTGAGAGAGCTTGAAAAATTAGCAATCTGGGAATCTTCCCTATAATAAGAGGGTTGATTTGAGGTATTGTTGCAATCTGTGAAAGGGAAAAATTAAAGCAAATACCATGAACTGATACACAACATGTACATGCTGAGTGTCTCCTGCATCAGTTATTCTTTCAGCACGTTAATAATTCTTAATACCGGTTCAGAGCATCCGATGTAGAACGTCTGTGGAATGCTTTAATAACATCAGTTAAGCTGCCTTATTAAATCTGCTTTGCTAATGGGGAAACTTAGGCAGGTTTAGTTTAGAACTCTCTTGGGTAGCCTATTGCATTGTTTTGCCCTTCTCTTATTTTGTTGTAACAATTAAACTTTTGCAGATGTTTTGAAGAAATAATTTGGTCTTACCTGTTTTAAAACAGATTTGGTTTTCAGACGTCACAATATTTGCTTTTAACTTTTTCGACGGTATCCTCCAAAATTGTTGATAGTGGCTTCTTCCTTGGTGGAGCATTGATTACATTATCTTCCCTTTTCTGTACTGACCTTTAAGAAAAGGAGAGGTTTTCTGGTCAGTGTTTATAAAGGAGATCAAACCAGAATGATCAGTGGTCCTTTCTGGCCATTGAGTCTATGAAGAACAAAAACTGGATCAGAGTGAGTACGTTAGAAGAGAAAGTAAGGATTGTAGATGGAGTTTCTGTTCAATAAGGATTAGTCCTTCACACTGGAAGGAGATCTGTATTTTAATAGGATCAGCTGTGTGGTCGAGACTCCACTCTGACGGAGGAGCTGATGGCCATTCTCAATGAGCTAACACAGCTCAGTAAAACGGAGCACTCCAAAGTGGCTTTGCGAGCCAGACAGGTTAGCATGTTTTTGTAGTCTGACCCCTGTTAACTGAATCATTGTGACTTCCCCCAACCTTCCCCTTTTACCTCTAAATCCCAGCCATTCACTTAAGAGTCTTTTATTTATAGGTTTTGATTGCTTCTCACCTCCCTTCTTATGAATTGAGATACAACCAGGTGGAGTCCATATTCCTGTCTGCAATCAACCTGTATGACCACCAGTTCTGCCCTGAAAACCTAAAGGTTGGGACTACTGCCAAAAATTAATTATAAAACGTGGGATTTTAACTTCTAGTTAGGTCTTAGTTGAAGCAGTTTGGTTTGTAAGTCATTTATTTCAAAAGGTCTTAAAAGAATTGGTGTCTTGCAGCTTAAGCTTAGATCAGATGTTACTTTCTGATCTCTTCCAGACAAAGGCCTATAGCAGAGTGTCGCTCTCCTCAGAAGCAGTAGGAAGTGACTAGAGGATTCTGTTCTCTTAGTGTCCATATGCTAGTATTTGAGAGCTGTGGTGATGGGTATTCCAGATGTGCCGTTGGATGATTTCAAACTCTCCACATGAACTTCAGGCTAACCTAACAAAAGCTAATGAGGGAACTTTGGGATCAGAGTCACTGCAGCTATGTGAAACTTGGATCTCGTCTTCGTCTTGTACGCCAACTCTGTCGTGCAAACCTTCTCACGCTGAATTCTGTTTTCCTCATGACAGAAACTGATCCTTTCAGAAACCACCATCTTCGATGTGCTCCCCACCTTCTTCTACCATTCCAACCAGCTGGTGCGCATGGCCTCTCTGGAGGTAAAGAGTGAATGAAAGACTCCCATTTATTTAGAAGAGATGCAGCTCTCAGAGCAGGAACTGCTTTTAGTCCCAGTGAGAGAGGCTGTGCTTGCCCATCAAGGTTGCTGTTTCCTTTGGTGGTTGGCCCGTAGGGAAGCACTCTTATTGCAAATTAAATTCTTCTCCCTCCCCTTTCCTCAGGTGTACGTGAGGAGAGGTTATATAGCCTACAAACTGAACAGCTTGCAGCACCGTCAGCTCTCCGATCGCACCTGTGTGGTAGAGTTCCAGTTTATGTTGCCATCATCGCATCCAAATCGGTAGGCATGACCTGGGTGTAGTTTGTTGCCTGGGTCTGCATGGCTTTTGATGAACTTAGCTCCCATGGCTTGGTAGCTTTCATGATGGGCACATGAAGAGGGTGGAGCATCCTTTCCCCCGCCACCTGCCTTAGAATAGTTGTTGAATTCATTTCTTGTTAACTCAGTGATGGAGACCCTCCATAGGAAATTAAGCCTTCCTAAGTGGGCTTTTTGGGGCTAAATGCCCTTTTCCATCTGGCGCTCCATGTGACTCGAATAGCTACTGATTTGTGCTTTAGCTCCTGGCATTGTTCAATACTCTGATTTCAGAGGCACCAGCTCTGCTTGGAGCAGGTAGAGTGAGGGACAGTCTCTGAAGCATGAGAAGTGATTTTTTTTTTCCCCTACCCGCTGCATTAATACTCTACTCAATGTGCCCATTTCTCTTTCTTGTCCCTGTAATTTGCTGATGACTGTGATGGCACTTTGCTCTCGGGCCAGTAGGGCAGAATGGGTCTTTCTGAACCAGGTGCCCCTTGTGGTGCTGGGAGACAGGCAGAACTTTGCACATGGCCTTGTCCCACAAGCTGAGTAGGTGCTTCTCTGGAAGCCCAAGCCCTAAGTAGCACACGTCTGTGCAAGCTGATATTTAGACTGTCAGAGGAGAGCTGATAATGGCAGCCAGGTGCACCTGCGAGGAGACCAAAATAAAGGCCTCAGGATTTACATGGCTAAAGTGCTCTGGATGTTGGTCCTCCTCACATGGCTGGAAGGTGAGCTGGTGTTGTTGCCATTCTAGAGCTGGACTCAGGTGATAGGACTTGCTGAGGGGGTCATGGCAGTTGAATGACAGAACTGTAGTGATGGGCAGTCTCTGTCTTCGGTTTGACCCGTGACTGTCTAAAGTAAAGCTGAATGGGTGTAACCGAATGCGCCTCACTGCCACGGGTGCCTCTTGCTGGTCACTCGGGAATTAGCTCATTCAGCCCAGGAGCGCCCCCCTTCTGCCAGTGTCTCACCCACAGTGACCTATTTTCCTTCACCTTTGGGCACTGCCCTATCACAGCGCTCTCCCAGTCTGGGATCCCCACTTCCCCTACACCGACCTTGCCTCAGTGACCCACTGCCAGTCATCATCTAGCCCCCACCTCAGGAGCAAACTGCCGTCTGAAATGGCCACTCAGCAAGTCCACACTCCCTTCCCAATCTGTTGCTTTCTAGCCTGGTTGTTTCCATACAGCCCTAGTACACTTAGGCTTTGCACCAGGCCTGCAGCCTGAGAGTGAGACTTGGCCAGAGCTTCCCCAGCTCTGCCTGCCTTTCCCCAGTGCTGCCCTGTCTCAGGAAGCCTCCAGCTTCCCTGTCAGCCAGGTCCCTCCTGCTCCCCAGCTAGAGCAAGTGTGTGACTGAGTCTCCTACCCTCTAGGAGCCTTTATTTATACTCCCCTAAGATGGGCCCTATGATTGGCTGTACCTGCCTCAGCTATGGGCTTTGTTCTCTGAGCCCTCTCCCAGGACTGGGTTTTACCCTTAAAGGGCCAGTGTATCACACATTCTCCCGCTTAAGTATCTCCCACATGGCGGGGGGGGGGGGGGGGGCGAGGGAGGGAGAGGAGTCTCTAAAACCCCATCATCTTCCTCCACTGGGCACATACGGTGTGTCTCTCTCCCTCTGCAGGCTCTCCACCCTCAGGAGCAGCCTTCTCCCCTCTTTGAAATCAGCACCCCTGTGGATCCTGCAGCTGGGCTCGCAGTTGGTTCCTCTCTCCCTCCTTGCCTTCCAAGAGGTAGCAGATCTTTTCTGTCTCCCCTCGGGCGTCTTGGACTTGGCTTTCTGAAATTCCACACATCACTCTGCTAAGTTCAGGGCCTCCTCCTTGGCGACTAACTTCCTTGCAGCTCTTACACCTGTTCTTGGAATTTCCTCAGCCCCTTCTCCTTGTCTGCCAGCTCCTCAGCAGAAACTGTAACAAGACTTTGGTGGTGAAGAAGGCAGTTGTGGTGGGATTATTTACAGACACCTCAGCTCTGTGTGTGGCCCCTTTTTCTCTGTACAGAATGTCCATCCCCATCAGCATGTCGAACCCCGACTTAGCCCGGCATAGCACTGAGCTGTTCATGGACAGCGGCTTTTCTCCTCAGTGTCAGAGAATGGGAGCCATGGTGGCCTTTGACAGATTTGAAGACTTCACAAGGTAGGAGAGAAAGGGAGGGAGACTAAATCGAACACGTAGCATTAGCCAAACCCCACCTACATTCTACTACAGGGGGTGCTTCTACACAGCAGGGCTTAACTCGAAATAAGCTACACAAATTGAGCTAAGTCAATGACATAGCTTATTTTGAAATTGGAAGTGTCTACCCAGCTCTTATTTTGAAATAGAGCACTCTTCCTCTGACTTCCCTTACTCCTCCTACAATGAGGGGGGTTGCAGGAGTTGGAGTAAGATGTCCTCCAGCTTGATAGTATTTCAACATTATTTCGAAAACTTCCTGCTGTGTAGACACGGACCAAGTTATTTCGAAATAATGTTGCTATGTGGATGTACCCAGAGTGTGTTTGTTTCGTGCATGGTCTTCAGTCTGACCATTAAGAAATGAGCTGAGCCCACAGGAGCTTGCCATAGCTCAGCATCCTGCAGCTGGAGAAGACATTTCCAGCATGACACGCCAAACGGGGAGGAAGGGGAAGGTGATGGTTCACTTAGGCAAAAGGTTGCTTTACTAATTTATGGAAATAATTGTTAAAGGGAATGTAACTTGTGAGTCTGCTGGAGTGCTTGCCTGTCTGTGTTTAGGTTATGTGTGGGAACCATTTTTGTTTTTTTTCCAGTCAGAGGCCATTGATCCACAGTAAAAATCTGTCAAGGGCCATAGAAAAGTAAAAAGCAAAAATATCCAACCAAACAACTCCTCGCTCACCTACTCCCAAGAGAGAAGCAAAACCTCACTCTCGTGCAAGTTGGAGCACTGGATCTTGTTCATTCCAGCCAGCTGGTGCTCGCGCTTCAGCCCCAGGATGGGGAAGGTGCTGAGACTTGAAGCTTTCCCCTGCAGTGGGATGAGCCGATGCTCATGCTTCAGCACCATGGAAGTAACCAAGGCTCGGCTTCCAGCCCAGGATGCAGAGAACAAATTAAAGCAGAGGGCTGGATCTGACCAACAGGCTGGAGGTTCCCTGCCCCTGATTTAGCTCCTTATGGTCCTTATCACCATAGTATGTCAGAGCTTCAGTCATTTAGCGGGTTTTCTCCTCAGAACATATTTGTAAACTTTAGGCAAGGTAGTTTGAGAAGGGGCTGTCCGTGGTGACACAGGAAATCTGTGCACTGAAACTCAAGTGTCTTAGAGTCCCAGGCAAGTTTTCCTTTCACTGCTTATAGTACCTGCACCCCCTGGTCAGTGCCTGTCTTTGAGGAACAATCTCTGTAGTTCGAGGCTGTCGGCTTTGGTATCATGGGTTGCGCACAAGACTCTTTTAGCTTGACGCCATCCCTGATGTGCCTGCCACACCCTTCTTGGATTCCTCCAGGAATTTTGATGAAGTGATCTCCTGCTTTGCTGACCCGCCCTCGGAGAGCCCCCTGTTCAGCGAGGCGCGATCTACGGTCTATGAAGAAGAGGACAATAAGGTGAGGCTGACGTTGGGTTGCATTCTTTGGGAGTCGTGGCATGAACCTAGCTGTGACTAACTGCCCCTGTCTCGTTTTCAGAATGTCTGCGAGGAGCCCATTCATATCCTGAACATTGCCATCCAATGGGCTGGCCACCTTGAAGATGAAGAGCTGGCGTCAGTCTTCAGAGTTTTTGCTCAGTCAAAGGTCTTGTGCCTCATATGGTGTTTGGCTTACAAATGTGGAGTGCAACTCGCGTACAGCGTGCT
Organism: Pelodiscus sinensis; assembly: GCF_049634645.1. NCBI lineage: Eukaryota > Metazoa > Chordata > Testudines > Trionychidae > Pelodiscus > Pelodiscus sinensis. The sequence continues at coordinate 37,055,754 of NC_134725.1, forward strand.
GTCCTGTGGTGCTGCCACTTCAGGCCTCCTGACAGGCAGTGTACAGTGCTCCCATCAGCGGGATTAGTGGTAACGTCTGAGGGGTGTCTCTTTCCCTTTGTGGGGTGATTTAAATGCCCTTTGGCACATGAAGGGATGACACTTGTCTCCTGTTTTCTTACAGAAAAATGTCCTTGTTGACTGCGGCCTCCGAAGGATCACGTTTTTAATAGTGCAGCAGGTGAGGGCAGACTGAGAGGCAGTAGCATTTTCACCACACATTTTTAAATGTACATTCCATGTAGCTTTTAAAAGTTAATTGCTGGAGGCTACAAACATATTAGACATGAGTGGTATGTGTGAGAGGGATAAGATAAAGATGCCCATAGAAGGTGTTATGGAAGGTTATGAGCAACCTGTTTGATTCTGTGAGAATCAATTGACACATCTATTGTGTGGTACTTTTATATGTAATTTTGTCAACTCAGTTTTTGATGGGGCTGGTTGGATTCAGAGCCAAGGTGTTACAAGCTGCTTTCTATTTTGGGGATGACCTCACTATCTTGTGTCTTCAGTGCCCTTTTTACTAGTACAGATGAGAATTGCTTGAATCTCCAGCTTGTATTTAATGCCACTGCTGAGTTAATTTTGTTAATGTGCCTGTTTTTTCTGATTGTAGAGAGAATTTCCCAAGTTTTTCACATTCAGAGCAAGAGATAAGGTAAGGCTCATTGTCTGGTGTCCCAATTCATTTCTAGAAATGACTGAAATCATTCCTAAGACTGTTTGCTCTTTTCTGGTGTGCACCCAGTTTGCAGAAGACGGGATTTATCGGCACTTGGAACCAGCCCTGGCCTTCCAGCTAGAGCTGAATCGGATGCGTAACTTTGACCTGACTGCTATCCCCTGTGCCAACCACAGGATGCACCTTTATCTAGGAGCAGCCAAAGTGGAAGAGGGCACGGAAGTTACGGACTACAGGTTTTTCATACGAGCCATAATAAGACACTCTGATCTCATCACTAAGGTAAAAGGACTTCTCTGTGACTCAGAATTAATACAGTGTTTTGTTGCTTTGTCCAGACCTGTACTGCTCTCCTGTAATGCATAGTATTCAGAAACACTCTGAGGGGAAAGCTGCAATGCCCTTGCTGTTCTATTACTCTGGCTTTAAGGACAACAATCTAATATAGCCAGGGAGCGAGGCATTTATTCTTTGGGAGATGCCCAAATTTTGCCCGTTTGAGGACCAGCCTATCAGGAGCTCCTGATTACATGCCCAAGGAGGAGCCTTTTGCAACTCTGCTCCTCTTTAATCAAGGCACGTGGTACATGGAGACTGTAAGTGCCAGTGCCTGGCTCTAACTCAGATGGAGTGTCGTGGCCATGAGCTGCGCTTCGGAATTACAGATGGAGGCCAGGGCTGTGCTTTCGTCACCCAGCCTGATTCCAGCAGGAACGAGTGTTGTGACTTTCCTGGATTGTTGCTCGCTCTCAATTCCCAGCTCACGTGCTGTCTTGTGCCCTGTTCCAGGAGGCCTCCTTTGAATACCTGGAGAACGAGGGTGAACGGTTACTCCTGGAGGCAATGGATGAGTTGGAAGTGGCCTTCAGCAACACCGGTGTCCGCACTGACTGTAACCACATCTTCCTCAACTTTGTGCCCACTGTCATCATGGACCCATCCAAGGTGAGCTTTTGTGAAGCAGAGTCCTGGGCGCGACCTACTGTTAAGTTTTCTGGGGCAGCAATCCCCTCTTTGGTCTGTTGTACAACGCGTGTGCGCCAGGGTCTTGGTTCATGCCCAGGGCTCCACCTCCCATTCCACTCCATCAGCAGCAGGACCCAGCCCCCCCAACCCTCCGTGTGGCTACCTGCCTGGGTGTGCTGTCTCCTGCTCTCATGGCATGCAGATGCCATGTGCTGGGGGGGAGGCTGAGGCCGCTGACATAGGAATTAATTAGTACATGACACTTAGGCCTGCGGGCGTTCTCACAGACAGTGGCTGTTGAATTGAGTGGTACTGAGTGGCTGCCCACCAGTGTCGGGGGGGGGGGGGGTCAGTGTGGGTGGTGCCCTACACCTTGTTTTCAGGGGTGGGAGAGACTGAGAAGCAAGGAGGCATTTAATAGTCATGGAGTCCAGACCCGGGACAGGGCAAAGGGGAAATTGCTCTGGGGCCTGGTGATTCTAAGGGGGCCAGGGCTCCCTCCCAACACCACTGCTACTCTGGTGGTGCCCAGCACCCCTTTGAATTGCCGCCAGAGCACTGAAGCGCTGCTCTGCAGCACTCTGGGAGTTGGGGTGAGGGGCAGCTCTGCAGCCCAGGTAGCAAGAGATGTTGGTTGCTCTGAGTCCCACCCCTTTAAGGGGCGCAGAGCCGTCCCCCCCCCCCCCCACACACACACTCACCTTGCCCTGGGGCCTGTGGTAGCTGTCAGCCCCACTGATAGAATCCTAGCTGTGTCGGAGGGGATGGGACCTTGAGAGGTAATCTAGTCAAGTCCCCTGCTCTGAGGCAGGGCTACTTAACCCTGCCTGAAATGTGTTTGTGTAACTGGGTTTTAGCCTCCTGTGACTGAGTTTCTACAGCTTCTCTAGGGAACTTGTTCCACACAAGCAGTTTTTTTTCTTCCTGGAAGGCGCATGTGTGTGGCAGCACCTTGTTCATGGCTGGGTGGGTACGGTGTTGAAGTTCAAGATCAGAGCAAGGAGGTGATAGTGCAGAGCTAGGGAAGGGGGACATCTAATGATGTCTCAGTGGTACATTTTTTAAATGGCGGTATATGAAAGCCTAAAAGGAGCAGGACCAGGAGAAAGTACCCTTGGGCTTAGACTGGTGCTGTGTTATGGCCTAGAATATGGCGCTATATAGTCTGCTCCTGGGGGAATTCTGGGCCAGAAAAATTCTGCAGAAACATTTTAAAATTCCACAGATTTTTCTTGTCACAATAACACTGTATAATCATGCCAGTTTCAATTATTTTGGCAAATTTTATTTCAAAATGCCCAATAGCAAATACGCCTGACACAATACAGACACTCACAAGGAGCGAGGGTCGCAAGTTACAGTGGGGGAGGTTAGGTTGGATATTAGGAAAAACTATTTCACTAGGAGGTTGGGGAAGCACAGGAATGGGTTCCCTAGGGAGGGGGTGGAATCTCCATCCCTAGAGGTGTTTAAGTCCTAGCTAGACAAAGTCCTGGCGGGGATGATTGAGTTGGGGCTGATCCTGATTTGGGCAGGGAGTTGGACTCAATGACCCCCTGAGATCTCTTCCAGCCCTAGGATTCTATGATTTCCCCTGGAGTAGAAAGCTAAAAAAGCCCCTATGACAACCCAGCCAGGGATCATGATACTAAGCCTCTTCACATACGTCCTGAGTTCAGCCATTCCCCGCCCCACACCCCCTTGCCATCCAGACACACTCTCGCCCTCTTGCAGCCCAACAGCCACCTGCAGGGTGTTCCAGGCTCAAACTCACTCCCAGGGATCCGGAGGGAGAAACAGCCTGACACTGGGACCAGAGTTTCTTGCACACTGTTACCTCCTTCCCTCAAGGCATGCTGGGAGCTACAGTTCCCTCCTGTTCCCCCTCCCTTCTCCCACCTTGTCTTCTGTTTGCAAGCTGGTCTAGGTCAGGTCCAGCAGCCCCTAGTGGCAGCCAACAGCACTGCAGCCCATTTCAGTCGGGTGGGGGGAGGGAGGAAATTCTGTGCAAATACCATTTACTTGTGCAAAATTCTGCATTACCCAGTGGCACAGAATTCCCCCAAGAGCAATAGTCATGAGACTGAGGCCTGTGTGAATGAAACCATCTGAGATTCTCTCGCTACAGCAGCAAGTGTTTTCAGATGCCTGGCCTTTGTGCCCCTAGATCGAGAAGGCTGTTCGCTCCATAGTGATGCGCTACGGCAGCAGGTTATGGAAACTCCGGGTTCTGCAAGCTGAAGTGAAGATCAACATCCGTTTGACGCCCGACGGCAAAGCCATTCCTTTCCGCCTCTTCCTGACCAATGAGTCTGGCTACTACCTGGATATTAGTCTCTACAAAGAAGTGAATGATCCCAGGACAGGGAATGTGCGTAATTTATACTGGACCTAATGTAAAATGTTTAAAAAAATAAACCACACCAGTCTGAAACAGAGACCATCTGAGCAGAAGGAATCACCAGGCATTCCTTGAACCAGATCTTACCATCATAGCTGAGCAAGTACAATTTCAGGAGGGACTTTCTGCATCTTTTTAGGGCTGGATTCTCTTTAGGGCTTCCAGGGCCGGAGATTTGCCACTCAAGGCGATGTTAGTCCTGAAAATATTGTAACAAGTCTGGGGTCAAAAGTTGTCATTCAGCTGCATGATGTAGCTCCTGGAAACCTCCAAGTGACATCTGGAACAGAACTGTGACCCTCCCGCTTCAAAAGCCCCATTTAAACTAATGGGCTGGTCTACATTGGCACCCATTTCCGGAAAAGGGATGCTAATGAGACACTTTGGAATTGCAAATGCCGCGGGGGATTTAAATATCCCCCGTGGCATTTGCATGAACATGGCTGCCGCTTTTTTCTGGCTTGGGGTTTTGCCGGAGAAAAGCGCCAGTCTAGACGGGATCTGGCGGAAAATAAACCCTTTCCTGGAAGATCCCTTATTCCTACTTGAAAGTATATAAGGGATCTTCTGGAAAAGGGTTTATTTTCCACAAGATCCCGACTAGACTGGCGCTTTTCTCTGGCAAAACCCCAAGCCGGAAAAAGGCGGCAGCCATGTTCATGCAAATGCCGCGGGGGATATTTAAATCCCCCGCGGCATTTGCAATTCCGAAGTGTCTCATTAGCATCCCTTTTCCGGAAAAGGGTGCCAATGTAGACACAGCCATGGAGAATTGCTACAAGCTCTGAGCAGTATAGCAGTATGATGCATAGTTAGAACTTTTTGATTCCAAGCAGCAGAGGGCAGTGGTGCACACGTATGCTATTAGTTCATTACAATATCCTCTGTGATTTCCCCACTAAGCTGGATACACTGTTGTTCTGTATTGAATCCAGTCTGTTATCACTGATTGTGTAGGGCAGTCGTCATGTATTAATTGACCTGACGTTTCTAAAACAGTTTTGCATGCCTCCCTTCTGAGGGATTGTCCATTCACGTTGTAAAGAGAAATTCACTTACGTGGGAGGGGAGCTGATTCTCCTACCTTCCTTTTAGATCATGTTTCACTCCTATGGTGATAAGCAAGGGCCACAGCATGGGATGCTGATTAACACTCCATACGTTACCAAGGACCTACTCCAGTCCAAGCGCTTCCAGGCTCAGACGCTAGGCACTACCTATGTGTATGACTTCCCTGAAATGTTCAGGCAGGTAAGTCCTGCTAAATAGGCAGTGGCCATGTTTCTGTCCTCCTTTTCTTTGCTGCTTGGGGGGAGGGGAGATGAGGGATGAACCACACTGGCCCCCAACTAGCATAAAGCCAGTTTCATTTCTATAAAGTCCTTTCCCAAGAAAAGCTTCGGCTAATGTAACAGTGATACAGCTCTACTGACTCCAGTGAGGCGGTGCCTGCTGAGAAGCTGGCTCAGAACATCCTAATCAACAGGACTTGGCAGGCTGTCAGTTGTATTTGTCCCCCCTTATTTAATACATTATAATATTGTTAAGTGGATGTTCATTTACAATTCAGCAGTCGCCTTTGAACTGCTTCAGCACATGCTTTCTGTCTCATGAGGGGGTGGGTGTTTAATTGTCTTGACTGGTTCTTTTGCAGGCTCTCTTTAAATTGTGGAACTCTGGGGAAAGGTGCCCCAAAGATGTCCTAACCTACACTGAGTTACTGTTGGATTCCCAGGGTCAACTGGTGGAGATGAAAAGAATACCTGGAGGAAATGAGGTACAAGCAGAATGAATAGGGAATAGGTGGATAAAGTATGAAGCTGGGGAGGAGGTATGGTACAGGAGGGAGAGACAGAAAACAAGGATGAGATATGTGTGGGAGAGAAGGAAACAGACACCAAAGACAGTGCAGAAAAAGATTCATCGTGATCTGTTATAGGAAGGAAAAGAGGGTATGTCTACACTACAGCGCTAATTCGAACTAATTTAGTGCGAATTAGTTAATTCGAACTAAGCTAATTCGAACTAACGCATCCAGACTAAAAAACTAGTTCGAATTAGCGTTTTGCTAATTCGAACTAGCATGTCCACACAGAGTGGACCCTGAACCAGGGTTAAGGATGGCCGGATGCAGTGCCGGCAGGGCATCAGATGAGGACTTAGAGCGTGGAACTGCTGCCTCAGGCTAGCCGAGGGCTGTGCTTAAAGGGACCCGACCCCCACCCCAGACAGACAGTTCTCAGGGGTGCCCCACTTGCAAAGCAGTCCTGGCTTGGAGTGCCCTGAGTGCCTACACTGGGCACATCACAGCACTCGGCCATCAGACCAGCTGTACTTGCCGCAGGCTGCCATCTGGGGAGAGGGGGCAATTGGGGGGCTGCAGGAGAGCTTCCACCCCCAGAAACCCTCAGAGCCAGCCCAGTCCTCCCCATTGGGGGCTCGTACCCCATTCCTCCCTCACCTCCTTCCACTTACCCTTCCCTAGCCCCCCTTCCTGAAGTACAAAATAAAGAAAACATGTGGTCAAAAATAGAATCTCTCTTTATTGAACAAAACTCAGGGAGACTGGGAAAAGGAGGTGGGAGAGGGGAAGAGAGAGGGTGGGAGAGGGGAGGGCAACTAAAATGATCAGGGGTTTGGATCAGGTCCCATATGAAGAGAGGCTAAAGAGACTGGGACTTCTCAGCTTAGAAAAGAGGAGACTGAGGAGGGATATGATAGAGGTCTATAAAAGCATGAGTGGGATGGAGAGGGTGCATCAAGAAAAGTTCTTCATTAGTTCCCATAATAGAAGGACTAGAGGACACCAAAGGAAAGGAATGGGTAGCAGGCTTCAAACTAATAACAGAAAGTTGTTCTTCACAAAGCAAATAGTCAACCTGTGGAACTCCTTGCTGCAGGAGGCTGTGAAGGCTAGAACTAGAACAGAGTTTAAAGAGAAGTGAGATCAATTCATGGAGGTTGGGTCCATAGAGTGGTATTAGCCAGGGGGTAGGAGTGGTGTCCCTGCCCAAAGTTTGTGGAAGGCTGGAGAGGGATGGCACGAGACAAATGGCTTGGTCACTGTCTTCAGTCCGTCCCCTCCAGGGTCCCTAGGGTTGGCCGCTGTCAGCAGACAGGCTACCGGGCTAGATGGACCTTTGGTCTGACCCAGTACGGCCATTGTAAGCTCAGGGTTGGGGGGTCTCAGTGGACCACCTTGATTTTCATGCAAACCTGCTCCTGGGTGGCCAGGCTGGCAGCTCTCCTGTGCCTAGTGCAGAGGTCGTGGACGAGGTTCACGATGTCTGCACTAGACCAGGCGGGTGCCCGCCTCTTGCAGTCCCGGGCAAGCTCCCGGGCAAGCTCCCGGGAGCCGCCAGCCTGGTCCCGGGAAGAGGGGGAGGGCTGGGGGGCATCGGGTGGCTGGCTCGAGCCGTGCCAGGTGCAGGGTCTGCTAGCTGGGTGCTGGCAGGCTTGCACCTGGCACGGGCACCGTAGCCAGCCCGTGCCCCTTTAAGGGGGCCGGGGCCGGGAGGGGGGCAATAGAGTTTCCCTTGTGTTGGCCAGAGTGGCCACCAGGGAAAGCTGGGGAGGGCTAGCCTCCCACTAGTTCGAATTAAGGGGCTACACAGCCCTTAATTCGAACTAGTAAGTTCGAACTAGGCTTAGTCCTCGTGGAATGAGGTTTACCTAGTTCGAACTAAGCACTCCGCTAGTTCGAATTAAGTTCGAACTAGCGGAGCACTAGTGTAGCGCCTATCAAAGTTCATTCGAACTAACGTCCGTTAGTTCGAATTAACTTTGTAGTGTAGACATACCCAGAGAGAGGAGTGGAGCCAGAGAGAGAGATTAGTTACAGAATGTTACAAATAAATATTTGACATGTTACAAATAAATATTGTCCCAATAAATGATGCGCCATGGTTTGTCCCTTTACACACCCGAGAGTTAGTGACTCTGGTATTTCTCAGCATGGCAAAGTCCTTAAGCTAGTAGGCGGTGGGGCTATTTTATGCGCCCTGCGTGTTTTACTGGCTTTTTTTTACTTTGCATCACTTTCCAGTGGAGCTGCCCTTCTTGCCCTGCAAGATTCTGTGCAGTTTTTGTGTGTGGTACGTCTTGGAGGAGTGAATGGAATCTCACAAATGATGGCAAAATAAAATACTGGTGGCTCTGCTAGTAAAACATCAGCAGCCTTTACTCCAGTTAGTGAGTCGCATCTGTGCTGCGTCTGATTCCCAGTTTCCTAGATGTTCTAGCCATTTTATAGGAATTTGAACTTCTTCAGGCTGAACAAATCAACCTAAGATGCATTTTAAAGTTTGGAGAACAGGGTTGGGAAGAGAAGCTGCTTGCACGTACAGAGCCTGTGACAGAGTGTTGCCCACAGTTTGGGTCTTCCCTTCCCCCCCCCTTAAGAAACTTGTCCTTGTGGTTTTATATCCCACTGTGCAGGTTGGGATGGTTGCTTTCAAAATGAATCTGAAAACCCCTGAATATCCCAAAGGCCGAGATATCATTGTGATCAGCAACGACATCACCTACAAGATTGGCTCTTTTGGACCGGAGGAGGATCTGCTCTTCCTGCAAGCTTCGCAGCTGGCCCGCTCAGAAGGCATCCCACGCATCTACATTGCAGCAAACAGCGGGGCACGGATTGGGTTTGCAGATGAGATAAAGCACATGTTCCAGGTGGCCTGGGTGGATCCCACGGATCCCTACAAGGTAGGCTCATATGTTCTGTTACAGTCGGAAGCAGGAGAGGCCCTTCTCTGCAAAAGACCCAATTTGTGAATTAGAAGGGTAATAATAAAGGTGAAACAGCAGTGGTAAGATTAAATGTGATTTGGTAACATAAGGGGATAATACACAAGTCTGATTGCAGGGCTCCACTCACAAGTACATCCCCCCACCTCCGTGTACCCTCGATCCACATCCTGTCTGATGGCTGCTGTCCTTGGGCTGCGGCATATCCCTCTTGCCCCTCTCTACAGTGTCTGGCAAATCCACTAACTGGACCAAGAAAGTAGAAGGTGGCGCTAAAATGCCCCTTTCAAAGCAGGCTGCGAGAGGGGGCAGCCTGAGAAATCAGGGTATTGTCGAGGATCACTTGAGTTGGAATGGCCTGTGGGTGGCCTATGATCAGTTCTGTGCATGTGGCGCAGGGTTCTTTGTGCTGGGCCTGGGTCTAAAGCTGTGCTTATTCTGTGTGCTTTGCAATCCAGGCAAAAAAGAACATTAGGCATCGTTGTCCAAAAGCAAGTTAAGGGCCTAAGCTAAGGGTTAAGTGCCTAACCCATCGTAAGCAAATGGGATGTCAGGACTTAAGGACCCAAGTGATTTCTATATTTTGAAAATTTTACCCCATGAATTTAAGAGTTTCTGCTTATTTTCCCATACATCAGTGGGCTTTTGCATACATTGTATTAGTTTGGTGGTACCCTATCTGTGTGTGTTCTATATAATGTGGTGGTATATTAATATAAAGTGCATTTAGATATTGTAAAGTAAATACATTATAAAGCCCACAATAAACTTAAATTAGCAAATTAGATGCCCAACTTTACATTTTAAGCTATCCATCAGTGAACTTCACGACAAGCTGCTTAGGTTTGTATCCTAACAGACTTTAACTTTTTGTAAGTATCAGGAGTTTGTTGGAAACGGTGTATTTAATGGCTGTGCAGGCTGCTTCCTCAGTTAATTCTTTATCACTTTACTGGAAGGGGTTCAAGTACCTGTACCTGACACCACAGGATTATACAAGGATCAGCTCCATGAACTCAGTGCATTGTGAGCATGTAGAGGAAGGAGGAGAATCCAGGTGAGTGGGTTTTTATTCAAGTCACTGCAAGCTGGAGGTGTAAATTCCCCACCAACCACTGATCGAGCACAATGTATAGCCACTGTGGTGCGTGGATCTGGCTGTCCCAAGCATGAATCCGATGTCTTGGACCTATGGCGTGTTTAGTTTTATCCCCATCACACCCCTCTGAGACAGCAAAAGTATTGTCCCTTTCTGCAAATGAAGAAGCTGAAGCCTAAAAGCGCCTCACCCTAGGTCAGGCAGTGTCTTCTGTGTCTAAGTCCCATCCATAGCTGCAAGCAGTCTGTGAAAGCTAGCTTGTTTGGCTGTCGTCTGTGACTCTGTGTTGTCTCTTTGGCTTCCCCACAGGTATGTCCTAACTGATATCATTGGTAAAGAGGAAGGATTTGGAGTAGAGAACCTGAGAGCATCAGGCACCATTGCCGGGGAGTCCTCTGTTGCTTATGATGAAATTGTGACCATTAGCATGGTATGGCTTTCGAAATCATTGGCTAATTTTGAGCCATTCCCCTTCACTCCTGTCCAGCCCTTGAGGTGTCCATGAATAGGGCCCCACTAAACTCAGAATCATAAACATGTGTCATGGACTATGACATCTGGTCTTCTGTGTGTTTTACCCTATACTATACAGATTTCATGGGGAGACCTATATTTCTGAAATTGGGGTTCCTGACCTAAAAGAGGGGTTATAACATTTTAGGCAGGATTGCAGTATTGCTACCCTTCTGCACTTCTTTCAGAGCCAGGTGACTGAAGAGTGGCAGAAGCTGACTGACGGCCCAGCTCTGCATGCAGCAGGGCAGAAGTAAGGGTTGGCAATACCATGCCAGTCTGCCTTCTATGCTGCTGGCTTTCCCTTCACAGCTAGTCTCCTGACCAGCAATTGTCACTGTGCCGCAACCCAGCTCTGGAGGGCAAAGCTGCTGTCAGAAGGGTAGCAATGCCACAAAGGGTAGCAGGTTTAAAAGAAACAAAAGGAATTTTTTCTTCACTAAGCGCACAGTCCACCTGTGGAACTCCTTGCCCGAGGATGATGTGAAGTCCAGGACTTCAATAGGGCTCAAAGTAGTAGATATATTCATGGAGGTTAGGTCCATCAATGGCTATTAGCCAGGATGGGTAGGGATGGTATCCCAAGCCTCTGTTTGTCAGAGGCTGGGAATGGGCAACAGGGGAGGGATCACTTGATGACTCTGTTCTTTTCACTCCCTCTGGGGCACCTGGCATTGGCCACTGTCAGAAGACAAGACACTGGGCTAGATGGACCTTCGGTCTGATGCACCCTGGCTGTTTTTATGTTGACAATTCCCTTCCCCCTACAACTCCTTTTTGGGACAGGACCACCTACAGTTAAAACACCATGACATTTCAGACTTAAGTAGCTGATTAAAAATCACGAGTGTCATTATAAGTTGATCAAAGTGGACCGTAATGTGGCAGGGCCCTCCTGCCAGGAAGGTTTGCTTTTAGAGCCATGCAGGATGAGAGAGCTGAGATTTGGCCAAGCAAAGTGGAGCCAGATATTTGTGCAGTCCTGTTGAACAAGCTTCACTGTTGATGTTCAGATGAAATGTACTAACGCTGTGAAACGCATAGGGTTTATTTCCTGGTGCAAAGCACCAGCGGTACGCTACATGCGATAGACTATTGAGCAGAACTACCTGCTATGGGCTGGCAGCTTGAAACCAGAGAGAAACAACAAGCTGATGATATGCAATGCCAAAGCACATTCTTCACTGGGACATGTGGATTTGTGGTAATGATGTATCAGTGTAGCTGTGGCAGACTAATCACTGCCATCCCATTAGCTGTCTTCCAGGCTGGTAGAAAAGAATGTTGAATTCTGCTGATGCTTTATGATGATTCTGTAGCCCTTTTTCTCTGAGCAATTCTTGTCCTTGCATGTCTGTCATAGGTGACATGTCGTGCCATTGGAATTGGTGCGTATCTGGTGAGGCTAGGGCAACGAGTTATACAGGTGGAGAACTCCCACATCATCCTCACTGGAGCCAGTGCTTTGAATAAGGTAATAAGGTCTTGATTTTTCCCCTGAAAATTGTCCTTTTTCTGTGATGAGTCATCACCCTTCTTTGTAGCAACCAGAAACATTCATGATCTCCCATTTGCAGAATTCCTTAATGGATATTTAACATTTCACACACAATCCACAGTGCTCTGTACATGATAGGTTTTCAAACCAGATGATTTACTCACAGAATAGGTGTAGAAGAGACAGGTGAGGGGGAGGGGGTCACACATAATTCACAGCATTTGAAGGTCTCTGCAAACATTAATACGTATACCACTCCCCTGTGTTTCCTGAGACAGGGAGGTTGGTAACATCACCAAGCAAGTCATTAGCAGAGCAGGTAATCATACTGTTTTGGTCAGTCAGCTGGGTCACTGTGGCATGTGTATGGCCTTTTCAACTTTTAGAGTTACTCTGGTTTAATTTAAGAAGTGATATTTTTTTAAACCCATTTAGTCAGACCAATACAAAAGACAGTGTGGACAGTCTTACTTTGTAAAACCAAAGTTTAGCTTGAATCAGTCAAGATTTGGTTTACACTAAACTAAGCCACTTCTTAAACAAAAATAAATGTGTCTATATTGAAGCTTGGTTTTAACTAAACAAGCACAAATTTGTGTGTGCGTAAGATCTACAGTTAGTTTATTCTTGGGGTAATGGATTTTTTTTTCCTATTTATACCTTGACTTAGGTCCTGGGGCGTGAAGTCTACACATCCAATAACCAGCTGGGTGGTGTTCAGATCATGCATAATAATGGAGTTTCCCATGTGACTGTCCCAGATGACTTTGAGGGTGTCTACACCATCTTACAGTGGCTTTCATATATGCCAAAGGTAAGTAGTCCTAACTAGACAGCAGTGTGTTGGCTGTGACATTTTGTTTAACATAATACCTTGATTTTAAGAACACCCCAAAGACACAACTGGTTTTGGGGTTTTTTTTAATAATCCATTCCATGTGCAGATATTACTTCTGTAGTTGCTGTTTTGAAGGCGTTTTGGCCACCATCTAATGCACTAGTAGAAAGCAATGTAAAATGTTGTCCATAAGAAAGAATAATTATATGTAAGGAAATGAGTTTGGATTAATGCCTTTTCTGCAATAGCCTAAGTAGTATTAAGGGTACAGAGGGAACAAATATTGTCCAATGGATTTTTGTAGTGCTGTTATGGTAAAAATGTGTTAGAGATTTCTCTTGTTATAGGACAGTCGTAGCCCAGTGCCTGTTACTCCTACATGTGATCCAATTGAAAGAGAAATTGAATTTGTCCCTTCCAAAGCCCCCTACAATCCCAGATGGATGCTGGCAGGAAGACCACACCCAAGTAAGTAATGGTGTTCTAATCTAGACCTTCGGCAGATATTCTTTTGCTGGCTCCCCATCCTATGTGTATTGGTTCCTGTAAAATCCTTCTGGTCCTGCATGTGCAGAATTTCACTGCTATTTGGGGTAATATGTGCACTGGGAGCTTATTGAGAAGTAGTGAAATAGCCTTACAGTTATGCTTTCTGTTGGCTTGCACAGCTGTTAAGGGAACCTGGCAGAGTGGCTTCTTTGATCATGGCACTTTCATGGAGATCATGCAGCCCTGGGCACAAACAGTTGTCGTTGGCCGAGCAAGGTAACATCCAGGTGTGGCCCTTCCCTAAACCAGCTGTGAACTGTGTATTCACAAAGAGCTGTTTTTTGCCTTGACGTGCAGAATCCCACTCAAGTCTGTGCACTTGTCTGAGTGGCAGATTGGGCAGGAGTAGACAAGAAGCTGTCTGTAAAAGATAGCTGATGTTCAACTCAGCACTCCTGGGGGGAAGAGTCATCCTACGAATGGGTTCTGTGGCATTCCCCCTCCACTGAGCAGTGGGAAAAGCAGGTCTCCAAGTGAGAGAAACGTGGCAATTCATCTCTGCTTTGGAAACTGACCTGGTCCTGGCCCTCTGCAGATTAGGTGGGATCCCCATTGGTGTGATAGCTGTGGAGACCCGGACAGTGGAGATGGCAATTCCTGCTGACCCCGCCAACCTGGATTCAGAAGCAAAGGTATGTGGAGAAACCATCGAGGATGGCCACTGTGCATGTGCTCACAGAGCTTCATATAGTAAAGCCAGAAGAGAATCCTGCTCTGGGTGACCTTTTCATATGGCTCTGGGTTCCTCCGCCGTCAGGCTGGTGGAATCAGCTACCTGCAGTCGCTTCATTGGTTTTAAGCCTTCCAACCTCCATCCAGTGTTGACCTACCCACCTTGTTTGCCAATGGAATCTCCCAATGGAACACTCCTGCTGGCTCTTTCAGATCGTCCAGCAGGCTGGGCAGGTGTGGTTCCCAGATTCAGCTTTCAAAACTGCCCAGGCCATACAAGACTTCAACCGCGAGCGGCTCCCTCTCTTGATCTTTGCAAACTGGAGGGGATTCTCGGGTGGCATGAAAGGTGAGTTGAGCTTTCACCTGACCAGGAGACATGGAGGAGAGCCGGGATGTAGGCAAACCTGGGTTGTGACTCCATGTGTCCCTGCGTGGAGTATGGGGATCCTGGACAGAGCCATTCCCCTGGGAACAATGTCCTGCTGTCAGCATGTTCTGCATGACACGGCTCTGAGGAGTTCCCCTCTTGCGGTAGCTGCCATGCGCTGCTGCTGCAGAGACTGGTGACCAGATTGGGTGGGAGGGCTCCAGAAGTGTTATGTTGCAGGTCAGGGTGTGTGTGTGTGTGTGTGTGTGTATTTGGTTCACTTTACTGTGGAGGGAAGTGCTGTGGGATTGCATAAGTAAGACTGCTAGGCGTCTTCAACTGGAACAGCTGCAGGGTGGGCACATTAGAGTGGGGGTGAGTGCAAGAATCCAGAAGCAGGGTAGGGAGTGAATAGTCATCCTGACACTGCTTTCTGGCATGTCACCCAACCCACGTCTTGTACCTGTAGCCGCACAGAGCAGGAGTTACCAGAAATGATGGCTAACAGGGAGGTCTTGGTTTTCAGACATGTACGATCAAGTACTGAAATTTGGGGCATACATTGTTGATAGCCTCAGGCAGTATAAACAGCCGGTTCTTGTCTACATCCCCCCAAATGCGGAGCTAAGAGGAGGATCCTGGGTAGTAATTGATCCAACAATCAACCCTGTGTACATGGAGCTTTATGCAGACAAGGAGAGCAGGTAGGCAATATTGTTCTTGGGGGAGGGAGAGAGGGGGACATTGGAGTCTGCTGTTACATTTCATGTTACTCTCTGTTCAAGGCATTTTCTATAGCCTTTGGCTTGTGTGTCTAGCCAGTCCCCTCATATTTTGTGATGGCTACACAAGGATGATGAGCCCAAAACAATCAGAGCGATCTAGATTGCTTGGTAAACTGGGAGCAAGCAGACATGTTTTAATACTGTATACATCTGGGTACAAAGCATGCAGGCCCATACAGCAGGAGTGAGCATCCTCAAATCAGGGGACTGGATGTGGCCCCTGGCTTGCCTGGATCTGCCCCCCTCAGCATTGGGAAGCCTGTGCTGCTGTCCCAGTCCCCCACGGCCTCACTGGGGGCTGGAGCACATAAAATCGACGAGGCTTTGTTGTGCAAGGGGGAAGGTGGGGAGTGTGTGTCTCTCAGGGGAGGTTCTTTTTTCTTTCTCATTTGTGTGTAGCCTGTGACTGATTTTTCTGTGGGTCAGTGACCCCAATCCAAAAAAGATTTTCCCCCGTCCCTGCCATACAAGGTAGAGGATTTTATCTTGGGGAAGCAATGACTGATAAAAATTCAAGGGCGGTAGCAGGTAATAAACTGAATATGAACTTACAGTGAGATGTTCCAGTGGCAGAAGGGCTGCATAAGCAGGGGAATCGCAAGAGGTAGGAGAGTTATTTTAGCTCTGCATTTTGCACTGATGTAACAGGTGCTGGAACGTTATGTCCAGTTCTGGTGTCTGTCGTTTAAGGAGTATGTTGATAAACTGGATAAGGTTCAGAGAAGAGCCATCCACAATGGTAAAGGATTAGAAAACCTGCCTTATAGAACTGGTCACTTTGATTACAGCCTATAAATATCTATGTGGGGGATAAATATTTAATAATGGGCTCCTCAGTCAAGCAGAGAAAGGTAGAATGTGAACCAGTGGCTAGAAGCTGAAGCTAGACAAATTCAGGCTAGAAACAAGGTGTAAATTTTTAACAGTGAGAGTAAATAATCTTTGGAACAGTTTTACAAAGGGTCATGGTACATTCTCCACCCCTGAAACTTTTTAAAATCCTGTTTGGATGTTGTTCAGAAGGTTCTTCATTAGGAATTTTTGTGGGCAGTCCTCTGCCTTGCATTGCACAGGAGGTTGGGTGACACTGGCTCTGGTCTTGGATTTGGTGAGTCTATGAAAAGGTGACCTTCATCTTCCTATGCTTGTAAAAGGCATATATTCTGCCTGGACCTGGGCCCTTGTGTGATATTCTCTTAACTGCTTCATCCTTGCACGCAGGGGATGGAGGAGAAAACTAAGTGACACCAAAAAATTGTGGGAGCATATTACAGAGTAAACATGAGCCTGTTGGTTAGGTGGTGCCTTTTTATGAGTTGGTAGACTCACTTGCTGGGGTCTCGTTAACACTTGATATTTGTTATCCTACCGAAGTCATGAGCCACCAGCTAAAAATTGTTGGGTTCCCACAGCACAACTTGCTGGATATTTTACGTAACATTGATCCTCCAACAAAACAGGTTGCTGGATTGAATAAATGTATTGTTTTTAACATCCTTCCTCTTCTTGTCGCCAGTATTTGGTGATAACTTTTGCAAGTAAACTACAGACTTCTCACTGATTTGGGAAGGGAAACCCTAGCAGATTTCTTAATTCCTTGTTCTTAATCCTCCATTTTAAACATACTGTTTTATAACAAGAACAAAATCTCTACTGCAAATAATGTAAAAACTGGAAAGTCACCCCAGTAAAACCTCTCCACCATACCAAACGTGACATTACAACCTTCCATGCTTTCTAGGGGAGGCATTTTAGAAGCTGAAGGAACAGTAGAAATTAAATTCAGGAGGAAGGATTTGATAAAGACCATGAGAAGAATTGATTCAGTCTGTATCAGACTTGTTGAACAGCTGGGTAAGATAAATTGTTTCCTTTTCCCTTTTGTTTCGGTTTGCATGGCTAGATTAAAGCATGAGGAATAAACTCTGAAGATGGATAAATAATGATTCTGCTGACCATCTAGGAAATCCTCTTTACGTGCCAGTGGAGATCTCTTTTTAACAGTGAATATTTGGATAGTGCCTAAGTTGATTGGGACTGTGTGGTGCTATTTGAATATAAATTAATAATAATCTGTCTACAGGGATGTGATGTCTGTAGTGCATTGTCTGTGTTCTTTGGGCCTCTTCACACCATTCACATGTGCGCTCATTGAGCAAACATCAGCACTGAGTCGTATTTCTTCTAAGTGACTTGTTTCTAAATCCCTAGGAAAGTATGAAAGTGTGGTTTGTAAAACACAGGCCCTAGCACAATCTGTTCAGACATAGCTTTAGCTTGGAAATTCCTTAATAGGTAGTAGGTTTAAAACAAAAGGCAGCGTTTCTTCACGCAGCATGCTGTCAACCTGTGGAACTCCTTGCGAGAGGATGTTGTGAAGACCAGGATTTTAACAGGGTTCAAGAAAACTAGATAATTTCACAGAAGATGGGTCCATCAATGGCTATTAGCCAGGATGGGTAGGAATGGTGTCCCTAGCCTCTGTTTGCCAGAAGCTGGGAATGGGTGACTGGTGGGTTCACTTGATGGTTACTTGTTCTGTTCCCTCCCTTTGGGGCACCTCACGTGGGCCACTGTGAGAGGGCAGGACCACTAGCTAGGTGGACCTTTGATCTGACCCAGTCTGGCTGTTCTTGTGTTGCTCGGGGCAGAAACAGTGCCTCATTGTTTCTGTAGCATGCCATGCACATTTGTGGCCATGTATAAACTCTAGACTCCCATGTAAGGGCAGTAGTTGTGAAGCCCATAGGTTTTTGTTGGGTTTTAAAGAGAATCTTTTTAACCCTTTCTTCTTGGTGTATAATTTAAGATTTGCTGCTTCTCTTGCTGCCTGGCTTGCGGGTAGCTGAACCTAAATCCAGACTAACAGGTGCTTTTGTTTCCTGTATTAACAGACACCCCAGGACTCCCCAAAGAGGATCAGAGAGAGCTGGAGAAGCAGCTGAAAGCTCGGGAAGAGCTGCTGTTGCCTATCTTCCACCAGGTGGCGGTACAGTTTGCTGACCTTCATGACACACCAGGAAGGATGCAGGAGAAGGGTGTGATTACAGTTAAGTGCTTTGTTTTGTTTTGATACTTCCCCCCTGCCGCCCCCCTTAACAATCCTGGTGACTTGCCTTGAGAGAACCTGGTCAGGGCATCTTTGAAAGAAAAAAATCCCATTACAATAGAGAACAGTGTGAAGTCCCAGTCCCTGCACCTGGTAGTGCAGGAATGAACCCCGCTGCACCCACTTAGAATCCCGTTGCTCCAGCATCTGGCTCCATTAGAGCGCAATGCTGTATGGAAGGGAATTCTGGTCAGAGTTGCATGGGGCTGCTGGAGGTAGTCTTGCTGCCGCGGTAGGGTTTGAAAAGCCGACTCTGATTCTGCTGCTGTCCCTTGGAAGGGCACCTCGACGGTGAGCAGAGGAAAGTCAAAATGGGGAATCTCTCTGGAGATGCAGATTCATAGAATTCTAGGGCTGGAAGAGACCTCAGGAGGTCATGGAGCCCAGCCCCTTGCCAAAAACAGGACCAACCCCAGCTCAACCATCCCAGCCAGGGCTTTGTCAAGCTGAGACATAAAAACCTCTAGCGATGGAGATTCCACCCCCTCCCTAGGAACCCATCCCAGTGCTTCCCCACCCTCCTAGGGAAATAGTTCTTCCTAATATCCAACCCCACTGCAGCGTGAGACCATTGCTCCTTGTTCTGTCATCTGCCACCACTGAGAACAGCCTTTTACCCTCCTTTTTTGGAAATACCTTCAGATAGTTGAAGGCTGCTCTCAAATCCCCCCTCACTCTTGTCTTTGCAGACTAAACAAGCCCAAATAGCTGTCTTTCCTAGCAAGTCATGTGCTCCAGCCCCCTAATTGCAAGGTTACCTCTGTCCCTCCCCAATACTTTGTCAAATGGAGTGTTCCCACACACTGAACTTCAGCTTTTTTTCACCTCTCTGCCATCCCCAAAGCATTTCCTGTGCAAGCCTGAATTTGAACTTTCTTCCCTCTGTTACCTCAGGATATCATTGAGTGGAAGAGTGCCCGCACGTTCTTGTACTGGCGTCTGTGGCGTCTCCTCTTGGAGGAGGTGGTGAAAGTGGAGATTCGGAATGCAGACCGTGAGCTCAGTAACATCCACATCCAGTCCATGCTGCGCCGCTGGTTCATGGAGACAGAAGGAGCTGTGAAGGTATGTCTTCATCTTGGCTATTTCAGGTTCTCATGCTACTAGTTTGCAGTCTGTTTCCTGAGTGTAGTCTGTACTGTCCAGTGACAGCCTGCAATACTCTTCACCTCCTCTGCCTCTCACAATTGCTGTGTGCGCACACTCCATTTAATTCCTGAGTTTGATTGAAAAAATGCAATTGGGTTTGCTGTTCCATAGCATGAGCCTTAAGGTTCCTGCTGTGGTGAGTGGCCGCTGAAATCAAGCACTGTCTCTTCAAAGGTGAATGATTATCCAACTTAAAACACCATAAAAAAAAAACCATGGTTGATCTCTCTATCTTGAAGCAGAATGTCTTAGGCAGAGAGAGAAGAGATTGCACACCTGTACTTCCAGGCTTTTATAAATGTGTTGGGTTTTTATTTCTCTTTAAATAAAAATCCTAAATCGTGATTTAAGAGTTTATAAATTTCTTGGGGACTGTGGCTGTTAGTACCCTGTAAGTCTAATTTCTGTCCCTAGTAAAATAATGGAACCAGAGAAATAGAACTAACAACAGTCCAGGGAAACACCAAACTCTAAGTAGAAAGCTACATGAATCTTCAGAATACATTTAATGAAATAAACTGAAGCATCTTGATGAAATGATGGAATTAGTAGATGAAGGGAATGTGAGAGACACTCAATGTAAGGATCAAGGTTGCTCAGTTTGGAGTAAAGCAGCTGATTACAAACTCGTGAAGTTTTACTCCCACAGTTGAATTCATTTGGCTTTTGCTACAAACACTGTCACATAGGCTGCAACTCTGTGCCTGACCCACAGCAAAGTGCAATCTATGAAGTTGAGGCAGGGGTCTAGTGATGTACGTCTAGGATCATCTGTGTTTAGTTTGGTTTAGCATTTTCCTTCATGATTGGGGAGGAAGGAACGTAGAGCATGTTCATGAAATTCAGAGTTGCAAATACCAGGAAGGATAGAGAGAAGGGTTACAGAACCATTGAAAGAATAGGAAAAGTGGGGAAAGGAAGAAAGAATCAGCTGGAAAAACTGCAAACTAATATATCTAAGAGGGGAAGATCCTAGATGTCTGGGTGGGGATATGAAAAGTAAGAAGGAAAAACCTAAAGGGACATTAATCCTGGGGCAAGAGGCAGAGATGGGGAGAAGGCAGGAAATCTTTGGAGAGGGAGTTAAATTATGCAAATAATATGTTGCATATTCACACACTATGCAAATGGCATTGCATTGTTTGAATAACTACTTCATCTTTCTGGATCTGTGCTGGCTTTAAAAGATATATGTGAAGGTAAGATCTGTTGATATGAGGAACTGTGTCCCAGGGAAGGGCTCTCTGTTCCAGAATATTCTAAAACTGGATTTGACAGTACAGTGGGGAGTAATCCTGCACTGAAAAGATGGGTTAGATGACATTGTATGATCCTGCCCCAGGAGTATGCCAGGATGCTCTTGTTTTCTTTAGGGCTATCTCTGGGACAATAACCAGGTGGTGGCGAAATGGCTGGAGAAACAATGGCAAAAGGAGGAGGGTTCCCAATCAGCCATTCGAGAAAACATTAAATACTTGAAACGGGATTATGCCCTCAGACATATCCGAAGGTGAGTAAATGGGGTGCTCTTACCTCTTGCAGGAGGGGAAGTTAGGTGCAGCTCAGTTAAACGGGGCCGAGAAGCCTTGCGTCTAAGGCAGAGCTACTCCAATTCAGAAGCCCTGGGGGCCACAGTGATACTCACAGCACATACCAAGGGCCACAACCTAAGTGTGGTTGCATGTACATGCAAATATATATGCAAATAGCTTCTTTCACACTGTCTGGCATGAATACAAAGATTAAGCCTTAAGCCATGGCGCCAAACCCAGATGTGGCCAGTGTGAGCCAGTCAGCACCTCTCAGGCTCTGCCCACAAGGCTAAGCAGCCAGAACTTCTCTCAGTGCCCCGTCGTTCCTGGCACCTCCTGCCAGGGGGCTAGAAATGCTGACACCCTGTACCCGTCTGTTCCAGCCAGCCTGTCTGCTTGTGTCTTTCAATGCTCATCCCGCCTGGGAAGCACCTCGCTGTTGTGCAGCGTGTTCCCGGTAGAGGCCATGTTTAAAGGATTCCACTTGCGGGCCATGTGCACATAAACCCAAACCGCACTGCAGGCCGCATGCAGCCCATAGGCCTCATGTTGAGTAGCCCTGGTCTAAGGGATATAAATAATCCACAAGAGATCAGTTCATCAGGTCACAGTATGCAGGAGGCACAGGACAGGTCTTGGAAGACTCTTAGAGTACGTCTAGACGACATGCCTCTGGCGACAGAGGCATGTAGATTAGGCTACCGGACATAGTAAAATGAAGCGGCGATTTAAATAATCGCGGCTTCATTTAAATTTACATGGCTGCTGCGCTAAGCCGACAAACAGCTGATCAGCTGTTTGTCGGCTCAGCGCGATAGTCTGGACGCTCCCCTGCCGACATCAAAGGTATTTGTCGACCACCCAGATATGCCTCATCCCAGCGCGGCAGCCATGTAAATTTAAATGAAGTGGCGATTATTTAAATCGCCGCTTCATTTTCCTATGTCTGGTAGCCTAATCTACATGCCTCTGTCGCCAGAGGCATGTAGTCTAGACATACCTTTAGAGCAGAAGCTGTACAGGGCCTGGCTCTCTGCTAGAAATGGAATGGTGCCACCTTCCTTTCCTTCTTGTATCCACTGCAGTTTGGTTCAAGCAAACCCTGAGGTGGCCCTGGACTGCATGATTCACATGACTCAGCACATCACCCGTGCGCAGAGAGCCCAAATGGCTCATCTCTTATCTACAATGGATAATCCCCCTTCTCCTTGATGCCAGGAGCACTCCCTAAGGAAGTGCACAGAGAAACAACTCCTTGGAGACCGGATGTCTTCTTGCCTACATGTATTTGACCCTAGCATTGAAGCCTTAGACTCTGCTGATGTCTCTAAATAAACTATTCCAGTGTCGCATTTTCTATCATGAAAATAGCCTTTCTATGAACCCAGAGTTGATCCTGGATTTGTGGGGACAATTAAATCCATTACAATGGCATTTCTGTGGGGTTTAAGTTAACTCAGAATCACCTCAGGAGCTGTGTTTCCGACACAAAGCAGGTAGGAACGGGTGCTAGGGTCACTGTAAAATAAACTTAACATAGTTTATTTTCATATTGTAAATCTAGTTCTTAATTGTAAAATATTGAAAAAAACATGTCACTATGAATGGGCCTGAGTAGAAATCAAATTCTGTATAATAGCCTGAAAGAGAGAAATTTTTGTATTTATTGTTGTCGACCATTTGCCAGCATAAGAAAATCTTATTTTTAATGAGCAAGAGAAAAGTGTGTTTTGGAAAACATTCATACTGAGTAACCACTAGAAAGCCAAGGGAGAACTTCATTATTCCCCTACTTTGCCTGTGTTTAGTAGAGGTGACTATGAAATAATTCTTGGAGTGTGGTCAGGGATTCCAGAAAAGGTGTTAACAAAGCCATACTTTTCAACTTCTTTCACTTTGTGTGGTCAGGACACCAAGTTTGCAGCTGCTAACACAGTTGTTGGTGCACTATCTGTTAAACAGCCCCAGTTCCAACAAGGGAATGAAAAGAGGCAGTTGAATTTTTCTGTTTCTTCTGTAGTCAGTGTACCCTTCCATTTCATATTGGCATTCCTGGGAATTATTCCACTATCTGCACCCACTTCCCCACCCACCTTTTGGTTTGTGGAGGGAAAGCACATGTGGATCTGACCGTTGGCATGTCTTGTTTAGCATGTCTTGATGAATTAGGGTAACGTATTGTGCACATCAAAGCATTTGGTTTAATAAAAACAACTGTTTAGATTTTACTGTACCTTATTCTATTGTGGTGGCATTTAACAAATCAATTTCCCTAATGTATTGGCAGAATAGGGGTAATCCATCCTTTTGTCATTTCAAAAATAAATTCTCAGGTCAAATACATCCCTTGACTGTCTTGAGTTGCATGGCCTCATGACTGTGTGTGTGTACCATGGATTATTGCAATGGGAACTAAGATATGGCCTTAGGAACATAAAATAAACTGGTTACCTGGTTTAAATATGGTGTTAAAGCCTTTATATGGCAGTGTTAGAGATGCCGTCACTTTATTTTAAACAAATAATGACAAAACCAAAGAGAAGCACAGGACAGCTGTGCACAACACTGGACTTAGAAATGTGATTATACAACTTACCGAATGCAATGTCCATAGTGAAGTTTTTCCAAAAGAATGTATTGTGTATTTCGTTGGGGGAGGAGGCAGGAGAGCCTGTAGAAGCTCTCGGGTTGGAAAGGTGAGACATGCACGTGTCCTCATTGAAAGGAGATGTATTTATTATTAACAAATCTCACTGCATGGAAGGACTGGCAAATACCAGCTGATCTGCTCCAAATAAAATGAACACATTTTTCAAGGAGGATTCTATGTTTTCTGTTTCTTTACCTTTGTACTAAATACAGACGTTCTATGACCCGGATCATGTGATTGCTTTAAATGCGCAGAGCAGAAATGCCTTCCAGGATTTGTCATGGAGCTCACTTTCCTGGAGCAATGATGTTGTTCATCCACAAACGCCTGCTGCACCACAAGCGTGCTGTGCCAAGTTGTTTACCTTTGCGGTTCCCAGCAGCTGTTAGTAGAGTGTATCTATGCCCAGTTCTGATTTTTTTTTTTTTCTAACCCAGTTGTGTTAGAGCAGAGTGGGGAATCAAGAATGCTACAGCAAGGACACATATGTGGGGAAAGTTTTCTTTTTACCTTTTCCAGTGTGGGTGGATTGGGGATTTTGCAGGAACATCATTTGCTGATACACAGCCTCCTGGCTGAATGGCAACACTTGTCTCTGCTACAGAGAAGATCAACACAGTTGATCTTCCAGGATTCAAATTATTGGGTATACTGAAGAAATACTAATTCAAACTGAGAGGGAGCTCCTGTCAGTGCTGGTAGTCCCGCTCCTCACAAGGAGTAAGGGAAGTTGAAGGGAGAGTGTGCTCCCGTTGACCTCCCTCTGGGTGGATAGTGCTAAAATGCTATTTTAAGATGCAGTTATGTAATTAAGATACGCAACGCCAGCTGCATTAAGTTAACTTCCCCTTTAGCATAGACTAGGCCTACGAGAGCTGGTTATGAACATGGCATTCTGGGTTAGCTAGTCTGTGGGTATAAACCAAAGATTAAATGATTGTTTTGCAATATTCTGTACATAACCCATGAGAATGAAGAGTTCTGCTATTAAAATAGCTGTAGAGCCAGTAATCTTACAACATACCTCTTATAACACGAAGAAAGTTTGCAAGGCCTGTGCATGATGGAACGCCCACCATTGCTCCACATTTAGGGAACGAACTCTGTTCCATCACCATCAAAGCCAATAGTGCATTTTACTCTGCACTTTGGGTGATACTTTGTAGTGGTGGCTCTGCTAGTTCCCTTCAGCAAGCCCGTGTTTTTTAAAGAAAACTGAATGCTGGTATGCAAAATGTTTAGGATTTCCAAAGATATGCTGGATATCCCACTTGCACTGAAATGGGAGTGTAGCTCCACTGTATTTGCCCTGTAAAGAGCTTTGTATTAGTGTTCAGTGCAAAGCTGCTGAGGGGTACAGCAGGTTTCATGTGAGTGCACAGGCTTAAAGGATGGAATGACATCAATGTTGCAAGCTGAACCTAATGACTTTCCTTGACTTAGTTGTCAGCTGCTGAACTTTTGTTTAAAGGTAATCCTCAGTGTAGGGAAGCATATATAATTGAGGCAGAACTACGGAACCCAGTGTACGATTGTTCAGAGCATTCATTTAAAGCTGTCCTTAGGTGAAACGCTCTTTGGTTTCAGTGCCTGGAGAGCAAGAGGCCTAACTGCAGCACTGACACTAGATAGTGAGAATATATTTAGAAAGACCTGTAGGGAAATGTAAAGTGCATAGGTCCTTCACTGAACGGAAAACTTGTAAAACTGCTACAGAGAACACGCAAGTGACATTCAGCTAGTGTCTGACACACCACCCAGAGACAGGACTACTTGGTGACCACACTTTGGGTAAGTTAGCATGCCAATGGTGCAAAAAAAAAAAAAGCAAGTGCTACTCTGTAATTAAATTGGAACATTGTCCTGTCCCTCTCCCCCTAATATAAAACATTAATTATCCTTGCTAACCGTGGGGTACCTGTCAGATAGTCTGACTGGCAGGGGAGTTCTGCTTTTCACAAAACTCATTTTGCCTCAGCCAATCCAGCCAAGGGAGGTGAAGAGGTTGTTACTTTCAGAAGTGTGAGCTCAGTGTCCTCCTCGCCTCCCGAGCCATTTTGCTGGAATGCCAGGCAGCAAGGATGCTCGAGAATGGGGGTGAGGCAGTGACGCTCACATGAGCTCCTCAAGAGCAACTGAGTAGTGATTCCATTCAGTCCTTTCACATGTAACCTGACTGCAACAACTCATCTTAAGAGGTGTTTTCAGGCACCCCAGATAGCAGGACTTCTCACAGAAGTGGAACTACAAAAAACCACGAAAGCTCATCATCTAATAAATCATCTTGTTAGTCTTTAAAGTGCTACATTGTTCTTCTTTTTGCTTCAGCTACCCCAGACTAACACGGCTACACTTCTATTACAAAAAATTAGTGATTGTAGGTGGGTTTGGATGCAGAGGAAAGTACACAATGCACCTTTTTTAAAGTGGTGTTCTCAAGCGAGGCTTGAAATGGGGGAGGGGTAAGCATGTGGTAGAAATCGCTTTCTATTTCAGGAATATTCTAAATTGGTTCAGCTGTAGCCTGTTTTTTAACTCTGCCATCTGATGAGAGCAAACAACTAGGAGCAAGAATCCTGTGGTTTTTTTTTTTTTTTTTTTTTTTTTTTTTTTGTTCCTGGCTCTGCAAAATTGGTTTACTGAATGAACAGCTCTCTGCACTGCTCTCTTCTGAACTGTTGTTACATTGGTAATGAACAATGACGTTTGATCATAGGTGCTGTATAGAAGCAAATCCTTATTTTAATTTGTGTGCATAGTAGAAACGAAGGACATGACGGTGTTTCCTGTAGTGATGGGTTCTTGAGAAAAACCATGGTCTTGTCTCCAGAAGAAGTTTGTGGCCATTTGTGGCAAATTTAGTATCTCAAGGGTCAACATTTCTGAGCTTACTGCATTATTAAATCAGATAAAACCATTTTCTGCTCATGTAATATTCAGAGAGCAATTTCTAGACCATTCCTTTTTGACACTTAGCAGCAAAGTACCTCTGAGACTTAGCTTTATATACACCGAACTCACTTTAACACAGTGCATCTAGAATAACACAGGGTTGCTACTAAGAAATATTTATTACATTTTTTAAAAATTAAAACATCTTAAGATATGGGTCACATCAAATCATCAATGTCCACAATTATTGTTTTTCCAAATGGGCCTTGGTTCAACAGTAAATTGACATGGAGCATCCTGTCACCTCAAAAGACGCTATTGCTTTTGTGCATATTTGAAAAGATATATATACACACAAAGCATTATCACTTCTTATGTTCACAATGTTGACTTTCAACAAAGTTCTACTGGGCAATGCAGTGGGATATGACCCTGTATTCTACATCTTCTCAGAGTATCCATATGTAGAATTTAGCAAGGGATGACTTCAATACACAATTTAAAATACCGCGGCCTTTTTCTGCTTCAAAACATTCGTAGTCATCGTTTAGCGTAGGCAAGAGTGTCATCTGAATCGAGCACATAAAATTCTGGTACAATAAGGATGTGTAAAATCATTATTGAGCCCCAGTGTTAAGCAAAACATTAAAAATAATAAATATTACTCCAGTGTCTCAAATGTACAAAAACCTAAGCACTACAGTTAAGTGTAATTCATACAATTTGCTTTACATCACTTGTCCTTTGAACTTTCTTCCAAACCAATGTTAACATTATCAAATAGAAATTAGTTTTCAAAAGTTTTCCAAAAATGCATGGTAAAAAGCAGTTTTGCTTAGATTAATTAGGAGAAAAGACAATTATGAATTGGTACTGTACAGTTAAATATTTGGTCTGACTTTTTAAAAAAAAAAAGGTATTTCACAGTTTCAAAAGTGCGTGTTTAAATTAAGCTTTCACAAAGAAACCAAAGTACTACAGAAGTGATTAAGCTAAGGTGTTGCATTTGTGTTTATGAATAATTTAGTTCATGCAAAAAAAGGGTTACTGCATTTAAAAGAAGTTGAACAGTTCACATAATTTCTTTTCATAACAATAAATATAAATAAATTTAAAAATAGTAATACTGCCTAGCACAAGAATCAACAGAAGCACAATACACAGGAACTATTGTAACAAACCTAATATTTTTTTAGCCTAAGATAAATGTCATTCCTAAAATTTCACTCCAGTGATCGATTTAATATTTCAGCCCTACTAACTCCTTCATGTGGTCAGTCCCCCGCTCTTTTTTTTAAGCCACAAAGTATGAAAATTGTGCAGTTGTAGGATTGATTTTAAAAAATCTGTTTGAGCCTCCTTTCCATTTTGCTCCTCACTTAAAAAAAAAATATTACAGGCAATTACATCAGAAAGGTATTGGTATTGCAACCCATTCCAGAAAGGGCATGTGATCTCTGTTTGATGGCAACAGTTATTTGGCTCTTTAAAAAAAACAAGAAGTAAATACATAAGGTCAGGTGGTTCTTGGAATCTAGGACTCAGTCCTGTTGGAGCAAGGAACTACCACAAGGGCTCCTGTGTATGCTGGTCAAACAGGATCTGCATGCCAGTCCTGTTCATGAAGTGAGCTTTGAGGATCTGATGACAATGATTCTAGTGTGCGTGAACTAGTTTACTAAAGGTTTTCCTAACATGCATCCCAGGGCTCTGTTTTGCCAGTTCCCCCATTGTTTTCCTAACAGCCCAAATCCTTTTTTGGTCGTGGTGAAGATGGAAGAGGAGGCGTGTTCACAGGCTGGACTAGCACTGGCTTGATACATTTTAGCATCACAGTGGGAGTTCTAGTAAGTACCTTGCATGATGCAGGGGTCTGCAGAAGGAGCTGCTTCCCAGCTTTCAGATCACATCCTAAGGTCTCAAAGGGAATAGGCCTATGACCAGTTCTTTAGTTCCTCCAAGGTGTGACCCTTAAAGCAGAGCAATGGGCTTGTTGCCTTGACCACTCATGTACTGGGCTGAGGCTACATTATCCATCGTGGCATAAGTAGTGTAGAGACCTGTGACCTGCAAGTCTGAGAAGGAATAGTCGCTACCATTTGAGACGGGGGTGAGGCCAGCCGTGCCCAGCTCGCAGTCTGAGAGCTGCAGAGGGGAGTTGCTGAAGGCACCTAAAGTATCTAGATTGAAGCTGTCGTCTTTCATTTCTTCCCACAGATTTCCTTTAAAAGATGGTAAAGTCAGTCAACAAAAGTTTTGACCTGCTGAATGCAAGGTGTGTAATGTTCTTAATTAAGGTTAACTGCTTAACAGAGAAGTTTTAATATCTGCTCAGCCTGAAGATGGCTTTTGCGGTATGAAGGCATTTAGAATAGCCAGGAAATATGGGTTCTGCTGATCCGTCCACAGCTAACTTTCCTGTCCCTCTCAACCTGCTTAAAATGTATTTTTCACCCTTATGCAATACTATATACAGATCACTCTTCTCTTCTGACATGCTGCATGGACATGACCCAGCTAATCTTCATGTCAACCCTAGGACAGAAGAAGTTCTCCTTTGTGCAAATGGGAAAACTAAGGTTCAGAGAGACTGCATGTCACCCATGGCCACAGCGGGAGTCAGTGTCCAAGCTAGGATTAGAACACGGGAGATCCTGTTCTAGGCAGATGCTCAGAGTGGGGCTGTGATTTTTATGCCTTTTCTTGAACCATTAAACCAGTCCATCCCTCCTCCCCCCTACCATATACACTCCTGCCCTTCACTGGACGCTGCATGACTGGGCTAAATTATAGTGAAGGATATAGAGAAATTAAAGGTACATAAAACATAGTATTTCAGCTAGAATTCTGATCTTCTCTTTCAGCCCAGTCCTGCAGTATTTCAGTGAAGGTGAGCCCAGGCCAGTATGTCCAGGATGTGTTCCCACCCCTGCCATCTCTCGCACACTCCTACCTCCCTAGCTTCCCTCCATCTTCCCCTTTACCTTGTAATGCAAAGTCCATGATGCTTGGATCCAGTGCATCCACTTCGGCGTTCATATCTGCAGTCACGTTCAGAAAGTCTGCCGGTGCGCGGCTCATTGGGTGGTGAGGCAGGGGACTCTGGCTCATGTCAGGCAGAGTGTGGAGAGGAGGAGTCTGGGCTGGTGCTGGTGAGTCGGGAGCTATGCGAGCCTGGCTCTGGATCTGATGATGCAACGGTATGGACTGTAGAGAGAGCGTCATGGGAGGCGGCTGCATCTTGGAGATGGAGATTCGGCCATGGGCTGCTGCCACATGGGTCCGTGTGGACCCTTCAGGTTCTGCCTGCTTCCGAGGCCGCCTGCAGTTCTCTGGTCTGTCAGTGATTAGTTTATCTAATTCATCTGTAGGGGAAACAAGCAAGTGAGAATGCAGGTTTGAGCAGGGCTCGTCCGTCCAGAGGTAGCTCAGGGTCTGGAATGCCTAGTTACTGCTGAAAAGGAAACCATGTCCTTCTGAAGCATGTCCATAGAACTGGACAAAAAGTCTCAGGGGGGGAGTTGTGTTTGTCTTGAAAGTTACAGACTATGAGAGGTCCTGTGGCACCATATTTATACTTGGGCGGCCGGTGAAAGCCGAACTGGGAGAAGGCAAGCCCCAGCCCTACCCTGCCCCTTCCGCCCGAGGTTGAGTCTAAGAGCCAACCCCCACCCAACTCTAGACCAATCCTTCCTGGCCACATGGAGGGCTGGGACTACTGTTCTGTGGCCCTGGCCCATCCTGGTGTGGGCCCCATCCTTGCGTAGTGGGGCATGTAGATAGTTTTGGGAAGGCTGTGCCCTTCCCTTGCCTATGTTACTGGCCATGTATAATCTTGGTTTCTGCTATTTCCACTCCAGCACATATGACAAAGTGGAAAGCTCATGATTCTATATGACTGTGTCTAGACTGCATCCCTTTTCCATAAAAGGGATGCAAATTAGACACATCTCAATTGCAAATGAAGCGGGGATTAAAATCCCCCCCGCTTCATTTGCATAAACATGGCTGCCGCTTTTTTTCTGGCTCAGAGCTTTACCGGAAAAAAGCGCCAGTCTAGACACGGATCTTTCAGAAAATAAAGCTTTTTCCGAAAGATCCCTTATTCCTCTTAAAATATATGTTTTGTTAGTCTCTAAGGTGCTCACATTTCTTTCTTTCTTACTTACTTACTTACTTAAGAGACCTAGACAGGTAACCCTTAATACCTCCACTCCTCTTTCCCTTCCATAAATGAGTCTTCACTTTATGTCTCAGGGTCAGGCCAAGAAAACCTTGACCTGATATTTACCCAGGCAGTCGAGGTGGCACTCTTCAAACTCAATGGGGTGGACCTACACAGTCAGCTCATTGTTAATTGAGATCAGGGAAATTTAATCTGACTGAAGAGTCGCTGAACTTATCTTCACATGTTAACTACGTTTTCTAAGACAGTCACAAGATAGCTTCCATAATACTTTGTTTTTAAACTCTTCCATCAAAAGGAAAGCGTTATGTTGTTCTGATCACACATTCCAGCCTTACCAGGAAAAGTCATGTTTGGTTTTGGCCACAACCATGGTAGCATGAGCCTAACAAATATGCTGTTTGTTATAAAAATGGAGAAATCCTGGTGAATGAATAAAAATCTCAACAATTCTGCAGAATAAGGGGCATGAAGTGTAGTGGTTAAAATGTGATGCTCTAAATACTGACTCTGAGGCAGCAGAACTTGTCTAGAATTGCTAAAGGCTTCAGGTGAGTCATCTAGAAAAAAATGGGACTGAGGATAATCATCTTTGGTAATCATGCCAGATCTGACCTGAGTTTGAAAGATCAGTCTGCCCCATTGAGGTGAACAGTGACTATCTCCAGATACAAAGGGCTGGGGGGATATTGGCCATTTAACACTTTTCATTAGATGATCTCAAAACACTGTACAGCATGATATTTGAATTCCATCTCCCACTTGCTGTGCTAGATGGGAAATGGCATGCCCATTTTACAGATGAGTAAACTGAGGCTAGGGGATCTGAAGTCTGGCTAGCTCAAACTACGCAGTATTAGTGACAAAGCAGGATTTAAAAGCCAGGAGTTCTGGCTCACAGTGTCCAGCATTAATCACTTAGATGCACTCACAGAAAGAGATGAGAAGAGCAATAATCAGCCAGGCAAAGGTTTTTTAAAAATTCACTGCCTCTTCTATGTGCGTGTGACCATGGTGCTGACGCAGGACATTTGATATGGAGGGCACTGTTCTAGCATACACAGGCTTGCTTTTAATGCTCGGCTCCTGAGATGCCTCTTGGGCTTTAGGCCAATAATAAACAGGCCTGAACTGTGGCAGAAGTTGAGCTAGCCAAACCAGCTTTCCGTGGCTACTGCCTGTACCCAGCCAGCTCTGCAGGGCACCCCTGTCCTCTGAAACACTTTCCTATTCTCAATGACTGGGTTTATGTATGACTGGCCAAACAGTCTTGTTTTCTGTGACTCTTATGCATGGTGAAAGAGGTAAAGTCCCATGCCAGCCTACCTGGATTGGCCATGCTCCTGTGAATAGCAGCCAAGTCCTTCCTCTTCCATTTCTGCATCTCTTCTTCCATTTTGTCAATCTTGGCAGGATTGAGGGCCCATAGGCAGCCTTTGCGGGAGGTGCCACTCATTTTATTCTCCACCTTCTCAAAGCACTTGTTGAGGGAGAGGTTATGGCGCACAGAGTTCTTCCAACCATCGGGCGCGGTCTGCAGGGCAGAAGAGTGTTACTCAAATAAGCTTCTGCAGGGAGAAGAGCCATTGTGGGATGTGTGTGGGGGGAGAGGGAAGGGGAGGGTTACACAGTGTGTATTTTTCCTGGGGGGACACTCAGGAGCTCCAGTTAGTGCAGTGACTTGCCCCCTTGCTTAGCCATGCAAGTGGCTCTAAGCATACTGCACCTGCCCTCTCATGCTGCATGTTCTTAGTGCCTCAGAAAGCTCTGGGCTGCATTAGCTTCCAAGCCCAGCTTAAGGCATTGGTGTCCTCAAGCAGTTTGGGTCTGACTCCCGCCAAAAGATAGCCCCTCTCCCTAGGCCCTCGGTTAAATGTGCCCAGCTGAGACTGTGCTGTTGACGGGCCTTAGACTTGTTCTGTGGAGCCCTGGAAGCGGCGGGATCTTTACAAGGGAGAGTTGCTACATTCATCGGCTGCCCAAGACAGGGTTGGTCTGGACTCTGTTTGCTAGAAGGACATCAAAAGGCACGGTGTAAAGACCTAGGAAGAGCGGGAGGGAGGTTCCAAAGTTACCAGGAATGGGATTTCTTGAAACCACCACCTCTTGATGAGGGGATGTGTGTCTTGGTGTGGGGGACAGCTTAAGGAGGGGATGGGGGAAGGATTAGGTTGTGGTGCCACCTGCTTTCTCTGTTTATGCCAAAGGTTTATGCATAAATATCCTGCTCCCTTAGAGTGACTGGCCTGTCGGTAGGATCTGCAGCCAGTAAAGAGAGTGTGTGTCTGTGTCTGTGTCTGTCTGTCTGTCTGTCTGTCTGGGGTTGTTTTTTTGGTACATGGCGTGTTGAGAAGTGACTGATCGAATGCAGAAGTAAGTGGCTAGACCTGCTTTGTTCCCTTTGGCACTAAAAGCCTATTGATCCAGTACCTTGAAGTAGGGGAAATGCTCCTTCATGAAGCTGTAGATCTCACTCACGGGAAGACTGCCCGTTTTGCTGTTCTTCAATGCCATTGCAATCAAGCAGCTGAAAGAAAGAGAGAAGATAAAAGCAGGTTCCCTCTTCCTGCTATATCTGTTGGCCCACAATACCCTCCTCTTTACCTAGCAACCCGACAGCCACCTTCACCCAGACACGAGCACCTGTATGAAGAGACACTTCCCATAGCACTCGGGGTCACATCAGCTCTACAGTCACATTACCCATCTTCTGTATTTAAGGGTCCAAAAGAGATAATGACATCTTGAGACCCAAGCTCTTTGAGGCTGTTACTCCATCTCTGCCCTGCTGGCAGCGAATAAACTTGTCAAGGTCTTTGCACTGGTACTAACTACACTAGCCACCTAGACAGAACAGCAGAATGGTGGGTGAGGAATGAGGCAGTTTGCCTCTCCAGAGAAAGCTTCAGTCAAGATCAGGGGAAAAGCAAATCACTTTTATGCTAGGAAAAGAAAGGCTTTTGCTATGCCATGTAGGAGTCACCACAACTGCGGGCTGGAAGCAATAGCCCAGCAGATTCTCCACTCACCTGTAGGAGTAGATTGGCTTGGGATAATGTTTTGGATGGACTTCCTGAGCAGTGAGAGGAGCAAGGCGAGGCTGAGAGTAGTGAGGCTGGGGTCCATAGGATGCACTGTATAATGCAGCTGGGTTACACTATAGTCAGGAACAAAGAGGGAAAACTGTCAGAAGAATCTGCCTTCCCCACCAACCCTACCCAAAACTGCAGCGTGTTCTCTGGCTTTAGTACTGAAGAGAAATGAAAGCTCCCCAGATGCGGTCACATTCCAGACCATACGGGTACAAAAGAAAAAAGACTTCCTGGACCATGCTTCTGTGCTTGGAAGAGACGGGAGATGCTAACCAATCCCAACATTCGTGAATCCCAGTGTGGATTAAAGGCCAAGTAGAGTGGTAATAAGTTTCATCCTTTCTTACAATGAGACTCTACCCCAAGCCAGAGGTCCCTCCAACACCCCAAAGCTCTCAGTCTCATGCATAGGGGGGCATTTTCTAGGCCATTTAGACTGACTTGATTCAGACACGGAACCACAGGTCATTATTAAAATGAACACACTGAAAGCTCCCCAGTTCAGGCTCACTGTACAGTAGCACACAGGCCTCTTCCTCAGTCCAAATGCTGTTATCGAAGAATGTGCTTATAACTTGTGAGCTTGTCACAGCTCCATGCCGCACTGCTCCTGCCCTGCCACAAGTGCATCCCATTTCTGAGCAAGCTAGCGTTGGTGAAACATGGGCCTGACAGCTCTGGAGACTGACTGACATGGATTTAAAAAAATCTGCAGGGGAGTAGTGTGGGCTATGCTGGGGTAACCTTTCTCCTATTTGCAAGACAGATCCAAGGAAAGAGATGGCATGAGAGCTGCTCTGTCTGTTTCCACTCTGTCCTTGGCCTCTTGTGGGGACACAGAGGGAGCAGGACAGGATGGAATTCTCCTCAAAAGCTGCAGCAGTGATCTAGCCCTGTGGTTTTCAAATTACAGGTTGTGCCCCAGCACTGGGTGGTGGAATGTCGGGCATCAGGTGAGCAATGGGGGTGCTAAAGCAGCTTCCTGCCTGTTCTGTGCTGCAGACTGTGCTGTGCCCCAGAAGTGGCTGGCAGCAGGCTCAGCTCCTAGGTGTGTGTGAGAAGAGCGTGCACAGGGCTCCATGCACGGCTCCTGCCCTCAGCACTAGCTCTGCACTGGGAACCCAATGCTGGCTGCTTCTGGAGGCAACATGGTGTGCGGTGCCAGGAGAGGCAGGAAGCTGCCTTAGCAACCCCCGCTGCACCACTGACCAGGAGCTGCTCAAAGTAAGCCCCTCCTGCTCCAGCCCTGTCACTGCTGTAGCTGGAGCCCCCTCCTACATCCCAAAGCTCCCATCCTCAGCCCCACCCTGGAGCCCACAATCTAGTCACATGATGATGGGTCGTGGCATCAACAATTTTCTTCAACTGGGTCATGAGAAAAAAAGTTTGAAAACCGCTGACCTAGGGAGAGACCCTTCCATACCCTGGGCATTGCTGCTCCACTGAGCAGAGTTGTCAGGAAGCTCACACAAAGTAGCTGCGTCTAGACTGTCATGATTTTCTGGAAATGCTTTTACCGGAAAAGTTTTCCATTAAAAGCATTTTCGGCACAGAGCGTCTAGATTGGCACGGACACTTTTCCGCAAAAGCACTTTTTGCGGAAAAGTGTCCATGCCAATCTTGATGCGCTTTTCTGCAAAAAAGCCTCAATCACCATTTTTGAAATCGGGGCTTTTTTGCGGAAAACAAATCTGAGCTATCTACACTAGCCCTTTTGCGCAAAACTTTTGCGCAAAAGGGACTTTTGCCCGAACGGGAGGAGCATAGTATTTCTGCAAGAAGCACTGATTTCTTACAATAGGAAGTCAGTGCTTTTGCAGAAATTCAAGCAGCCAGGGTAGACAGCTGGCAAGTTTTTCCGGAAAAGCGGCTGGTTTTCCGGAAAAACTGGCCAGTCTAGACGCAGCTGGTGGGTAAAATGACACAGCAATAGAAAAAGTTTTCTTCCAAGTTGGGGGGATTGTGAAGTGATGACCTAGCTGGAATAAGCAGTCGATTACGGATCTTGAGAGTGAACACTCTCAATACTGCATTTCGGTGGCACATCACCAGGGGCAAGTGAGGCAGATGTGGTTTTTCCTCCGGAAGGGCTCCTAGCATGGGCATTTTCAAACCTGACTCTAAAGGGCATGTGCACAGAGATTAGGTCAGGGGGACTCAAGGTGATGAAACAAATAAGGAGCAGCATGAGCTCAGCCGTTAACGCTGGTGTTGGAGAACCTGCAAATCCAACCTGAACTGCTCCTCTGAGACACAGCCTGCATTGCATGCAGTAGTACCTGCTGTGCAGTCTGTGTGATGGCAAACACTTGCTGTGAATGAGGAACTGGGAAAAGCGGATGCTGGGACTGTAAACTAGGAGATGGCTGCCCTCCAACGGGGTACTGGCTCATCTATTGGGATGAAAAAGACAACAGAAGTGTAAGTTCTAAGTGTAAGTCCCACATCTTTTCTTGCCAAACATGGCAATGAAATTAACCCGCTCTGGTCAGCTCTTACATTTGCTCCGTGCGACGTAATTGTATTCAGCCCCAGAATTCCCTGTGGCAGACTGGCTTGCACCTCAATCATTGCTCCAGGAGCACCCGTTGAATGCAAATTGCCTGGCACAGGACCTAGTCAGGAAAAAAGCATGTGTGATGATGAAGGCACCCATGTAAAACTACATCTCTGGAAAAATGTGTTGGTATTTATTTTGCAAAGCCACATTTCGACTCTGTGTAGGCTCCATGGAATTAAGACTAGGAACCCCAAACACATTGCAAACTGTCAGGGTGGTGCAGAATGGCACTAAAAGAAGCGACTGGTGGAGTGTTAGGTGAGATTTTGTAGTGTCAGGCGTATATGTGGCATGTTACAAAGGGTAAATTATACTGAATAAAATCCTGGCTCCTAGGGTTCTATAGTTGAAGGCAGTGGTTCTCAAACTTTTTGACCTACAGCCCACCCTGCTCATTGCAGACCTTTCTGCAGATCATCAATCACCCAGGATGACAAAATGGGTACAGGAGGGAGAGCTGGTGCCAGGTCTGGCTGAGAGTTAGGAGCAGACTGAGGGTGGGCATGTAGGTGCAGTGGGTTGAGGATAGTGGCTTGGCCAGGAGGTAGAGTGTAGGAGCAGGCTGGAGGTAGGGGGTCTGGCCAAAGGAAGCAAGGGAAAGCCTCCAGGTTAGTGGTTTCTTGCACTGCCATTTCCTCAACAAGAGTGAGGAGCCGCAGTACATGGAGCCACTTCCTCCCCTTCCTTCCTGCAAGCAGGATTTGGCTCACCAAGGTTTGGGTGACCCCTCCCTCCTCCAGTGGGAAGCCAACTTCACCGGGGGGGTGCAGGTCTGGACCACCAGGGCAGGCTCCCCTCTGAGTGGCTGTGTGTGTGACCCTGAGCCCATGGCCCAGCTGCAAGACAGTTCACAGACAGCACGTTAAGAACCACTGATCTAAGGTCATGAATTGCTCTATAAAGGGAATGAAAATAGGTGTGGTTGCTACAGTGATGTTAAGACTAAGGAGAAAAGTTTGGTGACCATTAATTGAGAGGCTGTATGAAACTTACAGCTGCAAGGCAGGCTAAGTTATTGTCATTTTAGTGACATTGAAACAAAGGCAAAGCAATACATTTTTATTTCCAGAGATGCTGAGAACTTTGGAAAATAAAGACATTGCACCAGAGTCTCACAAGGAGGCTGAGGCGGGCATAAAAGTCAACTCCAGACCCTTTGATCTTTCTTCTAGCCCCTAGTTTGCACTGCCTTTGAATATAAACCATATGTAGCGAGTGTCTCTTGTCACAGACAATAAGAGGATGCAGTGTTTCTGGCAGAGCTAACTCTAAAGTACTTATGCTGAAAAGTTACAAATAAAACTGGTTACAGGGCATGTTGTCTCTCATTACTGGTTATTATTCATTTAACATCAGGGCAAGCTACCTGTCTGCAGCAGCATCGAATCCTGAGAGCTGATGCTGAAGTCCATTCTTCCACTAGCCATCTGCTGTAAGCGAGGGACATCAACTGAGGTCAGCCATGACAAGGACTGCAAGTCACTTGGAAGGTCCTCTTCACTCAGCTGGGATGGGACAGAAGCCAGGAGTCTGCAGGAAACAAGGTGAGAGGTTAGCAAAGAGCACTGAGACTCTGCTCCATTATCGGTGGGTAAGAAGTTTGTCTGGGGATCCTCAGCCTAATGCATGTTAACAGTAGACGTCGGTTTGTGTTATGACAAAGTTTGGACATGGATCCAAAGTTTAAGATGTGAATTTTTGGTTCAGGCCCATCACCCA
Organism: Pelodiscus sinensis; assembly: GCF_049634645.1. NCBI lineage: Eukaryota > Metazoa > Chordata > Testudines > Trionychidae > Pelodiscus > Pelodiscus sinensis. The sequence continues at coordinate 37,093,807 of NC_134725.1, forward strand.
TTCATAATGGGTCATGTTTTCCTTGGTACAAGAGGTAACATTTCATTTAACAGGTGTTAAAGTGTTTGTTTGTGTTGTTTTTTTTAATCAGGACCAGTTCAGGAGTCTGTTCTATTCAGGTCTCCCTGTAGAATAATATAGTTGTCAGCTGAGCAATCTGAAAAGTCTCTGAGAGGTCGCCGTGTTAGTCTGTAACTTTCAAAACAAGGAGTAGTCTGTGACTAGGGATGTGAAGGACTAGTCAACTATCCGATAAGCAGATGCTTATCGGATAGTTGACAGCCTAGTTGACTAGTTGCTCTACTCCCCGCCCTCCTTGCTGCCTGTATTAGAAAGTGGCAGAAAGGAGGGGATAAGGAGGAGGTGCTACAAAGCAGCAGTTCTGTTGGAGCTTGGGGCCAGACTCTGGGCTTCATGCAGTGCTGCCACTTTGAAATTCCATATGCAGCCTGGTGCAGCTCCTGTGGCATTTCAAAGTGGTAGTGATGCGTGGAGTCCAGCTGGTGCAAGCTGGGGACTCCCCCGATGACCCTGGGCTCCATGCAGCACTGCTGTTTTGAAACGCTGAGGGAACACAGAGCCAGTGGGGGACTGCTTGAGTCCCCCACTAGCCCCATGTTCCCCTCAGAGTTTTCACCTTTGAAGTGTAGCAACAGCCCTGCATCGACTATTCAATTAGCCAAATAATAGAAATTTTACTTTCCCACTTTAGAGATTCACGTATATATAAAAATGAGAGAGAGAGAGAGAGAAGCTTTCATGGGCAAAACCCACTTTATAAAATGAGCTGATGAGGAATAACAGAAACCCGGAATTTAATAGAAAAATACCTGTCAATTGTAGAATTGGTGCTGAAGAGTCTAATTAAGTGGGCTGAAAATGTCCCATACTTAGCTTTCAAGGTAAAAAATGAGGTGTTAAATGCAGGGGAGGCATTTCTTTTTTTATTTTGAAAAGTATATTTTTGCACAGAAGGGCATTAGCAATGCGGTCAGAGCAGCAGTGCTGTACTCAAAGTGCTGTTGCTGCCTCCCTCTCAAATGCTGCTTTTCAAAGGTTCAAGTGGCTGTTAACATTCAGCCCCAGCTGTAAACATTCAGTCATCCATGTTGGAGCACTTAGCTTTTAAAGAGAGGTCCAGTTTGGTATACTAAAAGAAAAATACTTTAATTTTAAAATGATCCACACGGAACAATGGTAATGGAAAATTGACTTCACTGGGCTATACCTGGGCTCAAAGTGTGAGCTTAAAGCTTTTTAGGATTAGTACCTAAATACTGAAAATGAGCAGTGATTGTTTTGTACTCATCTCAAAAACTGCTTTAAAACTGGGGTGGTGGTAGTGAAGCAGTAGATTCATAATGTTTTAATCTAGTGAGGAGCACCCTAGGCTAGTGAGTGGATCGTGTGAATGGCCTTTCTTCATCTCAGTGGGCTGCGAGATTGTCATAACCAAAATGGTCTCCCAGGATAGGGTAGTTTCACCAACTGCACTTGTGCACCTAGAATTTGGAGGAGGGTGCTGATTGAACTGAATGCAGAGGGAACACAGCATTTTCACAATGCTGTGTGCAATCAGCACAGACCTCACTTCACATGCCTTTTTCACATGTCTCTCTTTAATACCAATAGGAATAAAATTATGCAAACAGAACCAAGTGGGAAGTGCTAGATCAATATGAAACAAAATGTCTTGTGGACCACACAGAGAAACCTGATGTGCCACGTCTGGCCCACCACTGATTAAAGGCTCTCTGTCCATTCCCAGGTGGACACTTGTAGGGCCACTTTGGCTGAGAATAAGATTTTGTAAAAATAAGGTGTTTTTTTAAAAATGGAATTGTTTCTGGGAGTTTTATTTTAAGTGCAAATTGACACACCTCTGCAATGTCTGCAAACGAAGCAATGCAGCATTGTGCCAGTGTATGAGGTCCAGGAAGGAAAACTGCTGAGAAACAAAGCAAATGGGCAATTTTCCTGTTCGTACACACACAGAGTGTCTGCTGTAACTTTAGGACAATTTGAGGTTTAAAATAGGGTTTTTAACCTAACAGTATCCTATGAAGCCTGAAATCCAACTACTGACAAGACTAATGAGGAGTTTCATTACGTGCTCCCTCAGCAGCCTAATGGGCCTTTAACATTCTGAAGGGGGTTCTTCCAGCTACTGCATCATGTTGATGTTGACATTTCCAAAGGGGGGGATATTTGGTTTTGGGAGGCAGGGGTGGGATGCAAATCCACCTTAAAAAACTCTGTACCGTGGGAACCTTCCCTCCAGCTGTAAAGTACTGACTGTAGTTTGTAAGCTTTCACCTTCCACCAATGGTGTGGGTCCAAGAGGTGACCTCTCCTACCATGGCCCCTGCTGCAGTCAGTCCCAGGTGCTCTCTGAGTCAGCTGTTTGACAGAGCTGCAAAGACAAGTGCTCCTTCCATTTGTCCCCCACCCACCTATCCTATGTCCATATGGTCTCCATAGTACTTCCAGTCCATGCTAGACTGGGGAAGAAAGTGCTCGAGTGGAACGTGCTGCTGCAACCCCTGCTAATTAGATAAGCAAAGGGTTTATATCCACAGTAGTACAATAACTGCAGTGATCAACATTACATGATAATAGGTCAGAGTAAAGCCAGTCATATCCAGGAAGATCAAAATGCCAGCTCTCCGTCTCGGGATGTCACCAGTCATGAAAGATAGCACCCAGAGAGAGGTCCTGTTAAGGTTGTAACAAAAATTCAGGTCTTGCCCTTCCTTAAATAGAACATATGTTCTTGCTCTCCACAAGGACATCGGAAACTAGTATATCACTATCTTCACTATAAAAACAACCCATAAAGGATGAATTGCAGATCTCCTCCATTTGATAAGGACCAAGTGGGATTCTACTCACTTTTCTCTGGTCAGCTAAATCTTCAGATTGTAAGAGTTTGTGATAAAAAATGCAGACTAGCTTCACTGGCAAAGCCAATGAAAAGCCAAGCCAGACTCCTCTTAGGGAAGAGTTCCATGTAGAAATTTAATCTCTGCACATTTTGCCCTATTTGCATATACATGGTCAGCTTTGTATAAGCTTCTGATAAAGCAATGCTCTGCATAAAAAGCAAAAACTGACACACATTTACATGGGGGAGGGTGTTCAATGGTAGATGTTTTTAGTCCATTCAAAGACAGTGAGTTAAAATGATTACAAACAGATGTGCAGCTTGAGAGATTGTTACTCATGGTGAATAGTGCTGGGAAAGTCAGAGGGAAGCCCCAAGAAGTCATACTATTTCACCTCTATTTGACACTATCTCTCAAGGCCTGAACAAAGACATGAGCTGGATGGGCCATTATATTCAACACTCAACTGACATCAAAGATAAGTATGGGATACTTCCAGCTCACTCAATTAGTCTCATTAGCACTGGCAATCCAATTGACAGGTGATCCCCCCCTCCCCGTTCCCTTCTTTTTCTGTTATAAATTGTGAGGTTCCCCCTTTTTTCTCCACTCTGCTCATCTGAGAAAGTAGGTTTGCCCACAAAAGCTCATGATACTATATATATATGTGTGTGTGCGTGTGCTGATTAGGCTTCAATTGGAGTATTGTGTCCAGTTCTGGGCACCACATTTCAGGAAAGATGTGGAAAAATTGGAGAGGGTCCAGAGAAGAGCAACAAAATGATTAAAGGTCTAGAAAACATGACCTATGAGGGAAGACTAAAATAACTGGGCTTGTTTGGTTTGGAAAGGAGAAGACTGAGAGGGGACATGAGAGCTGTTTTCAAGTATCTAAAAGGGAGTCACAAGGAGGAGGGAGAAAAATTGTTCTCCTTGGCCTCTGAGGATAGCATAAAAAGCAATGGCCTTAAACAGCAGCAAGGGAGGTTTAGATTGGACATTAGGAAAAACTTCCTAACTGTCAGGGTCAAACACTGGAACAAATTGCTTAGGGAGGTTGTGGAATCTCTATCTCTGGAGATATTTAAGAACAGGATAGATAGACATCTATCGGGGATGGTCTAGATGGTGCTTGGTCCTGCTGTGGGGGCAGGGGACTGGACCTGATGACCTCTCAAGGTCCTTTCCAGTTCTAGTGTTTTATGATTCTATAATTTTTGTTAGTATCTAAGGCTTCAGCTACACTGCAGGGTGTTTGTGCAAGAAGCCTTTTGCAGAAGAGACCTTCCACAAAAACGTCTTGTGCAAAATTGCGTCCAGACCTCAAAGTGCATCGCAAAAGCCATGTGCTTTTGCTCAAGAGAGCATCTATGCTGCACGGACACTCTTGCACAAGAAAGCTATGATTGCCATTCACAGAATGGCCATCAGAGCACCTGTGCTTTTGTTGATAGGGGTCTCTTGTACAAAAACCCCTCTGAAGCATCCACACCTGCCTTTTTGCACAAAATTGTAGCACAAAAAGGAGTTATTCCTCGTGGGGAGAGGAATAACTCTACCGGCAAAAGCCCTCTGTTCTGCCAATTTACTTGTGCAAAAGTGCACTTGAGGTGTGTGGCAGTTTTTGCGCAAAAACCTTGTAGTGTAGACATAGCCTAAGGTGCTATAGGACTACTCCTTGTTTTAAAGTTACTGACTAACATGACTATCCCTCTGAGACTTTACTACGTAAGGAGGATATCTCTATGTAGCTCTGAGGAAGGACTGCACAGATTCAGCCTTTGGAAACACGTTTCTATTTTGGAAGAACACAAGTTAACCTGAGATTTTAAAAACATCCTCACTGAAAATGTTATCCAATTAACAAGTGACATTTCAGAATGCCAGGTGCACAGTGCTAATGTGCATCCATTGCCAAATGGTGACCCAGAGGCATTGAATAAATCTGGTTTCTGCTGAAGCATCTTGTATGTTTTACATGAGTCTAAATCAACTTAACGTAAACTGCCAAAACAGTAGTGTGTTGCAGCCCACAAGGTATTGAGATGTTAGCTCTTTCTAGTCAAGAGTTGCAGCAGTTCAAAAGTTTCCCAAAGTACTACCCAGTAGATCTCTAAAACAGAACTTTGTTTGTACAACGATTTTAAAAAACAAAACAAGCAGAAGCCAAAGCTCAAATCCCGGCCAAAAACGTCTTCAAATCCTCCTCTGAGCCTACCCTGGCTTCTTTCTTCTACTGTAGTTATAGTGCAATAATTAGCATTGCCATGGTTACCACTGTTCAGTTATTTTGTGAGGCCAAGGACTTAAATGCATAAAAAGAACATCAGGTGACTACTCTCCGTACTTAGCGATTGGCTGGATTGTAAGTAAACAAAAGCCTTAAATTATTTGAAAACTGGGCAGGCTCATGTCGCTTGCAACAGTTGGGCCCGTTCGTTGTAAGCTGATAACCTATTGTGTGGCAAACGACTGTTGCCCGGTGGCACGTGTCCTCCATTGTTTTTTGTCATTCTTGCTTAATTGTTCCCCCCCTCCTCCTTTTCATAAACTTCACATTAATCTAGCTGATTGACAGCCAACACACACACACATGCCATCTGGCACCCTGGTCCCTGCCAGCTCTTCCAGACAAGTCAGTTCCTTCAGCAAATAACAGGGTCAGATGGGCGGTGAGGGTCAAAACCTATTGCACACGCCTCCTGTCAGGAAATGAATCTGCCACATGCCCTCTCTCTACAGCATGGACTAAACAGCTCCAAAGGGGAGGCCCAGAGAAGCTATATTTACAAAGAACCTCTCTACACTCATCTCTTTGGAAAACTGAAGAATTCCATTGCTTTATGTTAATGTTAAGTGGATCCACCCAGTTCTTTCTGGAAGTCAAATTAATAATAATCTACTTTGTGTGTTAGATGTTGTCAGAAACCTAAACTGCAAATGGCCTGAACGGGGTGTGGCTTGAGCATTAGGAAACTCAACCTTCTCCAACATCCTAGTAACCCATGGAACCCATCTTTCCTTTTATACAGCACCCTTATTCCACAGAACACCATGCAGACTGGGTGTCGGGCATAGGCATGTACATCTGCTAACAGGGACCTGGAAGAAAATGGAGGTCAGATATTTAAGATCTGATTTACATTCAAAGTTGACACCTGAGTCCCAATTCCTCCATTTTAAACAGGTAAAGGATATAGTGAAAGTGCACAGGTCCATTTGTAAAACAAATGTAATGGTGAGGAAATTATTTTTGTCCTCCTCCATTTTAGCATAAGTTCCTAGTCTGAATGTGACTTTATACTTCCCACCAAAACAAAACAAACCTCTGTTTTGCTGTTTCACAGCTTTGATGTGTACTTTTGCAACTATATAAAAACCATCTGACAACTGTTCTAACAAACTTTAATAGTGTGTAGTAAAAGAGTAGAATCCAAGCAGATTACCAAAAATACATTTGGCATAAAGGGATTATTCTTTGAGTTGTCTTGAAGATAAATGTAAATTTCAGCAATGGTGACTTCAAATCACTGCAAAATGTTCAGTACTGAAGTACCACAATCTAAGTATGTGAGAGCTCAAGCCTTTTACAAAGATTTACTGAGGGAGAGCTGTCCTGACACTCTCTTTCAAATGTATAGGATGCAATATGAAGCCAACTCATTTACTGTTAGATGTGTTTAGGGTGTGTCTTTTACTCTTTGGGGGGAAAAAATGCAAATCAAACCATCTGCTTTATTTAAGTCATGCATAGCTGTGGCTAGCTAGCAATTTATCTGCTTATGAGTTTCAAACTTCTTCCACCTGTGACATATGACATCTCTACAAACTCCTGCATACTCCCCAGTCTACAGCTAACTACTGTAGATAACACACATGCACCCCTATCTGTTTGTACATATTGTCTTCATTGTATCCTTCTCCCTTTTTCTGTCTTAATGATAAATGCTTTTCAGTCTGTGATTCAGACTGAAACATATCCATATACTTTTGGTCTGGGAAAATACAATTTACAACGTCAGACTTTATTCTAATACACTGAGTTTTTAATTGAGTAATTTTATTATATCTTATTCACGTGGCTTGTATGCAAAATGCTCAAGCTGAGGTGGCAAATCTCAGATTGGAATGGTTGGGATGATCTCTGAAAGTGGTAAGTTCTTGCGCAGCCATTCGCAAACATTTTCTTGGTGTAGGGGGCAGTGTAACAGATTCTCCTGGAAATCACCACTTACATTGGTGGTCACAAGGAGAACTTTCCTTCTGGTTTGTGATTACAAACATCCCTTAGGCAATTGCAGCAACTGCTTACATGTTTTTAGCTGTCTCAAATGCAAAGAACATTCCACTATTCAAGAAAAAGTTAATTCGTCACATTGTCCACTTTTGCTCTTTGCGTTATCGCATCTGTTCTTCTCTTTCCTCTTTATCCCATGATGCCCCTCTAAATGCTTCCCTGCCACTTGAGTCACTTCTCTCTGGAAGCACAAGCACCTTTAGAACAGTGTTTCCAAAAGGGTGTTCTGCGGAACCCCGGGGTTCCACAAAATGAAAATAATGGTTCCCTGAGAAAATTCCATTACAATAACATTTTATGATTTAAAAAAATAACTAATATTATGTGATTTTTATTTTTAAATATGTGCAATTAAACTAAATGTTGATCCCATGACCTTATTTAGCATTTTTTTGTGTTATCCTTGTTTATTTGTGGTCTACTTTTTCAGCTCCATATATTAGACTGTTATTAGGGGTTCCGCAAAATTCTTTCAAGTTTCAAAGGGTTCCATGGCCAAATAAAATTGGGAAACACTGCTTCAGAAGTTTCTCTCCTGCTAATGGCTGGCAGCTCCCTCATTGGCTTGGGTGTCTGCCTGAAAATCCTGCTTCCCCTCAGTCTCTTCCATAGAAGTCCGTGTCCCCACAAATTAGGCCAAAGTAGACCCCATTTCTGGGTCCTGAGCTCAGCTAGCCAATGAAAGTAGGAATAAGGGATCTTCCGGAAAAGGCTTTATTTTCCGCAAGATCCCGTCTAGACTGGTGCTTTTCTCCGGCAAAACCCCGAGCCGGAAAAAAGCGGCAGCCATGTTCATGCAAATGCCGCGGAGGATATTTAAATCCCCTGTGGCATTTGCAATTCCGAAGTGTCTCATTAGCATCCCTTTTCCGGAAAAGGGTGCCAATGTAGACACAGCCCAAGAGCCTGACTGTCCCCAATGGTGAACATTGAAAATATTTAAATCATAGCTTGCTCTTCACAGATCCAAACCCAAATTCAGTTTGCTCGTGTAGCCTGATTCCCAGACATACAGGGATAACATCTGTTCCAAAACATTTTACAAACAAATTTATATCCAATCTGCAGACAAGGCCCTTTCTCCAGCACTGAAGTGCAGCTATTTCTGGATTGGAATACAGCTGTTTATGGCTCTGACTCAGCAAGTTATTTAAGCATGTACATAACTCTACATCTCATTGGTTTCAATGGGACTACAAATATGCCTAAATCTCTTGCTGAATCAGGGCCTGGCAGAAGAAAGCAACACTACTTAACCATTTAGGACAGACACCGAGGTATATCTTAGCCAGATGAATCTGTGGGAGAGCGTTTATGTTGGAAGAATGTAATTACATCCGTTGGAATTTAGCCAGGATATCTAGTGGATTCATTCTCCTAGGATAATTGTATGTATTTATACTCCTGTAACACTAAATATTTATTTATTTATTTAGAGAATGTACTTTGCCCAGTACTCCATGCAAGTAAAGTGGATGATTTCTACTCATCTATTCGGTGCTTTGAGACTATTTAAACACCTTTTGGGCAAGTCCTACCCTGTTTAAACCCTTATTTTTAATTTAATATAAATAGTAACTTTATACCTACATTGCAAGTCCTTCAAAATATTGTTCAAGGCTGATCAAATAAATCAGAAATAGGAGAAAGTGTGGATGCTGTTATACTACACTACTCTGAAAGTCCAACAACCTTTACACCATGGGTTCCCAAACTGGGGGGCATGCCCCCCTGGAGGGGATGTGAAGAAATTCCAGGAGGGCATGAGGTGACCCAGCCTCCCTCCTCCTCCAGCAATACCCTCCCCAATTTGTGCTGTTATTTTTGTTTTTCGGACCCGGTCAGTTCCTTTTTTCTTTTTTTCACCCCTCAAGTTTTGCTGCTATTTGGGGTTGGGGGAGGGGGAGGAGGGAAGCGTGAGGGTTTCTCAAAAATCAAAAAGGGGGCATGAAGCCAAAAAGTTTGGGAACCACTGCTTTACACAAAGTGATAAACTACAGAGACAATACAGTTGATTTACCTAATCAGCTCTCTATACTATTTGTTATGTGACTCCTTAAGCTGGAAAAGTGACATTTTATTGTAGTTAGGACACCTTTAAACCAGTATACACAAGTGCATTTCTTTGACTCTTTTAAACTTGTATTTGCATAAATGCTGGTTAGGCTAGATGAATTCCTCGTGCATCCCCTTCTTATTCTAGAGGCTTGTGGTCCAAACATAGTATTCTCAACATAATCATTGTTACCATCCTTGAACATGCACCACCCAGTAATAGGTGACTGATTGGTCAAAAACACCATCCTGCAGCTATATTTTAAACATAGAGTCAAACCAGAGCAAGAATGTTGCATATTTAACAGTGATTTTTTAAAAATTTTGTTGATGTTCTACCTTTAACAAAGATGTACTTTCCCTGTGTAAATGTGTATGAAAATGGGAGCTGTGGGATGTAGGGGGAAGCTCTGGCTTTGTGGGGAGGGGTTAGGGCTGGGACAGGAGGGACTTACCTTGAGTGACTCCCAGTTAGCAATGCAGTAGGGGGGTTAAGGCAGCTTCCTGCCTCTCCTGGCACTGTAGGCCATGATGTGCCCCTGAAGCAGCCAGCAGTAGGTTCCCAGCCAATGGGAATGCAGAATTAGTGCTCAGGGCAGGGGCAGTGTGTGGAGCCCTGTGCGCTCTTCCTCCCCCCACCTAGGAGCTTCTGGGGTGCAGCACAGTCTGCAGTGCCAGGACAGGCAGGGAGCTGCCTTAGCTCCCCGACTGGTCACCTGATCCCCCTTCAGCAACGAGACCCAGTGCCTGACATTCCACCGCCCAGTACTGGGGTGCTACCCATAATTTGAAAACCATTGCTTTAATATTCGCCCTACTGGACCTTAATAGTTCCAAAGTTGCCATTCTATTTTACTTTATTAGTTTCAGTTGTGTACTTTAAGCACTTGATTGATGCCAAATGATCTGAGTGAAATGGGCCTCATTTATTGCTGACTTTATTTCCATTGATGTCATTGCAAACCAAGGAGATGGCCCCATTGAAAAGGTCAATGGTTATGTGATGTTCCAGTTATGCAATGACCCCCACTTATGTGGCTATACTCTTACTGCAAGTCAGATTCTATGCTGTGCTATATGGGCCCATAGAATAGAGCAGGGTTTCTTAAACTTTTAAAGACAGAGGAACACCAAACAATTTTTTTTTTAATGAGGAACACTAAGGATTTTTTGTTGAGGGGAAAAAAAAGAAATTGGGGGGAAAAGGGTCGGGGAGGAAGTTATTGAGAAAAAAAAGGTCAGCTGCTCCTTTAAGGGCAGCCATTTTGAATTCTGTTGTTCTCCATGGCACACCTCCAACTGCCTCTCAGCAAACTGGTGTACCACGGAACACAATTTAAGAAACACTGGCATAGAGCATCTGGTACTTTTCATGCACACAGCTCTAAATGGTAGACCCTATAAGACCAGAAGGTACAGTGCGAGCTCTGTGCCTATAAAATTCTATCAAAAAGAATATTCTCAGAGCATTCCAGAACTTAATAACTTTGCTCCTCAAGGGTTTGCTTTAGAGCCCTCCACCATCCAGGGGAGTCTTTGAACCTATAATTTACTTAGCGTAGTACTGAAACATGCACAGATACTCTATGTATTATAAATTTATCACCTGTTTTGAAAAATATTTATACAAAAATTAATGTAACCTTTACAATGGATTACTGAGAGTGACTTGGTCACCGTATGCCAATCCCAGCAAGCTCCTCTACAGCTTTATCATGCCCTGAAATGTTGCCTGCAGTCAATAGAAGCATGTGTCTCTGCTACCTTTAAGGGGGCATCAGGGGTAAAGTCAAGCTTTCTATGGAGGAGTTGGAAATGCACCCTCTTATGCAAAGTAGGTAAATACCCACATCACGGAAGCAGGAACTGGGAGTGCAGGAGATGGCACTTAGCAAGAATGGTGTTTTCTGGTGCACTTTTAAATCTGTGCAGAAATATGTATCTGGAGACATCATATAAGTCTGTCCACATCTGGACTAGACTGAGTAATTCATACCACATCTCCAATTAGGGATGTTAAAATGTGTGTATTAAAGTAAAGATGTAACCATTGAAATTTTCAGCAGTTACACCTTAGGGGTCAGTCAGGTGGCTCAGGCAGAAGAGGGAGGAGAGGGAAGAGGAAGAGGGATGGGTATAACCATGCACCTTAACAAATGAGCCCAAGGTTATTGGTGAATTGTTAATGGTTACACTTTCACATCCCTATCACCAATCCATCCACTGTCATTTAAATATGCATTTGGTCCAGAAGCTCTCAAGATCCCTCAAAGTGATTTTTTTTAAACAAGAGAAACCCTGTTGTGTTTTAAATCTGACAGTCTTTTAACCACCTGGGTGTGTTCTCTGTAAACCAGATGTACAATTATTTGTAGTTACTCACTGCCTTTCATTCCTGTCTCTTTCCCTTTGACTGTTCCCTCCTTTACCCTCTTCCTGGAAAACCTGGTCTCCTTAAAGTGCAACTGTCCAATTGAGCATCTAAGTGAGACAGAAGGGTCTTCTCAGCATAGTTCCAGCCTCTCACTCACTAATTGGAGGCCATTTCCTATTCTGCGGAGCCCTGCTGCTCCCCCATGGAGAACTCAGGACTGTGGGTTCCAGTCTTGGTCTGTGGTGACAGCAGGAGAGTAAACAGAGCTGATAGAATTTGACAGGTCTATTCTTTTCTTAAAATCATTCAGTCTAAAAGATTTTCCTTTACATAATCCAAAGTGTTTTCTCATGAAGTAGGACAAATACTGTTCCACATTAGCAGTGTAGTTTAGATCTGATTCCTTTTTATCAGAAGTTTCCACTTGTAAATGAGGTCACATAATTCAGTTAGAAAATAAGGTGGTTTTTTTAATCACAAACTATTTAAAAACAACTTTAGGGATAGAGGAGTTATTAGTTCAAAGAATATATATTAAATAACTAAAAGCAGTTTTAAAACCTGCTTGACTCAAAGTAAACTAAAATACTCTAGCACTGTGCACTAAAAGTAAAATATATCCTGCATCAAAAAGTTGTGGGGGTTTTTTTTTTGTTTGTTACCAGGAAGACTCCCTCCACATGAAAAGTCTTTGTTACAGTGGTATATGCTTCAGATAGCTAATACTGATTACAAATGAGTATTCACAGGTCACCACACCCTTCCTTAACAACTGAAACATTTCTTTACAAATATTTACATAACTAACAAAATGTCTAGAGCAAACAGCGCTTTAATAAACAGCAAAATAGGGTTACACAAACCTTTCTCCATAGTGCCTTCATACAGTATAACAAATCACTTGTTGCGCAGAAAGAAGCTGCAGTACAATGTTTGCATTTTGAATGGAGAGAGAGACTAGAAGAAGAACACACACATGGCTACTGCCCACTTTTATCCAAGGAAATGTTGAAACCCACCGCTGGTGGGAGAGGTTAGAGTTGCCCACTCCTCATTTAAAAACAAACCAACAACAAATCCTCTTCATTTTGCTGCACTGATTCGCAAGCCATAAGATAGTTCATAAAACGTCACCTCATGTGACAAGATGTAACCTAACTTAACCCAAAGCATGGTGATTCATGCATAACTGTCCCATGACTTCTAAGAAAAAAGGGTTTTTTAAATTTCTAAATGGGTTTGTGTTTGTGTAGGTAAATAAATGTTTACTCCCAAAAGGCTGACAGCAAATATAAGTTTGTTTCTGATCATACTGTAAGTAGTTTATGCATATGAATGCATTTGGGAACGAAAAAAATATTTATTTTAATTAAAACCTTCCTAGGAGCATGACTCCTGTTTCTCCTGTGTCCTATCAAGCCAAATGCTGCATGAAAGGGGGCTTTCAAATCATCACTGTTCTACAAAAATATGATGGTGTTGCAAATCATATGAAACATAAATGACCCAGAAGTTCACACAAGACTTTGAACATTGACTATGATTTACTATAAAACATTTACAACCAGGGTTTTAAATCAACACATAGTATGCTGCAGTCACCAAAGAGAAAATTCATTTTAAAGACAAGATCGAAATGGAATTAGCTTCTTTGTTAAATATGATTTCTGGAATATTTGGTTTTATTTAGAAAGGTACATAATTATTAAAATCATCTAATGGGCCATGAGGACACATCTCTGTATAATGGTTAAACTCCTCACCTGTATTCCTGTGGCAAGGGATGATGATTTTGCCCTGAATTTCTAATGATTCCTGACATCCTGGATGTAATGTCACTTTCTATCATCTCCTTTGAGGGAAACAACAACAGCAACAAACTCATATAGGTATGAAGTAGCTATCCAGCATTTCAGCAGTATAGAGAACAATGAAAAAAAATCGAAATTAAAATACCTGGAATGTAAGATACAATTATTGTTGTTATGTTTCCTATAATTTTTAAGAGCAATGTTTTACTTAGGCTATAAAATGACTATACATTTTACACATGCAAAGGAAAATGTAATTCAGATGATATAATTGATGTAATAAATGGAAGGGTTCAAATGACTCCATTACAGGCACTTCAGTTGTGTGAACTGAATAACAACCACACCAGGAAAATAGTTGTGTGTCAGTTTTCAAATACTTAATATAATGATCTGACCTGCCCATTTAAAACGGAGGAAAAGTAAATGACATTTTAAACGACAATGGCTAATACTTTAAGTACATCTAAGAATTTCCATAAAAAAAGTCTGCTAGACTTGATGTGAAAACATAAGGTTTTTTAAAAATCTGGATGACTGCAGCATTTAAAAACATACTACAGTATAAACAGCTGTGGCAGTGAATGTGACCATTTCAGCAGAAAGGGAAGGAAAGGTCAGTCCTCCAACTTGCCCTAAAGAGTAACAGTCTGCCACACTATTTGTTCTAAAAGCACAACTAAGGTCGAGGGAGGCAAAAATAAAGAAATGATCTGTGCCTATAAGAATGCCCCAAATTTTCACAAAAAATTGCAACCTCCATGCATCAAACAAGATTTAAACATTATCTACACATAGTTCTCAACAGGAGCTTGTAGAGTACATCTTTATGTGCTTACAGGAAAATGAAACTTGCTAATCGCACAGCTTCATGCAAAGCAAACCTTGCAGGGTGGTACCTGGAGTAAGATCGGCGGCTGCTGCGCTTCTCTGGTCTAAAGGGATCTCTCTTTGCAATTTGGCTGCAGTATCACACTCCAAACCGTTTTTAAATTTCCCTCTCAGGAGCTGTCCAGCTTGGAGCATGCGCACAGGGCGAGGAGCTGCTTAGCAGGGTCAGTCACAGGGCAGGGTCAAGGGGGGATAGCAACTTTTCCCCACTACAGTAGCAGTGAGTCCCATACCACCCTTGATTGCCAACCGTCCCCTCGCCCTTTCCCCCAGGAGTTGTTAGTGACAATCTGTTGGGCTCTCTAATCTTTTATACTATTTAAACTCCCTTCTGGGGCACCCCAGGGCTGAACTGGCAGGAAAGAGATAAAATTCAAATTCAAAACACCTGTTGCAAAATGTAGACTAGGACATTAACATTTGCATCCCCAGTTTAAAAAAAAGAAGAAGGGGGATGTCAGGCAGGCAGCCCGGGATTAGGCGCGGGTGACAAGAAATTACTTTTTAAAACAAAAACTCTTTTGCTTTTGGGGGGGACGGTGAGTGAGAGAAGGGGTGAGTGCAAGACCGAAGCACTGAATGGGGGCCGGGAGTGTGCGCCACTCCCGGGCAGGTGCAATAAGGGTTGCGGGGGAAGGAAGGTGCGGGGGGCAGAATGAAGGGGTAATAGAAGTCCTATGGGAATACTGGATCTCAGCCGCGGGACACCGCCCTGCCAGCAGTGCCGGCTCTGAAAGGGATCGGAATCAACAAACTACACTAGTGCAGCAGTTTGCACCGCCGCCCCCCCCTCCCCCGCTGAGCTGGGGGACCGTGAGGAGCTGGCACCCCCCTCCCCCCGAGCTGGGAGACAGTTACACTAGTGCAACCGTTTGCACCAGTCCCCCCTTCTCTCCTCCGAGCTGGGAACTGCACTAGTGCAGCAGTTTGCACCCCCGCCGCCTCCCCCCTCCGCTGGGGAACAGTGAGGAGTTGGCACCCCCCCCCCCGAGCTGGGGGACAGTTACACTAGTGCAACCGTTTGTACTACCCCCCCCCCCCGATGGGACTCGGGCACTGGGGCACAATTCAGCCCCCCCAGGCTGCAGGCTCCCGTCCCTCGGAGACTCCCCCCCCCCAGCTCCAGTTCCTCCGGGGGCGCCCGGCCGGACCCTCCAGCTCCCCTCGGGCAGGGGACGCCGAGCCCCGGCTGCCCGGCTCAGCCCGGTCCCTGCAGCGCCGCGGCGGAGGGAGGGGTGGAGGGAGCGGTTGGTGCCGCCTCCCTTCCCCGCCGCTCGGCCCGCGCCTCAGCCCGGCCTCCGCCTCGCGCTCCGCGGGAAGGGGCCCGGGAGCGGGGCGCGGGCCTGGGGGCACCGGCATGGGCAGCGCGGGAAGGGACGGAGGGGAGACGGGCATGGAGGGCGCCGCCCCCGGGCATGTGGGGCGGGGTGGAGTGGGGGACGCAGCTCCCCTGAGGCCAGGACCCGGGGGGGACACAACCCCCGTGAGGGCAGGACAGAATGGGGCCCCCTGAAGGAAGGACACCATGGGGAACACAGCCCCCCATGGCAGGACAGAGTAGGGGACATGCCCCCCCCCCCGGAGGCAGGGTGGAGTGAGGGGACACCGCCTCTTTGAAAGCAGGACAGAATGGGGGACATGGCTCCCTTAGGGGAGGACAGAGTGGAGGACATGCCCCCTGAAGACAGGACAGAGTACGGGACACAGCCCCCCTCAGGGCAGCACCCAGTGGGAGACACAGCCCCCATGAGGGCAGCACACAGTGGGGGCACAACCCCCATAAGGGCAGGACAGAATGAGGGAAACAGCCTCCCCTGAGGGCAGGACACAGCCTCAGTCATTGCCCGCCCCCGCCTCCCTCCCACAGGACACAGTGGAGGGGGACAGACCCTACCAGGGTCTGACACATTAGTGTGAGGAAGTAGCTCCCCACTCTACCACACCAATCTAAATTTGGAGGAGAGGAAGATATGCCAACACTGAAGGAGAGAAGCGGAGACAAAACCATCCCATGATGCACCAATGGATTGGGTGGGGAGAAACTTCTCCTTGAGGCTCCTAAAAGAGAGTGAGACAGAGACAGCCTGCCTGAGGCCTGTTGGAGTAAAGCAGCCCCTTGTAGAAGCCAAGAAATGCAAGAGCTGGGGCATGAAGAAAGGGGTGGTGGTAGCATAAAGGGAGTAAGGTGAAGGAAGGACAGATATGGGGGCTCAGCAGGATTGGTTAAGCTGATGCTGTGTAGAAAATGCCAGTGACAGGTCCATGGAGCAAAGACACGCTGAATAAAACCCTATGGCTATGTCTAGACTGGCATGATTTTCTGCAAATGCTTTTAATGGAAAAGTTTTCCATTAAAAGCATTTGCGGAAAAGAGCACTTTTTGCGGAAAAGCGTCCGTGCCAATCTAGTTGCACTTTTGCGCAAAAAAGCCCCAGTCGCCATTTTCGCGATCGGGGCTTTTTTGTGCAAAACACATCTGAGCTGTCTACACTGGCCCTTTTGCCCGAACGGGAGCAGCATAGAAAAACTTGCCAGTCTAGACACAGCCTATCACTCTATGAAGAGAATATATAATTGTAGGTTTCTCCCTGCATTAGTTTACTAGGACAGTTGGGGGTTTTCTTTCCTTTCACCTTCCATCAAACTAAGTGCCATACCTTTAAGTTAGTTTTATGTGAGGGCCTTTATAGATCACTGGTAGTCTTACAGTGTCATTCAGAGTTTGTACACATCACACAGTTGTGGAAGTATTTCAGAAATAGTTTCAGGGTGCTTAAGGCCCAATCAATACTGAAGTCAATGATAGTCTAATTGATTCAGCGGCTATGGAATTGGACTCAGTCCTCCTCCTCCCCTTTGTTTCCCATCAGTTGGTATTGAGAATATTCACCTGCCAGGATCAAAGATCTATAGTGCAACAGGCATGTATATAAACAATAACCAGCCAATATTAGCAGCATTAAAAATGAAGTAATACATTGGTTACAGCCCTGGAGATACTGCTTTTGTCACTAAATCAAGTACAATGTTATTTTATGTTGTAGTTTTAAATGTTATTACATGGATCACATCACTGAATTTCTTTAAGGGTGCACATTACGCTTAATTTAAAGGCTCTTTTAAACTAAAGCCCACCTACAGTGGAGGTGAGAAGATGGGTAAAATACAGTAATCTTTCTCAAAATTTTCCTGTCCCTTTGTAGGACCAAATGCTATTAAACTCTACAGTTGTTTTGTTACATTGTAGGAATGCATTAGTTGAAAAGCTTAATCTATCAGTGAGATGCACAACTGCAATTTAAAACTAATAAGACGGAAAGTGTCGTCTGGCAGTGAATAGACAGTATAGCTTTTTTGCTTTGTTCACTAGAGAAGAAAGCAAAGGGATGGGTAGTTTAACAGTTTGGCCCAGATTCTGCAAACACTTAGGACTTCTTCACATGAGTTGTCCCTTTAAAAGTCATATGCATAGGTGTCTGGAGAGTTCAGACTTTACTGAGGTTAGCTAAAGAAAAGAGAGGAATATCCCAATAAAAACAAAACACAATGTAAAGCTAACACTAAAAACAATATTTAAAATAATATTGTTCAAAATTTTAAAAGTGTCATTACAAGTGCCAGTATCTGTTTTTGCTGCTACCTCCATAGTTTGCTTTTCATCAGAGAGCCTTTGACTGTTCTGTGTTAAGGTGCAGTTCTGTGGAAATCTGAGTGCAGGTGAGCTACAAGTTGATAGATTCTGAGAGATTGCCTAGGCCAGCTTTTCAGTTTTAAAAGTGCCTGCTCATCCAGTTAATATTACACTGGGACACTGGGTTGTTTGAGAAAAGTAAGAGCAAAATGAAAATAACAAGAAACGAGAAATGTAACTGATTTCTTATATGAAGCTACCTTACAAATCTTAAAATAAGAAAATTCCAGAAATGAGGCAAAGAAGCTAGAGGGAAGCTTATTTCTTCTGATTATTTGTGTATTAAGTGTTTGATACAGTGGTGAATAATGGGCAAAAACAGTTTATTGGCAAGTTCTATTTATTCCTTTTCTCTATCATTTCAGTTTAGGGCTAGCTTAATTAGAAGCACATAGCTGAAATGTACATGTAACCTTTAAAAATAATTTAACAGTAGTTGAACTTCCTCTTTTGGAGTAACTATTTTGCAGCGCATTAATCTTAAACAAAGCAATAATGAACCCAAAGAGTTACTTTTTAAATGCACTTGGTCTCTCGTTCCTTAGCTCTGGAATATTCATTTCTCCTGGTTTTACATTTTTCTGACACAGAAAAAGTACATAGAAGCTCGGTTAATTTAGTTTTGGTAGTTTGATTTGGGTGCTGTACTAACTAGCGCTGAATTAACATTGCTATCAACAGAAGTTCCTGCAAAAAGCATCTTAACCATTTCATTTTTATTTCTTTCTGATTAACTTTAGGAGATAATTCCAGAAAAGCAGGAGACAACGGAGGAAGATACAAGAATAGTAAGATGTGAACTGATAATGTAGATTTTTTTCCTAAAGTATGATGATCTCCATGCTCCATCTAACCAGATGATAAAATATAAGCATTTTCCTACTTCAGAGTTGTTTAGTCTGGGATACGAAGTTACTGTCTTCAGCCCAGCATGACTGAAAAGTTGCTTCATGTTTACTCTTGGGGTTTTTTTTTCTGTTAGAGCACATTAAAATGTCCTGACCCCAGAGTTTCTTATTCCTGATTAGGCATGATTTTTTTTATTACATTGCTCCTTGTTTGTTGGCAGAATATCTTAAAATGTGTGGCAGAAGTAATGATGTGCTCTAAAAGCAATGCTTTTTATTTAATAAAAGTAAGAGCTTCTTGAAAATGAATCATTTCCCTGTACGCTTCAAGACAGTTTTTTTATATGGATTCCTTGGCTCCTCTTTTGTTTGCACAGTGCCTTTTACAATTCATTCCCCAACCCAAAACTTATATAGTCTATTTCCAATTTGAACTGCAACTTCATTTTGCAAATACATAATTTTAAATTAGATGTGAAGGAATCTGCTTCTATCTCCTCTGCTGACTGGATCCATGCATAGATTCCAAATTTGTTTGTATACTCTTTCTCTCAGAAATAAAATGCAGCAATTTAGTTGCCAAAAACCTCTGTTCCCAAACCTGTTCATTCATATTTCTTCCATATTAATGTCTAAAATGAAATGAATGTAAATTTGAATTATATACAAGTTAGTTTAAATACAGCAAACTTAGAACATCTCTTATTTATAACACAAAAATGTTGTCTTTGATTCTATAATACTGTATCGTTGTAACAAATTACATTTAGAAATCATTTAGTGTGAAATTGCAGATTAATCCCATCGGGGATGGAGGTTTAGCACTAGTCTAGCCACTTGGGAGTGTACAGATGGTGAATCTGAGTTTTACAATGGGAACAATCACTGATTACACCCATGGATGTAACGGACAAAAAGACCTGCCTCACAACTAAGATAAGAAAATTATATTGGTGGTCCTAGTGCTTGACTTGTTCAGAATAACCTACTTTTTAAAATGCCTTTGCTTTTAAAATATTTGTTTAATGTGTAGCACAATGAAAAACCTAGTTAATATGCCCTGCATTTTCAATAGTAGTTGTATGCCTATTCTTTCTTAAATTTGTTTTTCCCACATTGCGTCAATGTAAGCAAAAACTGTATTGTGACTTGTTGGAAATATGCACATATGGGTTTGGCAGCTTCTAACCAACAGTGTCTTCAGCACTTAAATTAATACCTGCTGTTCTCTATTCAGAAGGGAGAAAGTTGCCATGCTCTGCATGGACTAATGGTAGGCTCTCGCTCTACCATTGTCGTGACTTTGAAAAATGCCATCTGACCTAATCACTGATTTCAAATTTCATACTGATGACACAAAGAGTGTATCCATTATATTGATATAAGGGGTCACTAGAATAAGGCTAGGTAATCAAAAAGGAGAGCCTCTCATGGTATGCCAGCCTTCACTTATACCTTTTTTTAAAGTAAGCTGTTCTTTTTGGTCATGAGCAGTGCTAACTATACAAGTTTCAGGAGTCTTATGCAAGCTGTATAATTTATAACACTTATATACACTCATACATACACTTCTATCACTAGCATAATTGCTTAATTTCAATTGCAAAATTGTGGATATGTGCTTTATTTCTGCATCAGTGGATATCAATGCAGGCATATCTGCAGATCATTTTTGAAAATGCAGATACAAATTTTATTATCCATGCAGGGCTGGTCTGACAACCCCACAAGATAGGAAATTTAATGTATAGTCTAAATCTCTGGCCATCATTTCTCCATTTAAACTTAGGAGTTGCAGTAAGGCATATTATAAATGGCTTGCAAAAATTAGAGTGTTCTTGATAGAAGGTTTATTCCTTGATGCACAGCATAATTTATCTCTATGCTACTGTGTATCTACACTACAGCATTATTTCAAAATATCTTATTTCAAATAGTTATTTTGAAATAGTTTATTTAGAAATAACGCATCTACACACAAAATGCATTTTGAAATAGCTTTTTGCTATTTCGAAATAGTGTGTCCACACTAAGTGGACGCTGAATCGCATTTAAGGCCGGCCAGAACTAGGTCCGGCAGGGCACCAGGTCAGGAGTTACTTTGTGTGGCTGCTGTCTGAGGCTATCTGAGGTCTGTGCTTAAAGGGCTCTCCTCTCCCCCTCCCCCTCCCCCGGACAGCCAGTTCTCAGGTTTCCCTGCTTGCTTGCCTACCTTGCTGAGGGACAGCAAAGCATTTTGACTCTGTCTGATCTGGTTGCCCTCATTTGGGACATCACAGCACTCTGCACCATGGAGCCAGAGCTGCCCCTGGGCACTCTGGTGCTTCTCTTAGGCTATGTCTAGACTGCAAGCCTCTTTCGAAAGATACTTTCGAAAGAGCCTCTTTCGAAAGAGAGCGTCTAGACTGCACGCGGAATTTCGAAAAAGCAAGGCGCTTTTTCAAAAGAAAGCACCCAGTGAGTCTGGATGCTCTCTTTCTAAAAAGCCTGTTTGCTTTCAAGAACGCCTTCTTTCGAAAGAGCACTTTCGAAAGAAGGCGTTCTTCCTCATGGAATTAGGTTTACCACCGTCGAAAGAAAAGCCGCATTCTTTCGATTTAATTTCGAAAGAACGCGGCTGCAGTCTAGACGCAGGTGAAGTTTTTTCGAAAAAAGGCTACTTTTTTCGAAAAAACCCCTGAGTCTGGACATAGCCTTAGACACATTGCTGTGAGCCTGGCTGCACTTTCTGAAGGCTGTCATTCAGGAGGTCCATCAGTGGGCTGTCAGTATCCAGGAGGCCCTGCAGGAAGCATGAGAGCTTACACCCTGAGGAGCACTAACAGCCTCCCTGGTTTGCCCCACTGCGGGCTTGTGCCTCATTCCTCCCTCATGTCCTTCCACTTACCCCTCCCTAACCCCCCTTCCTGATGTCAAATCAAATACACGTATTTTCATGAACACAAATTCTCTTTATTTAACAAAACTGGGGGGGGGAGGAATTAAACTCTGGTGAGACTGGGGAAAGGAGGTGGCAGAGGGGAGAAGAGAGGGTGGCAGAGGGGAGGGGAAAACCTGGGAAGAAGGAGCTGGAAGGGGGAAGCAAGGGGATGAAGGGGGAGGGGATGCTCAGGGCTCAGGATTGGGGGTCTCACCGGACCAACTTGATTGTCATGCAAATCTGCTCCTGGGTTTGCATGTGGCCTTTGGTGGCCAGGCTGGCAGCTATCCTGCCATAGATGGCTGTGTTCCTCTGTCTAGTGTGGAGATTATGGATGTTGGGGGCACCCCCCCAAACCTGATTAAGGTCCACCCTGATCTCCACCCTGGACCAGGAAGGTGCCTGCCTTCTCTGGGCCCTGGAAGGCTCCTGGAAGCGGGCAGACTGCTCCTGGGGAGCGGTGGAGGGCTGGCTGCCAGTGGCTTGCTGGCTCATGTTTTGGGGCCACTGAGTCAGGGGCAGTGACTGCTGGCTCTGGGCTGGCAGGCTTGGAGCTGGCACAGGCACTGTGGCCAGAGTCAACCCCTTTAAGGGCTCCGGGGAGGGAGGAGTGTTCTTGGTTGAGGCTGGAGTGGCCACCAGAGCACCCTGGGAAGGCTGGAGGCCCCCTATTTCGATATAACTGTCTACACAGCACTTATTTGAAATAGCTGTTTTGAATTTGGCGTTACTCCTTGTGGAATGTGGTTTACCAAATATGAAATAAGCGCTCCACTATTTTGAATTAATTTTGAAATAGCAGTTTGGCTGTGTAGATGCTAGTAAAGTTATTTCGAAATAAGGGCTGTTATTTCAAAATAACTTTGCTATGTAGACATACCCTAGCATAATTATTTTTATATAGAATATTATTCAGTAGACACCGTGAAAGGATAAACTTTATTTGCTGGCCTGTGTTGCAGCATTTCTGATGTCATATATATTTGCTAACGTCAGGACTTATTAGCAAAATGTAACTCCAAAATTTCATAAAAGCAGGAATGTGCTTCAGGAAATATAGTTGTTGATTTTCATTTGGTTTTCAGTGGTCTTATTATTGGTGAAATATAAGCTAGTGGAATTTTAATTTTTCGTATTAAATCCTTTTCCACATTGACAAATAATAAACCTAAAAATGTTTTAAAATAATCAAGCTCTATTGTGGGCCCATAGAAACAAGAAGATTCAGAACTGAAGCTGAAATTACTTTCCTTTACTCATTCATTGTCTGTAGGAATTGTAACATATGTGAAAGGTAATATCCATGTTTAGAAACACCTCATATAACATCTAGGCATGAAGGGTGTTTTAAGAAAGAGCTTGACAGTTTGAACTTGAATTTCTGCACATTTGTGAATTTCCGTGAATTCCTTATTATTACTTACACATGAGTATTTGTGCTTTAATTTTACTTTATATTTTTGGCAATAAAAGATAATTATTTTACACATGTTTGTAACAACTTTTACAATCAGATACAAGTAGCCTTTAAAGGAATATGTAATTGATTTGTGGATATGATTTACTAGTCTTGCAGTGATGAGGTAAGAAGATGGTTGGATTTCTGCAGTGGTGGCTGCTTACATAATTGACATTCTTGGTTATACTGCTCCTATTAGGGAAAGGAAAATTTCCTCCCATCCAGTCTAAGTTACAGGGAAGCATACAGAGTTGTAACTTACAACTTCCTCTAGCCTGCTAGTGGTCATTTGCAAACTCTGGTTCATGATAATTTTATCCCAATTGCCACAGACTGATTGTGTGTATGACGCAAATAATTATAATGCATAATGTTAACAGTGATCATGCCCACATAATAAAGTGATTTTTCTTATCTTCATGAAAAACAAGAACGTTAGCAACAAAGAAGAATATTTTCCACCTTTTTGCTCACCATTAAGAATTATTTCCTGTGGCTACCAGTTTAGGCCAAATGTGTAACTTCTGTCATAAATTCAGCTGGATCCCTTCCTTTAGGATTCATGTTGGGTTCCAGTACTGCTGTTTGCCATAGTATCACCTTGCACATGAGCAACTCAAACATATTGATTCCCATTTATTGACAGTCCAAATGGTCTTCAAAGCTTTCCTGACCACCAGCTTTCTCATATTAATAGATAGAAGTGCCCCTAGGAACTTCCTCTTATCCAGTGTTCAAATATATATTTTGAGGAGATATATGATCACGTATACCAAGTCAAATGACAGTTTTACTATAGAGGAGGTACTTGATAGGATTTTTCTGGTATGTTAATTGTGAACAATTTGAGCCTTAATCCTTTTACAACAGTTATATAATCATATACCTTTGCATCCTGTTTTTCTTCATTGAGCTAATTCTTTCTTCAGCTTTGATATCAGCACTTTCCCTGATAATCTTATTCAATAGTTATTTTTCTATATTACAGTATAAAAATTCTGCATGTGCCACTTCATCTCAGCAGCCTCCATTGTCACGTCCTTGACAAAGATAATTCGATTAGTTAGGCCTGACCTCTTTGTGAATCTCTGTTGACTGTCTTTGCCCAGCCTTTATCTGTCTAGGCATTCTTCTATTTGTTCCTTTACAGTGACTCTGTAATCACTCCTAAGGACAACATTTTCTGAATTCAGTGCTTAATTTGTAATCAAAGAGGTACAAGGGCTCAAACAATATGTTTACATGCATAACTGATGCAGCAAGTCCAGTGCTGCCAGGGCTATGGACTGCCAAGCTTAGAGGTGCTAGGGCTTAGCCCTGGAAAGTCCTGGCACATATGAAGCATTGTCTGAATTTTCTTTATCTCTTCTTTTTCCTCCCATCTGCCCCCCTCCTTTTAAATGAATCTAGTATGAAAGGGTGCATCTACATTGCACACTTATTTCGAAATAAGCTATTCTGGATTTGTTATTCTGAAATAGCTTATTTTGAAATAGCATGTCTACTCTTCAGGGAAGCCTCAAAATTAGTCTGAGGCAGGCTTCCCTAATGTAGACATGCTATCTCGATTTAGAGCCCCGGGAAGAATAGGGAAGAATAACTTAGAATGGTTCTGGTGAGGGGCAGCAGTGGAGCGTCTACACACACCTTATTTTGAAATAGCTATTTTGGAATAGGCATTATATATCTTAGAATGAGGTTTATAGATTTCGGAATAAGCAATCCATTATTTTGAAATTATTTCGAAATAGTGGAATGGCTGTGTAGATGTTTTCATTGTTATCTCAAAATAATAGTGCAGTGTAGATGCACTTAAAGATGCTATGCTGACAGTGTGGGAGACTAACATCTTTACTTACACACAGCACCAGTACCCATAGAGGCAGACTTCAGTATGCTGCCACTTGCCAGTGAGCCTTAATTTGGCTTCAGGTGGTGAGTGATGAGTTACCTTACCATACCTCTTTAGTCATGGACTGAGACTATCAAGAAGGCTGGCCATTAAAATGCTGATTTTGGTGACAAGATCGCCAACTTATGCTGCATAGAACATTGAATAGACATGACTTAAGGCACGACTAATCTGGGATGGATTCAAACAATGTCAGGCCCCTTACCCATTTTCTTTTCTCCTGCTTTGCTTCTTAGAGTCATTTTAACATACTTCTTGTATAAGAAGTATGTAGGTGAGATTTGAGCCAAGCACAGTGCTTTTGCAAATATCAACAAAATTTCTAAGTGCCTCTCACTTTGATCTCCTTCTAGAAAGAACTTATGGAACAAATTAAAACAAGTTTCTGTATCCTGCTGTATTTCCCATGAATGTGACAAGTAAAGAAATCTCATCCATACAACCTTCTAGTGGCTGGAAGACTGGGGCCTTGTCTATACTGGGATTTCAACCACTGATGATGTTTTACCAGCACAAGTCTCTATCATGGACATGATTTACACTGGTACAGTGCAGTATGCTCCTGTGCAGTAACACTGGAGCAAATCATGCTGGAGATACATGACTTGTAGGCTCATACCTATTTTTCAAAAAAATATTTTTAAAAGTAGCTTGTGAGCTTCAGGGTGTGGATTGTGGATATTTTGCCTTTGAAGTAGTAAGTTAGTTGCTTTACATAATGCTTTACTAGAGATCATTGACTATGGCTCAGGCATGTCCAAAGTCCGGCCCGCGGGCCAATTGCGGCCCGTGTTCCGGTTTAATACGGCCCCCCAGGTAATTTGGCAATATCTATCTTTTATGGCCCCCAACGAATCCATATGTATTGAGATGAATACATTGTAAAATCTCCGTTAATGTCAGTTGGTCTAAATCAGTTATAAATATATTTGGACACAACATATATACTTGGTGTTATGTTCCTGTTCGTATTTTTTGAACTTAAAAGTTGACAGACAACCTTTATTACCACTAATATGTAATGTACTTTACAATGTTCCTGACATATATTTCAGCTTCCTGGATTTTTTTTTCATCTGGCCTTCAGATATGAAAGGCAGAGTGATTTAACACCTGTTTAGATTTGTCATCCATGTGACGAAATGAAAAGTATGCCGTTTGCAATAAACTTTGCATAAAATAGTTAAGTTGCATTTAATTTTAATGGTTCAAAGAATGTCAGGCAAAATGGTCGGCCCTCACGCATGTTCACTTCATCAAATCTGGCCCTCTTTGAAAAAAGTTTGGACACCCCTGCTATAGCTTCAGGGGGAGCTGCAAATTTTCCAGAGAAGGTTGCTGTAGTGACTAGCCTTGACAGAATGGACGGAGTGAAATCAAGCTATTGTCTGAATCATATCGATACAGACATAAATCAATATGAGATTATAATTTGTCATTTCTCACTTTAAAGACTCATTAAAATTGCTCTTCATTTGTCAGAGATCCAGTGTTCAAGGTAAGGGCTATCGATAAGCCCAAGTGATAAAGTTCAGCTTCAAACTTTGCAAAGCTTAAGGCTGATCCAGAGTTTAGCAGAGTCTAATTTAGTGCCAGGCTAATTTAAACTGTTACCTTGTGTATTTGTTTAGCATTTGGGTCATCACCCACAGATAGATATACTGTTAATTGGGTATACTTTTTATGTGCTATACAGTAGATTTATGAAACCCAAATACAATATGAAGATTTGGGAGAAGCAGCATTAGAAACTGTTTTTAGCATAATATACACACTAATATACTATGTTCAGTTGGAAAGGTTTTTAGTGAGCTGTTAGTAAGTCCTGACAATTACAAGAATAAGTCAGCCCTATTAAGCAATCCAATACAATTTTTAAAGGACAGTGGGCAAAAATATCACAATCTGGGATATAACATTTGGTTGCCATTTCTTTTTCCAGCTACAGTGAAAATTAAATGAGTGTCTCCAAATGTGTATCAAACTTCATAAAAGAAAATCTGTTTTTCCTGCCACCTGCTCAAGAAGAATAGCTAAAGAAAGATGAAAGCTAAGAACAGATATTTTCTGGAATTTATAGTCCTAATTCTACAAACACTTGCACAGAGGTTAAAATTATTCATGTGAGTAGTGATGTTGAAATTGTCACTGTGGCAATTCCTATGTTTCTCTTAAATCATTGTGACTGCTCACATGAGTAAAGTAGAGCATGTGTATGTTTGCCTAAGGATTTAAGACTAAAATCCCTTCTCTTCAACCAGCTTTAATCAAATTAGCACCATTGAGATGTAATTGCTTTTACTCATGGATAGTTTACTCCAACAGGTACTCTGCTACTTCAACATTTGTGTACTAAACTGCCACCTGAAGATGACTTTTGCTTTATGTTTACAAGACTAGGAAATACAAATAAACTATTTCTTCACCTTCCCTGACCAAAATTCTTAATTTCAGTAATTAGAAGACACCACAGTACAGATCTGCTATTTCATCAGAGTTTAGGCTAAGAGATTTAAAACTAACATTTTCAAAAGCATTTCATGGTTTGAAGGAATGGTCAATTAACCTTCTGTTTCCTGTGGGGAGCCCTGCAAAGAACTGTCAACAGTTCAGTTTAGAGAGATTTGTCCAGTGACCTACAAGGTTACCAAGTTCACAAATGCATGTAACAGTGTCATCATAGATTTGTTTCCTGGGTTACTATCACAAGAGAATAAACCAATTGTTTGACAGTTTCTGCTACAGTACCCGGGAGACCAACTGAATGATGGATGTAGGACTACTGATATAGTGTGCATCAACATAGCTTTTCACAACTAGAACCAGTCAGGAGGACAAAGAAAAACTTCTGTTTCGTAAAGATATATTATGTGTCTACTTCCTCCCCACATAACTTTTTTTTATGAGGGGATCAAGGGAGTTCACAGACTGCCTGCTAAGTTTCTTTGTATTTTCAAAACTCTTAAAATTCCAGTGTGTACTAAAAGATTGAAAACTTTTGATTATTCTTGTGACCATAGTCCCAAGATTTAAATGACAGCAACTTCTAACATTTAATTCCAAATCCAGGGCATTCTGTGGGAGTAGTAGAAATTGATTGAGAAAATGCACCTGCTGATAAAAGACAGGTTTATCCATTCTGAGCTCTTGATGAAAGATTCCACTGTCTAGCTACAGTGGTTATGCTAGTGACCAGATTTCATAGTGGAACTGAAAACAAAACCCAGTCCTGCCCTTGAAGTCAGTGGGGCTTTGGAAAAGGGAGGCAAGGTCAGGGTATAAGTCATGTAATGTTTTCCAAAGGATTAGAAAAGTGGAAATGAAAACTGAAAACCAACAGTTGTTTTTGCGTTCAGTGGTATGTATACAGATGTGTAGCAACATAGTAAGGAATGGATATTGTACCAGCTGAATGTATGACAAGTGAGGATTTCTTTTACTCAGCACCAGAACATTATGAGGGTGGAATTTTAAAAGGGT
Organism: Pelodiscus sinensis; assembly: GCF_049634645.1. Lineage (NCBI taxonomy): Eukaryota > Metazoa > Chordata > Testudines > Trionychidae > Pelodiscus > Pelodiscus sinensis. The sequence continues at coordinate 37,122,430 of NC_134725.1, forward strand.
TTGACATGTCACCAGCGGTACCGATTGAGTGCTGATATATAGATTACTTCAGTGTCTTTCTACTTATTTATTTTAAATGGCATTTAGTCTCCAATGAAGGATCTAACTACTGTATAAATTTACACATGCCATATAATTCCAAGTTAAGGCATTCATTTCTTTATGGCACCATGCTGAAGTATGATGTAAAGAATTAAATGGTTCAGTGGTGTGAGAAGATGGAGTGTCAGCATTACATTTAATTTTCCTGGCTTTTGTCACTGTGCCAGATCCTATCTACTTATTTTTCAAAGTATTGACTAGGGTTTTAGCTGTACACTAGCTGATTTTAACTGGAACAGCCCAAAAATTTTATTACAATCCTTTGCAAATCTGGAAGTTAATGTCAATTAAACATGAATTTTGATTAGGCATTTGTCAAAATGGTTACTACAGCGCTGATGCTCCTTGTCTTTGAATCCATATCTGTATCTTTTTGTAAGTAAAAACAAATCTATTGGAATAACTTGATCTAAGCTGTTCTAGAATATTATATAATGTTGAATTTTGAATGCATTTTAATAAGCCTTAAAATAATGTTGACATGGTATTGACAGTTTTAATAACTGACTTTTAAATTTAAAAAAAATCATTTTATTTCCTGTCAAAATAATTGTGCTTTAATCACTTGTCAAATTGCATTTTATAAACTAGAGCTATTTTGAAGCTACACAATTGCAGAAGGAGAAATGGCCATATCTAATATTTAAAACATGTATTAAAAGAAAAAAATCACCTGAGGACTGAGATGTTACATCAAATTTCTTCTTGGAGCAAAATTTTTACTGCTGAGTTAGAACTTCTGACAGTAGTGACTTATTACTTGAAATGTTGACAAGTCTTAAACATAAAATGTCAAATTTATAATAAGAGAGCAAGGCCTCTTTTACTACAAATATAAATGTACCTGTATGTGAAGATAGTCACAGCAGCAAGATTCTGATTCAGGCAAACAAAACTCTTTTCCTGCTGTTGCTTTGCAGATTGCTATGTGTAACTTTTGCTGTGACTCTTCATTGACACATTTAGGGAGGTTCTTCCTAATGCACAAATTGCTCTTGCACATCATTATTTATTGATAACATCAGATCTCTGTTTGAAATGTTATCGTAAAGATAATTTCAAGAGAAATTTGTATCAGAGTAGATGTGATATTTAGGATTTAGTGGAAGTGTACTATTCTAGAAATGCTCACAGTGAATAATTTAATTTAACCAACTACGAAATTCTTAAAGTCAGCTATGCAGTATGGCTGTCTACACTACAGGGGTTTTGTGCAAAAACAACTGTTTTTGCACAAAACCCCGCATAGTATCCACACCTCAAGCGTGTTTTTGAGCAAGAAAATTAACAGTAAAACTGCAGAACAGAGGTTTTTGTGGTATAGATATACCTCTTTCTACGAGGAATAATTCTTTTTTGCGCAAGAGTTCTTGCACAAAAAGGTGTGTGTGTGGATACTCAATAGGGATTTCTTGCACAAAAAGAGCCTGTCACAAAAAGCACAGGTGCTCTGACGGCCATTCTGTGATGTTCTTTTGAGGTATAGACACGCTTTTGCACAAGAACTTTTTGCGGAAGATCTCTTCCGCGATAAATTTCTTGCGCAAAAACCCTGCAGTGTAGACAAAGCCTATGAAATTAGAGGTTAGAAGGGGGTTCATTGCTTTTTTAAAAGTACAAATGAAGATATCAGCTGCTAGGGGAGTTGAACTGGAGAAATTATTTTTAATGCAGAACGAATTTCAGTCATATAGTTTCTAAGAAAGCTTTAAGGAAGTGGAAATGGCGTATAGAGTTATTTCAGCATATATTTATAATGGTTTAATCTTTATTCTCAACATTGCTGTGTCTTTAGAGTCTTAGATGCACAATTGTCAGTTATAGATTCTGATAAGGACACTATCCCAAAATGAATAACTGAGAATAAAGTTCAGACTGAAAATCCAGCATTCATAGTAAAATGCCACAAAATGTGCACAATATTTTCTAGACCAAAGTGTTGGGGATTCATGATTTTTATTTCTGACCATTCTATGAAAAAAGAAACCGGGTCCCACTGATTTTTCCCTATGTATTGAGGATTGTCACCAGGAATTACAACTTCATATTAATTCAGGAATGTGTATGAGATAGGGTTTTATTGGGAAAGTAGTGTGAGCAAGACCATCAAAGACAATGTGTTCTTCTGTGTGGGAGGTGGGAGTTCAAAACATTTGGGCTACATTAATTGTTCAAGGCCAGAGGCTAGATGGCTATAGCAGTTTTCACAGTTGGTTGTGCTGGCTGTGCTGATCTTGCAACATCCCCTGTCGCCCATGCTTTGTAATTGCATGATCATGAATTCCAAAGCAAGTAACTGCAACTTTTCCAGTTAGAAGTGTTCCCTAAGTCCTAGGTGGGACAATTCAGGGAAGGAGAAATGAGTTGCTCAGTAAAAAGCAGAGAGGACAAAATGAAACTAATACATAGTTTTGAAGTTGGTGACTGTGAATAATTAATATAACATGAGGAAGGATTGGTCTTGCAGTTAAACGCAGCATTAATAGACCATTTCATTCTATTTCTAGCTTTACCACTGGACACCTCCTCCCTCAGTGTGAACTTCCACAAGGTATTGCCCAAAGTGTCAGCTAATTTTGTGAGTCTTAGAATGAATGTCCAGCTTGACATACATTCAAGTTTAGTTTGCAGAAGCCAGTGGTAGTGGCATGTTCTGAGCAACTCTGAAAATCAGGCTCTAGATGTCTCAAGCTGATCATCCAAAAATGGAAACAGTCAAAGTTAGTGGCACAAATGAAAAATTAACCCTGAGTCTCTCTCAGTCAGCTGGTGTAATCAATATAAAGAGGCCACTACTGAAATTAATTGGGTATTCTACTCAAATACTTAATGGCATGATATGATCATTTATGCCTAGGTTCCCTCAGCTGTATAATAGGGATCTGTCTCTCAACATTGCTCTCAAGCTAATGTTTATAAAGCACTTTGAAATCCTCAGATAGAAGAGACCATAGCAATGCAAAATAATATGTTCTGCTGTTGGTATAAAAGAGAAAAATAAATGTTCTCAGAGGCAAAGCTGCTATTGACTTAATTTCAACCTGACCCACTTGTGGATGCCAAAATTATAACCTCCTAGAAAAATAGGCTCTGTATTTGAAATGCTAATGGTTGCTTAACTATTGCTGAGCTTAGAGATGTTTCTTATATGGTAATTAGAAAAGTACATTGTCAGTATGAACATTTTTAACTCCTTGTGTAGTATTCTTCTGTATTTAGCAAAACTATGTGCTCCAAATCTTGAAACCTCAAGTGCAAATTCCTTTTAAGCATCTGACAACATGACATGAGTTTCATTATTGTTAAACTATTCCCATGACACTTAAATTTGTTCTTTTGAAGCATCACATTACTACTGACACTTAAGGGATGAAATCAAGAAAGATTGGTGTAAATAATTTATAGAACATTGCCTATTGGTGTTAACCATAGTGATGTTCAAGTGAAGCTAAGTCTAGTGAAACCAGGCATCACAGAAACTTGGTGGAATTAGGACAATCAATGGGACACTGTCATACCTGGGTACAAAATATATTGGAAGGACAGAACACGTTGTGCTGGTGGGGGAAATAGCACTATCCATGAAAGAAAATGGAGAATCAAATAAAGTAAAAATCTTAAATGAACCAAAATGTTCCATAGAATCTCTATGGGTACTAAATCCATGCTCTAATAAAAAGACTATAGCAGTAGAGATATATTATCGATCACCTGACCAGGACAGTGATAGTGACTATGAAATGCTAAGGGAGATTATAGAGGCTATCAAAATAAAAAACTCAATAATAGTGGGGGATTTCAATGATCCCCATATTGACTGGGTAGATGTCATCTCAGGAGGGGATGTAGAGATAAAATTTCCTGATACCTTAAATGACTGCTTCTTGGAGCAGCTGGTTCTGGAACCCAGAAGGGGAGAGGCAATTCTTGATTTAGTCTCAAGTGGAGTGCAGGATCTGGTCCAAGGGGTAAATATAAGGGGATTGCTTGAAAATAGTGACCATAATGTAATAAAATTTAATGTCCCTGTGGTGGGAAAAACACCTCAGCAGCTCAACACAGTGGCATTTAATCTCAGAAAGGGAAACTACACAAAAAAGAGGAGGTTAGTTAAACAGAAATTAAAAGGTACAGGGACAAAAGTAAAATCCCTGCAAGCTACATGGAAACTTTTCAAAGACACCATAATAGAGGCCCAACTTAAATGTATTCCCCAAATTAAAAAACACATTAAAAAAATCAAAAAAATGCCACCGTGGCTTAACAACCAACTAAAAGAAGCAGTGAGAGATTAAAAAAAAGGCATCATTTAAAAAGTGGAAGTTAAATCCTAGTGAGGAAAATAGAAAGGAACATAAACTGTCAAATTAAGTGTAAATATATAAGAAAAGCCAAAAAGGAGTTTGAAGAACAGCTAACCAAAAAATAAAAAAGTAATAGCGAAATGTTTTTAAAGTACATTAGAAGCAGGAAACCTGCTAAACAACCAGTGGGGTCCCTGGATGATTGAGATGCCAAAGGAGCACTCAAAGATGATAAAGTCATTGTGGAGAAGCAATGAATTCTTTGCTTCGGTCTTCATGGCTGAGGATGTTAGGGAGATTCTTTTTAGGTGCCATTTTTTTTAGGTGACAAATCTGAGGAATTGTGCCAGGGTGAGGTGTCATTAGAGGAGGTTTGAGAACAAATTAATAAACTTAACAGTAACAAGTCACCAGGACCACATGGCATTCACCCAAGAATTCTGAAAGAATTCAAATGTGAAATTGAGGAACTATTAACTGTGGTTTGTAACCTATCCTTTAAATCAGCTTCTGTACCTAATGACTGGAAGATAGCTAATGTGATGCCAATATTTTAAAAGGGTTCTAGAGGTGATCCTGGCAGTCACAGGCCTGTAAGTCTAACATCAGTACTGGGCAAATTAGTTGAAAGTATAGTAAAGAATAAAACTGTCCGACACATAGATGAACATAATTTGTAGGGCAAAAGTCAGCATGGTTTCTGTAATGGGAAATCATACCTTACTAATCTGCTAGAGTTCTTTGAGGGGGCCAACAAACATGTGGACAAAAGGGATCCAATAGATATTGTGTACTTAGATTTTCAGAACGCCTTTGACAAAGTCCCTCACCAAAGGCACTTAAATAAAGTAAACTGCAATGGGAAAAGAGGGAAGGTCCTATCATGAATTAATAACTATTTGAAAGACAGGTAACAAAGGGTAGGAATAAATCATCTGTTTTCAGAATGGAGAGGTAACTAGTGGTGTCCCCCAGGGGCCCGTACTGGCACCAATCGTATTTAACTTATTTATAAATGATCTGGGAAAAGGGGCAAACCGTGTGGTGGGAAAATTTGCAGATGATACTAAACTGCTCAAGATAGTTAAGACCAAAGCAGACTGTGGAACTCCTTGCCAGATGAGGTTGTGTAGACCAGGTCTTTAACAGGGTTAAAGAAAGAACTAGATACATTCATGGAGATTAGGTCCATCAATGGCAATTAGCCGGGATGGATAGGAATGGTCTCCTTAGCCTCTGTCAGAGGCTGAGAATGGGTGACAGGAAAAGGGTTGCTGGTTGATTCCCTGTTTTGTTCACTCCCTCTGGGGCATCTGGCATTGGCCACTGTTGGAAAGCAAGATACTGAACTTGATAGACCTTTGGTCTGACCCAGTATGGCCGTTTTTACATTCTTATGAAAGAAAAAAATTAAAAATTACAGGGATCTCTGTGGAATTGAATATATATACACAAATCCTCACCTTCCCACAGATGTACAGGGTTGTCATTGGTTGCACAATAATAGGTGTGTTTTTTTTTAATACAAGTGAACATATTAATTTGGGTGTAATAGAACTTTCTCCAGTCTTTTCAAGACCCTAAATGACTCCCACTTTCCCATTGGCTTGTCATGCCACTTCATTCATGTAGGCTTCCAATTAAAGAGAACTTTGCAATTCATTATTGCGTATGTATCTATTTCTGTTGTGATAGGTACCAGAGGTTCTAATCAGGATCAGTGTCCCATTGTGCTAGGTCCTGCATAAACACCCAGAAAGCCATGGTCCCTTCCCTAAAGAGTGTATTCCCATCTGTGTACACTTCCCCCCTCATCCGTAGAGATAATTGGAAGGATGGCTATTTGAGTAACATAAAATATTTGTTTACACATGGCCTGTTTATGCTGCCTCCTCAATGATTGGTTTGTGGTTTTCAGACATGGACATAAGGAATCCCTTTTGTGGGGCTTAGAGGGGGTCAGGGTAGAAAAGTGGGTAAAAATACAGATCCCACAAAGAAATTTACTATCTATTTTTTCAGTCCAAAGAGAGAGAAAAAAAGTCCAGTTATGGATAAGCACAGATGTTCCTGGGCTGTTCTTTTTTTCTGTCAGAAGACACAGAACAGATATAAAAGACAAAGCATGACTTTGTAGGTTAATATGCACAAGGGGAGGGGAACACAGGACAGAATGCAATGAGGAGCACATTTCATGGGCATCGTTAGATATTGAGAAAGATATCGTTAGATTAAAAAATGATTTCACAGAGAAACAAAAGCAATGTGTCAGCTTTGCCCAACTCAGACTTCAGAGTCATTGTCCTTGACAATGGATGCACCAGTAAACTTTGCCTCTAAGAGGTTAAAAATTCCAGCCACGGTAAAAGTGGTGTAAACAGAGAGTGACTGTCATTCTAGCCTAATAAAAGGGCAACAATGCATCTTCCACTCAGCTGAGGAGTAATTACTCATTTAAAATGACAGCTACTGTCTAATGCCTATAAGTTGAGAGGAGTCATATCACCATCCCATCCTTGTTATTCGAGGACTAATAGTGTGAGCTGTCTCAGTCAAGTTTCTCCATTTGTTAGCTCTTCCAATGGTATATATAGAAAATGCTGAACAAATAATGACAAGCAAATCTCCTTTTTTTTTGACCCAAGAGAAAATAGTATAGTAACTATCTTTCACCTTCCTTTTGTGTATCCAGATTATCCTTTAATGCTTCTTTGCATGAAATACAATGTAAATCATTATTAAAATTGTATCTATTGAACATTAGATAAGAAAAGCCTGGATCTTCCTAAATTTTTCAAAAAAGGAAAGGAGGGGAAGTTGGCCATGCTATTTCCCTCAACAAAAGTTTTCCATCATTATAGTAAATATGTCTTATCTTTATGGGTGAAATATTTTGTTGGTTTGAAGTGAAGGCTGAACAGATAGATGAATGGTAATATAATAATATGTAATAGAAAGGGAATCTGTCAGGGTTATTCATGTGTTTTTGGATTTGATTTACTTCCTTATTTAATAATGAGGTCCTAAAGACTCCGTAAGCTTGAATGACCCATGTTTTGTTGCTAGGTCTATTCCAGTGACCCTTGCTAAGACCCCTGCCCCAATTCATCTATCAGACAAAAATGAATCTATTCCAGGAATTATCAGTCCCCATTATCTCTAATTGGGCCTGACAGTTGGAGACAGGCCTCATTATTTTTAATTGGTCCCTATAGCTTTAGAGTTAAATTAAACAGTTTAGTACATATAACTCATATACATTGGAATGACAGAGTCAGAATGAAGTTGTAATTTAAGTTTTATAAAACATCAGTTTTTGTTTCCAGTTGGTTGGTTTGCTGTGAGCTGTATGAAACTTTACTATATCTAAATGAAATATGTCTATTTGTAGTTTGAGACTTCTGAGTATCTGTTGCATCTATTCATTACATATAGGTACGTATTAAGATTTGAAACTCAGGAATTTACCATCTCATTATGAGGGAATAATTTCATACATGTCTTGCTTATCTAAAGTCCTAAGTAAATTGTGTGTACTAATGCAGGGGGACTTGAGAGAAGTCTGGGGGGTACATCAAGACAACTGAAATTTGGAGAAAACTGAATTTTTGTTTTAAATTTTACAGCGCTTTATTGGTTTTGTAATTTTTATACCCAAAAATTTCATTGCCCACCTGGCTATGATTAAGTTGTTTAAACAAATGTGTTGCAATGGTAGAAAAAAAATGTGTGTGTCTGAAAATTGTAGGTACTAGAGGTACTTATCATTTTTTTTAAAAGGGGAACTTAATAAAAAAGGTTGAGAAACACTGGACTAATAAATGTATAAACCTGGGAGGATGGATAGGTTAAAATATAGATGGAGTTGATTTAAAGATAAAAATGCATGAAGTGCTGAAACATTTTCAAACATTTCTGAAGGCACATTAGGCTGCTGAAGGAAAGGTTTCCTTACTGGCTTGTCCATCTCTCCACCAATATGCATCAGAATTAAACCAGATGTTTTAGAAAAATATATCTTCATTATATCAAACATAATAGCTTTCTGTCTGAAACTGTATTTAGTGGCAAATGCTACTGCTTGATTTAAAAGAGGACTGGATAATCTTATAATGAATAGTATATCATTTGTTAACATATGGATAAGCCCTCCAAGGCATAATGTTTATCACTACAAGGATCGGGAAGGTTTTATTTTGCTCTCATATGAAGTAATGCACAAATTGGCCAGAGGCACTGTAAATCAAACAGAACTTACTTTTTCTGAAGCATCAGGCACTGACTACTATTGAAGGCACAATATCAGATTAATTGCCAGTGGTTTGTTGTTTGTCAAATACTATGTTTATGTATTGAATATTATAAGTTATGAAACCATTGAAGTTTAATGGGGCTTTTCTGATGAAGTTTTCCAGATGAGGAGGAATGCTAGTCTATAAATCAAAGACAGTAACTATTGGGAGGGATCTATTTTTTGGAGAATGCCTGATTGGAGTAGATACCATACTTCGGAGATTTGGCTGTGTTTTGCCAGTGGAAAAGAAGATCTATGTCTCAGAGTGATGGTGCCCAGAAGCGAGCATTTGAAATCCAGTTTCCCATCAGAACATAGCAGATAATATCTGATAATATCTGAAATATTTTGGCACTTCCTGTTGCAGAAGTCAGAAATCTCCAATTAAGTGAGAAGTGAGGAGAATGTTGAGGAACAGGATGGCGATTCTAGTCATGGCTTTCTTACTTTCTTCTCACATATAGATAGTGTATTTCAGGCTGTTAACAACAGAGGAGCAACCATCAGCAGAATCATCCTGTGGGAATAGAAAGTTCTGGTGATGGAAGAGTACTATTTTGACAACCTTCACATAACTGTGCTTCTGTCAGTCCTTAGGAATAAGCAGTCACACACTATGAGTGCTTTAAAAGTTGTAGCTTATTTCTGGAAATGCTTTAGTGGGACTTTAATCATACATCAGGTTAATCATCAAAATTACAGGTTAATGTGCTGGAGAAAAAGAAAAGGGGTAGATAATATTTATACACTCCCTATATCTTTCTAACTGAGTTCTTTGGCCTGTGTATAGGCATCTATTATAGACCAAAACTCCATCATGCATCCTTTTAGATGCCTCTAGTATGTTTTTTCTGTTTTTTCACAGCATAGATTAATGTATGAATGAGTCCTTTGTTGTCTATTATACTGGACATAATCTCTAGCTCTTTTTCCCCTGCAGTGCTTTTTGGGAACAAAGGTGACATCGCAGATTAAGGCCTCTAATAGTACTGCTATACCTTCACTCCTCTTGTTGTGAATGACCATCATTTTAAGTGTTAGAATCCATTCGACATTTTAATTGTTTTCTTAATTTATTTTTTATTCTATTTAAGGGCAGTCTTGTAGAGGAAAGAAAGGAGGGATGTATTTTTACTGCAGTGACAAAAAGCTCTGTAACTAATGGAGTTTCATGTATGTAAGGAAGTTGTTACTGTCACATGTGTTGTAGAAATTAATACTTTTTAAATTCAAAACAGAAGACTGAAGATGAATCTAATAGGTTCTCTCTGAAATCATTTCTCCAGTGTTTTGGTTTTTCAATACTTTTACTGCACACACAGTACAGATTTATTTTATATGTATCTGTCTGTCCACTAAAGAATCATAGAATCATAGAACACTAGAACTGGAAGGGACCTCTAGAGGTCATCATCTCCAGTTCTCTGCCCTCACAGCAGGACCAAGCACTGTCTAGACCATCCCTGAAAGATACTTATCTAACCTGCTCTTCAATATCTCCAGAGATGGAGATTCCACAAACTCTATAGGATTTCAGTGATAAATTGAAATGTGAATTACATGGGCTGGAGGCCAAGACTGAACTATTCTTAAAATTCCTAAATAATATAGACGAACATTTCCTAACTTAAAAAGTGTTGCAACCAACAATGTGGGAATTTTATATTATACTGTCTTGACAGGTCAAGAGGAACTGATCACAGAACTAAAAATTAATGGTAGATCAGGATCAAGTAATCATGTCTTGATCACATTTATAATGTGCGTACTGAATAAACCATTAATATATATTCTTGGTGCTTGAAAAGGGCCAATTTTACAAACTTGAAAACAGTTATGAGCCAAATTAGCTGAGAGGAAAAATTTAGTCAGAAAAATGTGAATGATAATTGGGAATTGTTTATGAATCATGAGCAAAGGTAGTTCTTTCACAGATAGAAGAAAGGGGAATTTAATAGTAATGAATAGAAATCAGAAGTTAGAAATTGTAGAAAAATGATAAGGGAAGCCACGGGACACATGAGGTAACATATGGCCTGCAGGGTTAAGATTAATAAGAAGTTTTTAAAGTATATTAGGAAAAAGAAAATTCTGACAATTATATTGACTCATTACTAAATAGAAAAAGGTAGTATTATCAATAATAATTCAGAAAAGGCAGTACTGTTCAATAAATATTTCTGTTCTGTGTTTGGGGAAAAAGCAGAAGATACATTCTCCTCCTATGATGATTAGACTTCTTTCTTCTCACTAGTATCTCAGAAGGATATAAAAGAGCAGCTACTAAGATCAGATATTTTTAAATCAGCAAGCCAGATAACTTAACAACTACAGATTTAATAGACTTGGCTGGACCATTAATGTTGATTTTCAATAAATCTTGGAATACTGGGGAAATTCCAGAAGACTCAAAGAAAGCTAACGTACCAATATTTAAAAAGGGTAAATGGGTAATTATAGGCTGTTGAGCCTCATCAGTCTAAACTAAGATAATAAGAGGCTGTTATGGGACTCAATTAATAAAGAATGAAAGGAGAGTAATATAAATTAATGCCAATCAACATAGTCTTATAGAAAATTGCTTCTGTCACAGTAGTTTGATTTCTTTTTGTGATGAGAGTACAAGTTTGATTGCTAAAGGTAATAGTGTTAACATAATAAACTTAGACTTCTGGAAGGCATTTGATTCGGTATTACTCCAAATGACATTTTGATCTAGATTGCTAGGTAAACTGGATACAAGCAAACAATGTGTGTTGGAATGCAATAAAATGTTAATGTATACATCTGGGAACAAAGAAAATAGGCCATACTTGGAGGTTGGGGGACTCTATCCTGGAAAGCAGTTACTCTGGAAAAGATTTGAGGTTGTAATGGATAATCAACTAAACATAAGCTTACAATGTGATGTAATGGCCAAACAGACTGATGCCATCCTTGGAAGCATAAACAGGGAAATCTTGAGGAGTAGGTTGATTATTTTACCTTTGTATTTGGCACTGATGTGACCATTGCTGGAAAACTGTCCAGTTCTTGTGTCCACAATTCAGTAAATTGGAGGGGGACCAGAGAAGAGGCATGAGAATGATGAACAGATTAGAAAGCCTTCCTTATAATAGTAATAGAAATGTAGCCGTGTTAGTCTGGTGTAGCTGAAGCAAAATGCAGGACTATGTAGCACTTTAAAGACTAACAATATGGTTTATTAGATGATGAGCTTTTGTGGGCCAGACCCACTTCCTCAGATCAAATAGTGGAAGAAAATAGTCACAACCATATATACCAAAGGATACAATTTAAAAAAATGAACACATATGAAAAGGACACATATGAAAAGGACTATCATTCCTTATAATGATAGTCTCAAAGCACTGAATCTATTTAACTTAGTAAAAGTAAGATAAAGGGGTGACTTGGTTACAGTGTATATGTACCCACATGAGAAACAGACATTCTCCTCCATTAACAGAGAAAGGTCTAACATGGCCCAAGAAGTGGAAGTTGAAACTAGATAAACTCAGGATGGAAATAAAGTATGCATTTCTCACAGTGAGCGTCATTAACCATTGGAACCACTAGTTCCAGTTAATCACTGACAATTTTTAAAATTAATACAATGTTTTTCTAAGGAGCATGGTTTTGGAATTATTTGGGGGGAAGTTTCATGGCCTGTGTTATACAAGTCAGACTGGGTGATCACAATGATCCATTCTGGGGTTGGAATGTATGAATTATGTAAATCTGAGTCTTGGGAAAGGTCTGTATGAAGCAAAGCAGAATCATATTTTGGGAACAGAAGACTATTATTAAAGCACATAGTCACAACCCATGTTTTGTTCACAGTAGCCTCAATCATCCCCCTACATTATCTAGATTCTTCCCCTTGTAAAGGAATTCCAAGATGGTGACTATGAGCAAGTCTTTACAGCCACTTTAGGAAGTTTTTTTTTCCTTCCAAAAATGATCCCTTTGTACAGGGGAGCTGGAACAATTTGTATAGTAGCAGTGCTGAAAGCCATTGAATCAAACTGTAGACCTGCTATATAATGGAAACCACTTTAAGCCAGGAGGTGCTATAGCACCCCTAGTTCCAATATCTGTGCATATGGAGATGTTCTCATCACTCTGTTCTCTGGAGATTAGAATGGTAGCCATGAACTTGGAAGTTCCTGGCTTCATTTTCAGCTTTGCCACAAATTTCTTTTCTGATATTAGTCCAGTCAACTGATATAAAATAGTTCCCCAATCTGCACAAATGGGATTGTTGCACTTCATTATTTGACAAGGGTGTTGTGAGGATAAATGCAGTAAAGATTGTCAAGTGCTCAGATTCTATGCTGATGGGGAGCAGATAAGTACCTGGATAGAAGAGAGTTGAAAAGGCAGTGTAAAAATGTAGATTAGGCTCAGAGTAGCGTTCAGGTTTAATTTGATGATGCTGAAATCTAGCAAGAAGTTGGGGGAAGATTCCTGTCATGAAATTTTGGCTACATCTGCAACAGAATCTGAAAGAAAACCCCTTCCACATTGAATCTGACCCAGAAGTCAAACTTTGGCATCAGATTTAGATCTGGAAGTTTAATTCCAGGAGCAATGGGTGTAATAGGTGGGGGAAGGTACAGCCTTTCCAAACTGCCAGCCTGGCTCCACCCAAACTCTGCCCCCAAAATGCTTACTGTAGATGTACTGGGAGTGGAGTGTTGCTGCCCTAGAGTGCCCTCCCTCCCCATGCTTTGGGGCTGGAGAGGCTGTGGCTATTCCCTGTCCCACCTCCCTGTAGGGTTCTGGGTGTGGGGGGATCTTGGCTTCCATGGGGGTCAGCGCCTGAGCAGAGGGGAAAGGCTGGGAGTTTGCCTCCTTCAGCTCTACCTTCATCCACTGCCCATGTTCAACTCTAATCCTCTCTTTCTTTAAACTCCAAATTTAGATTTAGGTTTCAGTCTGGGATTAGCTAAATAACAGTCAGAATTTAATATCTTCAGGAGAATTTATCATCATCCTGCTCCTTAGCTATTTTTGCCAGCCTTGACTTGAGAGGCAAAAATCTCTTTTCCTTGCACCACAGTGGAGTTCCCACAGTGGCAGACTCAAATACAGAGATACATGAGTGAGGGACTGTCTTGCTATGTTGTTGTTTTGTTTGGGCTTTCAGAGAAATGACTTTTTTATAGACCCTGAAGAGTTTCCTAGAGCACACAGGATGTAGGCACAACAGGTGACCTGCATGTGGAATGGCAATGAAGTAATATACTTCATTCCAGCAGCATACTGTCGATGGTATTTCTATGACTGCTGTTTCTGCCGTATCTGGGCACCTCATGATCTTTTATGGGTTCATCTTTACCACAACCCTGCAAGATAGAGAAGCATTATTATTCTATGTTACAGATGGGGTACTGGGGCACTGAGTGATAGTCTCTGGCAGAGGCTAGTAAAGCTTAGGTCTCTAAAGTTTCATGCTGAGACTTTAGCTGCTGGAACATCTTTCCCTCTTGACCTGTGATAAAACTAATGCAAAATCAATCCCATCACAGTTTAATGGATTATTCTTTCATTTGCATTTGATACTATGGAATGTGTGAAAATGAAATCTTTACCAATATAACCCTATTTTATATCAGATAAGGTATTCTGGTAAGGTCATCTATGTTATAGTTTCCCATTCACAAAGAGAAAAGCATGTTTTTTAATCTAGATTATTTATTTCAGATTAAAGGAAAACTCAGAAATAAACTTCAAAGAATAAATATAGGTCTAGGTTTCAAAAGAAGACAGGTACAGATTTTCAAGGGCCTAGCACCCAAAGCTGGGTCTATATTCTTAAGAGTTCAGCAATACTTGACTCAGCAAAACTCCTGCAGGCTTGAAGTACAAGATGCATGATCTGGTCCTTGTTTAAATTAGTAATAATTGAGAAAAATAAGTAGTCATTATGTGTGCTTATGTCAAGAGGCAAAAGGGTGTTTGGCATATCAACTCGCATTTTTGTCCCACATAACATTTTTTTTGTTTTTGCAGTCAAAGGTCCCTTGTGGTGGAGACACTGTGGCCAAGACTATTCATGTATCAAAGCTCCCCAATCCTGCTCTAAAAGCCACTCTAAAGAAAGGCAACTGAAGGTTAGAATTAATTTCGTTTTATGTGTAGCTAAACAGAGTCATAGAGAGATTCAGTGAATTGAATCCAGGCTCCTAGGCTAACCCAAGGTAGCATGCTGGACTGGAGACACTGGGAGCATTTCTTAATTCTCATGTTGGCTTCCCTGCACCATCATTGAATCACAGTCCCTGTTGTACCACTTACCTTATAAATATAAACGAAAGAATAAAAAATAGGAATTGGACCCATTTCATGCCTCCATTACAACTCTTTATAGTGCAGAGTTGGTGATTATCATGATTCTATTACTAGTAGCTAGATTTTTAAAAAGTACCCTTTGGTGAGCTTTTAAAGGTTAAAGCTCTCAGTGTTAGTAACTGAGCAACATCAGATAGTAATGTTTATTGATGACACTTCCTCTGTCGAATTTACTATTCTGGCCCTAGATATGATGAGTAGATCATGTGTTCTTTCCTTAGTTCCAGTTACCATGATAAATGAAGTGTTTTGACCTCTTGAAATATTTGATCTTGTGTAATCATAGGATTGCTTTCGGAATGGTACTGCTTTGAGACCTGTAACAAAGGATAGGATTTCAGCTTTGCCATATCTTATCAGGATCAAATTCTCTCGCATTTCCTAATTTTTTGGGGTTACAAAAGAAACACAACCAGGATTTCTGTTTAGTTAATCAAGACACTCATTTGGACAGTTGGAAAGCATAAATGCAACTGAGGCGGAATGGGAAGGCTGTTGTACAATGCTATTGCATTGTGCTTGGTTCACTGCTAACTCTTTTTAATAAGATGCATTTATGCTGAGGAAAGTTGTTGCATTGACAGCTGTCAAAACTAAACACAGAACACCTACTGCTTGGGTAGTGGCAAAGGAAACTTTCTTCACATTGCTCGTGGCCTTTAGGCCCAAATTTACTTTAGGGCTGGATGGGAGTCTAAATTCCTTCTGTCCTTGGCCCTTTGCTGAGACCACCAGCTGAAAAGTAGACCCTTGTTCAAAAACCACTGGGGCAGCAGTAAAAGTAACTTAAAATTTCTTAGGTCAGTTAGGTTGCACCTGCATAGCTGTGTGGTGGGGTTATTATAATTAGTATGTCTGGGATCCATGATTGGAAAGATGTCTGTTTTTGCCTTTTTTTGGTTTAATTTGTCAAATTATTTTGAATGTATTATAGATGCCAAAGGACACTGACTTATTGTAAAGGTGGGCTTTTTATGCTTTTTAAATATTTTGTTTTTTAACTATTGCATAAAATTTATGCTTTTAAAATATTTTTAAATATGCTCCTTAAAAATACTTTACATATTTAGGAACAAAGCCATGTGTGGCTCATTTAAGTTATCCAGAAAATCATTGCTCCAACAGCGAGTACTACCCTTCAAGGTGCCCAGGCTGGAGAATAAAAAAGACTGCTGTCCAGCCCATCATATCTTAAAACAGAAAGTTTAAAAGAAAAGAAGAAAAGACATCCTCTTCCTCAAGGTTCCTCCCCCATCAGTGAATGATGAACCAGATTCAGGATCAACACAAATTAAAACCCTGCTCAACAGCAATCTTATTTCATGTAGGTTGTACCTCCCTGGTCCGGGACAGTGGTGTGGCAACATCCATGGTCCAGCAGATCTATGGATGTTGCCAGACCAGAGAGCCCCAGCTGCAGAGATTGCCTGGGAGAAGGGTGCCCCACCAGCCGGGGAGTGGACCCTCACTGGCTGGAGCAGGGCCAGAAGCCAGGAGCAGGAAGTCCTACTGGCCAGGGGGCGCAAAGTCCTGCTGTGGCCAGAGAGAACACCAGCTGGGGCACAGACCTCTGGCAGCTGGAGTTTGGCGGCAGCAGCCTGGAGAGGAGGTGGGCCGGAGGCAGGGCGTCCCGCTGGCCAGAGTGAAGCCAGGAGCCCGATCCCAGCAGGCATACTTGGAGTAGCACAGTGGCCATGGCTGTGGCCAGGAGAGGAGTACTGGAAGATCCCAAGGCCTAACCTCCCTCCAGTCTGGCAAATTCCCTTGTTTGGGACTACTCATAAAAGGTTAGGTCCATAAAAGGCTATTAGCCAGGGGATAGAAATGGTGTCCCTGGCCTCTGTTTGTCAGAGGCTGGAGAGAGATGGCAGGAGACAAATCGCTTTATCATTGTCTTCGGTCCTCCCTCTCTGGGGCACCTGGTATTGGCCACTGTCGGCAGACAGGATACTGGGCTTGATGGACCTTTGGTCTGACCCAGTACGGCCGCTCTTATGTCCTGAGGGTGCTGGACCGGGGGCAGAGGAGGGTTCCAATCTGTAGCACAACATGTAGTGTGACGACAGCCAACTCTCCTTTTAAATTATATTTAGCAATTCAGCTTAATGAGTATCTACTCATACTGCATGCTTCATTCCCTAACTTGCTGTTAAACCAAGAAAACATGGTTGAAATGCAAAGAAAGTATTTAGGGGATAAATCTTTAACAGAAGAGGGGAGCCCCACTTTTGGCTTGTAATATTTAGAATTAATGAATGCACAATTGAATAATTGATGATCATTTTAACACAAGCAAGAATTCAATTAAATTTGAACAAGAGAAGCCCAGGCATGTGATAAAGAATTCCTCTTTCTGTTTCAACTGCAAATAATCCCTTCAGAGTTGGTCACTGAAGACAACTGGCAATGAAATGGGTGTGTGAAGGAGGAGGAAACCAGATATTATGTTACTTAAAAGTCATTCATCATGTCACAGGAAGACAGGAATCTGACCTCCTGAAATAGATAATCACTGAAGGCCATCTCTCCACACAAAGGTACTGTAGCATGAAGCTGGTTCCTGATGTAAAATATTACTTGACTAATTAGGTCAGTCGTCACCAAGAAAATTTTGTGCAGACAACCCCCACCTTCCCAGCTAGTTAAAATGGTTGGATTCTTTATACATCTCCATGAATAAAGTAATGTCCTTTTATTTACATTGCTAAAAAAGGATACACAACTCCTTAATGGTACTTTGTGTTTTTTATCAAGGTAAATTGCATCTCTGACCTCTTTTTGGCTTCACTGAGAGCACCAAAGTGAAGTCTGGGACTCTCAGCTGTCGCCTTTCTCAGGGTATGCTCCTACAGTCCACTACTTGCGGACAGGGGACATGGCCATTGAGTCCTACAGTTCTCTATGGTTACCTCAGCAGGTCTCACTTTCATTCAGCATCTGCAGTCCTGTTCTTTTAGAGGCAATGACAATATTAGCCAGTAACCAGCCAAGTCTCACAAAGCAAAGCCACTTATACACGTGCCTACCTCATAAAGTAGATACAACAGTCTGTAAATAGTCCATGAAACCATAGGATCTGTCACACACATTTTTGTTCAAGGATTTTCAAGTGTCTTACAAGTATTCAAAAACAAGGCCTCAGAATACAAGTTAGACCTCCCTGGTCCAGCATCCTTGACACCTGACTGGTCCCAGACAAAGGAGTTTGCAGAACCAGTCCATTTTACAGATATGGAAACTGAGGCCCAGAAAGGGGAAGTCATAAGGAATCTGGAATAGAGAGAACTGAGAACAGAAAAAAGCTATCCTTATTCCTAGTCCTATGCTCAAAACACTAGACTATGTTTCCCCTCTTTACAGGGCTGGCTCTAGGTATTTTGCCTCTCCAAGCAAAAAAATGTTTGCCCCTTCCCCCTCACACACTTTTTTGTTGGCTTTTACACGTTTGCACTTTGCATTTTTTTTGTTTGGTTCGGGTTTTTTTGACTGTTTAAAATTTTAAAAAATGAAAACAGAAAATGTGTAGTTAGTGAAATAAAACAATTTCCTATTAGTGTACTCATTTAATTTTAACAAAATCACAATTACAAACAATTTGGGTTCAACTATACTCTGTAATGAAAAACATTAGTGTCTTCTGGTGCGCCCAGTTTCTCATAAATTAAAATAATTTATATGAACTAAATTTTTCTGGTTTTTATACTTGCATAGCCTTTTAATAATTCAGTAAAATCTAAATTTGTTGCAATGGTACTTTCAATTGAAATTAATGCGAGTCCTGACAATCAATTTTGAGACATGGTGGACCTCAAATAATTTTTTAGTAATTTCAGTTTTGAGAAACTGCACTCACCAGAAGCCACTGATACTGGTAATGTTAAAAGAATGTGTAATGCTATAGCAGTGTTTGGAGTGAAAAAATCATTTCTTGCTATAAATTCCAAAACTTTTAGAGGAGAAGTTTTAGGACTTATTATCTCAGATAAAGCTATTAATTCATCATACAATTCTATTCCATCAATGTCAGCAGCGTTATCAGTAATGAGCGCTAAATGTAGGTCCTGGCAGTGCTTCATGAGGTCTTCTTTAGAAAACTGATTTTTAATATTTCCAATATCATATAAAAATTCAAAAGCTTCACAAAGACCATGCAACTGATAAAATCTTTCTTCAATGGAAGTTATAGCTACATGCAAAATATAAAAGAAACATTCAACTTTAAACCTTTCTTTTGGATCAAGAATAGGATCATCATAAGCCTCATAACACAACTGTCTTGGTTTTTTTTTGAGGACGAATGAATTGTTGAGGCGGCTCAGGCTGGACCCGGGCTGGCCCTGGATCAGCAGCAGGTGCTGGGGTGCCTGGAGCAGGAGCTGGGGCAGGCAGGGTGGCTGTTCCTCAGCCCCAGGCCTGGCTGCTCCACCAGTACCTGCAGCTTCTCCAGTGCCTTCAGGGCCTTGTCCAGTGCGGTCCGCGTGGCCATGCCCAGGATGCAGTGGCCCTAGCGAGTGCCTGGACCCCCTGCAACCATCATGGCCTTGGCCAGAGGGTGAAATCTGGATGTCACTGACATCCTTGGCAAAATTTCCATTGACTTCAGTGGAGCTGTGATTTCACTCTAAGTGCTTGGGTACGCTGTGTGAACCTGTGACACAAAACAGACAACCAAAGGGGCTTTGGAATCCATGTCCTGTATCTGTATTAAGATACTGACTTTGGTTTCAGGTTTATTTCATTTAGGTGGTACTGTGGCCCTACTGAGCAAAATAGGCTGGTGATTAAATCTAACCTCTGAAGCCAGGTCCACATTAGACCTGGAAAGTCAGCTTCAGATACCAACTCCAGCTACTTAGAATATATAACTGGAGTCAGCTTACCTTAAATTGAGCTTGACGCCATCCCCACTGCAGCAGGCTGACAGGAACAAACACTCCCATCAGCTTCCCTTACTCCTCACAACTGTGAGGAGTATAGACGTGGGCTGGAGATGCCTTCAGCATTTAAATTACAGGTCTATACTAGACCTGCTAAATCAAACACCAGAACGTTAATCTCCAGCATGGTGAGTGAAGACATGCCCAGAGTGTTTCAAGTGATTTTTGAGTATGCCACTAAAAAGTATCATCTATCCCCCCCATACTGTAATTAATGAATGTACCCAATTCTTCTTTTGTTGTGATGGACTGTGGAATGATACAACGCTCATGGCTTCTTCTGGTTAGTATGACAGTTATGTAAGTTTTCTGCTTACAAGGGCCTGATGCCCAGGCTTTCCAGTTTCCTCTGTAGTGTAGGCTACTGAATGTCACTCAGTAATTTCTTCACAGAGCCCAGTAACTAGTCTTCAGATACTTTATATCTATGTACAGTCAGTCCCCGAGTTACGCGGATCCGACTTACGTTGGATCCGCAGTTACGAACGGGGCTTTTCTCGCTTCAGAGGACTGGAGCGGCGGGACGCCCAGATGTGCTGCAGTCCCGCCGCCCCCGTCCTCCGGGGCGAGAAAAGCTGCTCTCCGTCTCTCTGGTCTGCAGGGAGACCGGGAGCAAAGCCTTGGAGCACGCCCGCAGCGGGACAGCCCAGGCGCACCCGGGCTGTCCAGTTGCAGGCGTGCTCTGCGGCTTTGCTCCCAGTCTCCCTGCAGACCAGAGAGATGGGGAGCAAAGCCTTGGAGAGCCCGCAGCAGGACAGCCCAGGTGCGCCCAGGCTGTCCCTCTGCGGGCATGCTCCAAGGCTTTGCTCCCCGTCTCCCTGGTCAGCAGACCAGGGAGACGGAGCAAAGCCGTGGAGGATGCGGGCGGTCCCGCCACCCGCATCTCCCTGGTCTGCTGGGGGGAGGGGGGGGGTGCAGCTAGTGCCCCCTCTGCCCCCACAGCAGACCAGGCTTTTCTTGCCTACGCCTGGGGTAGAGCAGCTGGGGCGCTGCCGGGTTGGTCCCGCAGCGCCGCTCCTCGGCGCTACTGTACCAACCCGGCAGCACCCCAGCTGCTCTGCCCCGGACGTCCTGATCCAGCTGCTGCTGGTCAGTTTCAGCAGTGGCTGAATCAAGACACCTGGGGCAGAGCAGCTGGGGTGCTGCTGGGTTGCTCCAGTAGCGCCGAGGAGAGGCGCTACTGGAGCAACCCAGCAGCACCCAAGCTGCTCTGCCCCAGGCGTCCCCAAGTCAGCCGCTGCTGAAACTGACCAGGGGCTGACTACAGGAAGGCTGAGGCAGAGTTGCTCTGCCCCAGGCTTCCTGGAATCAGCCGCTGATCAGTTTCAGCAGCAGCTGACTTGGGGACGCCTGGGTTTCTTAAGTTGAATCCGTATGTAAGTCAGAACTGGCGTCCAGATTCAGCCACTGTTGAAACTGATCAGTTTCAGCAGTGGCTGACACCAGTTCCGACTTACATACAGATTCAACTTAACAACAAACCTACAGTCCCTATCTTGTACGTAACCCGGGGACTGCCTGTATTATATATATTTTTGTCTTCTCTCCCACCTTCCCCTTCTGGGTTGAATTTTAGATTAAAAAATCTCAAGTAACTGTTTTTCAGTGGGTGTGGGCTATATGTGGTGGTAAGAGTATGGGAGCTATAGAAGCAAGTAATGATACTATCAAGATAAATATGTTCTATCTACCTTGGTTCTTACATAGGTACTACCACAGTGATGGTTGCCAACATTGCTGTCTGTCTCAACCCATTATAAAATAGAAACATCACTGCCAAGCTATCCTGGAGGTATGTAGAAATTACAGCTAGGGCAAATATCTGGTTATTCTGTATGTGTACATGCACAAACATGCATATATATACTTCATCTCTGCATAAGTATCATTGTATGAAGCAAGACAAGTAAATTAACTGCTGTGTACATTCGTAAACATCCAGTAAGAGTTCTCTTTTATTTGATGTAAGCAATTTGTGGAATTAGCTAGGGTTTTTTTCTTTTAATTTGGTTTAGGCTAATATGGACTAAACATCCAAATGCTTCCATGAGAATATCTGCAGAGGTATGATTGCTTCTTCTTGGCTACGTCTACACTGGCCACAATTTCCGGAAAAGCCATGCAAATCAGGTAAGTCAGGATAGGGAAATCCGCGGGGGATTTAAATATCCCCCGCGGATTTAAATAAACATGTCCGCCGCTTTTTTTCCGGCTTGGGGAAAAGCCGGAAAAAAAGCGTCTAGACTGGCGCGATCCTCCGGAATAAAGCCCTTTTCCGGAGGATCTCTTATTCCTACTTCGAAGTAGGAATAAGAGATCCTCCGGAAAAGGGCTTTATTCCGGAGGATCGCGCCAGTCTAGACGCTTTTTTTCCGGCTTTTCCCCAAGCCGGAAAAAAAGCGGCGGACATGTTTATTTAAATCCGCGGGGGATATTTAAATCCCCCGCGGATTTCCCTATCCTGACTTACCTGATTTGCATGGCTTTTCCGGAAATTGTGGCCAGTGTAGACGTAGCCCTTGGGTCTGGTCACCAGTGGTAAGGATCCTGTAAAGCAGGGCTACTCAACACGTGGCCCATTTGTTTGTGGCCTGCGGTGTGGTTTGGGTTTACGCGGTGCTCAACATGCGGCCCGCAGGTGGGATCCTTTGAACATGGCCTCCAGTGGGAACATGCTCCACAACGGTAAGTCAATATAATGGTCTACTGTTCATATGCGGTTTAGAAGTTAAATTCCTGGACTGTCATTGCTCATTAAAAGTGCTGTCATATGGCTGGAAATCGGGTAAATACTGCATTTATTAATATCAGCAGAACTGATTTAAATGGGGCCTGCATGTTGTGTAGTCTTGCCCTAATCTTTGTATTCATTCCAGTCAGTGTGAAAGAAGCTATTTGCGTATATATTTGCATGTACGTGCAACCACACTTTAAGTTGCAGCCCTCAGCATGTGCTGTGAGTATCATTGTGCCTTCTGGGGTTTCCAAAGTTGAATAGCCCTGCTCTTGAAGAATGAAGAATAGAATATGTGAGGGTGTGAGATGATAAAAGCATTCATTATGGCACTTTTTGGGTGTTTGATATTTGTACAATATTTGGGCCTTTTATATCTGAATCCTAGACTATGCCATCTGCAGTACTTAGAAGGCATTTTGTGCATTACAGTGAGAAGCTTGCAGGGGTTGTAATGAGTCCAAAAAGTGAGTAAAATTCACTGTTTAAATTGGAAACAAATTAAAGATTAACATGCCAGCTTAGCATCAGTTCTTCCTTTGCAGGGTATCTGCACTTTTAATTTTTAAGCAGCACCTAGACCATGCCTGGGAAAAGAGACACCGTAACCCAGGGAATATACATTATTAACCTTAGCGCTCCCAGCTCTACCGAGTTCCTTCATCTCCTAAGGGTTAGGGTTTTGAAAAGACAGTTGAACATACTAGCATTGTGTATGCTATGCTGGACTACTCTAGGTTCAGGTGACTCCAGCGGGAGTTTATGATGCACTCATGCTCTTTTACTTATTTCAGTAGTTAGTGATTAGCATGTAATGTAACTGACTAATCAAAGATCAGCAGTGGCTGCAATATAATCTCAAAGAAGTTACGGTTTCTAGTTCTTATCTCTGAGAGGCAGCCAATATGTGTATACAAGTATCCATAGAACACAGTCACTGACTCACACTGTAAATTATTAACAGTGCTCCATTCAGGTGAGGAAGTAGCCTGTCAGACCTGCTGCACAGTATTGTGCTACACTGGACCATAAACAAGTTCAAAGCAAGTTTTGAATGGTTCAACTGGAATAATTGTAAACAACTGGCTTTAAGAGCACTCAAGATGGACATACAGGTAATGTTAATTTATTAGTAGATGTAACCATGTATATATTAGTCGAAGTAGATGCAGAGTCTCTAGATGACATTAAGTGTTTCGGCAAATGTGTGAAGATTATATTAGAATAGATTAGATATGGTGCAGTGATTTTGAATGAATATTCATAGAGAACACATTACTGATGTAATGCAGACAAATAGCTATTGATCATAGACTGATTTAAAAAAGATCAGTAGTAAAGATTCTTTTAGACAGTATTCTTTTAGACAGTACTTCTTTTAGACAGAGAGTAAGCACTATTTTTATATTTGATATGTGCATACTCAGAAATTTAAATTCAGGTGGACTTAAATAAACTTTTAAAGATGCTATAACTGAATCAACAACTTCACTGTACTATAAATAAAGATTAACCATGTAAATAACAGATAAGTGTAAAGCCAGCTACTTTTTGCACAGCATATTAAAATATAGAGGCTTGTAACATCTTGTAATCAAGATGCATGTTGTCAGGTTTTTGCTGATAATTTTCACTGTGCCATAGACTGCAGAAAAACTTACAAAGGAATGTCTTTACTTGGTAGAAATGATATCGGGTACAGGAAATAAAAATTAGTGCAAGGTAGTGATAGCCATCACTAATGCAAATTGATTTCTGGATACTGACTAGAATTGAACTGAACTGATTTAGAAGAGTTTGTAAAGCTATGAAAACAGGCCTATTTCAACATGCATCAATGGCTTTGATAGTTTACCTCTTCTCCCACATAACTTCCTTCAAATCCTACCTCAAAACTAACATCTTCCACGAAGCATTGCAATGTCTGTTCAATCTGAAATTTTTACAGTATCTGAGCTGCATCCTGGTCTACCCCATATTACTTACTCCAGAACTGTCTCGTGAACATCTGGATGAAGCTGTAATCTTGAGACAGAGCCATTTCCTTCCTATTCATTAAGTACTTCTTCTGCAGCAAAAGAAGTTTCATTTTGCAGTCTATTATTTATTGAACCTCACTATGCTTAGTCCCATTCAGAGATGGAAAAAAAAAATTTCCCATCTCCTCTTTCTACCTATAAAGCAAATGATAATGTGCATTAGAGCCAATAGAGTTTGGGCTTACAATGCACGTCATGAAAATCATTCATGACGTGAAGTAGATGTCCTGTGTAGGCTCGGAGTTGAAAGGCTTTGCAGAAGAGGTGTTTCAAGAAGTGATTTGAATGGAGAGAGAATCAGTTTGGCAGATAAGAAGAGGGAGATACATCCAAGGGTAGAGGAGAGACTCAGGAGAAGAAGGTAAGCAGTGAGGAGAAGTGGCTCAGAGGTAGGACAAGTGTAAGCTAGACTGAAGCTGTGCTGTTGGCACAATGAAGACAAAAGAACGTGTTATAGAAGCCAAGAAATAAGCAAGCAAATTGATTCCAGAATAAAAGAGGTGGCCCAGGGAAGAGCCTGAAAGATTACTTTAGCTACAGTGGTCTGCATCAGATAGAAGGAGCCCCAGAAGAAGGTCACCATACTCAAGTTAAAAGATGTTCTATTGCATTTAATTTTTAATGAAATCTATCTATATATATTTTTGGAAATAATGTGATCTTTAACTGTTTCATATTACCACTTGATCTGAGACAGGGAGTTTGCCTTTTCTAATCAGTTGGAACGTTGATAGTTAAACTTGGGAGATGATTAGAGTGTTTGATTAATCTAGGGAGTTTTGCCTGAGTATTGTGCACCAGAGACACTTTTTAACAATTTTAATTCTAGTATGCATGTTCTTTCCAAAGCTACTACTCTGGGGTATGGCTTAATTTAACCCTTCAAGGGTAATTCAAATATAGAGACCACATTGTTGTATGTATTTAAATATAGCAATACATTTTCAATGCAATCATCATACAATTTCGGTATTGAACAGCCTATGTTGAGTTACCCAGAACCTGACATTTTACCCTCCTGATGTTATGAGGTACTTACACGTATGCCTAATTAAGCACATTAAAAACAAAAAAAGCCAACAAATGGTCTGGTAGCACTTTATAGACTAACAAAACATGTATCATGAGCTTTCGTGGGTACAGCCCACTTCTTCAGATGACAGACATCCTAAACTCATAACTCTGATCATCTGAAGAAGTGGGCTGTGCCCACAAAAACTCATGATACCATCCACATGTTTTATTAGTCTATAAAGTGCTACCAGACCATTTGTTGTTTTTTTCCCTGTAACAGACTAACTCAGCTACCCCTTGAAGCTATTAAGCAGATTGTTAGTGCATAGGCTTAAATACCTTGCTAAATCAGGGCTTTAAAGATGAGGAATTGTTTGGGGTCATTTTCCCCCTTTTTTCCTCTTCATGATGTATCTAAAGGCCAGAAAAGCATTCCTCCCTGTATTTTTTTTTTGTTGCTTTTATGTTTGAAATTCCTGATATTTCTATTCTTGTACCTTTCTGTATTAGTGGAGGTCTCTTTAAAAAGACCCATGGAGTTGGTTAGTGATGGTTGGGGCATAGCAACTTTGTTATTAGACCTTTTTTTCCAGCTTTCCAAATGTTTGTTGGGAATTTGAGTTAAAACAGTCAAACAAAAGTAAGCAGAATACGGATAACTTCCCTTTATCTGTTAACTAGGTCTTCTTGATCACTGAGATATCCATCAGTGATGAGAAACTACTAGTTCTCATTCATCCTTCCAGGAAAAACAGAGTAAATAAGACCTGAATTTTTAAGGTTAAAAAAAAATCCATAGCAGAATCTCACACCTCACTTTTCCCCTTTGAAGGCCAGTTTTAGAGATACCATATAACTACACAGGAATCATGATGACAGTAGACAAAATCTGGGTAGATAGAATATTGTGAAGATTGTTGCAGCATTTTCAACTTTTTATGTCATACCACCTAGCACTTGTTTCTAGAAGGCCTTATTGATATCTGAACTAGACCGTAATCTCAATGGACCTTCCTCTGTATGATAGAGCAGTTTCTTTCTAGTGGTTAAGCACCAAGTCTGGGATTTTCAAAGTTGTCTAAAGAAGTGGAAGAACTTTGTAAACTTACATTTAAAAATAAATAAAGCTTCACCCTACTCTCTATTTCATGGTCCAAACTGATTGCCCTCAGGGAGCCTGTTGCAGAAAATAGCCACAGTTACAGGGAGGGCTGCTGGCAAGAGGGTGTTGCTAGCAGTCTAATCTTGGGAGGGAAAAGCTGGCCACCAGTCACAAAAATAGGAAATTTTACAAAAACATTAATGAAACATTAATGAAAGGCAAAAAGAAAGAAAACATGATGCCTGGAGTGGGTAGAGTACACTTAACAGTGCTTTAGTCCTGTCTTTGTCTTTATTTCACTTCTTTCTCAGACTGCCCCTTTGCTTAGTTACAGATTTAAAGGAGACTGCCCCAAATATTCTCAGTGCATTCATTGTGGCAGTATATGTTGTCACTGTCTCAGTTTAATGAGACAGCTGAACTCTGTGCAAGGCAATGAACTTGAACAGTGCCTTTAGATAGAACATTGTAGCTGCAGTGTTTGTGAGAAAGCTTTCTGCATGTACAGGATTGAACAGGTTCTATTGCTCTCCCTCCTCTTGCTTTCCTAATTTACTACCAACGCAAAATGAAAGTTCTGTAACTCCAGGAAGATTTGGATTCAGTAATAACCCTCAGTAATAAAATGGATCATTGCAAGAAAGAATTACAGGCTCGTAAGGGCTAATCAACCTTCCTTTTTCCTTGGAAAAATCCACTTACCCTGTTTACACAGTCAGGACTGTCCCATTACATCAGTTGCCACTACAAACTGCAATCAGCTCTAGCTTCACAAGTATCAACCAACATTAAGGGTAATTATCACCTTGCCCACACCAAGGTTATATAGCTCTGACTTATGCTGGGTTTTTTTGGCTTGGACAACTAACAACCTCCAGTTTAAGCCTCTTGTGCAGATGGGAAACAGAAGGAAAGAGATAGAGAGATTTAAGTAACTGCCCAAAGTCACATAGGAAGCCTATGCTGGAGTAGGAGCTTGAACCCACATCTCTCTGCCTTAAACCAGTGCCTTAACTCCCACGGCATCCTTTGTCTCTAAATATTAGTAATTGTTAAGATTGAATAACATTCCCCTACCTGCTCCTCCCCACAATCATGTGGTAATTCAATGTAAAGTTACTTCATTTCAGTTACATTTAGGTTTTGTCTAAGTCCCACAGAAATAAACATTTTTCTAATAGCATCTTCTAACTCAAATAGTCTTAGAACTTTGAAAGTTTTGTAGCATCTTAAAAGAAACTAGAGTAAATTTATAAGGATCAGATTATCTTCTGATTTTGAGATTGCCTCAGGAAATTAGATTTTGTAATGCAATTGTAGGATGACCAGTCACCCATGCAATTTAGGTGGAAGTTTTAATATATGGAGACGTTACAGCATCTCATGACTTGAGAAGTTATTGATACTAATAAACTGACTAGTTACTATATTTCTCTGAAGATATTACAGCTAAGTATTCTTTCCTGCATCTTCCCTTTTCCTAGCTTAGGGCACAAAATCATCCTTTAGGTACAAGAGTATATTTTCTCTTCTATTCCAGAAGCCATTTAGTAGATGAGCTATTATGCCATAGTTTTCTTTTCCAGGACAAGGAGGTGTTACAGCTACCATTCTATAATACCCACTCGGCCACTTATTGCATAATTACCAAGCCTAAAGTGCCTTTAATAAGGGAACATTGCTGCCTCCAAATGACACCCATTAACTTACAGACACCTTATTTTTTAATCATGACCTTAAGTGATGTATTTTGTGCACCCGCTTTCTCCTAATTTTTACCAGAAGTTCCCTGTGTCATGTGATCTCTGGCAATTAAATATCCTTCCACCTATAAGCATAAACAGCTGAGTCATCACTATCTCCAGCAGGTAGTGCAACATCAACATATGAAGTACTCACAAAGGTCAGCTTGTTGTTTAGGAAGGATGGGTAATTATTCTGCTCTGTAACAATATGGAAGAAGAGATGGTAAGCTGTTAATCTTTTGGTGGTTTATAAAAAAAAAATGTCCTATAGTGTAATGTTTCTTTTATCACTATAAAATTGAGAGCCCATCAGAACTTGAACTGATGTTTTATAGAGCTGCAAAGAATGGGAGACATGAAGTGAAGTAGTAAGTTAGTTTCAGAAGAAGAGAAGGAAAAAAGGCAAGAGATTTGCTTTACAGTGGAAACAAACTGCTTTTTTTTAAAACAAAGCATTTTAAGAAAATACATATCATACCAGATGTATGGAAAAACCCATGTGTTTTTGAAGAAGGTACTCTAGAGAGAGAGGAAAAGCCACCCTCCCTTCCACATACACTTGAGAATCCAGATACAAATGAAGGGAGCCCCCAAAACTACAATGCTATCCTCTAGAGCCCTCTTCCTTCAGCCACTACTCCCTACCCAGTCTGTTACAAGACACCTCCCATTCTTTCTATACTTGAGTGCATAGTCTTCACCATATATGTCTCAGGTGGAGATGACCATGCCTGGTGGGAACAGTGGCCAACTCTCTTTTGGCAGAAAGAACAGGTTTGGCCAGCATTATACATCAAAGGGGCAATAGAAGGGCTGGAGTTAGAAATGGCTTTCTGGGTGAAAAGGTCACTCTTTTTTACATTATTCTGTGATGCTTCAATTTGTCCTTTACCTGCTGGTTGAGGCAGTTTTATCAACAAATATTGTCCACGTCTTTGGTATAATGTCTGTGTTTAAACTGTCTGCATGGTTGGGTCATGTCTTATGCTCCTAAAATCTCAAGAGTCAAGGAAAAGGAACTTTTTTTCTCCTCATTGTATTTGGGGCATGAGGTGCTGTCTTGTTGTTGCTGTTGTGTTTAATTTTTTTCTTCTTTCTCTGACACATCAAAGATGGCCAAAGCTGGAGGTGGGAAACTGGACAGTGTGGGCTGGTTCATTTATCTTTTCTAAGAAGCTTTGCACAGATCAGATTAATATTGTACTTGTTGAAACTGGTGTCATATAAGCACAGAAACCTTGTCTGGGTTCTTCTGGGCTAACGTACCCTGGCAGAACATTCCCTGTGCCTCACTGTCCAAGACAAATGTATGAGACTGCTGCTCACCAGCCACTAACATGAGAGGAAGATCATGTTACTCAAATATCTGAAGCCTGAATTACTTAATTAGGGTGTAAGGAACCGGCAAGAAGGCTGCCCAAAACAGCCACCTTGTCCATATCTATAAGAGATGGATATGTTGTTTCCCTACCTATAATGAAAATGAAGTGCATTTGCTTATTATTAGCATGAGGCTGCCCAATCTTCAGGGTAATTGGAGACAGTGATTCACTCTCTAAATCTGTAGTCCCCTGTTTTAATACAAGATGTGTGGTTTTATTAACAATGAATGACAGAGAATTCACTGCAGGTGTGCCAATAGAATTCCAAAGGTAGATACTTTGCCTGACCCAGCAGCTAGACTGATCTTTATCAAGTTAAACTAATATTATACTCTACAAAATACAGGAAAACTATAAGTGAAAATAAAAATACTACCATAAAGATAAGTTAATTTTCCAGTAAGTATTCCATCATGTCAATAACACTCCAGGAAAGGCAGTGTTTTTAAACCCATTGCTTAAACTTGGATACTACAATAGCTATAGTCACTGGTTTCAACTCATTTAAATTTTGGTCTAGTGATTATTGTGGGATTTTTTTAGAACTTTGTCATGCTTTATAAATCCTCCTCCTCTCTCTCAAAAAAAAAAAAAAAAAAAAAAAAGCTGCCTATTCTCAGAAATTATTTCCTAGTAGAAACCATAATAATTGTCAGACTACAAGGATTGCAGTCTTTTCAAAATTTACTGAACATTTTGAAGCACCCTAAAATAATTAAAATGGAACTAGTTGTCTGTGTAAAGAATATTTGGTGTTACTTTTATTTTATTAAAATTAAAATGTCCATATTGCATAACTACTTCTGCTTACTAGTTTAAAGCTCATGAATTTCTCCTGTAGTTTCTCAGAAGGTGAGAGTGTCAAATAGCATTTGCTTGTTCCATATTAGTGTTGAGTTTGTATAGAAAGGAGGAATTATTCAATTGGGATTTAAAAGTACATTTGCTTTTTTTTTTTTTTTTTTTTTTTTTTTTTGGTACAATATATTGATGGTTTTGGCATTCAGGCAGATGAATGGGACTTGAAAAAGCTGAGTTCAATTCCTATGTCTGCCCTAGACTCCATGTGACCTTGAGCTAGTTACTTAATCTCTATGTTATTATCTATAAAATGGAAATAACGCTTCCTTTCTCCTATTCGGTCTTGTTTGTTTAGTTTGTAATTTTTTCAGGTCAGGGGCTTCATTTTATTAAACTTATGTACAACACCAAGCACAGTGGAGCCTAATCTTGGCTGGATTACTATAATAAAAATATACTGTAACCTGAAAGGAAGGTGTGGTATAGGCAAAGACTGGGGGCTATAATAAACAATCTAATTAAATATCCTATAGTTTAGCTTTGAAAAGTGATTGTAGAAAAACTTGGAAAGAATAAATACAGAGAAATGGTCCTGCTGCATTGTGTATTCTTCTTTTGTCATCAGAGCTAAAATGGCTGAAGTATAGGGTCAGACATCAAAGTGGAAAGGATACTAGTCATACTGTGTATTTTGCTACTGTGACATAGAGAAAACCCTATTCCGTTAACTCTACATTACCCTGATATAGTTCAAGGACTGTTCTTTTTCAAGCCACAGGGTTGCATAAATCTATAGTTCTTCCCTTCCAGAAGTTGCAACCCTGAATTTCTTCTTTCCGGTTGAAGATACCAGGCTTATTATCTAGCGTTGATTCTTTTTATGGAGCTCATTCAGCAGTTACACTGCTTCTAGCAAGACGTGATGTTCTGCAAATAATGAAGATTCAGCAGCTGTCTTTGGCTCGGGTAACAAATGAAGTGTGTCGTTGTTGAGCACAGTGGTAACTGTATTAGAAAATGTATGAAATGTATGAAGAAGAGGGCTCTAATTTTTCATGTTGTTCAAGTTTTAAATCTTGTTCTGAATTATGTACTGTGCAATTAGTTCTTTCAGTTCACTTGTCTACTAACTTCCTTTAGAGGAGTTAGTAGGTGGACAGGGGGTTGCAGCAGTGTCTGGACAAAGAACTTGGACTGGGGTCAGCAGGCCGCTGGTGTAGTAGTCAGCAAATCAGTATCATTTTAGTGTAAAACAATTCCTCATAACTGAGTGTAATTCTTTATCAGTATCTTTAATGCCTTTTTGCATACTCACAGTATTGTACCTTGAAGTCATTTAGATATTTGACTGTTCCCAAGATGTTTTTTCCTCATACCAGGATAGAGGAATTGCTAACCTGTGTCTGAGGAGCAGGATTACTGGCACTAGCCCAAAATTTGAGCTCCTCATATGAACCTGACAGGCAATTGTTTTATTAAAGCTGACATGTTGAATGGGACTCTTTAAAGATATTCTTTACCTGTCTCATTGTGTTAGAGTGGGGAATGGAAGAGGGGGGCCAAAAAGAGATGGGGCTGAGTGGGGGTGAGAGATGGCAGGTGGAACAGAATATCTGTACCGGTTTCATGTATTGAACCGCCCAGCTTAGCCGATGTAGACCGCATAACAAGAAAGAGTTGCAAAGAACAAATCTCTATTGTTCCTTGTCATCTTTAAATGAGTGTCAAAGTAGGCAGGGGGGCTTTGACCGTTAACCGCACAATTTAGCTTGCCCGTTGTCTGGTAGGCCCCACCTCCTTGGAATTTCTCAGATTAGAAAAGAAGGCCTCAGTTCCTTATAAATGGGCCAACTCTACTCCTTTGTGTGCAGACTGCCCAGTGTGAAATCTGCAGTGACGTTAAATGTTTTCTAATGAATAATTACTGAAAGGAAATGTAAGAATATATGTGTAATGGATTGTAGCGCATTAAAATGTTTTATTTTCTGCACAAAAATGTTGTCCTTCACAAGCACCATGATTGTTTCAAAAAGCCTTTTGTGGGAGTTTGATTCTCAATGGATTATCTGTGAGCTCTTACATTTCAAATAGAAATCAAAAGGGCCCTTTGCCAAACTAATGTTTTTCAAAATGGCAGCCATGAAGCCCATTTAGTATTTAAAGTTTGGGTTTTAAAGAAATGTTTGAACTCTGGAGATTTTCTCACTTTTTCACTTTTTTTCTTTCTTTTGATTTATGAAAGTGAAGTAGTTCACCTCGACCTCTCTTCTATTCAGAAGGACAGACAGTCACCCTTTAACAAGTCTATAGTAGACTATTCCCTAGATACAGACAAGAGTCCTTAAGAATTGTTGGCATTTCCCTGGGCTGTTGATTAACCTGAAAAACCTTCTTATTCTGCCTTCTTTTAAAAAGAAATTAGGCTACAATGTGTACATGTTTTCCACTATATAATTGTATTTATTAATTCTGTTCCTAGAAAACTGTGTATTGTAGGTCAGACATTCTAGTGGCTTGTTCCAGAGCTAAGATGTTAGCTTCTCACAGTGTTGTTGAACTGCTCAGCCGTTGATGTAGACAAACTGAAATACAGCTTAAATGTGGAAAATGTTATGGGGATATCTTGTATGGGCCACAATCTCATTGAAGTTGAAAACACACAATCATTCCTTGTATCCTTAAAGTTTGCTTTGAGGTTCATGTTGCCATTAGATGTTTGTTAGTCATTGATACTTCATGAAGCTTTCCTATTTCCCTCTTCCAGGATTTTCAGTGTAGTCTTAATTTCTATGTGAAGAGTCTAACTTGTCTCAAACAGGCACAAGACTTGAGTTTTTGATTTGTGGGATATGTTTTAAATGTCTTTAATGCATTTCATATTGCTAAGAGTATATAAGGATTTCTAAATAATCCTTGGAAGAATTTTTGTCATAGAAACCGTTTTGGGAAGGTGGTTAAAAGGCCTTCAGTGTTTATTGTGAAGAAAGGGGTCTCAAAGATTTTGGGGCTCTTTGTTCCAATTTTTATATTGACCAGTATAGTGCTGCCAATATTTAACAAGGGGCTTCCAAGTTCTGTCCGGCTCTTAACCTCTGATAAATCTTGTGAACCAGAGATAGGGATGCATGTGTTAGCAGAGGAATGGCATGGATAAGAGTAATATTATAGTACATTTATTCATTGTCACTTGCATTATTGTGAGAACTTTAAGAGCTTAGAGGTTAACTTTTAAGGGGGAATGTTTTAATAATATTGCCACTTATGGAAATGTGGACTATTCCACCTGTTTAAAAAGATAAGCAGCCTGCAAATCTATTTTTGAGCTGGTATATGTTCAGCGTATCCAGAGGAGGAAATCACCCACTTGCCATCAGTTTAGTTTTATAGTTTTAACCTGTGGCTCCTTGAGCTCCTGTCAAACATGTGACAGTGGATATGCTCATAGAAGAGGACAGAATTGGGGCAAGGTCCCATCTACCTCTAGAACAGATACCATATAGGTAGTCACAGTGAGCTTCCCTAGCCTAACCTTCCAGTGTGCTTCAGCCCTACCCTTGAAGCAACTGCTAGGGTGGTGAAGGTGAGAGTACACTTGCCTATTCAGTTCTTAGTGAGTCTGCCAGGGAGACCAGCCTGTCTACTGCAAGACTTTTTTTCCTGTCACCTTAAAAAAAAAAAAAAGTTCATGGTTAAACTCTGTGACTACCTCCCTGGTGAATCTCTTTTGAGGCTTAATTGCTGGAGGCAGGTGCATAATCTATTAAACTTTCCTGATGCGTCCTTAAGAGGAGTATTCTCTGCTACTAGCACTGAGGCTGTTCTCACTGAATACAATGGAAAAATACCCACTGAGCTCAATGGAGGCTGGAGCACTGTCTGTGGCAACACCCCTTGGCCATGCAGTGTGTACATCTTCATTGTAAGACTAGACAGATGTAAAATGTGGGGAAGCAGCCCTGTTAATGAGGGGAGCTGTGAAATGACCTGTCCTCAGTAGAACCAAAAGACTGCCCCAGCAGGATAACTGTACTAGATCACTACTCTGTGAGCCTTTCCTATTACTAATGTCTCAAGGATAAAGTAGTGAGAGAGCTGGAAAGGGGCTTACATGTTTCTCGCGATAGCAGCCAATAAAAAAGATGGGCAAAACTATTAGTACTGTGCTCTGCCAAAGTTGTGTGTTGAACCTGAGAGAGGGCACTTTAACTCAGTGTAAATCTTGTTACTCAGATATTAACACATCTAATTGATGTTAGGAATGCCACTGTTTCTATGGGATCACAAGATCTTGCTTCTATCCCTCATGAAGTTTCAGCCAGTGAATGGATTTTTTTTTTTAAGCGGGCAAAAGTAGAAAAGGGCATTTAGCTGAGACAAAGCTAGTTTGTAACCACCAACAATCTTTGAGAGAGCAGAAAATTCTGGGCAAATGTGCTTAGGCTTCTGCTTCTTGTGAAGTAGAGCCTTGTTTGGAACTATTTATGGACTCCCACCCATAGTACTTACACCTAGTCCCACATTGTTTCTTGAAGCTTTATCCCATACCCACTTGCGGAAACATTAGATCCCACAAATTCCAAAAGAGACTGATTTCTCCATGCTACTAAACAAATGTGCTTGTTCAATACATTTCATATAAAAAGAATTCAGACAATATTTACCACTAAAAGAATAAGTCTTGCTTAAACCATGTAAAATACTTCGTCCTGTTTATAATAGACATCAAATCTTTCTATCCTTTCCTTAAACCTTTATTTTAAAAAAACCCACAACTTACTTTACATTGCTCTAATTTGTCTGACAACCTGAAGAGAGATTTAGTTTTTTCCCACAAATTACCTCAGTCTATGTGGCTGCCTCCCTTCACCAATTCTGCCTGTAACAAGGTACATTTTGTCGGCTCTTGTTATTATGGAAGTGGGCCTATTACAAAGGTGCTCTTCTTCCTCTTTTCCTGGCTTAAGTACCACTGAGAATTTTCCCCATGCCTCCAGCAACTATCATGAGCATTTTATTCAGAAAATTTTCTTGTAATAGCAAGTTCCCAAGGGACATAATTAGCAACAGCCGCAAAAGGTGGCATTGTGACATGCTTTTCTAAATCTGGTCTGATTAGCAAGGCAGAGGAACTTGACAGGCTGTACAATGAGATCAACTGTAGTGGCTTTACCCCACTTTATCTTGAAAAATTTTGTAGGGGTGGGTATAGCAGACACAATTCACAGTGATGCACAGCTCAAACTCCCTAAAATAGTCACATAGGGTTGATCTATAATTTAAGGAAATCTGATTGCTATCCATGTAGGCTGTGATGTGGTGAAATCAGCTTGGTGACTAACTGAAATTACCTGAATAGTTAGTCAATAGCTATATTGATCCCAAGATATTAGACAAGATGGGTGAAATAATATCTTTTATTGGCCCAAATTCTGTTGGTGAAAGAGCAGCTTTCAAACTACACCAAGCTCTTCTTCAGGTCTAGGAAAGATACTGACACAGCTAAATACAAGGTGGAACAGATAGTTTTGTAAGTAGTTGACACACTCTAAGAGACCATTCAAGGTGAAGTGGCCAGTTAGCTACCTCAACCTCACACTGAAATAGGTAAATCAAGACTGAGGTGAGTTAAGAACATTGCATAGCGGGATATTATGTTGTCTTTTGATGTTGCTATTCCTTCTGCAAGCCCATGGCTTCAGGGCCTTGCTTTCATGGGTACTAAAATTATTTGAGAATTTGTTTAAAAATCTTTTTTTGTGATGGCTGCATATATTAAAAATAAGCTAAATGTAGGCCTGAATATAGACCTCAAGTGAGTAACCAGGTGATCTTAGAGCAACCTTTGTTCTTCTCTAACAGTACCACCTTTTTGTTCTCATGTAAAGGTACTGTGTTAAAGTTAGTAATTCTTTGTGTGGAGCAGGATTTTCTTATGGCCCACTCTTTAGGGTAGAGAATTTACCTTTACCTTGTTCACTGAATTATGTACAGCATGCTTTCCAGAGCTCTCACAACAACTAATCGAACAGTATAGCCCACAGAATAGGCGTGACCATCCTTCACTACACTGAACTGCCACAGAGAAGAATCAGCCCAAACAAGCACAGCACTTAATTTCCCAGCCAGCTGCAAAGCTAAAAGCACATGAACTTTTAACAAAAAAAGGTAATATTCTCCATTTGTTTGTACCAAAACCAAACTCTTCTTGGAGGTGGAAGGAGAATCTTAAGCTTCTCCATGGCTTTGTTCTTTTTGGAACCTGTCTTTGTTTCTCTTTAGCTGTTAAAAAATAAATCCCAGACGGGGAGGGGGGGAGAGGGAGGGAAGAGAGGGGATAGAACAAATTGTTCTGTGGCTAAACTAGTTGGTGAAATTAGTAGGAATAGTATTCCTGAGAGAGCTCATGCCAGTGACTATTCCTTATTTACTAAGTGAGGGTGGGACTTCATCTGAATAATTAGCATTAGATTTGGAAAAATCCCATCTTAAATAACATGGTCATTAGGAAATGAGTTTCCCATAATTGGAGCTAAACATAGAGGTAAGCCAATGCTGCATGAATCTGAGCACAGCCTAGCCCAGAAATGAGTTCAGGATCTTTGCCCAAAGGGGAACAGAGTGTAAATTACCAATATGTTAATTGGTAAACAAAATAAGTTAAGGAAACTTGATCAGCTAGGCAGCTTCTGGGATATCAAGATTGCTTGTATTCGTGTTTCTGGGCTTGGAGTGAAGACTGGCTTTTTGCATTCCATACTAAACGGAAGTTCTAAGATACTAACCAAATGACAAACTCTTCTGGAAAGTGCAGTCATGCTGTGTTTTTCATTTTAAATATTATCTCATTACAATGATAAACTCTATAAACCTGGTTACTGTACAGTAGCGGCCTGACAAAAGCAGCATGAAAAATTAATGTCGTCAGCAGTTCAGGGGCAAAAAATAAGGGGAAATGGTTCATGTTGTGATATGATTTGAGTTCTGAACTTCCTTAGGTCAGCCATGGGTAAGGCTTCAGTATCCTTTTTTGGTTTTGTTTGGCTTGGCCCAGCAATGGTGGTAGCAGACTTTTAAGACACTTCTTTAGTTAGCTCAACACATGAAAAGTTTATCAAACAGGAAAACACCTAAAATATTATTTGCATATTAAACTCCCCTGTTTACCTGACTTGGCCATGGGGCACATGTTAGACAGGAGATGATCCCTTATTCTAGGTAGCAGAAATAGAAAAGCTTAAATAAAAAATCTTATGCAGGTAACAAGATGACGTCAGTAAAAGGGAAGCTGGGGTGGGTATTGGCGAGCACGCGCACACACAATAACATGAAAGAGGTGTGCAGTTCTAGGGGGAGAACAGGTTGTACCTCTCTGAGGAGCTAAAAAAGAATGATCCCAATGCAGTACATACAGTCTCGTGTAGGAGACTTTAATGACTGCTGCTCAGATACCAGTGACATGTATAGGACCTTAAACATCCTGGAACTAAACAGCTCACGTGAGTTGATGATGATCCAAAGCTAGTGGCTGTTGACTTAAGATATTCAGGAATAGTTCAATGAAAAATTGTGGTCTATTACTTATTGGGAGGTACCAGTGCCTCCAATTCCAGCAGAGTCATGACTGAATGTATATAGCGCAGTAATCACCAACCAGTAGATCAGGATCTACTGTTTGATCTTGGAGCCTCTGACAGGTGATCCTGACTGGTTTGGCCAAGAGATTGCACTTCAGCTGCCCCTTCCCCACTTGGCCTTGGAGCTGCCCCTCCCCCTGGGAGGCTCATGCTTTCTGTGCAGGGCAGGAGAGGTCTCTGATGTCAGGGTGCCCCTTTTCCCACCCTGTATCCTTTCTCCACAGAGAAGAGAGGGGGCACAACAGGACCTGGGATGGAGTTTGCTGGCTGCTTTAGGGAGTGGTTCAGGGCCAGGTCAGGGGCAAGCCTTAGCCCTACTGCACCACCAACCAGGAGCCACCAGCATCCCAAACTCCTACCCCAGTCATGAACCCCCTCATGCACCCCTAGCCTCAAGCATCCATCCATCCATCCAAATGCTGTCCCAGAGCCTGCACCTAGAACCCTTCCTACATCCCAACGCCCTGCCCCAAAAACAGCTCGGAGCCCCTCCCACACTCCAGACCCCTTAATCCAAGATTAGAGCCTGCACCCCAACCCTCTGCCCCAGCCTGATGAAAGTGAGTGAGGATGGGCAATAGAGGGAGGATGGAGTGAGCAGGGGCAGGGTCTTGTATATGGGGTAGGAAGGAGGCAGGGCAAGGGTATTTATATTTGAGGTAGATCTTAGATTGCACTTAAATTCAAAAAGTGATCTCATGCTTTAAAAGGTTGGAGACCCCTGACATAGAGAAAAAAAGAATGCAATGCCCTTTTCTTCTTGCTAAGCTTAGTATTAAGTGTGTATTGAGAAGGTGCTGAATGCTTCTGATTGGAGAATCCAGGACTAGACTACTCTAACTTCCACACGGGAGCCTGCTTGCTGGTCTCCATTACATTCATCACCTTTTACCCTGGTAGTCAAAACTGACCTGCTCAGTTAGAATTTTTCTAGCCCATGGTTAGTGGGTCTGGGCTATTCTCTCTCTTAGCCCCCACCATGGGGGGAGGAAGAGGGAGTTCTCAGATGGAAAAACAACCTTAGGAGTTTGCATTTGTATTGCCACAAAACTGGACAAACCTAAAACTTCAAGTTCACTCCCCCACCATAATCCTCCTTTCTCCAAAACACATCCATTCAAACTGTTGGGTGTGATTTGATGCATTCATTTCCTCGGTGTCATCACACTAGAAGAAGTAATTTCTGATCAGTTCATGACCTGTGCTACCAACAGCAACTGTGAAGTCTGATAAAATCTTGCACAATTTGGTCAAGTCTTACAAAGGAGTTCTTCCTAGCTATATTTGTGAATTCCTGTTAGTAGGACCATGTTCCAACTAGCATGGAAATTGCAGCAAGATTTTAAGGAAGTCTAGATTAAAATGTAAGGGAATTTTTTTGTTGATTGGGGTGAGAAGTAACCGGGGGAAAATGAGATCTGTCAGATAAATCTTTATCTTGTATATTCTGTGGCATGAATATAAAATGTGTACTTAAGAATGTAAATATTAATCGCCTCTTTAGAGGCTGACTCATTCAGACAAATAGTGTAGTGTGATATTTCCAAAAGAATGTTGTCTGTTTCACAGTGAAAAGATGTCACTTTGCATTATACTGTACTCCAGATAATACTGAATAGCATTTGAAAGGAAGGGGAATGTCAAGAGGACAGTTCTTCTGACTAGATCAAAAATGCATATTTGTCTTGTCTTTTTTTTTATTTCTAGCATACTGAAACTTTAGTTCATATCTTGCCATACCAGAAAATTCCTGCAAAACAAGCTTTGACTGAATATGGAAGTTTCTGTGACATGTATAACCAAGTGATACAAAACCAGGCATGACTTCTCTCCTGTGTTTTGTAGATGTTCTAAACGGACTGAGTAAAATTGCTGCTTTGTTAGTCAGAATGGTCATTAGTGTAGCAGTGAAAGAGATCAGCATTAACTAATTTTTGCAAATGTGTAACCCCTTGAGACTGTAGAAATGTGTCCTATTAGTTCCTCTCACCAGCAGCTTAGAAAATGCTAGCACTAAAAATATATAATTTGCTTATCTGTTTACTGAAGCAGATTTTTGGAATCAAAGCAGTAATAATATGCAGATCACAAGCTCAGAGGATTTTCGAGCTCTAGCACTTGAGTTTTGTAAAGAATCAAATTCAATGTTCAGTGTATTAAAGCATGCTGGAATTCATGGTGATTTTTGTGTCTTCTTGTACAGCCTAATCTTCTGTGTGCTGTAGAGAGTTGGGTAGATATTTTTTTCTATTAAGAAATTGAAAATAATTTTGAAGGTGACCTTCCAGTTAAGTTTGAGCCAGAACAGATTCCGTGCACAAGAATCAAGTACTTCAAATATAGCCGCCACTTCTACCTCTGAGGTGGAATACAAATTACTTAACAAGGGTCCAGCAATAGTACGAAGCAATTCAGAAGCTGTAGTATTTCCTGCTTCCAATTAAAATGACTTTTAGGTAAGGAGTGAGAATTTGGGTCCAGATGCCTCCACTCTTAAAAAGTACAATAAGATTGTTAATAATAATACTTAGCATATCTGAAATGTATGACGAGATTACTGCAGAAGTGAGTGCAGGAGGAGTTGTGAAACAGATCATTAATTTCTATGAAACAAGCAATACACTGAAAGTGTGGTGTAGACAGGGTTAATGTACTGCACATCTTGTGAAAGATTAGCTATTGTCTGAGCTCAGGTAAATCTCCTTAGCCCACTCATTCAAAAACTTGAGAACTTGAGTTTAGTGCTTTAGTGAAGTTCTTCTTGCATGATAACTGCATTTCTGACCACAAGACTTGCTGCTTCCATTCATGCTATTGAGCCAGATGTTCTCCAAAGATGAATTCCAGAGTTAAGGTTTGCCAAATCAGTGGAAACTTGGAAATAAAAGCAGGAATAGCATTTTTATAGTGACTCTTCCTGCACCATTTCTGTTAAAAACTAAAATAGCAGGACAACAACTGTATAAACAGCTTCTCACAACATCCTTTCAATCCCAGTTCCAAATCTTTTGTGCATCATCATTTCAGACAGAGTAGAAGATTATCAAGGATCACTGTAATGCCAAATATGTGCCTTATATTACAATTCGCTTATCTGATAAACCTTTTCACAAATTTAGTGAACTCATTTCTCTAATCTAATTCACTAAGTCCCCTAACTTTAAATAATAAAGAAATTTGGCCTCTTATAAGGAAAGTAAATCATGCACTGAGTGAAAATTACATTTCAAAAGTCCTGCACAAACATTATGCATTTCCAATAATGTAAGTGCTATAGAAGCTATAAAGAATATCATATTTGTCTACTTACTAGTGTTGAATATGTTCACTTGACCCATCTAAAAATTGAAGAGTAATAAACCTAACGCAATCTGTAACTTCTAACAGAATAGTCTATCCCAGTCATAGGAAATGCCTTTTAATTCTAAAAGTACTTTTCAAGGTATGTCAAAAATCAATACTAGAGAGAAATGGAGATGCCTTTTTCTCAGCAACAGCCTGACAGTCTTCATCTCTTCTGAAAGAAGAGAATGCTAGCTAAGACAGCATTATCTCCATACCGTTCTAAAACAGCATTGTGTCCAGCAATACCATCTAGTTATATCTAATATTTTTGTATCCTTGCGTTACAGCCTCAAGTTCTCTCTAGAGCACTTTCCTTGGTGTGTGGAGACATCTGCTGTCCAAAGTTTTAAAAAAGTTCCTCACTTGTAGATTTAGTAAATGTCACTTTACTCAATGAAGCAGATGCTCATTAATTTTTATTTACTTGGAAAAGCTAAGGTCACATGCAACTCCTGTTTTTGGGAAGAGCCCACATTTTGTTTTTAAAGTGGCCCCAGCTGTTGTAATTTAAGCAGCTCATCTGAGACTAACAGCTTTATTAGGACATAGGCTTTCCTAGGTCAAACTGAACCATTAAGCTAACTTGAGGGCAGTGTTTGTGGGTTGCCCAAATATTTAGTGGCTCATCTGGGTTTAGGAACCAGCTTTATTTGGATTCTAGGCAAAGGTGTTTAAGTTAATTTTCCATGTAGTCTTCGTTTGAAGCTTTTCTTTCTCCCTTTCCATCTGATCTTTGTCTAAAAAAGTTTCCCACTGGTTAGACAAATGCAGTTTTTGAAAACTCCAGTTTGAGAATCTTCCTCGTATTGTATTTTGATTACTGTTTCAACTGAGCTTTTTGTTCTATAGAGCAACATGACCCAGCCTACTCAGGTACAAACAACATAAGAGACATTCCCCAGTTGTGAAATATTCTATCAGATCACCCATAAGTACCCATCCTTTCCCTTTTTAAAGGAGTGTCACCATTGCTCTCCTAATTACCAAAGCTGTGTGTGTTGTTGAAATTGAGGCTGTCTCCTTAACTGCATAGCAAATGTTACTGCAATCTGTATCTCCATTGAGTATTTACAACACCCAAGACACTATCCTACTTCAGTCTTTATTGAGTTTCTCTTAACAGCACTATCCTGCCTCAGAGTTATTGTCATCGCCATTGTACAGATGGAAAACTGAGGCACACGGTGGAGATTTGTCCAGTGTCACCTAGAGAGTTGATCCTGGGTTTCCTGCATACCAGGCTAATGCCTTAGCCCAGTGATTCTCGAACTGTGTCCATGGCCACTTCCCAGGTGGTCTGCAGCTCAAGCTCATCCCCTCCCCCTCCACCTCTACCCTTCCACCCACAGTGGGCGCCTGAGCTGGTGCTCCAGCCTTGCCCTCCCTCCCCTGAGAGATTGGAGAGCTAGCGCTAGCTGCCCATGGGCAGGCGGGGGGACAGTGTGATGAGGCTCAGGGCTATCTGGCATGCAGGAACAGAAGCATATGGGTGCACTACCTGAAGGCTTTCCTCACTGCACCCATTGACTGAATTCTACCCCTGCCTGCTTGTGCACCCTACTTCCTGTCCACACACTGCACCTTCCCTTGCTCTTGTCCCCTCCCACTGGGCAGACACCCTATTCCCAGCTTGCTCCTGCACCCTACCTCCCGTCCAGACCTTGCACCTTCACTCCCTCCTGCATCCCACCTCCCACCCAGGCCTTGTACCCCACCTCCTGCCCAGATCCTGCACCCCCATCCTGCTCCTTGGGAGCCCTGTCCCACACACTGAACCCATCATTGTTGTCCCAACTCCAGAGTCTAAGGTCCACAAAATCCATTAACCCTGAACCTCAGAGTAATTGTGGCCTATTGGAAGCCCTGAACTTCAGTCCTCCCTGCCTCCTGCACCAGAGGACGTGTCTCAGTTGGGAGCCACAACAGTGAAGGTTTTTTGTTTTTTTTTGTTTTTGGGGGGGCGGGAGGAGTGTTTTTGATTCTCACTTGTGTGGTCCCCAATTGATCTTTGAGTGTGTCAGTGGCCCCTGACCCAAAAAAGGTTGCCCACCACTGCCAAAAATAAAACATGGGAACCTTTTGTGTTAGACATAAATTAACATTTTATTTCGCTTAAAATGTAGCTTCATAAACTAACATGAGAAAGTTAAAGCACTAAATCTGTTTAATTTAAATTAATATTTCTTTGCTTACTTGTTAAATTAAACCATTCTCCTTAGCTGCAGCACTAGCAAAATGGCTCAGGCATAATTATGTAATTAATAGCAAGTTTCCATTAGCAACTAGTGGTCCACAGAAAGGTTTGCATTGAGCCAGGTGGGCCACAGGGCAAGAAGTTTGAGAACCACTGTCTTAGCCATGACTACATAGTGTGGTATCAAAACAAGATTTTAATTCTGCCCCATAGGCTGTAAGGCTAGACAGGATGTAAACTGCAAATAGTTGAAATAACAAAAGGGCACAAAGCTTTTAATGGAGGCAGATTTTTTTT
The DNA here is from genome assembly GCF_049634645.1 of Pelodiscus sinensis. Classification (NCBI taxonomy): domain Eukaryota; kingdom Metazoa; phylum Chordata; order Testudines; family Trionychidae; genus Pelodiscus; species Pelodiscus sinensis. Next base: position 37,166,711 of record NC_134725.1, read on the forward strand.
TATAATGTTTATTCCAGTGTGAAAGCTCCCCCTTAAGAAAAAGGAATGGATCAAACACACATAACTGAGCAACTTTCTTTTTGTAGAAAGAAGATGTGAGTGATAACCACAGCCAGCTGAACATGGAAGGGGCTCTGATAGCCCGGGACAGAGTTGGGGTACAGGACTTTGTTCTTCTGGATTCCCATACCAGTGAGGCTGCTTTCTTGGACAACCTTCGCAAGCGATACAGAGAGAACCTCATCTACGTAAATCTGCATGCTTTTATGTCTTCCTTTTTCTTGGCAATGCTTGATCTTTTAAACACAAGAATCTATAATCATAGGACTGGAGGGAACTTTGAGAGGTCATCCAGTCTAGTCCCCTTTATTCATGATAGGACCAAGCATCCTTTACCCCATCTCTGACAGAGGCTTGTCTAACCAGTTCTTAAGTCTCCAGTGATGGAGTCCACAACCTCCCTAGGCAATGTATTCCAGTGCTTAACTACCCTGACAGTTAGGGAAAACTTCCTAATATACAACCTAAACCTCCTTTGCTGCAATTTAAGCCCATTGCTTCTTGCCCTATCAAAGGTTAAGATCTATTTTCTCCCTCCTTGTAATAACCTTTTATGTACTTAAAAACTGTTGTTGTGCCCCCTCTGTTTTCTCTACACTAGACTAAACAAACTCCAAATCATCTAAAGTACAGGTCTTGGTGATGTGGTTTTCAACAACCTAGACACCTGTTGGGAAACTAACACAGTACAAATGACTGCACAAGTTCTTAGAGTGTATCAGACAACTTTTTATTTCAGAAGCGTGAGACGGGTACTATGGGAGGCTGTTCTAGATTTGATTTTGACAAATAGGAAGGATTTGAAAGTGTAAGGCAGGTTAGCTGAAAGTGACTAGCTTAATTTCTGTACCTGGAAACATAATGGAGCAAATAATTAAACAAACAGTTTGCAAACTTCTAGAAGATAAGGTGAGGAGTAACAATCAGCATGGATTTGTCAAAAACAAAGCATGTGAAAACAACCTGATAACTTCTTTGACATGATAGTCTAGATATACTGTGTCTGTAGTAAAACTTTGATGCTGCTTTATATAACCTTCTTATAAGCAAACTAGGGAAAGGTAACCTAGATGGAGATACTAGAAGGTGGGCACATATCTAGTTGGATAACCATTCCCAGAGAGTAGTTATCAATGGCTCACAGTCATGCTGGAAGGACATAATGAGTTGGGTGTCTCAGGGAACAGTTCTGGGTCCGGTTCTGTTCAATATCTTGATCAGTACTTTAGCTAGTGGCATAGAGATTTGGCTTATAAAGTCTATGGATGATTCTAACCAAAATGATCTGAGCAAGTACTAGAGGAAGGGATCTGCGGGTCATACTGGACCACAAACAAAATACAAGTCAGCACAATACTGTGGCACAAAAAACCCCAAACAAAAACCAACCAACCCACCCACCCCAAAACAACAATGAACCTATACATCATTCTGGGATGTATGAGCAGAAGCATCTTAAGCAAGCTATGAGAAGTCATCATTCCACTTGACTCTGTGCTGATTAGGCTTCACCTGGAGAGTCTGTCCAGTTCTGGGTGCCACAGTTCACACTGTCTTTCCTGAAGTAATGTGTCCCTGTGGAAAGGGAGACGTGCCTTAAACTGCACCTGGCTTACATTTGCATCTAAGGTCAAACAGTGGACTTAATTGCTCTTATCAGTGCAGCATGAATGATCTCCCCAAGAATATGGCTTTCTAGCTTTATGGGGTGACATCCGTTGGATGGGGAGAAGTTGAAGGATGTTTGCAGTATCTGGCGGACTGATTGTCCCGTTTGCCCTTTATATAAAAACACGGTGTCTTCAGTGGCTGGTCTGGTTTGTTCCAGCTGTCCAAGTGGTGTGTAATAAATAACAAAGGAATGTGAAAAGTGGTGCCAGCACAAAGAATGCACTGAACCACAGGATGAACATTTGCTATTGCTTAATGGCCTTGTTTGTCAAAGGTGCTGAGATCCCACAATGCAAATGTGAGCACTCAGCACTTTGCAAAGTTAGGCCCTCAGATTATGTGTACATCGTTGCTGTGCAGATCCTAAATGGCAGATCATCTTACCCAGAGGGAGCTGACAGCCACGCCAGGCCCCTACACAATGTGGGTGAGGGCGACCCTCTGCTCCCAGGAGGGACAGGTCTGAGGTAGCCAGCTCTTAGCACCCCCTGGAGTGCACAGCACTGCCCCTCCCCACCCCCATTCTCAGAGCCAGCCAGAGCAGGCAGCATGGGGCTCTCGTGGCAGTTCTAAAGGCCTCAGGGCTCAGGCTGTGGCTGCCACCACAGTAGTAACATCAGCAACCGGGAATCCCAGACCCTTTAGAATTGCTGGGCCCTAGGGCAACTGCCCCCTTTGACATCATCCCTGTTGGTGGGCCTGATCTTACCACCCCTCTCTTCTGTTAGGCTAAGATCAATATTTTGGTGAGACGTGGGAGAGGGGGAAATGAAAGGTCTTGGTGCCATGAGGAGTCCCACCTGTGCATTATAAAATATTGTGTAATTGTGACTCACTGAAATAGTCTAAAACTAAGGCAGTTAGACTTGCATCTTGAAAGCTGAGATTTGTTCAATTGTAGGGCTCAGGAGGGAATTCTCTGTGTTCCATATAGTCTTACAAAAGGGACTAGGTAGGTGAGATCATAACTTTTCTTGGACCAGCTTCAGTTACGGGAAAAGAACAAGCTTTTGAGCTAAACAAAACTCTTCAGATCTGGGGAAGGAAGAAGAGCAGCAAGAGCAGCTCTGTTTAGCCTGCAAGCTTATGCTTTCCACCAACAGATTTTAGTAACCACCACATCTATAGATTTAGCTTCCCCATGAAGCATCTGAGTTGTAGTGGAGGGCAGCAGATTTCCAATAACTTAACAAAACCGTATTAGTTGTGATGTTCCCATGTTAACAGGAATCTAAAGATGAACCAAATCCCAGAAGCATCAGGGACAGAGGTACCAGATGTCTCAATGATTAGGAACATTAAAGAACTAAATCAACCTAACAGCAACCCTTTAAGGTTTTTAAGTATATGGGGTATTAGAAATGGAGCACAGAGATACTGAAGTCTTAGAACTTTTCTGTAGCAAAAAAATTCAATATGAAAATACAAAATAAAATGTGGTATGTTTGAGATTGACTGCTCCTAGAGGAGCATTCTAACATTTGTCTGTCTAAACTCTGTTCTTCCCTATAGACATATATTGGTACCCTTCTAGTTTCTGTGAATCCCTACAAAGAGTTGGACTTCTACTCAGTTAAACAGATGGAGATTTATCAAGGGGTCAACTTTTTTGAACTGCCACCACATATGTAAGTAACGCTAAATTCCTCTGCTTTCAGTTCACAAACACTGACTCTCAAGGTCAGATCTAGCACAGCTTCTGTTGAGATTTTTGTATTACTAACCATTTTAAAAGCAGTTGGCCGTGGTGGGGAACTTTTCATATTTAGTGATTTTAGTAACTAACTTGCTGCATGGTTATTCATCAAATAATGGTTCAATTAGACAATATGTTTCTGCAAGATTGGCATCTGGTTGTCAGCATTTGGAAAAAGAGTGATTCCAACTTAATGTTGGCACAGGGCTTTGAAAACAGAAATGTTTTTGTCAGTGTTACTTCGTCTTCACAATTTCCCTGTGATGGCAGGTAAAAATTTCTGTTTCACTAAGGGTGAAACTGAGAGCCAGTTCATTGAAAGCCACAGGGAAGAATCTGTGTCATAAAGGGTTTGAATTTAGGAATCTATCTAGCAAGTCAGAACTTAGTGCATGCCTTCCTCACTTATCTGATGATGGGAGATCACACCATCAGATCTCAGCTATGATGTTCTCTGGCATAATTTCTGTATTGAGTATATTCCCTCATCAGTTTGCCTGAAATATTCCCTTTCACAGTCTCTGCCAGTGCTTATAACTCTGTCTCTAGCTGGTTCCCTCTATCCTTAGTTCAGGGTGCAGGAAGTGGGTTGAGGTCATATTTCAAAGTTGGAGTATTGATTCCCCTCCCCTACTATTTTTCCCAGATGGGAGGGAGGGGAAGAGGTGGGAAAGAGGTTGAACTAATTGTAACCTGTAAAATATCTTCATAGGCAGAAACTGGAGCTGACCAGCAGACTGCTTTTATTAAAAACTGGTTGGTCTGGTCTCTGCCATGGATCAGCAGTGTGTACAGTCCAAATGGGGGTCTGTGGATAAAGTGTTTTCCCTCCACTAAGTGCCTACCTCACTTTGAATTAATGTTTCTACTTTGAAATTGTGAATCAGCAAATTTTCTGCTGGGAACATTGCTTGCCTGTGTAGGCCAAGATCTGTAAATTTTAGCTGTCTCCAGTGTTAAGGATTCTATGGAACATTTGCTCTGGTCAGAGCTTTCTGGCATCCATTGAGTAAATCTTAAAGTTGTTTTTTGAAACTCTTTTATTCAGATATGCCATAGCTGACAATGCCTACCGGGTAATGTGTGCTGAATGCAATGACCACTTCATCCTCATCTCTGGGGAGAGTGGAGCTGGGAAAACCGAAGCCTCCAAAAAGATCTTGCAATACTTTGCAGTGACATGCCCAACTACGGAACAGCTGCAAGTAGTCCGTGATCGCCTGCTGCTCTCCAATCCAGTTCTGGAGGTAGAACAAACACAAAACCCTAAAGGAGGTGTGCTATACAGAGGAGATTGGGTGGAGTCTGCAAGAGATCTCTGTACATAGAACTGAAATGTGTTAAATGAATGGAAGGGAGAAGTGATCTAATCAGCAGAATGGCCTCCAGTTTTCAGGGATACTTGACTTCTGGTTGTATGATAGTGGAAGTAATTTGAACCTCTTTGCAAGTACCTACTTTCTGATTTGGAAAATGTGAAGGAATTGATGTAGGCCAGGTTGCTGCACAAGAATTTAAATTTCTTTTTCCACTGGTAGCTTTCAGCTTGCAATATTTTTTTCTTCTATAATAAAAACACCTAGTCTCTTCCAATATAAATACTGTGCAAAGAAGGGATTTTTGTCTGTGTAATGCTCCACAAGGGAAGGACAAAATACCCTGAAACCATTTACTAAAGGCCGAATCAGAACATCAGTCACTTATCCCTAGAGTGGCTGAATGTGTGGATATTGTTATTAATGGCAGGTTACAGAGGAGAATGAGAGACCAGAAAGTACTGAACTCCTGCTCAGTGTACTCCTACTCAGTGTAAGCAACTAATGATGTGTCTGGGCAGATGGTGTGTTAAGACACTGTCACCAGAGGGAAGGAGGGAAACCAGTACATCAAGTCTCTCATAAATACAAACCTAATTTTTCGGAGTGTCTTAGGGTTTAGCTGCCCATTGATTTTACTCAGAGGAAAGTGCAAAGTTGTACAGGCTGAAGTTTATCCTTCTGTCCCTCATGGACCCTGTTCTAGACATAGAGCTCTCTGCAGCAAAAGGAGTGACTTGGTTTCACTTGTTTCTCTGCAGGCTTTTGGAAATGCAAAAACTCTCCGTAATGACAACTCAAGTAGATTTGGAAAATACATGGATATCCAGTTTGATTTTAAGGTAAAAACAAATATTGGACCATTCTCAAAACAAGTACCTGTATGGCACCAGTATGGAATACTTAGTTAGTAAATTTACATTGCCCTGCTCAGTTATTTACCCCCACAGGCTACCTTCTGACCTCGTTTTTACAGCTCTTGCATTTTTGACTGAGGTGTCTGAAGTCCTGTATCTTGGAAGCTTCCACCATTATTGGCAACACAGCCTTCTGCTCAATGGAGAAGGTAATATTTCACTGCAGGGCAAGAGTTGTATTGAAAACACAGTTACTCCTCAGACAGTCTGTGTCGAAGTGATATTATCATGAGAAACTAATGAAGAGTAAGAGCAGGTAGGCTTCAGGTGTCATCGCTACTTGTCAGAGTGTGGGTTAATAAGCATACGGCATTCACAGCACTTCCGCTGGCTTTGTCAATTGGACTGATGGGTATTGTAAGGCTTAGCAGTCTGAACTCACCTCCCTGTTTTTGGTTTTCTCTTTAGGGAGCTCCAGTAGGAGGGCACATCCTCAGTTACCTGATTGAGAGATCCCGGGTCGTTCATCAAAACAATGGGGAACGGAATTTCCATATCTTCTACCAGTTGCTGGAGGGTGCAGAAGATGACCTACTTCGCTGGCTAGGACTGGAGCGTAATCCACAGAAGTACATGTATCTTATACAGGTTGGGATAATTACATCCCCAGTATAGAACCCCTTGAGGCTGCATTGGGGAACATAGACTGCATGGCCTTTTACCTTGTTCTATAAAGGTTGCATAATATGTTCACCTTTGTCTTGGTGGACTTTCTTCACCAGTCATGTATTCCATTACTATAGCAAGTGACTTTTAAGCAATTAGAGTACTGGAACAACTATTGGTGTATGATTTTTCTTCCCTTGTACCTTTTTGACCTTTGGGCCCAGAGCTGCAGCAATATTAGAAGTAAAGGAAGTTGAGGCAGTTTGCAATTTGCCCTCCTGTTTGTATAGATGTATGATAGTAAGGTAGCCTTTGTTACACAAATTTAATAGATGTCTAGATTCCAAACATATAGCTAAACTTCACCATAAATTGGCTAAGTACCTAGTACTCAACACACTAAATGAACAGTTACAGAAAGGATAGATTGGTACAGGCTGTGGGTTGTATGGGCAAGGATGGAATAACCTTCTGTGTGTCAATAAATGTTATAAAGAGTGGAGAGAGCTGGGAATCAAAAATGCCAAGCTAAGGTCTGATTGGCTACTGAGATCACCTGATGACTACAACTGTAGTGATGAATGCAAAGTTTTCATGCCTCTTTCTGCTCCTCAATAGGGTCGATGTGCCAAAGTGTCTTCCATTAACGACAAGAGTGACTGGAAAATAGTCCGCAAAGCTTTCTCTGTCATTGACTTCACTGAAACAGATATTGAGGTATAGAGGCAGGAGAAGGGATGTGTATTTCTAAAAAGGGATAAGTGCTGATTCCATTCCTGTTCCAGCTAGGTATCTGGGGAATTTCCAAATAGGGGCTATACAGCTTTCTTCTTTAAGAAAATGGTGACAGCCTCTTTCCTATCAGAAGGGTAGCCGTGTTAGTCTGAATCCGCAAAAGCGGCGAGGAGTCCTGTGGCACCTTATAAACTTACCAAAGTGTTGGAGCATAAGCTTTTATGAGCAAAGACCCACTTTTGTCATCTAACGAAGTGGGTCTTTGCCCACGAAAGCTTATGCTCCAACACTTTGGTTAGTCTATAAGGTGCCACAGGACTCCTCGCCACTTTTGCAGCCTCTTTCCTTGTGACATCTAAAACTGGACTGGACACAGTGAACAATTTTGTACTGACTAAGAAGTGGACAAGACTCATCTAAGTACAGGAATTGTCTTACACTTTATTAGCTTTTGATACTCCATAATGGATGAGAGAAAATGGGATGAAAGAACCAATGCCTGTACTCATCATGGGAAAAATGCTTTACCGATGGTATTATTGGGCCAGTGGCAAATTTTCTGATCCCCTTCCCTTCCTGTGTTTTCTGGTGCCAGAAGTGTGTTGCTAAAATAAGTCTATATTGCTGCCACTCTACTGAAAAATGTTGTATACATCTAGGTAGAGACTGACACCAGAAATTCATGTCACTTATAAAAAACTCTGGCTGCTATTCCTCTTCGTATCAGTAGATATTTGCTTGATTTTTTTTTTTTTAAAGACCATGAGGGATTAATTTGATCTGCACAACCCACACAATTAGGAGTTTGGGGAATACAGTTGAAGCATTGGACGAAAACTGATCATTCAACAAACAAATGGTACAATTAAAACATGCTGCCTTCTCTCTCATCCCCACCCCCAGTTCCTAACTGTTGATGTTTTTATATCATGTATGTTGAGTCCAGAATTCACTGGAGTATCATCTGTGTCTCTTTGAAATGGCTCTATAATTCTTTTTTTACGTACCAGTTTTGCTTTTGATTGAACTGAATTGTATAGTGAAGTCCCCTCTTTCTGTTGCCTGTGTTTTATGAACTTCTCAGGAGTAAGGAAAGAAAGTGAGGGTCCCAATATGACCTGAGATATAGGCCCTGTTATCTGCATGCCTGGTGACCTCCTTTTTGCCTCTCCCATGGACTTCAGGGATTCCCACCTTCCATCTATTTCTTTGGTTGAGCAGTTGGCTTTATTTTGAATAGTCAGATATGCATATCCCAGGGAGTCAGACTGGAAGGAGGTAGCCAGGTTGGAGTGTCTGTCTTCTGTACCATGTCTAAAGAAGTAGTTGGTAATTTCTCACTGTCTCCCTCAGCAGTAGCTGGAGTTTATATCAACCAATTACACTACTGTTGAGCCAAACAGCATATTCTGCTTAAGAGTAATGACCATGTACCCATATGAACTTGGCTTTTAACAGAGTTGTGTGTTTTTGTTTTGTTTTTTTAATATCCCTTTGGCCTCAGCACCTCTTTGGGGCCATTGCCAGTGTCCTGCACCTTGGGAATATCCAGTATGAAGAGGATAGTAATGGCCATGCGATCATCACCAATGGCAGCCAGATCAAATGGATCTCAAAGGTATCCTCTCTGGGGAGACGAGAAGCCTCCATTCAGATCAAGGGGCAGGTGTCCAAGGCACTGCTTACTTTCCTGCCACGTTTTTGATTTGTGGATGGTTGCACATACTGTCCTTCAGGGGCAGAAAATAATTTTGGAAGGGGGGGCACTTCATTAATTTTGGTATGTGATCATGAATTGGCTCCACTCACAGAAGGGGCAGGGCTTGGGGCAGAAAAGGGAGGGCAGGGGAATAGCTCCCCCCAGAATTAAATAGGCTCCTGCTTCCTGAGCCATTGCCTGGAAATTCTGTGGCATGGGCAGCAGGATATAAATAGAAACCAGCCAGATGCAGTCCGTGGGCTGGATCAAAGTGTTAGGCAGGCTGGATCCAGCCCGCAGGCTGCACCTTTCCCAGGCCTGCTTTAGAGGGACAGACCGTCTGTGTTCTGAGGAGCTCACGTTGGCTGTGTGTCAAGTCAGACTCAAACAGACCCTGTGCTAATCCAGGGATCCTAGAAATCTAGGGCTCGCAGGAATCTGGAGAGGTCAACTAGTCTGGCTCCCTACACTGAGGCAGGACCAGATCAATCTATCCCATCCCTTTCAGAAGCTTGTTCAACCTGTGTTTCCTTCCTCCTCTCCCTGCCCGCCCCCCCCAAAAAAAGAACCAAACAAACACACAACTCTCCAGTAATGGGGATTCCACAACCTCCCGTGGAAGCCTATTCCAGAGCTTAACTTCCCTTAGAGTTAGAACGTTTTCTTCCTGGTATTTAACCTAAGTTTCCCAGCTGCTGATTAAGTTTGTGGCTTCTTGTCCTGCTTTCAGTGGACTTGATCAATTCTCCACTGACCTTTTTATAGCAGCTCTATGAACTCTGTACTGAGCTGCCAGATGCAGAATCCTGAAACTTAAATGTTTAAAGAAACTTTTGCCATCAGCACAAAGGTGAAAAAGTTGAAATGTATAATATGCAACAGCCCCCTTAGCATTTTAATTCAACTTCTAACCATCAAGGATAAATGTTACACTCCTTATACACATTTTGTAGCTGGCTGATCTATATTCCTAAATTATTGTTGTGGTGTAGTGACGCATTACCAGAATATCCTCTGTCTCATTTTTAGTAGTGTTTTTGTTCCCCTTCGGCAGTTTCCAGGCCTGCATAAGTGACTTTGCGTGCTTTCAAGGTGACTGTTGACAGATATGCACAGTTGCTGCTACAGTGGCATGTAATGTTTTGGCTTATGTGGCTCCTTCAATCCAATGCACAAAAGGGCTAAACTGTGGGTTCTGACTAGATTTGACAGCAGCATCCTGTTTGAATTTCATGTTGTCTGTCAATATAAATCAATTGCTAATGTTTTAAATACAACAAAAGAGATCACAGTGACCTAATCTGCCAATACTTCCATCCCCTAACAACCAGAAATGGTTTGTGTGGGCTACACCCTAATGGAGAAGCAGCAGCTGAGTGCTCCACAAGGGAGCAAGCTCCTACTGGATGCCTATGCAGCGGGTGTGGGCAATAATTTTTTGCCGGGGACTACGCTGGAAGGGGCAAGGCCACAAAAGGAAGGGCCAAGGCCAGGAGGCTTTGGGCTTCCGCATCCACAGACCATGATTGGTATGGGGGTGGGGGAGCCCCTTTTCCTCCCCATTCCCACTATGTACCCATGCCCCTGGTGATGGGAAGAGTCTTCCTGTGCTTCCTCTCCCCCCTCCCCCAGGCCAATTAGATGTGCCTAAGTGCTGCGTGCTCCTCACAGGGCGGGAGAGAGGGGAGGAAACTTCATGTTCCTCCTGCCCCCAGGCCAATCGAGGCTTAGGAGTCAGGGAGCACACAAAATCTCCTCCTCCCCAGCCAGGAGTGCATGGCGCTTCAAAGCACCATGTCCTCCTGGCAGGGTGGTGGAAACTTCATGTGTTCCCCCCCACCCCGGTGGTGGGGGAGCAGCAGGGCCTTCGCAAGCCAGATCAACCTGCTTGGCAGGCCAGATCTTGCCCATGGAGGCCCTTTTGCCCATCCCTGCTATTCAGTCTGCCACTGCACTATGGGGAAGAATTCTCTAATTGTGGCAATATGTTAAACGAGTGCAAGTAAGAAAAATGTTGTCGTTAAAATCCCATTGTGACTTGGGATACACTTGCTATCTTGGTTGTCTGGTTCTCTTCCTTTAAATCATACTATGGTGGATTCCACTGCTTATTTGATGGTGCAGGGAAATGCAAATGGTGATTTGCCCTGTTACGTTTTAGAATTTCAAGAGTAATTAACAGTAAAAGGAAGAAGCCTGGACACTTCTCTCCAAATAACTGTAGGCATGAAATTACCTTTTGTACACTAACTGTGGCTTTTTCTTTGGCAGTTATTGGGCGTCCACTTATCCATTCTACAGGAAGCTCTTACGCACAGAAAGATAGAAGCCAGATCAGAAGAGGTATAAATTAAGTCACTGTCAGATTCTTCATAGTATGAGGAGTCAAAGCCGGAGTGCTAAAACCGGAGGTTAAAGAGCCAGGATACCTTGTGCTTTGTTTGCAACGTGCTCACAGATTCGTGTAGTAAACTTAACTTAGTGAAGTTTCCTTAATCTCTGGCTCTCTTTCTATTTGTAAAAATAATAGTTATCTTCCTTTGCAAATTTTTGAGATATTAAGTTGAGAAGTGCTGGTGTGAGGCCATCTTCCTCCTGTGTGACATGACATCAGTGACGGGGGGAAAAAAGACAGCAGCAAGGATGATTTACTGACAGCCACACATTGGAGCCAAGTTACCTTCTTTTGGGTAGTCTGTAAAGTGATGCTTGAAAAATGAAGCTTCATATGCAGATGCAAGTATTTGTATAAAATGTTCACTTGTAATACTTTGTGTTGATTTGAAACTAGTAGAATTGGTATTGCTGATGGTTTTCCCCTAGAGTATATGGGACTCCACCAAATTTCATTTCACCCGTATGTGTCTGCTACACCATTTAGCTTGTATGTAGAGAAGTGTTTCCACCCGATTAGGGAGTAAAATGGGGATCAATCCTTATTTTTAGTCATCCACTTCAATGTCAGTGACTACGGTAGCCTGTGCATTAATGCTAGGAGATTTGTAGCTATTGTCTTGCACCTTCTGACCAAAAAGATGCTATATGGCAGTGGTTCCCAAACTTTTCGGCATCATGCCCCCTTTTTGATTTTTGAGAGACCCTCACGCGTTCTTCCCCCCTATCCCCTATGGCAGCAAAACTTGTTGAGCAAAAAAAGAACTTCCTGAGGCTGAAAAACAAAAATAGCAGCAAAACTTAGGGGAGGAGGCGATTGATGGGGGAGGATGCTGGCTCACCTCATGCCCTCCTGGAATTTCTTCACACCCCCCAGGAGGGCGCACACCCCAGTTTGGGAACCCTTGCTATATGGAATGTCTGCCTTTATTTCAAAGCCTTGATCCAAAACCTCTTTAGACGTCAAATCTATCTCATAACATAAATTCTGCTGCAGGTGAGGACGTGAGCAGCTGAGTGGGAGATACATAGAAGTAGTGCACTAGGACCCAGACTAGGGTCTCTTTGCTGGAACCCTAGAGCAGTCATCACACCAGCCTGAGGTGCTAGCTATTTTATATGGATCTGTGGCTGGCTGTTGGATCTGAGGGCATGTCTTCATTATGCAGAAGATTGACGCTGCCGTGATCTATCTTCTGGAGTTTGACTTAATGGGTCTCACACAAACCTACTCAATCAAACTCAGAGAGTGCCTGTTAGCACCAGTACTTCTGCTCTTCACAAGGAGTAAGGGAAGCTGATGAGAGTGTTTGTTCCCATCAGCCTCCTGCTTTGGAGACTGCATGGAAACTTGAATTAAAGTACGTAGACTCCAGCTACATAATTAACATGGCTGGAGTTGCGTATCTTAATTCAACTCCCTGTATAGTAAAGACATGACCTGGGGCAGAACTCTGGCTCATGATGCTTCCCTGTGAAATGGAGACTATCTAATGGTAGCCTACTCTCTAATCCATGAGCGTTAAATCAGACCGCAATTTCTGACTTTACCTTATTTACTATACTTGAGTATTTTTACTTTTTTTAGGTTCTAAGCCCTCTGAACATAGACTTGGCATTCTATGCTCGGGATGCAGCGGCGAAGGCAATTTATGGACGGACTTTTACTTGGCTAGTCAACAAAATTAATGGGTCTTTAGCCAACAAGGTTTGTATCAATTCTAGGCAATGTTGTGTCCTACAAACCAGTATGGTCTTTTCCACTGAGTAGGCAGTGCTTCCACAATGACAGTCACGAAGAGTCTGAAGTCTGTTAGTGGAGTTCAGGGATCCAAGCCACTGTGAGCTGGAGATTCATGTTCTGCTTGGTTTTTGTTTGTTTGTTTTTTGTTTTGTTTTTAATTCAATATGAAAGGAATACTGTCAAGCAGTTTGGCCAGTGTATGACCTGCTTTAAAATTGTCCCTCCTGATTGAAAGTAAATATATGATCACCTTATAGCTGATAAGAAAAAATATCATTGCTTTTGTAGGATCTGCCCAAACCATAGAATGTGCTTCTCCTATTGGCCATATGGCCAGCAAAGGAGCATGCTATTTTCAGGCCTATAATGGTGGTGCATAAACAAGGGGAGTTAGTATAAAACTAGGTTCTAGGGAAGACAAGAAAAATGTTTCCCGAATAGTAACAAAATGCATATGGAAAGTAACCTTGATGTCTGTGTTTAGGAGATAGAAGTGACCTTCCAGACTAGGTGAAGTGTGCTTTTGGTCTGGTAAGCCACTAGGGCAGCCTTGCATGGGCCCATTTTCATTATCCTTGATACGTAGTTCTGAACAATGGAAAAAGGGGGTTGATTGGATTACCCCAGTAATGATTTCACCTTTGGAATCTTCTCTGCATCTACAATAGCTGCATGCTAGCATGTGTGTTGTACTAAGCTAAGACTCAGGTTTGAGAGTTAATTTTAGGCTTTGAGTTGGGGTGATTAGACATTCACAGAGAGCAGAAGTCCTCAGCATAGAAGAAAGTGGATGTCTGGAACAAATATATGGAAGCCATCCTGCCAGTGTGGAAGTCATTCCACATTTTCTCCAACCCCTATTCCCAACCTCTGCAAAGTATATTTACACCTGTCTTGGCTTGCTCACCAGAATACCTGGTCAGTTCAGCTGCAGAACTGCCTGATACAGGGACCCATGTTTTTATGGCATTGTTCCTGTAATAAGCCTCCCTGGGCATCGCATTAGTAGCAGAGTGGGAACAAATGAGGGAGATGAAAATCTAGGTGAAGGGAACAGCATGAATAGTACAGAACAATTACACTAATTACTGAAATCCTCTTTTCCTCATGGAGCATTTAATGATATGTTTGGCAGGACCTCACCAGAAAAACTGTCATTGGGTTGCTTGACATCTATGGGTTTGAAGTATTCGAAACAAACAGGTAAGTAGCATTCAAACTGGGCCAAAGTGTTTGAACTAATGTGGGTCTGCATCTAAAGCAATGCATGGTCATTTGGGCTCAGGGTTTGGTTTACTCCAGAAAGGCAAGGACGTGGGGTCCCAGCTCCCTTCGTCAGCTCTGAGCTGCACCTAATCTCTTACATAAGTTGCAGTATGTAGGTATAATTGAAGTCCAGTGAGGGTCTCAGCTAATTTATTTGCTTTTGTTGGCTGGCTCAATTAAAAGCCCAGAATCCTATGGAAGAACATGTGTGTAGTACTGCAGTGGACCACCTTCTTGTATGGGACAGCTTTCGAAGCCTGTAGAGACACAGAAGGATGTGACGAGTACCTTCTTCTAGAAAAACAAAGCTCATTGCCCTGTAGTGCTTATTCTGTCTTCGTATGTTGAATTAATAAGGATGTTGGGGAAATAGTGAATGGTGGGTGATAATGTGGAAGTTTAAGAAACACTTAAAAGTATGTTTGCTGCTTTGAGCTTGCTGTATTAGCAAAACTGTGCACCCTTCTGGGAAGAAAGTTGAGACTTCTTTCTGGAATGTGAAGGTGTAGCAGTGTAGCCCAGCTCCTGTGTGAGTGTAGGGAAGAGGATGGGGTTAACTGAACTTTATCAAACCTCTCTAATTTGGTTTGAGTTTTATTTAAGCAGAAACTTTAGGGCTGGTAGATAGGGAGGGAGAAGTTGAGTATTTTATCCACACTGATTCTTCAGTTCTTATTATACATCCGCATTGATAAGTAGCTGCTCTTGAAATGCATATGGACTGTTTCTATTAAAAAATAGTTGTCTTGGGAGGGGAGGGAGAACAGCAAACCAGCTGTCTCAGCTATTTCATGCTCTGGTCTTCTGTCATGAAGAGAAGGGTTATCACAGGAATTCTCTTTTAACATTTGTTTCCCTACAAACCAAGAGGGCAGCTAGAAGCAGTTTTCCTTGAAATCAAAGCTTTCTGAATGTCTGTGAATGCGTCTCGTTGCTCTTCCTTATTTTACTTTTCTAAAGTTTTGAACAGTTCTGCATCAATTACTGTAATGAAAAGCTTCAGCAGCTGTTAATCGAGATGACTCTGAAGGCAGAGCAGGAGGAATATGAGCTGGAAGGCATAGAGGTAACTCTTATTCTCCTAGGAACATCATTGCGGAACAAACTTTTATTCATTGAGGCATTAATAGTGTTTTTTTACAACTTTGTGTTATAGTTGAAATACTGTCATTAAAGTTGGAGATGGAAAAGGTATAACAGTCCCACTATAATGTTCCCATTTGTTAGTGCAGGATTATCTTCACTATATTGTCATATTTTTAAAATAATACTTCCCTTTGCAGTGTTCTACATAGCTCTCAACCTCTTCATCCTGGGAGCCTCTTTACATTTGGCAACATTGGGATATGTGGGTAGTCATGACCCCCAAATGCCTGTTTGTAATCCCTACCCTCCAGCTGAGAACCCTGTCTAGTTCATAGAACTCCCAGGAAGCTCTTGCTGTACCTAGCCTAGCTTTCCCCCTTCCTTAATTTGATCCCATTTCACGTCGTATCTTTTCTTTTGCGTTAAAATTGTTCTGGGTTCAATGAACTTGTGTGCTTTGAAGGCGAATGTGGCAGAACCACAGCTCTTGGCCAGAAACATGCTCTTCTGGGAAATGCCTTTATAGAAATAAAGAAGATCCCTGTAATGTATGACTGGTCATGCATGGTGAGACCAATGGTTTGTCTAGCCCAATGTGCTGTTTCCTGATAGTGGCAGGTAGGAGATGTTTCAGGGGGAATGAATAGAACCACAGGTGCCAACTTCTGTTCTTGCCATGTGAGTGCTCAACACCCTTACTCCACCCCTTCCCCAAATTCTGCCCCACTCCACCAATTCCCCCACCCTATGGCCTCTTCCATCCTGCCCCCTTCTCTGAACATGCTGTGACCTTACCCTTCCCCCTCATTCCTGGAGCCTCTGAGCCTTGTGAAACAACTGTTTCATGGTGGCAAGCAAGAGGCACAGAGAGGGAGGAAGAGGAGCAGCAGATCAGCAAGGCTGCCAGCAGACAGGAGGATATGGGGAGAGGTGTAGCAGGTTGGAGAGCTGGGCACTGGTCGCTGATTAGCATGGGGGAAAATTAGCAGGTGAGTGCTCCAGCCCCAGCATACCTATGAACAGAACAACTAAGTGATCTGCTCCCTGTCATCCAGTCCAAGCTTCTGGCAGTCTGAGGTTTAGAGACCCCGGGGGCAATAGGTTGCATCCCAGACAAACTTGGGTAATAGCAATAGATGAATTTATCCTCCATGAACTTATCTAATTCCTTTTTTGAACCCACTTCTACTTCTGGCACTCTCAGCTTCGCCTAGCAACACGCTCCATAGGTTAGTTGTGTGCTGTGGGAAGAAGTACTAAAAGCAAAAGATGCAGCTGAGCATATTGCAGTAGAACAGACTGAAGGATTACAGCACAGTAATGTAGTGATTCAAATAACTCTGCCTATGCTGCTTAAAGGAGGAAGGTACTAAGAGAGGTGGCTTGGTCAAGAACCACTCCAATAAGATCTTAAATCCTAACTTGGCATTTATTTCAGTTCTCTGAATTATTTAAAATCAGTCTTTTCATTCTAATCCCAGTGGGAGCCAATTCCATATTTCAACAACAAGATCATCTGTGACTTGGTGGAAGAGAAGCACAAAGGAATCATCTCCATACTGGTAGGTATAAAGCTTGTGCAGTGATTCCATACTATTACTACTCTTTCCATAGGCTAAAAGTTCTACAGTCTAGCTCTCTGGATGGTCAAGTCTGTCAGGCCTTTGCTAATAAAAGGATTATCATAAAATCTCGAGTATAATGTGCACTCTTTTCCCTTTTTTAAAGCATCAAAGTCGGGGTGAGCATTATCTATAGGAGGGTTTTTTTTTAAAAGTTTTAAACTCACCCTTACCAGGCACGAGCTGGGTGGGGGGGCCAGGCACAGGCTGGGCTGGGCTGGGTTGCGGGGGAGCTGGAAGGTGGGCGGGGCAGACCCCCTCCTCCCCACGGCAGGCACGAGCTCGGAGCATGGACAGCTGGGTGGGGGAGGCTCCCCATGCAGCTGTGAGCTCAGCTGGGCAGGGGGCCCCTGCAGCAGGCATGAGCCCTTTCCTTCCTATGCATATCGTAAAATCTTGAGCATAATGGGGGTGCACATTATAGATAGAGTTTAGTTTATTCAAGAATTCTGACCTTTACAAGGCAGATGCGCATTATAAATAGGTGCACATTATACTCAAGATTTTACAGTAGGCAGAATTACTAGGTTAGAGTCTGAAAACATCTGAGAATACCAAAGTAAAGTCTGAGCAACTAGTATGTTTTTCTGGGCTTCATTTTCCCCCCTTATGTTTCTCATTGTTCTTCTGCCTGTTGTCTCATTTCTACCCTCAAAAGCCCTAATTTGCTTCAGCCACCATGCTGCACTGGAAGGTGGGGCTGCTCTGAATGGAGCTGTCTGAGCCTGTCGATGACATTATGGGCATTGGCTGCAACTGCAAGGGGACGCCCTAGAGTGCAGCACAGCCTTTCCCCTCCTCTTCTGGATAAATAAAGTGGGTGTATGTGAAACAGGACCCTGCCAGAAAATCAAATTGCTTTTAAACTTGGTAATAAAATTTCTGTACTGTAATCAGTCCTTAAAGGTAAAAAAAAATAAGGAAGGTGGGATGTGCAGCCTTCCTGCAAAGGCACGTGTAATAAAACAGTAACGCATTGCGTCCTGACACACTGATGTATAGACAGAGGAGTGGAGGGTTTATCACATAGAGTCCAAGTGATCAATGCATTGTAAACCACGGGAACCAGTACCCTCATTATTGATGCTTAATGTCAGTGTTCAGTATATGTGCAAGCAGAACTCTTCTAGATGTCCTAATTGTGTGGCTGTGGTGTGTTTTTTCAAGTAGAAAAACTGAGAATTCTGTAGATTTGGAGGTTTCTGGACTCTTAAAATCTGTAACTTGCAGATGATACCAAACTGCTCAACATAGTTAAGATTAAAGCAGACTGTGAAGAGCTTCAAAAAGATCTCACCAGACTTCGCAACAGAATGGCAAATGAAATTTAATGTTGATAAATGTAAAGTAATGCACATTGGAAAAAATAATCCCAACTATATAATATGATAGGGACTAATTTAGCTATAACCACTCGAGAGATCTTGAAGTCCTTGTGGATAGTTCTTTGAAAACATCCACTCAATATGCAGCGGCAGTCAAAAAGGCAAATAGAATATTAGGAATCATATAAAAAGGATAGAGAATAAGACAGAAAATATCTTATTGCCTCTCTATAAAACCATGGTACGACTACATCTGTGTACAGATGTGGTCATCATCTAAAAATGATATATTGGCATTGGAAAAGGTTCAGAAAAGTGCAACAAAAATTTAGGGGTTTGGAATGGGTCCGATATGAAGAGAGATTGAAAAGATTGGGACTCTTCATTTTAGAAAAGAGGAGACTAAGAGGGGATATGATAGAGGTCTATAAAATCATGACTGCTGTGGAAAAAGTGAATAAGGAAAAGTTAGTTCTTATATTGTGGGAATAAGGAAATAAGGGTCACCAAATGAAATTAATAGGCAGCAGGTTTAAAACAAACAAAAGGAAGTTTTTCTTCTCTCGGTGCACAGTCAGCCTATGGAACTCCTTGCCAGAGGCTGTGATGAAGACTAGGGTTTTAACAGGGTTCAAAAAAGAGCTAGGTCAAGGTTAGGTCCATCAATGGCTATTAGGATGGGTAGGAATGGTGTCCCTAGTCTCTGTTAGGATATGTCTAGACTACATGCCTCTGTCGCCAGAGGCATGTAGATTAGGCTACCAGACATAGGAAAATGAAGCGGGATGAGGCTTACCTGGGTGGTCGACAAATACCTTTGATGTCGACACCCGCACATCCAGACTATCGCGCTGAGCCGACAAACAGCTGATCAGCTGTTTGTCGGCTCAGCGCAGCAGCCATGTAAATTTAAATGAAGCGGCGATTATTTAAATCGCCGCTTCATTTTCCTATGTCTGGTAGCCATTTTCCTATGTCTGGCGACAGAGGCATGTAGTCTAGACGTACCCTTAGTCTGTAAATGGGTGACAGGAGAAGGATCATGTGAAGATTCCCTGTTTCCTCCATCTGGGGCATCTGGTATTGGCCACTGTTGGAAGACAGGACACTGGGCTAGATGGACTGGTGGTCTGACCCAGTATGGCCATTATGTTCTTAATTGGTACTGACCAAGATTTTCTAGACTTTATGTATTCCTGGGTCTCAGTGCCTCATGATATTGACTTCCACTCTGCTACCTGCATGTGAAATGGACTAAAAGTACTGTGAAATGAACAAGGGGAGAGACATGCACTTGCCAGAATGTAAAATCTTCTGCATAATTCTAGTTTTGTAAAACAAAGCTATAAATTTTACAATAAAGTGTACAGGTGGTTTTGTATGAAATGGACTAGCTTATAACTGAAAACACTAATTACAGTTTCTCAGGGCAAAGTGTAGTTTGTAAGTTACAAGTAATTAGCAAAATACATTATCTTCCAACCAGACTGTACTAAATTAGTCATGACAATTTGTGTTGTGGAAAAAAAGCTGCTAGCAGCAGCACTCTTGCTTAAACAAGGACTGTGTGGCTACTGCCCAGATTTTAGTGGCATTCACATGTAAAGGTGCATTAATATGAAACATTTAATATCATTGGGTCCATTATTGATATGTATGTATGTTTAATATCTCACCTCACTAGACTGACCTGGATGAAACCAGGCTTCTTTTTGCAAAAGATACATCCCTGTACTTTGATAGTTAGAATGGTCTTGTGGTGAAAGCACGGGACTGGGGATCAGAACAAAACCCAGTTGTCACGTTTCAAACAACCTCTGTGTCTTTGGGCAAGTTACTTACAGGTTGAGGTTCCAAGGGAAGTGACCAGTCTGAAAACAGGATTGGGATCTCTGAGGGGATTTAGACACTGCACAAATGACAGAATATGATTTTGACAAATCTTGGGTCGGTAAATCATGTTCTGGGCCTTGCTGATGGCAAACTAAGTGGCTGCGATGCTTTTTATTTAAGGATGAAGAATGTTTACGGCCTGGTGAAGCAACTGATCTAAGCTTCCTGGAAAAGTTGGAAGAGAAAGTAGGAGATCATGCCCACTTCCTGACGTATGCACTTACGCTCTGTAACCTATTGTACAAGAAACTTTCCCTAGGGTTTCCATGGTGGTCTGTTCTGAGGATGAAGAGTCCTGTTTCATACCAAAGAAAAGTTGCAGTCTAGCAGGCTGCCTGCAATCTACCACTATAAGAAGTTACATTGTTAGAAAGTAATCTGTGGTATGTGCAAGAGGGGAATTCCTGTCTTTCCTGTATCAATAGCTTGCCAATAGTTGAGTTTAGTTCATCCCTCCATTGGTGTGAATTTAATATTAAAATTAGGGACCGAAGCTATGACATGACAAATGGCTTCCACTGCATTCAAGTGAATGAGAGTTGAAGGTACTCAGCACTAGGCTTGGATCTGGAGCCAGATACCAACTTCTCCAAAGAACCTGTTTTGATGAGATGTGTGAGCGCCACAAATGAAAATGCCCTGGCTAGATTCTTCCCAACAAGTGCGATTTGAGTAAATATTTATATCTGTGGTGCCTAGTGACATCAATGTGTACTCCACTACACGATAACTGATAAGCCTTGGTTTATTGGTTAATTGTATCTACTTCACGCACTCCCATCCTCACTTTCTGCCTCTGTATCAGAGGCAGCAAGCAGGGGGGAATGAGAGCTGGTGCCTGAGAGGAGCTGGCTTTAAGCAAGCTCTCCATGAGCACTGGCTCTGCCTGCCTCACTCCTGTGTTGCTGCCTCTGATAGAGGCAGCAGCGCATAGGGTGTGGGGGGAGTGGGGGAGGGCAGGGCAGGCAGGAGCTGGTTCTGGGTGGAGATGGTTTAAAATCTGGTTGTCCCCCCAGCATTGTTCCCACCCCCCCCCACTGTGCCTCTAGTAGAAGCAACAGTGCAGGGGATGAGGACAGGGGAAGCTGCCGCAAAACAAAAACCCCTCTCCTCTGCAGACAAGGGCTGCTGCCAGACCAGCCTCTGTCTGCAGGGAGCTCGGACCCCAATGGACAGGGGTTGTTGCCACCCCGCACAGCTGCCTTTGTATCAAAGGCATCAGCATAGGGCAGTAGGCAGCCAGCCTGTGAGGGGAGGCAGCAGCTCAGGCTGGCAGGTGGCTCCCTGGGAGTGGGACTGGAGCACTCTGGCTGCCAGCCCCATCACCGGGGACTACTGAATAATCATGTAACTGCTAAGAGTTCACGTGATTACATGACTATTCAGTTACACTATAACTAGCATCTCTACTAGTGACTCCTTTATGGTTGGTGCTATACAAATGTAGATGAAGTCAGGGTCCCTACTTCGGTGCCTTAAGAGAAAGCTAGTTAAAAATGAACATGTCTAAAATGGTACTTGGAGTGTGGGTCAATTCCTTGTGCAGTAATTAATCTACTTGCTACCTCTCTGTTCCTTAATATGCTACTCTCTTTCAGATGAAGATCTTTGAAGATAATTGCTAGAACTATTCCATTTTCAAAAAGGAAGCAGTTCATATTGCAGGGAAACATCAGGATGAACACACTTCAGTCATGAATGAAAATGTGCTATTATTACATATTTATTACAGTAGCTCCCAAAAATCTTAAACTTTTTGAAAAAGAAAAAAAATGGAGTGCTGTGGCATCTTATGTTTAATAAAATATATCTGAGCATAAATTTTGTGGTTAAAACCCACTTTGTGTGATTTCCCACCTTTGTGATTTCCATACTATGAATCTGACAATCTGTGCATATCACAGTGTCTTTTATCCAACAAAAGCTTATGCCCCAATAAATCTGTTAGTCATTAAAGTGCCACAGGATTCCACATTGTTTTTGCAGATTAACATGGCTATGCTTCTGAGACTTGTCAGTAAACTTTCATAGTTTGTGATGTTCTCTTTCCATTAGGTATCTGCTATTCATGGAACACCATTGACTGTGGGTTTTGCCTCTTTAGTGTAAAATGTTGGGATGTCTTTTCAAACTGGGAAAAGAGGCAAAACCTAGCTGCCGCTTGTATCTTGGCCATATAGACACAGCTAATTAAATGTCTAAACATTTAAATGCCTTCTGCAAGGTTTCAGGCATATTCAGAATGAATGACCTTTTCTAAAGAGCATATTGCAGGCCTTGTAAGGTTATGGGAACTACTATCACAGTATATTAACCATTTCTGTTGAAATAAGCTCTAAGCTTCTAACCAATTTGCTACAGCTCTTTGAGAAGAAACTTATCTAAGAAATGTCTGGATGGGCTCCAACTTTGCAATCAGATTCACACTAATAAGAGCCTAACTTGATGTCAGTTCCTGTATTTACAGCTAATTGTTCTTAGTACAGTTGATTCCACCATTCCCATGAACTAAAGAAACTGCTTGGTTTCTTGCTTTTCTTGCTGGTTTATTTCTTGTAGCCGCAAGCTTGCAGATCAAAAGACACGCAAATCAATTGACTGGGTGGATTTCCGTCTCCTTCACTATGCAGGGGAGGTCACTTATTGTGCAGTAGGTGAGTGTGAACTAGGACATAAACTTGCAGTCTTGAAGGACAGACATTCTAACAGTTCTCACTGTGGCAGTGTTTCCACTTGCACACTTAGACTGGTGCTGGCAATTCCCCCCTGCTCCTGCAACACACATAAATTTAAACCATTCTGAAATATACTTGTCCTTAAAAGGGACCCTGCATTTAATTTAGACACCAAATCTAATTTTTTTTTTGTAGAAAATTTCAGTTTGAAAATTTTCAATTTGTGCAACTTACTTTTCAAAAATATAGGGAAAAAAGTATATAACAGTGGTTGAAATTGACATGGGAGTATGTCCAGGGAAAGGCTAAACTGCATGCTTGGGATCAAGTGGAGTAATTTAACTTTTACACATGGGTAACTCTTTGCTCACAAGTAAGCCAATACGACAGCTT
Source organism: Pelodiscus sinensis (assembly GCF_049634645.1). NCBI lineage: Eukaryota > Metazoa > Chordata > Testudines > Trionychidae > Pelodiscus > Pelodiscus sinensis. The sequence goes on from NC_134725.1 coordinate 37,189,809, forward strand.
TATCTGCATAAGTAATCTGCCTAGGTGTTCATAAGATCAGGGCTTTTATTGCTAGTTGCTAATAAGAAATGGTTGAGTGAATGCTCTGGGCGAGATTCTTAGCGAATGTAAATGATACAGCTCTGTTGAAATTAATGGAGTTACACAATCCTACCAACTGAGAATATGTCCTATCTTCTGGCTCAACTGCAAGGTATGAGTACAGCCAAACTACAGTCACTAAACTGCCTAGGAACATTGCATCTTCTAACAGTACAATACAAATAGCTTTCCCCAGCTGCAGTATGCTCGCAGAGTCTCTTTAACTTGAGTGTGACTCCTGTAGAATCTTCCATCACTAATGACTGTGGTGGTACTTCCATATATTGATTCCCATATGCAGTAAATTTTAGGGTTTGTAGATCAAATGTCTGTTCTAAATACCGGTTCCTGGGAATGCTGGGTCTGTTGGCTTTGTAGGTCTTTTGCAAAGAAGGATCAGATTTTAAAAAAAACAAACAAACCCCTCTTCCGATTTATATGTAGTGCACAGCCACAGCAGAACTTATATCTGGTCAAATAGTTAATTTGGCAGGCTTCCTTGATAATGCCTAATAGAAGTCCATTGCAAGATGGAGACTTCTGTGATCATGGCTGATTTGGGTAGTGACCACTTATATTTAGAGCATCTGGAGGATGACTATTCTGTTTTGAGGCAACTTGAGGCTTTTAAATATTTTTCTGCACTAAAACAAAAAAACACCCCAACCTTTCAAATAGACTTGTGCCAAAATGTCTGCTTTGGATCCATGCCTCGGTTGGGGGCTTTGTGTGGGAGAGGGTCTTGCACTCTATAACCTGCTGGTGAGGGTAGTAGAACATATAGGCCTTGCGCTGGTTGATTTAGAGAAGAGCTTTTTCATTCCAAATCATTCTGAGTTAGGCAGAGCAGGAATTTAAATGTTGGTCTTACATGTTGCAAATGAGTGCCCCAACTAGCAAGCTAAAAGAGTGTGCCTTTATCTTTGTCAGTAACATTTCATTCCAAAACCAATGTTCTGACCAGATCTCTTAGGATGTAATGTGGGAAGGTAAAACTGGGGAAGGAGGCTCTTCTTATGAAAGTCCAATGGTGTCATCTTAGCAAAAGCAGCAAATTCAGCATGAACCTCCTAATAGTTTTTAGTTTTCTTCAAAACAATGTTCACTTTCAAATAACCCCTTTATTTTTAGGATTTCTAGAGAAGAATAATGATCTCCTGTACAGAAATCTAAAAGAGGTAAGATGCTACTGAATGACCAGACGTGGCTTTTCAGAAGGATCTTTTGGGGTTGGTCTTTAAATACTTGAATAGCTTCTACACAATTTCCAGCATTTTCAAGTGGCCATCACTGACCTTGTGGTGTTCTGGAAAACTCTTGCTCATGCATCGCATGTGTTCGCTTCTGCAGCAGCTTGTGTAATTTACCCTTCTGCTCTTCTGTTTCAGGTACTGTGCAAGTCTAAAAATGGCATACTAAAAGAATGTTTCTTTCCATCTGAGCTAGACAACAGGAGACGGCCTGAGACTGTGAGTTTTATCCCTTACATACAAACCTACATGGAGGAGCAAACTTCCAAAATACCTTGGCCTCCAGAGGCTTAATCCCTCTGCCTAAACTATGCTGGATATCAGTGGAATTCCTCAATAGCATAATACTGAGGCTGGCAGCCTTGAAAGGTGGGGGAAGAGGGGCGGGTGCCCGCAAGTTCTCCATGGTACTGATTATTTTTTTCAGACCTGAAACCATGCAAAATGCCTTTCAGAGTAAATAAAGATTGTTCAACAACTTATGGTTAACTGATACATCTGGTAGGCAGATCTTGAGAGTGGTCAGTTTAAGCAAAACCCTCCAGAACATTCATGCTAAATGTGTTTCCAAAATCCTTCAGTGAGGTAGAAAGCATGGATTTTAATTCAGCCTACAGCTCAAGGTTTAGCTTACAGCTTGATTGCTGACTTCAGTCATTGCACCATCTTAACTGTATCATTAACAGAGGTCTTCAATGTCTGCACAGGTTGCAACCCAGTTCAAAAACAGCCTGGCTAGCCTAATAGAAATTCTGATGTCCAAGGAGCCTTCTTACATACGATGTATTAAACCCAATGATGGCAAGGAGCCTGGTAAGGGATGTTTTTACTGTTATCCTGGTATCAGTGGAGTAAAGAGGCAGGCTCACTGTGGTGTAACTTCTTAAAACCTGCCAAAGCCCGAAGCAGAAAGGGAGTTGGTTCACTGTTTCACAATGAAAGTCCAAATTTCAGTGAATGTGGGGCCCTTTGTTCTGGACATGTGAACACTACTTGTATGCTAGCCAAACTGTGTGTACTTCCTATTGTGTATTAGCTGCTACTTGATCTGTACTTTGTCATCTTCTGCTAGACAGCCCTGAGAATTCATCAGGACTTGCCAGGTGGGCTACATGTCACCTGCCCCAATGCAGCTAGCACTTTGTGGTTAATCTTCAAACATGGTTTAAGTACCCCCAACATGTCACAAGGATCTTTTTCTCTGGCGCCAGAAATGTAGGAGACCATTTTAAGCTTTTTACTGGTAGAAAACCCCATTACCTGTATATTGCACCTCTCAAAATTAGACCTGTCTTGATGTATGGAATCTAGAGTGAGTTGTACCATTGATAGAACTTGCAAGTGATTCATGTTCTCTCTGGAATCCACTCACCACAGGAAAGTTTGATGATGTCTTGATAAGACACCAAGTGAAGTACTTGGGGTTGATGGAGCACTTGCGGGTGAGGCGAGCTGGCTTTGCATACCGGCGAAAATATGAACTCTTCTTGCAAAGGTAAACAGAGTTCACTCAGAACATTGCTACTCCCTGCCATATGAAGGCACACTGAGGTCAGTTTTTTTTAAGAGACCAAAGGATCCCTCTGCCTTGGAGTCCAATAGCAGATCAAAGCTCAGGTCTTCAGTGTCCAGGGATACCCAAGTGTCATTAGGTTTAGCTGCTCACCTTCTGCATGAAGGGGCTTTCAGACCCTGCAGTGCTCAGCACCTCAGAATTAGGCCACTCTTCTTGAGAGTCCTAATATAGGTTTAGGTGACCAACCCTTAAAACTCTGGCTCAATGCCTTGGATTTACAGGCTGTTCAGGAAAGAAGCTACCTTAGCCACTGCTGTTTTGATGAACGCATCTAGTCTCCATCTACTGCACATCATCTGCATCCACTTTAATCTACATAGTGGCATGTTTGCTTTTTTTATTTTAAACTTAGTCTCGTTTTGTGGATGTGCTGTATCACTGATCTTTCTAGGTACAAGTCCCTGTGCCCAGCTACTTGGCCTCATTGGCACGGAGCAGCAGCTAATGGTGTGGAGAGGCTCATAAAGCACATTGGGTACAAGCCTGAAGAATATAAACTAGGAAGGTAAATGCCCTTTTCTCTTGCCACTGATTTAATTAGGGATACAGATAATCAGGTCAGGATACTCCTGCTTTTACAATTATAATGGTGGATCTTGATACATGGGCTGTGTTCTCTCTTAGAACGAAAATATTCATTCGTTTCCCAAGGACTTTATTTGCCACGGAAGATGCATTTGAGCGCAGCAAACACCTGCTAGGTACGGTTCCAATTGCCTTTTTGTCATGCAGAGCCTACTTAGCCCTATTCCCTCTCAGTACTAACAAGACAAATAAGCCTGTCCTTTATGAGTATTCTTCAGTCATTTGTGAGAGACTAGATGCCAGAAACTCATCTTCACTGCAAGCAATGACTAGGCTTCCAAGAGATGCACATCACAGAAGCAGAGTAAAGATTCTAGGGAGGCTTGAGGTATTTGTGTTGGTATTTACAAGCCTATACTTGCGTGTCCAGTTACCATGATTGCATGTACAATACTGAGTTTGCACACACACAGTATGTTGGACAAGTCTTTAGCTTCTGTTATTACACACACCACAGAACGTATAAGTGTAGACACTCAAAGTATAGTGTAGTGTTGGGAAATCTCTGCTTGCTTCAATATGGATTCCTACTCCTGGAGAATGCCCCAAAACAGAGACTAGTTGTGATTTAGTGTGGTGTCTAATACAGGTACAAAAGGACCCACTCTAATATCATTAACATGGAACATTCAGATGTTAGTTAGATATCTGTCAGGGATGGTGTAGACGGAGCTTGATCCTGCCTTGAGGGCGGGGGGCTGGACTCGATGACCTCTCGAGGTCCCTTCCAGTCCTATTATTCTATGATTCTATGATTCTATGATTCCTACAGGAAGATATTAAAGGCATAATGGAAATTGCTTTGCCAGCCCTGAAATGCGACAGTTCGGGAGCACACAGCATTGCTATTGAATAGTGCCACCTACAAGAACCAGCCCTTAAGGGAAGCTTACCATCACTGCAATGGCATAGAAATGCAGTGGCTTATAACAAAGCATTCAGAGAAGATCCAAACAAAAGCAGACCAAGTCTGCATCACCAGGAATAACCAGTAATTGGTGACGCTGTAGTCCAAGATGTGAGATTTACAGCCTGCAGCACCCTGTGAAGGTTGAAGAGGAATAGAAATAGGTAGACATGTTCTGTTATATCAGCCAGTGGATGTGTCAACCCCTTTCATGGAGGAGCTGCACCCCACGGAGCTGCTGAGGCGATATCCTGATATGCCAAACACTATCTGCATGAGGGCTAGGAACAACTTCCCTTCTAGACAGATAATGCTCTAACTGCCCATTAAGAGGTTTCTTTTGCTTGCTTGAGGCACATCTGATACTAGCTGATTTTGGAGACAAATTAATGGATAAGGTGAACCCCAGTTCTTGCAATATGGCTGTTCTTTTGGCCAATGATCTTTTGGCCAGTGTTCTTTTGGCCAGTGACCTGCATCACAAATAAACACCCCTGTCCCCTATTCCTTCTCGAGCTGACCCTGTCACAGGATATTTTAAGGGTGATTGGATTTGATGCCTTTTCCTTGTGAAATTGGAAGGGTATCTCTCAAATTGCTGTGACTCTACAGTACCAAGGAATGTTTTATTTTCAGTAACGAGAATACAAGCCAGATACAAAGGCTGCTTAGGGAAGAGAGAATACAAGAAACAGAGGGAAGCAGGTAAGCTCAATCATTCCTTACTGCTGAGTTTTCCAACATGAGTTTGTAAGTCTGGAGGTTTAGAATATCCCCTCCGTGCAAGCAATTGCACCTGCAATATACACACCCTGTCTAAGGATGTGTGACTTGCCTTTAGCTGCCAAATAGCCATAGTGGTAGCAGTGTTACAAATAGTCAGCCAGTTTCTACGTTATTCCACTACTTTCTGTGACCCTATTTCTGTGTGTGCATGTGCGGCCCTATCCCAGAACAACAGATGTGAACAGTGCTGTGTAACCTCTATACCTCCCACTATATGGGTGGAATATAACTGAAAACTACAGCACTAGAAATGCCTTTATGTTCCAGGAGCAAAGTTTTTTTTGCTTGGTTTACTAGTCAAATAAAGCAGCTTTGTTTATGTAGCTTGCTGGCTTGTCATGTTTCTATCCAGGCATGGTAAGAGGACAGCTATACTCTTCAAAAGACACCAGCAATGAGAGTCAGTCTATATATTTCTCTAGCTGCATGCTGCTGAGAAAATACATCAAGCACCATATTGGCTTTATTGTCATTGGATAGTGCCCCAATATTGCCACATCCCCTTCAGTGGAGTTGCTGTAACACGTAGAGCTGGGGGAGAGATGATACTCTAGTAGAGGCCTGAAGCACACATACCCTTACTAAAGAAACTCTTCCGGACATCCAGATCAGCAGGGAATTAGCAGGACTCTACACCAAAAGAACCATAACAATTTCTAAGTGTAACCTATCAGCATGGCTGACTCTTGCAGCTATTAAGCTTGAGGCCTGCTGGAGAGGGGCACTGGCACGCAAAGAAGCCAAGAAGAGAATATGGGCTGTTGAGACCATCAAAAGGTAGGTTCCACCATGGGAAGGTAAAAAGTCTGTGTCTGTCTGAATGGAGAATGAGTGTTGGGGGCACAGGTGAAGTGATCCTGAAGTGATACCAACAAGTATGATAAATCTACTCTTGCCCAACCTGTAGGTACCTTTGGCAGAATACCTATGTAATGCCTGTTTCTCGTCTGTTGTTCATAACTGCTCTGCAAATGTTGGTATTGGTTTGACCAGAAATCTCAAGCCCCTTCTCAAACTTTCTGGTCCATTATTCCAGGCCAAATACTTGTTTGTGCTTTGAATGTGTATTGACGTCACAGGTGATCCTGAAACCCAATCTTTAGAAGTTGCCCGCTCTCTGTGCCTTTTAACCTGACTTATTTTAAACAGTGCTTTGGAATCTAAGATCAGAAGATAATGGATCTTCTCTTAAACTTGCAAGCACAATTTATTGATGCATTGAAAATTCAAGGCTTCCATAAAATGGAGTATGGGTTTTGAGTAGAACAGTCTTTTCGTGTTTAGCATATTGTAAATCTGAAGCTTTCTGTGAAGGAGATTGGCTCCTGTGCTTCCTCTGACTTTCCTGTATTCAGCAGTTGTTGGCATGAATTTTCTGACCTGAATTATCTTCCACTCCCATTACCTTGCGAATGCCATTTGTAAGCAAGAGTTCTGATTAAGAATGTTTCCTGTAGGTTTATAAAAGGCTTCATCAATCGAAAAAATCCTCTTTGCCCAGAAAATGATGAGTTTGTAAGGTTTGTGCAGTACACCTTCCTCACGAAGCTCAGAGACCATGTTCCAAAAAATGTCTTGGACAAGAACTGGCTCAAGCCTCCCGCTATCTTGGAAGAGGTGAGCATGGGGCTCACGATAGTGATAATTTCAAAGCACCGCTCATTTGTGTAACTTTCCTTCCCTTCTGTTATAGTGAAGTGACTCCCTCAAACTCTTTGTTCAGCCTGCAACAAACCACGCTTAAGCATCCTGAGAAGCTGCTTGCTTCGCTTCCGATGTTACCAGCTTCCTCGACAGTTGTGTTGATGAACATTGTTAATGTCAGAAATGCACTCACTCCTTAAACTGAGATCAGTTACTTACTTAGGGTTACCAACCATGTGTTCAGAAATAAGGAGCTGTTGTCTAAGCATCCCTATGGCTACATCTACATTGGCAAGATTTTGTGCAAATACTTTTAACGCAAGAATTTTTGCGTTAAAGTATTTGTGCAAGAGAGTGTCTACACTGGCATGTGCCTTTGTGCAAGAGATGTGCTTTTGCACAAAAGCATCTGCGCCAGTGTAGATGCTCTCTTGTGCAAGAAATACATGCTGCCTGTCTACACTGGCCTCTTGCACAAGAGCAGTTGCGCAACAGGGCTTTTTCCTGAGCGGGAGCATCATAGTTCTTGCGCAAGAAGCACTGATTTCACACATTAGAACGTCAGTGTTCTTGCACAAGAACTCCCCGCCAGTGTAGACAGGCAGCATGTTTTTGTGCAAAAGCAAGTGCTTTTGCACAAAATCATGCCAATGTAGACACAGCCTGTGTCCATCCTCTCCTGATATCAATTCTAAACACTATTCTTCTACATTCACCAAGTGTATTTCTTGCTGCTTTTTGCTACACTTATCAACTCCTTCTCTCATTCAGAGATGGGAGTGGGAGGGGAAAGGGATGTTCCTTGTATTTAAGGAACTATTGGCAAACCTACTAGAAGAACAAGTCTCACAACATTTTAAACTTGCAGCATGAATAATTTGTGTGTCCTCTTGGATCTGTCTCTCACATTATATCCTACATCTGGAGCTTGGCAGGCTGAGAGAGATGGTGTAAGAACTGGAATAACTGTTCAGATCATACCCAAGAGAATACTAAATTTAAAATAGTTCACATTTTTATTGCCCTTGTAATCCTTGGTACGGAATTGTCAGAATAAATCAGGTTCTTGAACCATCTGGCTGAAAGTTTAAGCAGTTGTTTTTATAGAAACAGCTTCTGTGTTTATATGAAATTTCTATTTCCTGGATAAATATCTTAGACCGCTTCAGTACTATTACTCTGCACTCAAGCACTGCATAAACATCAACCATCTCTCCCTAGAGAGCCCATTTTACAGCAAGGATGGTGACATCCGGAGAGACAGGTAGATTTGTTAAAGTCACACGTGGAACTGGGGTCAGAGATGAGAATAAATTTCAACACATGCCAAGTTCAGTCCATGATGTCTCTTTGGCTCCATAACACTGACATCTGGATGTCTGGTGCATGTTTACATTGAAAATACATTCCATTATTTTATGCAGACCTCTGCGATGCTGAAGAAAATCTGCATGAGGAATTTAGTGCGAAAATACTGTCAAGGGATTACAGCTGAGAAGAAAGCCCAGGTAATCTATGGAGTATTCGCATACATAAAGGTACCTGGTAGAAGGCATTCCATCAAGTTAAAGTCCTTTTCTTTTGGGAGTGGAACAAAGCAAAGGCTATAAAAAGGCAATTTAACTTTACATTTTATGCTAGCCTAGCAAATGATTCTTTCATGCCTCTTTTACAATAGGAAAATAAAGACCCCCTGCTTTCCTTGGAGGTTGAGTCTTGACCTTCTCTGGTGGGGGATTTTAAATATACAGTACCCCGTTCTTCCCCACAGAAGACATTTATGTAATATGAATGGGACTATTTCCTATTTCAGATGAACATTTAAAGTCAAGTTGGTTGTTTACTTAATTCTTGCAATAGCAGCATATTTTTAAACTAAACATGCTGGGAGAAATGCAGCTTTACATCGAATGCCTAAATTGCAGGAAACTTGCTCTGAGTAACTGTCTTCACTAGTAGGAATCTTTATTGGGAATATAAAAGGGCTTGCTTTTTTTTTTAATAGTTACAGCAAAAAGTAGTAGCAAGTGCCATTTTCAGAGGGAAGAAGGATGGCTACCTACAGAGTATAAGTCAGCCCTTTGCAGACACCCAGCTAAGTGAGTATAACAAACTTTACTTCTGTGCTCCTTACTCAGTAAAGTCCCACTTAGTATACTGGGCTACTGATCCTGACGTATGTGGAAGTTTTGCCTGAATGAGGACTCTCCCGTTAAGTCTTGTAGGAAATGTTGATTTGTACTGACTCGGATCTGGATTCCTATGCCCTGTGGTTTATAATGGATGTGATCTCTGAACACCATCTCTTAGAGGAGAACTTTCAAATACTCTCAGATGTAGTAGTGTGTTTGTCAGAGGGAGATGAAGGTTTTGGTTAATGGGATGCATTCTGAAAGAGCCTCAACTAATCTTTCTAGAGAGAGAAAAGGTGAGAATTAATGGGAGTGTCATACCCAAGCTGAGGACGTACTTCTATGAGATCAGTGGGGCAAGAGACAGATTACTATTAACTTACTGAGTAAGTAAATTTAATTAACTTTTGGGGACAAATATTTCCCTGGAACAGTCTTAGGAGACCCTTTAAGTGAGGCCATAATATCACAGAAGGTTCATATGAATGAAGCTTAATGAGATTTAAACAGCAATGCTGAGTCTGGATCAATTCTGATAGATTTGGTGACAAGGATACACTTCAATACTGTGTGATATCATGTTTCTGGTTTGCTCCCTAGGTGAGAGAGACATAAACCCCAAAGTACTGCAACTAATTCGTGGCGAGAAGGTCAAGGTAAGAAGGAATTTGTGATTAAAAAGCGTATTAGCAACACCTGTCTTTACCCTCCATCTTAACCAGGTCACTGCTAAGACATGAGTGTGCCAAGGTTAACCTTGTGATATTCAAAACAGTGTCACATCCAGTTCTAAAGGACAGGATATGCAATCAATAACCAATGTAGCCAAACATTTTCGCACTGACTAGACCCATCTCAGAGTTATGAGTGTTTAATTTTAAGACTGTCCTTGTACTGCTTTTTGATAAGTATGCACCTAGGAAGCTGTTGAAACATGAGGGAATTATTGCCAATGTGAAGGCACCTTTCAAGCCTTCATGGGTGGGGGAAAAACAGTTCATTGATTTGTGTGATGGGGGGTTCCTACAGGGCTTATTGACCTAAAATATTAACAGCACCTTCAGTCTCATATGGAATCTGAGAATCCTGTAGGTTGAGTGAGTAAGGAAAGCAGCACTGAATTCCTTTTCTAGGGTGTTTCAATGATGTAATCCCAACAGTTTAAATGCCCCATAATTGTGTTGCTTCTGCCAGCACATAATTAACAGTTAAAGTGCAGATGCATAGAGTGTACTTCCATTGTTATGCCATGAATCTGGAGGGCTGTACAAAAGGTAGAGAATAAACTATTTCCCAAATCTTGTGTTTTGCCCCCACTTGCTGCTAAACCTCCCCCCCCTTTCCCACCCCAATTTCAGAGCTTAAACAAACTATACTTCCAGATTATTCTAAACCGGGCAAGGAAAGAACACCCCAGATCATGTCTTATGCTATAGTCCCCACAATTTCAGGCCAACGCTGTTGGTTTCCTGAGTTGTCTCCTATCAGAATGTAACCTCAGTGGGAACATTAACATTAACCTATTGTTTCAGTACATGACCCCAGTGGTAAAATACGACAGGAATGGGTTCAAAGCACGAGAACGGCAACTTGTCCTGACCCAGTCAGCAGCCTATGTGGTGGAAATGGCCAAGATCAAACAGAAAATAGACTATGCAACACTCAAAGGTAACAGTGTACGTCAGTGCTGGTTCTTCTCCACAGGTCTTGGCAAAGGGGCACAATGTGAAGAGGAGGGCTTACCCCCAGCTGATTCCTCCTCACCATCTTTCCAAACCCCTTGCCTGATATTTAGCTTTATGATTACTCCTTTCATCTTTTTGGTGGCTTTTAAGATGCTCTTAAGCAGTGAGGGTTATTGCTTCCTGTTGACTTCCTAAAGGGTGACCACAATTTATCAGCTCTTTGCAGTGTGACCTCCATGTGACCAAGAGCCTGATTATCAGACATTAGATACTTTTCTACACAGCTCTACTCTACAGCTTAAGCCTTACTGTTCTCTAAGGGATTCAGTTCTGGGCTAAACTGTTCTTTTGGGGGGGGGGGGGGGGGGGCGAAGTGAGCTAATAACCAAGGCTGGATTAAGGGTGGGGGCTAGCCGGGCAGCTGCCCAGGGTGCCAACCTATGGGGGGGCACCAGATTGAAGTGGTAAGGGGTGCCACGTGCTATTTATAAGCCGACTAATTTATGAAGTAGGGTAGCAGTATATACTCTGTATATGTGATGCACGTAAATGTATTTAGGATCGGGGAACCAAAACTTAATTAGCAGCAACAGTACATGAGGCAAAGGGAATTACATTCTTCTTCAGAGGAAATGGGAATTTCCAAGCATGCCATTGGAGTACCATCAGATTATGCATTTATCCATGAAACTGGTGTAATTTGGAAAGAAATGGCTGCACTGAGTGAGAACCCCAGTCTGGCAAAAGTTTAGAATTTTTGGAAGTTGAGGTAACAATTTCAAAATTAACTATTTCAGTATTTTAGGAATTAAGCGGGAAAACATGAAGCAATATAAGAATAATGCTGCCCAGGCATTAGCAATGGTGCTTTTGATTTTCTCAGCTGCTATGATAGCAGAGGTTTTTGGGATCCAGTAAGCAGAGTAGATTTTCATACTTGAAGATGCACAAATTCAATGTACTATCCTTACTGTTCTCCAAACAAGCCACAGTTTTGAGGTCACTGATCCTGCAGACACAACCACTTACCTTCCCCCAGGATGACTTATGTTTTATAGTTCCTCTCTGAACATGGCTCAGTTTCTTTCTCTAATTTTTGGATTCCTTTTTAAGGTATTTCTATCAGCAATCTGAGTGATGGACTCTTAGTCATCCATGTTCCTGAGGACAACAAACAGAAGGTAAACTACCACATAGCTCCTGTTGACCCAGGCAAATGTGGAACATCTTCAAATGAAATAGCCAAGTTACTATAAATACCAAATAAACAGGAGCAAACTTATACAGGGTCACTGGTGGGAGGGAGGGCGGGAAACCCCATTAACTGTTACGTATAATTAGCAAACAAGTTAGACATGTTTCATATGCCACTGTGAAAGTATTTCACTACATCTAGAAATGTTGTCTAGCTGAACTCCTGGTCTGAGATGAAAAGCTCTTTGCCCCTGTGCCTAAGAATGTTGAATCCTTTGGTCGCATTTCTGCTTTTAGGGAGATGCAATCCTTCAGTGCGGGCACATCTTTGAGACAGTCACAAAGCTCTGCATGCTGGCCAATAGGCAGAATGCTGTGCAGGTTGTTCAGGGAAGGTAAGCATCACTACTTGTTTGGTGCCACATGTGCTCTGTCTTTGTCAAGTGATTTTGTGACACTGAGCTTTAACACTTAGTCAACCAAAAATCTTCTGACACAGCAGTCCACATCTACCTACTAAAACCATGTGCTCACAACAAAGGGCAAGGTTTCACCTCCAAGCATATTAAGAAAGACTCCAAGTTCCAGATTACTATCTTCAGGGAATTGTTTCACAATCTTTTCCCTGGCTGTAGCTAGTGTATAAGTTGAACTTCTCTAGTCTGGAAGTATCAGCACCTGATAGGTGCCGAACCATGGGAGGTCAATATTGTCTAGCAGCATTCCCAATGCTTCCACTGTTTACTGGGCTCTTAGAAGACACTGAGAGCCAGGACTGGTGGATATAAACAAAATGTATAGGGCTGTGTGAAACTTGGCCACACCCATAAGTGGACAGCCAGCTAACTAAAATCATGCTGGATCACAGATATTGCCAGATCTGAGTGCCAGACTAGAGAGGTTCAACCTGAATGGTTTCTCTGCAAGCTTAGTCAATATAGTTGAAACAAGATGAACATACAAGTGTGCTATGTAATGCACTAGCATTAATGATATGTCTATGCAATAAATGTGTGTTCAGACTTGTCTGTGTAACTGGATATAATCAGCTTTCAGTTTTACTTATAAAACTACTTTTAATTCAGATTTTTTTTAATGCATTTTTTTTTTCAAACTGCATCCTGCCATGGGAACAAGTCTGAAATTGTTTGACCATTGTGTAATCTTCTGGGTGATACTGAGTTCATTGTAATATGTTCAGTTAAAAAGATAAGATCATGTAGGAGCCTTAAGCTGTCAGCAGCTTAATGACTAGGTTTTCTTTAAACTGAATGATGCTGGGCAGAGTATGACAGCCAGATCATTCCCGAAAAATGCTGCTACTCAACTAGTCAGATTCTGGAAACACTAAATGCTGAAACAGTTTCTTTCAAATAACATCTGACTGAGTTACCCTCCCACCTCAGCCTGTATTTATTTAGGCCTTCCTTTCGTGAGGCAGGGAGGTGATGAATTGATCCTAGACTGAAACCAGTGGAATGCAGAAGTTTCAATAGATGCATTTTCCTGCTTTTTATCTTCCTTCTGATGGCCACCACATTTCAGTTGTAATGAAAGACTGCATTTATGCTTGTTCTGTCCTGCCAGACATGTGACCTAATTTAGCATGCTTATTTTTATCTTTCCTTTATTAGTGTGGTCCAAGTAATCAAACTGCTCTTCTGGCTTAGTTGCACTTGTGCAATTGTTCAGAAAATTTACTTAAGTATACGAGGGAGTTTGAATGTAATGAGATCTGCCTGGGGAACAGAACCAAAGAGGAGCTTTGAGTAAAGCCAATTGTAAGGAAAGCACATTACAAGTAATATACGTTTGTGTACTTACAGTCTTCAGTTTCACATCGGTTCTGGGAAAGAAGGGACAATAGCTTTCACAACTGGGCAGGAGCCTCAAATCTATAAAGCCAAAAATGGACACCTTACAGTGGTAAGTCCTGATTTAAGGACTAGAATTCTAAATCCTATCTGACACTAATTCTTAACATGGGCGATATAAGCCGAGATTATTTCTGTTCATTCTGTTCTGTTGGATTCACCACCTCTTCCCCACATTGTCTGTGCTGTACAATACTGTGGTCAGAAAGTACTAAGCTTCATCTTACATAACAGATCTGCACTCGGTATCCTGAGTATACCTATTCACCTTACACATTCTTACTGTTGCTTCTTCTTGTTGGCCCTTCAGATCCAACCTGCCAATGAGAGGGGATAGCTGGCTTCTTCAGGCTTCTGTAGCAACAGAATGGTTAATCAGGCTTGTCTGCAGCATCTTCCTCCATGGTGGCAATGCAGTTAGACATCCAGATCCATGAGAAATTTGTGAAATAGGTAGTTAAGAAGAAATAAAGTAAACATTAGGTGGTTTCCCTGAGAATGCAAGAACCTTGCTGGTCCCATTGGCAGTTATTTCCCAATGTACAACCATGCCTTTAAGACACTCCTCTGTCTCTTAACAGAGATCAATAGATAAATCCTGTCTCTCACTGTTTAGCAGTAGCAAGTAATATGCACTCTTTCCCTACAACCCCTCCTGCCACTAGCATTTGGATAGAGAAGAGCAGCAGGGCTAATAATCCAGCATGAAGAGAATACTTCCTCCACCAACCCAAATGTTTCATGGGTACCAGGCAGCACATTAGCACTACTGAATAAGGATCAGCGAAAGGCAGGAGTCTTTCAGAAGAAGTTTCAAAGCATATTAAGCAACACTTAAGATAACTTACTGCCATCTTTCAGCTTTAAATTATATTTGTCTTTCCTCCATTAGAAATAACTGTCTCTGGGTGTTAATGGATTGTTCTGCCACCACTAAAGCCCTCAGGTGTGTCACTTTGCTTGTCTTGCTGATCCCCAGAAAGGTATGCAGCATAACGTGCTTCTTGACCCAACCTGTCACTTAGCAGCCACCTCCATTCCCACAGTCTAAAGGGGCTATACTGTAGTTCTCCAGGACAGAGTTGAAACAAACAGGACTATGCAGCACTTTAAAGACTAACAAGATGGTTTATTAGGTGATAAGCTTTCATGGGCCAGACCCACTTCCTCAGATCAAATAGTGGAAGAAAATTGGCACAACCAAATTTGGCATATATACCAAAGGATACAATGGAAAAAAAAATGAACACATTTGTCCTTTTCATATGTATTCATTTTTTATTGTATCCTTTGGCATATAGGGTTGTGCCAATTTTCTTCCACTACTTGATCTGAGGAAGTGGGTCTGGCCCACGAAAGCGCGTCACCTAATAAACCATCTTGCTAGTCCTATATTTGGTTGCAGCTACACTAGACTAATACGGCTACATTTCTATCACAAGGACAGTGTCTGCATTGGAATAAAACAGCTAGTAATGCCTTCCTTTTACCACAGGTGTCAGCCAGAACAAAGTCCTGATACAGAAACTGCTGATCTGCTTATCACCAGGTTTGCTCATCACAAAGGAACTCACTGGATGAGACCAGCACTGACCTCTTCCTGCTGAAAGCTTTCTGCTGCCATATGACTGTTGTGGCTTGAGTTCATCTGCATCTTTTCAGTTTTTTGGGGTTTTTTTTAAACTAAAGTTTATATTTCAATTGTTGCTAATTCTAGATTCTATTACTGTGCTGTAACATTCCAACTTATGTAGATTCTAGTTATGTAAATGCTAAATATCAAACTTATTTAACCCAAATGATGAAATTCTACAATATGCAAAATACTCTACTAGAAAGTAATGTTAAGATGCAGTTATGATCCTTAGTTCAGAGCAAACTTAAAGGAGTTTGCAGAGCCTGAGTCAATGAGCAATTCATTGTATTAAACAAGGATAATGCATAAACTGCAGCCAGGAAAATGTAGTAGTATGATCTAGAACTATCTTCTACACATATGAAGGTTGTGAGCCCTCAAAGACAGTAGTGTTAGTCTTTGGACCAACCAGGAAAATCTGAGTGGATAGTGTTTCTTGAACATACCAACAATAAGGCTGCTGACATTCTCACATACTAAATAAGGTGGTTTGCTCTCTGGCTGAGAAGCATCTACATATAGTCACATGTCTGGGAGTCATTCTCCATGTTTGTTATCCACAGTGTACTGTATTATCATAAGGCACTGGAATTACTAATGAAAATAAAATGAGGGGGAAAAAATGCACTAGTTTTGAATTGAGCTGAAACAGAGAGGGTTTGTTTCTTCAACTTTCTCCTTGTGCTGAACTAAACCTGTCATTTTTAGTCCTTAAAACTGTAGGAGTCTGTGGATGACAAGTTGAAACCCAGAGAGGAGCAGACTAAGATTTACAAAGGTGCCCACATCTTTATTTGAAAAATGTTTAGGGGCCCACACATGGTAAAAGCTGAAATGATTGTTTGAGGGAATAAATGCCGCTGCTGCTTGCATAGTCATGGAGGGGGAGAAGTGTCCTTTCCACCTTCCATACACGCTGAAGCTGTATTAGAGGTAGTTCTTGATAATTCAGTGCATCCTCATGTTGGGGCAAAGTATTTGTTTTGCTGCAACAAAGTAGAGGATGTCAAGATGTGTTTGGGATAGGATGAAGTCAGACTGTATATCTTTGTCTTGCTGCCTCTAAATCCTATGGCTGTAGTCTGGTGAAGAAGAGAGTCCTGTAAACTGGATTAACCAACTATCAGCCCATAGGGTGATTAGAATGTGATTTTGCTTTTCTTTATTGAGGCCAGACTAAGGGCAACAACAATAAATATGAAATGCTAGTTTATTTGGCATATAATCAGACCATCCTATAGTACATATTGCATACACAATCATACATAATCCCATTTAAGGTTTTTGTGCATAGCTCTACCAAACCGGTGAGGTTTTGATCATACAAAGCAGATAAGAGTTTAGTAGTGCCATACTGCCAGCGTAACCCCTGGAACAGAGCACATACCATTAACAGTCTTCAGAGTCAACCCAAGCTGCAGCTCTGAATGTTGCTGCTTTGCCTTAAAGACAAGACATTTCCATGAACAACTTGTCAGCTTCTCTCTATACTGTCAGTATTACTGCTTTTATTGCACCTTGGAAACAATGATACATGGACACAAGCCTGATACAATTCTGCACTGACTTGCTCTCTTGTAGCTGCTGTGATTAGATACTGCCTGTTACCAAATTGGGGTGCCATTGGTTACATAAAAATGGCAGCTATCTTCAGCTCATGACAGCTGGAGCAGCAAAGGCTTTCTATAATCCCTGGACAAGGTTGCTAAAAACAAATCACTAGTTAAAAAATAGTATAGTCAGGGGTGGGGGAGGGTGATATGGCCAGTTAGTGAAAATATCTCTAGGCAGCTGGTTTGACAGGATACCTGTTCTAAAATACAGTGAAGTTTGCACTAAGGCAGACTTCAGTCTGTGTAAAATAAGCAGATGAAAACTGTGTGCGCTAACAGCTTATACAAGAAGCCTTTAACTGAACCCTTGAAAGGACACTCTTTTGCTCATCTTCAGGCCCTGGCTGGTGGTTTTAATATTCTGCAGCACAATTAAGGCTGAAGTTTCTACTTATTTAATAAGCTTTGTACTATAGAGGATATTTTGTTGCATGATGCTGCATGAAGGAGGCCTGCTGAGGTCATAGCCTCCATACTGTCAATGATTTATGGTCCCTTCCATAGCTGTCAGACCTCATCACACTGCACATTATTTTCTATCAGACACAAGACAATGGTACACTTGTATTGCATAGCTAAGGCAATTAAAGGCCTAAAGCAAGAAATTATTGAACTGCCGTGACAGTAACTCAATCCTTCCTTTTATCATGGCTTTTAAAAAACAACACTTATTTGCTTAAGCTGTATTAATACTTAGTTTATCAGCTCTTTAAAAGGGGAAAATGCCACCTTACCTTCTTGTTTGATTTTAAAAGGGCTGGCAAAAGAAGAGTTGTATGGTCTGAAATGCAAAGCTTTCTAGAAAGAAGCCACTGTATTTACACTAAGCTAAAGATTTGACAGTATTTCCTTCTCTGAACTCATCACAATACAAATTGAAATGCTGTTAGCATTATAGAGTCTTGAAAGAGAAGGAAGCTACCTGTACCATGGAATCAGAGCCGGCTGGTAGAACAGCAGTAACAAAGACAGAGGGAGAGATTGGACCCCTTAACAGAAAATACAGATTGTCACTGACTAGTCTCCCTGCAGGCAGGATCCTAGCCAGCCCTCATGCCACATGTAGCAGTCCTATAACACTGGCACATTGTGTTTTAATACACAAAAATTATTTAAGTTGTAAAATCTCAAAGTGGAGTACTGGAAATAGAGAACTGTGTAGTTCACAGGGTGGAGGTGGAAAGGTTTTTTCCTTTCTCCCCAAAACAATGAAAACAAGCTAAGCTAGTCAAGCCTCCTACTCTCACAGCTGAACAGTGCAGTTTGGGGGGAAAGAAGTTCCTTCAGTGTGACAAAACTTCTAGAAATAAAAAAAATCACTGGTGCCAGTGCCAAACCATTTTCTGTGTAAGTACAGATTTGAGATTAAAATGAACAGCTCAGCTTAAATACTAGATTCTAGAAGGTCTTCTCTAATATTAGGCAGGTGGAGCATTACTACAGAATCTATATACAAAACACTGATATGATTGCACTTTAAGTCCACCTCTGTTAGTTATACACAGCAATAGTTCAAGATGCTAAACTGACTGTTGGGTGTGAAACTAGTTTTACCAGTGACCTCTTTACTTCTCCTAGAAAATTTAAGTTTAATGTCTGAGGATTCAGGCAACAGGCACTATAAACAGGTGTACCATAGAAATCATCTTTGGCTGATACAGTTGCTCCTGGGCCTGAAGTATTTAAGCTATACAAGAATGCCCTACTGAACAAAACAGGTCAACATATTGATTTTACAGTAATCTCTATAAGCAACTGTATGGCTTTATACTAGCCTTGCAAAACAAATGGAGAGGAGTAATATATATGATGACACTAGCTAGAGATGTCTTGGGTCTTTAACTAATACTCCTCTGACAAATACTTCTAGCCACATGGATACTAATTATTTTACAGTATTACCATTGATTTGTCAGACTTCCTGCTATACACAATTGTATATTGCCATACCACATCAGACAGGCAACCCACCTAGTTCATCATCTTAACTCCAAAGGAGGCCAATGCCACCTACATCAAGAAAAGCTGCAAGAAACTCTACAGCAGAAGCAGAGAATCCATCTGCCCTGTGTGAAGAACTCATTCAAACCGTGAAGCATGAGGCTTTATATGCCTTCCAAGCTTGTTAGAATTAACTTACTCGGCTTAGTTATTTTTAGTAATGTTCACTCCCTCAGAATAATATAAACTTCTGCACTCACTGCTGCTTTATCATGCAATGAGAGAGTAGGAGGTAGATACAAATATATTTGCAACAGAAGAGCACTCTCAGGCTATGTCTATACTACAGGGTTTTTGCACAAAAACCTGCAGAGCGACCACACCTCAAGCACGTTTTTGTACAAGAAAATTTACCATAAAATGACAGAACAGAGCTTTTTGTGGTGAGGGTATACCTTCTTCTACGAGGAATAATTCCTTTTTGTGCAAGAGTTCTTGTGCAAAAAGGTACGTGTGGAACCTCAACAGCGGTTTCTTGCACAAAAAGAGCCCATCAGAGAAAGCACAGGTGCTCTGATGCCATTCTAGACTTTCTTGCACAAGAGTGTCTATGCAATGTGGATGCTCTCTTGCACAAAAGCATATCGCTTTTCCGATGCACTTTGAGGTGTGGGCGCGCTTTTGCCCAAGAAGTTTTTGCAGAAGATCCCTTCTACAAAAAGCTTCTTGCACAAAAACCCTGCAGTGTAGACAAAGCCTTGGAAAGCAAAAAGGTCTAGATTGTATTCTATAGCGTAAAGCCTTTTTATCCCCAGGTGGTCTAGAATCGATACACTGTGATAGAAACACTGAAGAATAGCTGGAGATTCTGACACTTCAAGGCATGTCCACTCACTTCTCCCACGTAGTCACAAGCATAACAGTACTAGAGGTAAAGCTCCTGGAATCGCTTATGGAAGTCAAGCTATGAGCAAATGTCTAATTAGCTCCATATTTAGACTGGGATTACATGGTGTTCGTTAGCAGTAGCCCATGCTGGAATTATTTAGGGCAACTGTAAAAAAAAAAAAATAAACCTGTCTCAAGAGAAGGTGGAAAAACAGTAATCCAGCATGAATATTCAAATTATATTTTGGTTAAAGAGGAAATATTAAACAGTGATTAACTACAACAGATACCATTTTCCCTTAGAGATCCAGGGTATCACAACACAGCTTGTTCCCAACCCTCCATTAACATAAAGTATAAATATCTCCCATCCTTGAACCCCACCATAAAGAAGTTGAGGGTTTTCCACTATCCTCTAGCATACTAGTTTCACTGAACCACTACCAGGAAGCTATGATTTCATATTACCATATTCATAGGGAAATGCTATGATTTCATATTACCATGTTTTCTGAATTTTGAAAGTGAGTTTGAGTAGCTGCCAGCACTAAATAACAAAACTAGAGTCCTTGCCAACCAGCAAGATCTAGCACCAGAGCAGTGTTCTCAAACAGTACCACTGAAGTCTATTTCAAACTATATAGAGCAACTGCGTTCTTTGGGGAAGCCAGCATCCATAGAACCTTGTCTGATGAAAGCAGAAGTGAAGCATTTCTATCTAAGTTGCCTTTCTCCCTTAAAGATTCAGATGAGAGGAGAGTGGAGAATGTACTGTAGCAGATGAGATTAGTTTCTTTAGCATCACTGTGGCAGGGAATAGCATTTCTCTTGGACAGTAGGTTCAGGAGGGATGGAGCAAGTGTGGGGCTGTAAGGAAGGTGGGTCAATCGCTGGAAAGTCCTAGAGAAAATGCAGAATAAATACTAAAAAAAAACCAGAAGGAAGCCAGCACTCCTCCTCTCTAACCACAAAACTGCAGGGTAAAGAGTGCTAAAAATTCAAACATTGCTTCAAATGCACAGATCTGACCCTTGATACCTTCTTTATTCCTCTAATAGATCTACTTTGTGTTAAATACTCCAAAATATTCTACTCTGGTACAAAATGTAATTTTATCCATGTCACTGAATATAAATAAATTGCCTGGCCAACAGCTGTAAATAATGGAGTGGGCCAGGCTACAGATTCCCTAACAAGGCGGGGCAGTCTGCAGCTGTCACTCCTCACTGATGAAGATGTGCCCTGTCATCTGGACGCTTAATATGAATCCTTCGCACGCGTTCAATGCGCTCCCGCTCGTCATCCTCATCCAGGTGATGAGAGCGCCCTGCTGCCCCTCCTGTAGCCTCCAGAAGTGCATTGTCAGGTCCTCGTCCATCCTGAGCCTCATAAAGCAAAATGTTCAATGTCTCTTCATATATTCGGGCTTCTGGGAACTCCACCTGTGTGCCCAAAACAGCTAAATTAAGAGAAGCCAAATCAATCTTATTCCAAGCAGGGTTAAACTTCAGGCTAGCCCTTTTGTTGTTATATACCCTTCAGTATTTCAAAAAACCCCTCCCATGTGTTCTGGTCATGGAAGTATGCTGCAGGAAGTGTGAAATCTTGCAAAAAAGTTACAAGGTTTTAAAGGGATCTCTTAAAGACCAGTAACAGTCTGTTCACGTACAATCTGACCTTGCCCAGAAAGAATCTGTCTTTGCATATACTTTTTTGTGGTTCTCAAGGCAGAACACTGGTCGTTGGATATTTGAAGCTGAAAGCCCAGCAGTAGGAGCACAGAAGCATAGATTTTATGCAGTATTTTTACATAGTTAAATAAGTGAACCTGATTGTGTGCATGAGTACATTTAAAGATCAGGTATTTCTCTGGAAGTCAGTACCCTATTGTGGTAAGCAATACACAACTCAAGACTATCCCTGCCTCCCCCCCAGGCTTATAATTTATTTGACTATTCTGTCCTCTCCTCTTTAGAAGGTATAGTGGATGCCCTACATAGGGGAGAGCTACCAAAGGGTAGCTTCCAAACAGTTAGTACCATCAGCTACTAGGTAGCACAAAAGAATTTTACCCCTACCTTTGTTTGTTTCTTCTCAGTAGCATAGACAATGGAGGTGCAGCAGACTTCAGCAATTTTACGCCCTTGTCCATAGAAAGACCAGCAGCAAATCTCATCTCCTATGACATCCTTTATAAAAAGGACTCTCCCATTAAACCGCAGTGACAGCTTATCAAACAATTCGATGTTCTTCAGCATGTTGTCATCAGAATTACTGCACAAGAACACACCAATAGTCAAAGTTAATGCCATGCAGAGGAAATCTCAACAGCTAAGGAGATTAAGGCAGCTCACAGCTGGAGACCTAAAAGCCCTGCCTCCATTTATTTATTCTCCCTAATGCAGTGAATGATCCTTATGTTAGGATGGCTTCCTAACATAAGGATCACTCACTGCATTAGGGGAGAATGCAGCTGAAGGGTGACTGGCCTGCGGTGGAGAAGGTGCTGTGTGTAACACAGCCTCAACACTGGGAGTAACGGCACGAGAGTCCATCTCTTTCTAACCCATTCCATCTAGTGAAGTTCAGCAGTAGCTGAATTGTGTCAGTGTAGTCATGAGTTAGATACAGACACAGATGAAGATAAGACCCACCCCCACCAGATCTGTCCAGCCCTCTGACTCATGGCCAATTGCCAACTCTGGAGATAAGAATGCTGCAGTCCATGCAGAATACAGGGCATCCTCCTGGGTCACAAATGAGTATTAAAGAGAAAGCCCTTTATTTGCTGCAAGCGTGCACTTTGCTTTCCACTGGAGAAGCAGCCATTTCTAACCCCACAAAGCAAGCAGGAAAAGTGTTCACTACGTATGTCAACACACACCCAGGGAAGGGAAAAGCCCATTCTCCTTCAATCTGGTTCCAGGCAGTTAATCTCCCATTCAAACTGTACATTTAATAACTGGTAATGGAAGCTGTTTTACCTGGTATAGGAATATTTGTTATTACTTCTGTTATACAGCAACTTTACTGCAGGCTGGAAAAAAACAGACACAGGAAGCACAATTTACAGGTGACAGTACGGCTGCAATATTCGTTCCAGACGAGTCCCGTGGCAGAGAAGGGGCAATATGAAGCGACAGTGCTGTGGGTATACCCCTGCTTGTGAAAGTAACCCTGGGGCTAGTGAATGGTGCTAGCACAGCAGCCTTGGAGGCAGGTCTTTGTCCCCAGGACAGGTTCAGCACAAGCTTCTCCCACAACATATGCCTGTGGTGATCAGATCGTAATTGGCATTCCATGGCCATTCCAGTTCTTTATGCCTCTGCTGAGGCCACATATTAATGCTTTCTGTGGAGGCTTTTTGGGGGTGGATGGGAAGGGTAAGCAGGAGTGTATCCTAGGGATGTAAACATTTTTAAAAAACAACTAGGGGGCTGCACCCTGCTCGCTACCCTCACCAACACCCCTCTCTCTGGCCACTTTCACAGCCAGAGAGCCTGATGATGCCATTCTGTCGCATGGCAGGAAAACCATAAATAGATATAGATAAACATGTAACTGAATGAAATTCAATTGGTTACACAGTTAAACGCTTTGTGGGCCACTGGCTCCATGGGAGCCAGGAGTTTGACCACTAAGGTTAACTGGTTAAACTTATACATCCCAAATGCATACCTGTCTACTAAGAACTGGAGCCATTAACGTTTCATGCACAGCAAATGTGTCACTGTTGGGCTGATAAAACAGATGAAAAGCTCTATATCCCACTATTGATGCCCTAAATCAATCTTTCCTCCCTTCTGCCTCTATTTGAAAATGTAAGGCAGAGAGGGCCCCTACAGTTAGATGTATTTTTTAAAGTTCAGACCCATTTAAAGACCTAGCTGAAAAGCTGTTTAACTTTCCATCCAGATGGTCTCTCTACAGCCTAGTTTTTTCAAGTGCAATTTTCAAACTCTCAACTTAACAAATGGGTTCTGAGCATGCACCATTCTGAAAACTAGTGTACTACATTCCAAAGTCAGCAGTCATCCTGGCTAGTGAGCTGCTGCCTTGATGTAGACAGGGTATGTGCAAACTTTCCCCAGGGATCAAGCACAGCCTGCTTCCTCTTACCTTATTGGATGTTGCTATAAGTTTTTGCTCTTCCTTAGAAGAAGTGATGACTGGAACTTTGCAGAATGGTTCGTATGTATCTTTGTTCTGCTGAAACAAGACAGTCAAATGCAGCAGATGGGTGCAAATCTACTGAAGGGATTTTGAACAACATATTGAAGCTTGGCTTAGCTACAGCAATGGAGCTGACCCCATGCGACAGCTATGTTTCTTTGTGTAGGCATGCTAAGGTACAGCTTCACTTTCTTACCCTCATCAAGTGAGGGGAAGAGGTATAAAAAACAGTTGCTGGTGTGCTTTGGGGAGCTAGGCCCATCCTCAGGTCAGTGACACCAGATGCCCAACTTTTTCATTAAATAGGGTTCCTAGCTCACTTGTGGAAAAACAAGTAGTCCTGTAGCAACTTAGATACTTACTCTCTACATATAAAATCATGAGCTTTCTTGGGCAAAACCCACTTCTGCAGTCCCCCCCCTTTTTTTTCCTCCACTGTAATCTGAGAAAGTGGGTTTTGCCCACGAAAGCTCTTGTTTGTTTGCTCTCACTCCATTTTTTTTGTTCATATTTAAGGTGCCACAGAATTTTTTTTTTTTAAAGTTACAGACTAACATTGCTCCCCCTCAGAGTTATGGAAAATGTGATCTGATGTAATGACATCTGCCTGAGTCTCCAGGGAGCCTGAAACAAAGGTTCAGAGGAGTTAACTGTCCCTTGTGTCTCAATAGGTTGTAAACTCTAAGACCCACTGCTCTGACAGACCTTCTCCACTACTGTCAAAGACTTTGGACAAGAGGAGATGAGTGCAAAAGGCCCTATACAACCATGAAGAGCACTTTATGTCTTTTGACTACACCTCTCTGCCATCAGCACTCCAGAAGGATGTGTCAGGGCCACAAAGCAGGCCAATGAAATCCTATACTGGTGGTGTGAGAACAGGAAAAAGCACAACTTCACTTTCAGATCCTAAGGCTATTTGTGGTGCTGGCAATTTTATCCATCTTTATTTGTAAGATGAGCAGAGCTGATCTCTGACATGTACATACACCGGGAACCCCATGGCACCAAGTTTAAAGTTCATTACACAATGGGCGGAGGGTGGGGAGAGAAGGAGGAGAGAACTACTTGTCCAGAAAAATACTTGTTGCCTTTCCTAACCCCTTACAAGAACAGGGCAGGAATTGATGAGCTCAAGCTGGGATTAATCAAAGGAAATAATCATAGGGCACAAGGAAAGGCTGACTGGTGGAATAAGCTCAAAGCCACTGGCACTGACTGGTGACCAGGCGTCTAACTAGCCTCACACTACAGACTGCACACCTACCTGTAGAGCTGCCTGGCACTCATCCACCAGACCCTGAACCAGGTAGTACTTTGCCTCAGCCAGCAGCTCTTCAATCTCTCTCCGACTCTCAGGAAGAGGCACAGCCCCATCGCGCAAGTAATTTAATATTGTCCCAAAGTGTTTACCACAACGGTCGATCAAAATCCAGCCTGGAAGAGATACAGCAGAGTACAACTGAGCAGCAGGAAGGGAAAGACTTGGGCAGAAGGTGGTAGAACCTGCTGCAGCTCTGCATAGAGGAGTGTTTCCATGAAGCGTATCACATGCATCCCATTGAGAGGCTCCCAAATCTCTCACCTTGCTGCTTGAGCTGGCAGCTAGAACAGCAGCAAGCTGTACTTCTCCAGGAAATTCCCTCTGTGTCTGTATCTCCATCTCCCTCCACATTCCTATAAGGGCATGTGGTGGGATCAGGCGGGAAGAAGCTCAGTGGATCTTTCAGCCCCCAAGCCACTGACTGTGGGTTAGCGGAAGTTGTAGCAAAACAAACAATTCCCACCATCAAATTCAACTCAGATTTTGGTTTTCTGCCCCTACTCCTTTTCCTGGAATCCTGTCGGCACTTTTGGTTCTGCTAGCATACCTTGATCACCTGCGCCACTCCAAAAACACACATGCACAGAGACAGTGAGGCAGATTTTCTATAACTGCAACCAAGGGACAGCTAAATAGAGCAAAACAGAGGATTCCTAGATAGCTAAATGGAGACTAATGGCAGACTCAGCCTGGAGGGACTTAGATTGTGAGGCTATAACACTGCAGTGTAGTTGTTGGTGTTTGGGCCGAAACCAGGCTCTGAGACCCTGTGAGTGTGGCGAGTCCCTTAGCCCAAACATCTAGACAAGCAGTTTTATAATTCCACACTCCCAGATGAAGTTAGCTGATCCCAGCCAGCTGTGGGTGTTTTACAATAATGAAAACATGCCCTGAGCAGTCAAGGACAAAGCTCAGAACAGAACCCAGGAGTCCTACCTGCCAGAGCTGGCTCTCACATACCTTAGAGGCCTTGCTTACGGCACACCAAGAGAATGGTTAACCTTAGCAAAATCCCCATAGATCAAGTATTTCAGGTTTGTTCTGTTCTGTGACAGAACTGCCCCCTTCTTCCTCCCTCCTCCCCCATATAATGCAGGGAAGATGATCGTTTTAAAGAGCACATATTTTCTCCCATCCCCTGCAGGGCCCTGATGAAGTGCTTTCCCCTTCCCATCCCACATACTGGTATGGAACGGGGTGTTGAGTACACCTGGCTGTTCTTGATGCTTTCTTAAAAACAAACAAACAAACAAACAAACAAACAAAAAAGGGCGCACATTTGTTGAAAATAACCCTGATGTCCCTAAGTGGCAATCATGCAAAAAGGGTGAAAAGAAAGTTAAAAGGTGAGACATGGATACTATAGATTTCACCAGAATCCCCACAAGTGGATTTCACCTTCCTTATTCCAAACTGGCATTGAACAGGAACAGCAATTTGATGAATAGATGAATGTTTGTTAACTGCTCTGAAGCTGTAATGTCAGGACGTTAGTAGTGCAAGCAATGTATGCGACAGCCCCACACGCTTTGGCATTTCCTTTCTAAAACCATCTGCTGAAAGGCACATTAGTCACCATTACTGGGTAGGGACACTAGAGAAACAGGGAAACAAATCTTCAGCAGAGATCACAGAATACATGACACCCACAAGTTCATATTTCATCTCTGTAGAGCAGACCAAAGCACCCAGAAAGGTATTATGCAACATACAGCTCCAGTTTTCATAAACACAAGGCCGTTTTTATGGGCTTAGACTCAAGAATGTACTCAGGAAACGCTTGTGGAGAAGGACTCTCATATTTTAGACAAATAAGGGAAAAGTAGGGTAAACCATGCACCGCATGTCTTGAATTAATGAAATTACTACTAAAACTCTGATTGTTCGGGTAATTCTCCAGCCACTGAGTTTAACACAGGCGATCAGTAGGAGAGGCCTAATTAGCAAGAGATTCACCGCATTCTACTCTGCTCACTTTTCTGTGTTTTTCCCTTTATTGTGGTACTGTTTGGTTAGGACTGCCGCTTCAAAGTAAGTGGAGGAATTTACTAGGAAGTGAGGGTGGCTACAACAGACCTGATTTACAGATGTGTGTTGCAAATTAACAAAAGAATCAAACTATACATTGTCCTAAATCACTGGGCATAGGACCACATATATAGCTGCCCACAGCAGGAATGAGGATCACTGCCCACTGTCGAGGTTCCCTAGACAATGCCATTCCACTGCGAAGAGGGAGAGGGCACAGAAAACTCCTCTCTCCTAAAACCCAAGAGCTATTATATCCCACACAACTACTGGGTGTGCTCACTGTCCCATGGAGTGGCAATTAGACCATACAGAGAGAAAAAGAATGATTTTCCTTCACAGCCTTAGCTGAGAGCCAGCTGGCTTTATAGCTCAAGCTGCAAACTCTCGTGCACTACGTTCCAAGAGGTCCCAGGATCAGTTCTGCCTGTCGGCACTACTCTATCACAGATCAAATGGAGCCAGAGATTTAATCTATTGGAGTTGTAGGGCAGGAGATGCATTCTGGACACAGGACAGAGTCAGTAACTCCTCAGTTCTCATTCCAGTTGTAACTCCCTCTCTGAACTTGGAAAAGTTAATTTCTACTTTGGTTTTTCCATCTCTAAACCTGTAGAAGTGCTAACTTCCTAAGTTCCGGGGTAGCTGTAGCAAAGATGAGAGAAATGATTAAAAGTGCAAAATGGTGCTGGATTGCTGAACACCACATTTAGCAACTCCTTCAGTGTAGGAATGTTAATATTGGTTAATTGAATAGTCAATTAACCTCATAAATTCTTATCAGTTAGTTGACTACTCTATTGTCCCCAGGCAGCCCCTGGAAGAGGTTTGAGCCAGAACTGAGCTGGGCTGCCTGCCCACCTGGCTCCGAATACACTTTAAATGCAGAGCCACAGCAGGGTAGGTCCAGGAACCAATGCAAGCCCAGGACTGAGCTAGGCTGCTGGCCAGCCTGCTAAAAAAAATGTACTGATGGGGTAGGGGAGAGGGAGAAAATGTGTGTAGTCTATAGCATTAACCTATGAGCTTTTGCTTTTCGGTTAATCAACTATACTATTACATTCCTACTTCAGTGCGATTTCACAGGGGGCTTCTGTTCTTAGTAGTCTGCCAAAACATACTGCTCAAAGGAGATTTTAACAGGAAAGTGGTTCCCACTGCTACCCTGGCTGCTGCAGAGCTAAGAAAGTGGGTTTCATCTGTAGTTTTCAGTCTTTTAAAGCTGTATTTTAACAAGCTTTGTTTTACAAGTTTTGGGATCCATCATTCAGGTAGGAATAAATATCCCCAAGAGTCATAAATAGACACAAGGGGAAACATGGGAGTTAACTTCTGCTACACAACAATTTGAAGTGATGACTTCCAAATGCTGATACTAAGGCAAGCAACTCCTTCTATACAAATCTTAACAGGTAAAGTTAAGATTAGGTCTCAGTTGGAGTATTGTGTCCAGTTCTGGGCATCACATTTCAAGAAAGATGCAGAAAAATTGGAAAAGGTCCAGAGAAGAGCAACAAGAATGATTAAAGGTCTAGAGAAACATGACCTATGAAAAAAAGACTGAAAGAATTGGGCTTGTTTAGTTTGGAAAAGAGAAGATTGAGAGGGGACATGATAGCAGTTTTCAGGTATCTAAAAGTGTGTCACAAGAAGGAGGGAGAAAAATTGTTCTTCATAGCCTCTGAGGATAGAACAAGAAGCAATGGGTTTAAACTGCAGCAAGGGAGGTTTAGGTTGGACATTAGGAAAAAGTTCCTAACTGTCAGGGTGGTTAAACACTGGAATAAACTACCTAGGGAGGTTGTTCAATCTCCATCTCTTGAGATATTTAAGAGTAGGTTAGATAAATGTCTATCAGGGATGGTCTAGACAGTGCTGGGTCCTGCCACGGGGGCAGGGGACTGGACTTGATGACCTGTCGAGGTCCCTTCCAGTCCTAGTATTCTAGATTATGGGTGGCCTTCATGAGGCTCTTGTTTAAGGCAGACTAATGGAATCTAGTTTCTCTTTAAAAATCTACAAATGCATATTTTAGAACACCTGGGGAGAACTCTGGGAAAAGACACTAGTTTCCCACACAGGCCCCCTTCCTCTATTCCACTACTCCAGTCAGATGTGGGTTTTGACATCTACATGTTTCTTTACAGGTTGCAAATTAAATCTGTAAACTCAAAAGAATATGCATGCATAGCCAAATAACTGTAGCCATTTCTCCTCCAGAATTAGAAGACATACACTATATCTATTGTAAATTGGGAGGAGGAGATGAGAGAAGTCATGCTATGGTGAAGGGACTATAAGATCACTTATTTAGATAGAAATAGGATTTTCAGTGTAAACTGCTCCACACATTTAAAAACTTTACTTTGATTTTCTCAAACAATGTAGTTGCTTTTCCTGAAACACAGCTTCTACTTTGTGCCAGACGTTGGGTGTGACTGAAGAATGTAGTATGAAGGCTTTCAGATAAGGATAGTTTCCTCTAAACACTATGATAATATTGCCCTGGTTTCCATAAACACTGCCAACTAATACCAGGCAGTGGAAGATAAATCATAATTACTGCAGCAGGAGTATCTCATTTTGAATTGCAAGAAATATTAAAATCCCCAGGAAACACCAGAAAAGCAAGCATGTGATCTTATTTCCCAAACAGTGTTCTAACAAGGTCAGATCTAGATGGCCTTATTCCATCAGCAGTTTTACCTTCAACTTTCCCTTCCTTGTGGAAGAGAGAATCTGTCCGCACATAGGAAAGCAGATTTTGTATTTTAGGGGGTATCTACCTTGAGCATTCTGGGAGAAGATCTGAGTCTGTGCATTAGGCAGCATTTGTTTAGTAGTGAGCAGACAGTGCAAGAACGTACGCCCCAAGTTTTAATCACATTTCTAACACACTTGCCATGTGACCTTGCATAAATAATGTACCTACATTACAAAGGAGAAAACACAGAGAAGTTAAAGGGCTCTCCCATCTCATATATATAGTGGAAGGATTAATGCTGATCTAACACTATAAATGGAAAGCATTCTTTTGATTCAGTGCGAATGTAGAAACTCTGAAACCACTGCAAAAGATGGTGCCTTTTGTTCAGTAGTCACGTTCTAATGCTATCATTAAACGGGAAGTAAATGATGACTGAGTATCTGACAGGCTTCCCTCTATGGCAGCACTGAACCAATTTTCCACTGTATTATGGGGCTGTGCCTCTGGATGTAGTTTGTTAAATGAAATGTAACAGAACAGCCTTATGGTAAGAAATGATCCCATGAGACATTTTACAAGACTAATCATGACTGATTGGGATAATTATATTCTTGTTTACAATTCCCCCTCTGTTTTCCATGAGAAAGGAACTCTCTGCTTCCCACCTGAAACTGTTAAGCAGTGTTGTTGTACATTGTTAAACAGCTGCAATATCTGACTGCAGAAATGGTGCATTTTAATGGTGAGGGGACTGATTCTGTTGAGTTTAGAATTCTGTATAGGACTTGAATATTTGCAAAAAGACCCTACAAAAAAGTGAAAAACTCAGATGTTTCTCCAATTGTTTAGAGATGGACTCTATATGGTAAAATTTAAATATTAAATTAAGCAGTATTTCTCACAATTTGACTGCAAATCCAATTCCTGTTCTCACAAGAAAACTGTCAGGAGGGCCTTAAATCCATTAAAAAATATAACTTATTTCTCACCAGCACTAAATTCTTCCTAGATATACTATTGTACTGATGTGCTATAGTTGCTCCAGTTGAGAAGTAATATATAATCCATTCTCAAGAAAAGTTCAAACATTCAACATACTAATAAGCTAACCAACAAAAAAGAGTTTTCAACCTCTACAATCAGTTTGCTAATGAACTATTGTTAAAGACAAAGTGTGTATATAGCTTCAAACATGGGAGTGGTCAAATAACGGGCAAAATGCCAAAACACAAATAGAAAGCTCTGCTTGGAATTAAATTCAATGATACTCCCACACTGTGGGAATGCTGATATTAAACTGGGCTAAAAATTTTCAACGGCCATGAGATGATCAAACTTCTTTTACGTTTCAACACAATTAGTATCTCTAAAAAGATAAAGTTTTCTCCCATGACTTAATCAGCCTATGTCCTTGTGATAGTGAAAGAAGATATTTTTGAGCATATCTTTTTAAAAAGACCATAATTCAGAAGTCTGAATGATCCCTTTGTAGATGGACTTGACTAAAGACTACCACTTGCTGGCTGCTTTTGCAGATTATTTATATTTTTTTAGCTTGACTCATCTATGCCTTAAGTAAACTACAAATATTGCAATTATTCATATACAAGAAATTCATAATTAGGTGTCAGTGACCTCAGTTCAGGTGGTTTCTGTGTATTTCATAACAAGTTTGTTTTCTAGAATTCAAAATATAACCTCATACAAAAAATGAAGTGACAGACCCTTTCATCCAAGGATGAAAGTGCTTAATAGACTAAGGCTCACAACCCTGAAAGTAAGTTTTATCCCTATATTACAGAGAAAGAAACAAACAAGTCAATTAATTTTTCAGCCTCCAGATCAAACAGCAGGTCCTGACTCCTAAGTCCTTGCTCTAACCATTTCACCAAGTCCTTCGAACACAGTACTTTTCATCACTGTTTCAGAAGCAAAAGCTTATTCAATTGCGTCTGACCCCGGCCCTTGGATTTTACCCTCATCTAATCAACAAAAGGAGAGACATGGCTTCAGAGACATAGGATTTAAAGCTTTCCTGCTTTATTTCCCCCCCACCCTCATTTGTATAGTTTGCTAGTCTTAGAAACAAAACAGCAAATGGCTTAGAGAAGACTAGGATCAGGATAAATGTATCCACTACAATTGTCTGTTTTCTAATATCAATCTTGACTGAATGATTATTTTTCCCCTGCCATGAATCTCTAAGTGATGTGATAGGTGTTTCTTTACCTTCGCTGTCGGTGAGAACCTCCATGCGGCCGCTGAACATGGCTTTAAGCATGGTGTCCTGCTTGGTCAGGGTCTGCATTGTGGTATAGTAGAGGGCACCGCCAACATTCAGCTTGACATACTTTGAGCTCGGACTGGTCCCTTTGAAGGAGGTGGTGCGAGTCGCAGCTGCTGGCACTGCTGAGCTCAC
Organism: Pelodiscus sinensis; assembly: GCF_049634645.1. Lineage (NCBI taxonomy): Eukaryota > Metazoa > Chordata > Testudines > Trionychidae > Pelodiscus > Pelodiscus sinensis. The sequence goes on from NC_134725.1 coordinate 37,222,252, forward strand.
AACGCTTTCTCCTGACATCTCTTCCTGAAAAGAAGAGGGGCTGCCAATTAGAACTGTTTTGGTACTGTGCACCACACAATTTATTGCTCCCTTGTAATATTTTATGTAGGTAATATTAATACACTGGTGTTCTATATCCTCAACAGGGAAAATCTCAGTGCCTCACAATATCCTGCCAGGTAGCCATGGCTTACTTCCATTTCACAGCTAAAGGAACCTAGGTTAAACATTTTACCCAAATTCACAACACGAGAGATGCAGAACTGGAAATAAAGCCAGAAATCCCACTGAATAACTGTTTCTCCTTTGCAAGTCTCTGTAGTATTTGGAAAACTCTAAGGCAGGGGGGTCTCAAACTCCTGTCTCACAGGCAAGTCCCAGGCAGAGCAATTGCTTCATCTGGCCTGAGACTCCCAGCAGGCTGGGGGGCGGGGATGGTCTGTTACCTGCCCTAAACTCTCCTAATGGCACCCCCTAAACACATGGCTTTAGGGTCACTGAGGGACCAGGTGTCTCTTGACAACAGTGGTCATGCTCCCTGCAGCAGTAAGAGCCACGGGGGAAGCAGAGCACACTGGGAAGGCGCATTCACTCCACTTCCCTCACAGATCCTACTGCCACATGGAGTACAAGAGTGCAATTGCTGTTGCTGTGTGGTGCCGAGTCCCCTCAATGATCCCCAAAGCCATGCACTTGGGAGACAAAGTGCCACGGAAGGGAAAGGGCAGGAAGGAGCAGGGCTTGGGGGCTGGGTAATGAATATACTCCTCCATCCAGGAGTCCTGGGCCAGATTGTGCAATTGCCAGGAATTTGAGACCCCTGCTCTAGGGAATGGTTTCAGGACTTTTTACTAGAGAATTGCCCTCTAGTAGTTTAATGCCACACTGACCAGTTTCCTGCAGCTATAGCAAACAAGAACAAAGTTAAAGCTAAACTGAAATCCAGAGTATTGCCTATTAATATTGACCACTCAATACTTACTTTTTTAATGGTTTTAAATGGTGGGTTACTTCCCCTTTTTACAGTCACGTAACTATGTTTACAAGCTTCAGGGGGTAACAGAGTTAGTCTGTACAAGATAAATTTAAAAAACAACAAAAGGTCTGGTAGTCCATAAAGTGCTAACAGAACATGTAGACGGTATCATGAGCTTTCGTGGGCACAAACCACGTCTTCAGATGACCGGAGAAGTGGGTTGTGCCCACGAAAGCTCATGATACCATCTACATGTTTTGTTAGTCTATAAAGTGCTACCATACCTTTTATGTTCGCAGTGGCTTTGTATCCAAAGGAAGCATTTCAAGCCAACATTTTTTCCCATATTCTCTCACATTCTCTCAATTCACAGCACTGCAGTTAAAATCTTGAGCCTGGAAGATTCTGGACTTTCATGGTATTTCAGTATAAACATTTTAGCTGATCTGAATTCACTATACATGGGTTCCCCTGTTTAACTTTCCACGTTGGGTGTTATTTCAGTCTCAGCTCCATTTTGTTATCTTTTAGTATTTTACTTAAAGTCTCACAGAAACTCTGCACACAATCTCCTGAGATTTAGACAAGCCAACTAAAGCATGTAAATAAACTAACCCAGCACAGAATTCTATGAACTCTGAGCAGCATTTTACAATCATAAGGTATCTTCAGTGGCTCAACTAAATAGAACGATGAAAAAGGACATTCATTTCTCAACCTCAAAACTTGTAAGATTTAAATTCCTCTGGGGAAGTGACTTAGTTCTACTGTAATCTGGCATTTGAATACATTCACCCAGTTAAGACTGGATGATCCATGAAACTATTACAAATCTCACTGGCTGTGAATGTCTGCAGATTTCAGTGAAAAAGTGTTCTTTAATTAGTGAATTTAGTGCTCCTGAAATTGAGGGAGTGTGTGCGCATTTGGGAATGTTGGCTTCTCACCACCATATACTCGCAGCGCTTTCAATTCATTTACAACTGTGAATAATCTCCTACTATTTTTGTCTTGAGACGCCATACACAGTTGCACTGAACCATTTCTTTCCTCATTTGGTGCACCCATGCTATCTCATGGACCCTCCTGAGCAAAGGCAATCTGTGAGACAACTTAAAAACACGAACAGATGAAGACTCCCACCAATTCATTCTCCACTTGTCATCTAATAAGAATCTGCCTGTGAGCTCTAGAGCAGACAGGCTTCCTCCCTAATCAACAGTTGCTACACACAACTGAAAAAAATGTGCACTTGTTGTAGATCAAAAGACTGAAAGGGAGATAAGTTACCCATACAACATTCGTGGCTCTCAGACTCACTCACCACCAGGCCTCGGTCAAAAATCTACCCACAAAAGCTCATGATGCCAGCTACATGTTTTGTTGGTCTTTAAGGCGCTGCAGGACCATTCCTTGTTTTTTAAGTTTCCCCACTTTATGGTTAGCCTCAGGCTCCTACAATGCTCCATGACGGGACGACTAAAGCAGGCACCTCAGGCCCGGGGAGGTCCCACATCTGCCTGGACTCAGACTGGCAGGGCGGGGTCCTAGGGGGCCGCCTGGCGCTCCTGTTAGCGGAGCGGGGAGAGGCAGGTCCGGGAGACCCCCCCCCCCCACAGGGGTAACCGCATCAGCAGAGCCCGCAGGGAACAGGGGCAGCGGAACCCCTGGCCTGAGACCGCCCCGCAGCACCGGCCCCGTTCCCCCCCAGCGCCCAGCCTCGCCCCCGGCCCGAGCCACACGGCCCCTCCCGCCCTCCCCCGCTGCTCTCGACTCCCAGCGCAGCCCGCGAGCTCCCGCCCGGCCCGGCGCGAGTCGCAGCCGCCGCGTGGCCCCAGGCTGGGCTGACGGGGCCCCCACCCGGCCTCCGTTCCTCGCGCTCACCATGAAAAGCTCGAACGAGTCGCCGAGGTAGCTCCGCGGAGAAGCCGGAAGTACTCGGGGCGGGAAAGGCAACTTCCGCCCCTCTCGTGGCCGGGATCACCTCACTTCCGCCCCTCAGAGCGCACCCCCAAACCGCTCCGATGTCCCAGCAGCCCTCGCCAAGCCAAGGGCCCGCGGGTCGCCCGCCCCCCCCCAGCTCCCCCGCCGGGCCCAGGAGGCGGCGTGCGCGTGAGCCGGGGCTGGCGGGGCTCCGGCGGCCGGGCAGGCCTTAGCGGGGCCCGTTGCCGAGCCGGGCCTGGTTCCCGGACGGAAGGCTAAGCGCGGCGCACCGGCGGCTCGGCTGCGGCCCCGGCCTGACATTCGGTGGGCGGCGCTGCCCCCGGGGGTTCGCGGCGGCCCCGGCCCTGCTGCGAGGGGCGGACATGTGAGGCGGCTGCTCGGCGGGGCGGGCGGGGGTCCCGGGCCGGGGCAGTTCGGCGGTGACTTCGTGTGTGTGTGTGTGTGTGTGTGTGTGTCTTGCGGGACCCCCCCCCCCCGTGTGTGTGTTTTGCAGGATCTCCCCCCCCCTCCCGGGTGTGTGTGTGTTGCGGGACCCCCCCCTCCCCCGTGTGTGTGTGTGTTGCAGGATCTCCCCCCCCCCCCCCCCGGGTGTGTGTGTGTTGCAGAATACTGGGGGAAGGGCATGTGTGTGCACTGCCGGAGCCTGTGTGTGTGTGTGTTTTGTGGGATTCCGGGGGGGGGGGGGGGGGTACTTGCTATGCAGGGGAAGGTGACATGGTGCTGGGATGGGAGGACCGTGAGCTTGGAGATTCAGGGACACCATTATGCTGGGGGCTGCTGCAGCCTAGCCAAGCTGCTGGTTAACAGGTAACCAACCAGTAACAGCACTAGGTAAGGGTGGTGCTTACAGCTTGACCCCTTAACAACTGACATCCCTAGTAGAGAACCCGGGGGCATTTGGTGCTAAGGGGTGAGCAGAACGTGAGGGGTCAAAGGCTGGTATGTGTGGGAGGAAAGGATGTTTGTGTGACACATTCTCTGAGCTGGAATCTGTTAAAAGTCTTGTTATGTTCGGTAGTTGTCTGGTAGCTAGATATGGTGACAGGTGGATTAGATGTGTACAGGGAGATTTAGTGAAAAAATGAGTTAATATTTATAATAATGTTAATCCTGGGTGTTTGCAGGCTTTGTTGTGAGATTTAGTGACATGAAAATTCTGATAGTAGAGTTTAACATGAGAAACTTTGTTGTTTCTTTTATAGAGCAGGTTAGAGACAGACTACCTGCATTTGGTGTACTGAAACCATGGTGCACTTTTCTGTGTTGTGAGGCTTATCCAGCGTTTCTCACTATGTGACTGCTGGGCAATTTAGAAAGTGAGTACAGCCAAAGACATCTAGAATACCAAATGAAATTAACACCCTCGCCGCCCCCCCCCCCCCCCCCCCCCGCATCTAGAATTGATTTGTTTTTTTCTACAGAGACAAAGGGAGATTCTGAAAACAAAGCATATGTGGCTCATGTTTGTATATGGATGAGTATCAGTATTTCTTCTGCAGAGTCAAACCCTCAGGTGTGTTAATATTTACACAGTGGAAATGTGGACACTTCTGCCTTTTCAATATTGTGGGGCTGTGAGATTGTTGTTCTGTAAATATTGAATCTGCCTATAAATATTTACCAACCAATTCACCTGTTACAGATGCCACAAAGTGGGCCACTCTAGAGGGGTAGGGTGGAGCAATGTGGTATCACATTGCAGTAGCTTAGTTCAGGACCAGTTTTATACTCTTTGTTCCTTGGCTGTGAGCATGGTGGAAACAGCATATTTAGGGGTCATTCACTAGAAGAACAGGTCTGCTCATTACAGGGAAATGAAGTAGGGAGATAATGGGGTCCTACAAAGACAGAAACTATATAGTCCCATATTTACCCGGAGTGACCCAGGAAGTTCCCAACATGCATGATATCTGTTTCATGTACTAAACTGGGGTGATTCCATTTGGACAGTCTGGGTCCTTCCATCACCTCCTTTATTTTTATTTGAGTTCTTTTGTTATCCACTCTTGTTTTCCTGCCCTTCAGAATTCTCTAGGGACTCTAAAGCTGATGTAGGAACATGAGAAACTCATGAGAATGGTGGAGGTTTGGACATTTGAAAGGCAAATGTGCTGGCTGATGGGGTTCCAGTCATTGTTCCCTGTAAGCTGAGCACTTAGGCAGTCAGTCTCCCAGGAGAGATACTGATACTACCCTGCTAATTAACAGAACACTCACAGCTAGGTTTCTTGTTCCTAGTGGTAGCACTCATTCACACATGCTTTGGTGTATGTACAATTTTTCTGCACATATATGGAAAAGTTTAGAAGGAACATTGGTCCTGTTCTTTTCTCCCTAACTCTGCTGCTCACTGACTGCACTTTTGATACTCCTGTGTGTGTTGTACTTTAGCACCCCAGTTTTCTCTGTCTTATGCTCTGTGTTGCATGGACACCTCATTTCCTTTCTCTTCAGGTAGGCACAGCCTGTCAAAGCCAATCAAAGCAGATCTTTTGGTGTAATGTAGGAAATTGCCCCTTCATGCACACCTGTCCTGAGGCTATATGTTGTATTCATATCACTCCCAGCTTCCCAAACACACTTGCTGCATGTATTTTAACATCCAGATAACCCTGGATTTCATATTTGTGGAAGGTTGCAAAAATGTTTGGTGCGGCACAGTCATCCAAAGCCCAGTTCCTCGATAAAGCGCGTCAGGCCCGGGAGGAGCGAAGAGAACTGAAAGAAAGAGAGAGAGCCACCATTCAGATCCAAGCCCTGGTCAGGAGGTTTCTTTGTAGATGCAGGCTGCAGCGGGAGATCAGGTGTGTGAAATTCCACCCTCTGTGCTTGATTGCTTTTTGTGAAATGACCTCTTTTGGCTGGTAATGGGTAACATTTGATTCCTCCTCTTTCCTAGGAGAGAAGTGGAGGATTTCTTTGAAATTAGTGAATCTGCTTCCAGTAAAAGAAGTGCACTTTCCATCTTCAAAATTGCCAGGAAACTGCTGTTCGTTTTCAGAATTAAAGAGGACAAAGAGGTAAAGTTGCTGCACCAAAGCATTTCCCCACTTCATATTTAAACTGTGTAACATAAAGAGTTCAGAATCTGACCTGCAGCTTCTTTTGTCTTGTAATGCAACAGTGGTGACAGTGTTGAGAAAGCGAAACTGAGAACCAGATCTCCTGATTTCTAATCCTGGCTCTGAAATTTAGTTAATTTAAGCAGGCATTTACTAATAAACCTGACTGGCCAGCTAACACTGGTATCAAGCACCACCACACTCAAGTGAGGGGTTTTGTGTGTGCTTGGGACTCTGATTAGGGGCAGTACTCAAGAACCTGAGTTAAATTTGCAATGAAGACAAAGGCCTAATGACTCAGCCTCAGTTTTTCCATCTGTAAAATGGAGATAACAACACATGCCTCTCAGGAGAGTTGTGAAGACCAGTTAGGGGTAAAGGACTCTGAGAATGAATGACCATATTAATTTGTATTAAATCAGTTCAGCAGCATGTTGTTTCCAGTCGCTTCTTTCCCAAGCAATTTTTGTTCTGTCAAGAAAAGTACAAGTACATCAAATGTTGTACTTGTATCTGATTCTAAATGTATACGTAGTGTAACATAGTTCTCTGAGCTCCAGCCATATCACCTCCCACCAGTCCTTGATGCCACAGTGTTGGGTGGCCTCCAGTAACTAATTGCATCAGCAAAATGTCACCCACCCTCAAGGAGCAAACTGAGCCCTTGTCAGGCTAAGGAGTGATCTGGATTCTTTTCCATTCTTCTTTTTGAGAATCTTGAAATTACTTTCCCAAGTGAAACTGATACCATAGAGCAGGGGTTGGCAGTCTAAGGAATGCAAGCCATAAGTGGCATATGAGCTGATTTTCAGTGGCACACATGTCAGGAGCTCAGCCCTGTCCCTCCTCCCCCGCAAAGCGAAGAACCTGTACTGCTGCTGGAGCCCTCCCTCTTCCCTGACAGCAGGTTAGGCTGCAGTGGGAGGAGGCAGTGCAGGGGATGAGGTGGGGCTGTGGCAGCAGCAGCGGCAGCAGCGCCTCCAGGGCTGGCCCGAGACCACATGGCTGCAGCAGCAACACCTCTGGGGCCGGCCTGGGACTGCATAGATGTGGCAGTTGCTGCAGAGGGGCATGAAGCCAGGTAAGCATCCCGCCTCAAGCCCAGATTCCCCACCCCAATTCCCCTCAATCGCTCCCCTCCTCCTGCCAAGACCCTGCACCTCAACTTGCCCCAACACCCTCCCTTGTTTCTGCACCCTCCCTCCTGGCCAGACACCCCACCCGCATCCTGGTCCTGCACCCTCCTCCTTGGTCTAGCCAGACACTTACCCCCACCTTGCTCTTGCATCCAGTGTTGCTCCTGCCCCGTCCCTCCTGGCCACACACTGCACCCTCCCCTCACCTGGCCAGACACCCTACTCCCAGCCTGCTTCTGCACCCTAGCTCCTGGCCAGACCTCGCAACCTCACCCCCTACTCCCAGCCTGCTTCTGCACCCTAGCTCCTGGCCAGACCTCGCAGCCTCACCCCCTACTCCCAGCCTGCTTCTGAACCCCTCCTCCCGCCCAGATCCCGCATCCTATCCCTACCCCACTCATTGGCAGTCCTGTCCCACATACTGAACCCCATTTTTGTTCCTTCTCCAGAACCTAAGGAGGTCCATAAAATCCACTAACGCAGGAACCCCAGAAAAGTAAATCTGGTCTATGGGAAACCCTGAATCTCAGTCCTCCCTGTCCCTTCTCCTCACTGTATGAGGCTGGGGTACCAGAGGAGTGAGGTGTCTTAGTTGGGGGCCACATCAGTTTTTTGGTTTTTTTTGAATGAGGTTTTTTTGGTTCTCACTTATGTGGTCCTCAACTGATTTTTCTGTGGCTCAGTTGCCCCCAACCCAAAAAAGGTTCCCCATCCCTGCCATAAATAAGGAAAATATTGACACCTTTTGTGTTGGACATAAATTAATATTTTATTTTATTTAAAATGAAGTTTGATAAACTAACATGTGAAAGTTAAAATGCTTAATCTGTTTAATAATTTTAATTAAACTGTTCTCCTTAACTGCAACTGGTTCAGAAAATAAGGTCACCATACCCAGCCTGCCCCTTTCCCCTCCTCCTTCTGGCACGTATATCCATAAATAGAAGTGAATAAGTTGAATCTTGGCACGCCACTCCTGAAAGGTTGCCGACCCCTGCCATAGGGTCTAGAGTGGAGGGAAGTCTTACTGTGTAACTCGCAATCAAAACAAATGTAATCCTACTCAATCTGTAATTTAAGAGGGAGCAATTATATCTATATATCAGTGAGGTTTTCCTTCCTCTTACGACACCTCTGTTAGCCACTGCCAAAGACAAGATGATGGTTTCATCAGAGTTTCAGTTAGTTCTGGCATGGAAGCTCTTTGCTTCCTGTAATCATGTGTTTTTAACAAGTAACTGACTGTACATATGAAGAAGTGTACTAACATGTGCCTCTCTTTCTTTACAGAGGTTTGAAAAATTGTGTCGCTGTATCCTGAGTAGTATGGATGTTGAGAATGAGCCCAAGGTCAGCAGATCAATTATATTAGGGGGATTTAAGAGGGTTTTTTTTTTAAAAAAAGTTCACTTGGATTCCATGGTGAAATGTTCTGATATGGTGATAAACACCATAGAAAAACCCATGATACCTATTTGGACCCTGAAGGGTCAAAAGGGCATTTCCCACACAATACTTAGTCATCATAGGCAGTGGGGTACTTTTGTTTAGTGCTGGGATCTGTGTGGCTCATGGAAGCAGTTTTATTACACAACTTCCTAGGCTTGTATTCTGGGTAACAGACCAGATAAAGTTACCACAAATGTATCATGTTCTTTGTCTATAGGTGTGGTATGTGTCATTAGCACTTTCTAAGGAGCTTACATTGTTGTGGATCAAACAAATTAAGGACATTTTGTGGTTTAGCTGTGAGTTTCTCAAACAGCTTAAGGTAAAAATCTTTCCTTGGTTTTAGCTCTGCATGTCTTGAGGTTTCACACCCTGGTTCTGTAGACTTTATTTTTTATTGATCTTGTTATTCCAGCCTGACATCTTACAAGACTCTAAATTGGTCACTTTGCACCTCACGATGCTGATTACCTTCACAGACACTTCCACGTGGAAAATACTTCGGGGAAAAGGTTTGTGTGGCTCTTTCCAAAAACCTGTTGTAACCACCAGTCCAGACCTTTCTTCTTTCTCTTTAAAGTCTTCCAGCTTGGGCTGCAGAGAGAGAAGCACTGCCAAGCAATATGAATCATTCTGTGCAGATTGAGCAGCAGATATCTGAGCTCTGAATCAGAGAGGAAACTTCCCCCTAAGATAAAACAGCTTAGTCAATTTTGCTGCTCCATTATCATGTGATTCAGAAGCTTCCTTCATGTAAGGCTTTGATGACTTCCAGCTCTCTTGAATTCCATCAAGAGTATCTTCTTTAATTGTACTCATGAAAAGATTGACCCTGAAAAAAATCTTATGGAAAAACTGAAAAAAGCCCCCTAACACACTCTTTAAGTTCTACTTCAGTATCTAACATATTCCATAAAGCTACTCAACTCAATGTTTTGTGTAGGTTTGCAATGAGTTTTGAGACTGAAGGCATTCATAGAAGTTTATCATAATTCACAATGTATGACTACAGTTCATACAAATTATATGACATACAGTTCTCAGAATTATCATAATTTTGTCCTCTCAGGAGAAACCCTACGACCTGCCATGAATCACATCTGTGCAAATATCATGGGACATCTGAATCAGAAGGGATTTTATTCTGTGCTTCAGGTTTGTTTATGATTGTAACAGTTGATATGCTTTTCAAAGCCTGCAGTGTTTTCTGCATTAAGTAAGTTCTAAGATTCTCCAGACAGTTTCATGCTTGGTTTGGGCATGTATTGGTAGTGACTTTCTCTGAGAGTACTCTGCTTAGGTTGGTAAACTAACCAAGTCATCTTCCCCTACTTTCCGTGAGCAATACCTTTAACCTAAATACCATTTTATCATCTCATTTAGAAGATGGAAAGCAGTAGTGCAGTGCAGTGCAGCTGATTAGAATACAGAACTAGGAGTCAGGAGTCTTGAATTCTGTTCCCAGCCCTGATAAATGCATGTGATTTTTTAGGGAGATTTCTTCATTGTTCCGTGCCTCATTTTTTTCATCTGTAAAGTGGAAGTGGCAGCAAGTGTGATTGTAGCATGCCTCTTTGAATGCAGAAACAAAAGGCAGGACTATGTAGCACTTTAAAGACTACAAAGGCGGTCTATTAGGTGATGAGCTTTTGTGGGCCAGACCCACTTCCTCAGATCAATATGTGGAAGAAAATTGGCACAACCATATATACCAAAGGGATACAATCAATAAAATGAACGCATGTGAAATTGATAAATCAAATTTTAGAACAGAGTGGGAGTGAGGGGGGAAGGTAGTATTTATAAGGTAATGACATAGGGGTGATAATAGGGGAAGTTTCTGTGAGGTAATGACATTAGGAGTGATAATTGGGGAAGCTATCTTTGTAATGGGTGAGATAATTAGAGTCTTTGTTTAGACCCATACATAAAGTGTCAAATTTAAGCATCAATGACAATTCTGAAGCTTCTCGTTGAAGTCTGGAGTTAAAGTCTCTTTGAAGCAATATGCATGTTTTAAGGTCATTGAGGGAATGATCAGTCTGGCTGAAATGGCAGGCAACAGATTTCTCTCTGTGAGAGAGTCTTATGTCTGTTTTGTGGGCATTGATTCTTTGGCGAAGTGTCTGAGACGTTTGTCCAATGTACATAGCAGATGGACACTTTAGGCACATGATAGCATAAATTATATTTCTGGCTGAACAGGAATATGTGTTCTTGATTTTGTAATAAGCATGGTTAGCTCCAATAATGGTGTCAGAAGAGTAAATAAGTGGACAAAGCTGGCACTGGGGTTTGTTGCAAGGGAAAGTTCCAGGGTTGGTATTAGTGTGGTATGTCCTGTAGTTGTAGGTAAGAATCATCCTAAGGTTAGGTGGTTGTCTATAGGAGACTATGGGTCTGTCTCCCAGAGCCACTCGGAGTGTAGTATCCTGTTCCAGTATAGGTTGTAGTTTATTGATAATGCGTTGGACGGGTTTAAGTTGGGGGCTATAGGTGATGACAAGTGGTGTTCTGTTGTTGGTTTTCTTGGGTCTGTCTTGAAGTAGATGGTTTCTGGATATTCATCTGGCTCTTTCAATTTGTTTTTTTATTTCTCCGGGTGGGTAGTTGAGGTTTATAAATGCTTGGTAGAGATCCTGAAGTTTCTGGTCTCTGTCAGTGGGATTAGAGCAGATGCTATTGTATCTGATGGCTTGCCTATGGACGATGGATCGTATGGTGTGTCCTGGATGGGAGCTGGAGGCATGTAGGTAACTGTATGAGTCGGTGGGTTTTCTGTAGAGAGTGGTGTCTAATTTTCCATTAGTGATTTGTACTGTGATGTCCAGGAAATGGATCTCTCTTGTAGAATGGTCCAGGCTGAGACTGATGGTGGGGTGTAGGTTGTTAAAGTCTCTGTGTAATGTCTCCAGTGTTCCTTGGCCATGGGTCCAGATCATAAAGATGTCATCAATGTAGCGTAAGTAGAGAAGGGGTAAAAGGGGACGGGATCTGAGGAAATGTTGTTCTAAGTCAGCCATAAAGATGTTCGCGTACTGTGGTGCCATGCGGGTACTCATGGCTGTGCCGCTGATCTGGAGGTATAAGTTGTCCCCAAATTGGAAATAATTGTGGGTGAGAACAAAGTTACACAGGTCTGCTACCAGATTGGCAGTGGTATTCTCTGGGATAGTGTTTCTAATTGCTTGTAATCCGTCTTCATATGGGATGTTGGTGTAAAGAGCTTCTACATCCATGGTAGCAAGGATGGTGTTATCAGGAAGGTTATCGATGTTTTGTAGTTTTCTCGGGAAGTCAGTAGTATCTCAGAGATAGCTGGGAGTGTTGGTTGCGTAGGGTTTGAGAAGAGAGTCTACATAGCTGGATAATCCAGTAGTGAGCGTGCTGATACCTGGGATGATGGGGCGTCCGGGGTGTCCAGGTTTATGGATTTTGAGAAGCAGATAGAACAATCCAGGTCAGAGTTCAGAAGGTGTGTCTGTGTGGATTTGGTCCCGAGTAGAGGTAGGGAGTTTTTTAAGGAGACAGCGTAGTTTCTTTTGGTATTCTGAATGCAGCTTCTCTTTGCTGCCAGTACCTCTACCAGAAACGCTCTGACGCAGGCCAGAGACTTGTAACAACCACCTTGCGTAACATCCTCTCTAATTTCTTTTTATATCCCTTGAAAGTGACTGTGCCTTTCAAGAACAGTGGGATTCTTTCTCTAACACGAGTTTTAATTCCTTTTCAGATTTTGCTAACAAATGGCTTGGCAAGATCCAGACCATCTCTGTCCAAAGGCACTTTAACTGCAATCTTTTCTCTAGCATTGCGGTAAGGCAACAAAAGAAGCTTGGAGGGATATGTAGCTAAAGCTGCTTACAGTGTCTGTCTGAAGACCTCTTGCCCTGTGTTTCTTTTTGTAGCTGTATGTGAGTTTATCATATTAGTGCATGATGCTAATTTAGGTGGAGGACTTCATTCTTTTCTACTCTGTACCCATAATATTAAGTGTTTATAAATCAGGTGTAAAGATCAGTTGTGGGGTTAAGCTTGGAATCCTGCATTTTTGTGTTGGCCAGTTCCTTTAGACTATTTACCCTTTTTTCTGCAGGTGTGATTTGCAACCCCCAGTGAACTGCCATTGCGCCTCTAAGTACATAAGTGAGGATGCATGTCAGATAGAGGTGCAGATGATCTTATCTGTGCTAGCTGTCCATTTTGCAGGTGTAAATTGTGTCCCCCCTCTGAGGGACTTCAGTTAGCTAGAACAGTGTTTCTGAACCTTTTTTTATAAAGTACGCCTTTAAAAAAATTATAAGTACCCCCAGTTCCTACAGTTTTCAAACACACACAATTTTTTTCTACCATTGCAACATACTTGTTTAAACAACTTAATCGTAGCTGGGCTGGCAATGAAATTTTTGGGTGTAAAAAGTACAAAAATAATACAACTCTGTAAAACTGAAAACAAAAATTCAGTTTTCTCCAGAGTTCAGTTGTGTTGACATACTCCCCAGACTTCTCTTGAGTCCCCCTAAAGGTACTCTTACCACTGGTTGAGAAACACTGAGCTAGAAACATCTCCTTGCATTTCAGAATAAGATTCATGCATAATCCAAACTCAGATCTACAAAGCCCAAATCTGTTCATGGGAAGTTCACCTGTGGCACATCTACACAGCAGGACTTAACTCAAAATAAGCTACACAACTTGAACTACGCCAGTTGTGTAGCTTATTTTGAAATAGCTTATTTAAGTTTTGGTGCTGTCTAGTCAGCACTTATTTCAAAATAGAGCATTCTTCCTTTGACTTCCCTTACTCCTCCTACAATGAGGATTACATGAGTTGGAGTAGAAATCCTCCAGCTTGGCAGTATTTCAACATTACGTGAAAATAACTGCTGGCTGTGTAGAGGTGGACTAAGATATTTCAAAATAATGCTAGTTATTTTGAAATAATGTTGCTGTGTAGACATAGTGTTAGTGTCAATCCACAGTGCCCAAGGAGCATCCCTAGAGACTTGCATGAGCTAACTCTGTGAACAGGTTTCCTTCTGTAAGTGTCATTTCTGAGACAATGGGACTGGCTCACGTCTGATTTCAGATATTCATTCGAGCTCTAGCAGAGTTGAGTTCTGACTTTGACCCTGCCACTGACATGCTCTGTGGTCTTGAATAGGTCACTTAAGCTTGGCCTGAGTAAATGGTAACTATTTTAGGGATGTAAACAACTAGTTGACTAGCCCCTCAACTAGTCGCTTCCCTCCCGCCTTGCTGCCAGCTCGTGCTGGTTTTCCCTCCCCCCCCTGCGCTTCAGCCTTTTAAAGGTATTAAAAATGAGGGAAGCTAACCCCACTATGGCTCTCTCATTTATCGACTAGTCGATTAGTTGATCAAAATTTAACTTCCCTAAACTACTTACTCATCTGCTTTACCAAGGTGCGGTGTGTGTTAATCTAGTTAATGTTTATAGAGCTGTTTAGAAACGGGAGATGCTATGTGAGAACTAAAAAGTATTATGGAATAAGACTCCATATTTCCTCCTGCATCTGGCTTTCATTGATCCCATGGGGTCATGGTGGCGGTTGCTCTATCACCATGATAGCATAAGTCATAGGAGGCTGATTCTTTTCAAAGTGACCTCATGAAAACAGAAGTAGTGGACAGTTCTCAAGCTCTTGATAGAAAGGCTGCCTTTCTTAGGAAACACAAAGTGTGGGGTTTGAAGTATGTATTTTTTCCCTCTCTTCAGCCCTGTGATTGCTGCTCAGTTTTCTGACAATCTCCTGAGATCATTTCTGATCCATATCATGTCAGTGCCTGCAATAGTGACTCATCTTGCTACGCTAACACCTGAGGTAAGTGGGCTACTTCATCACAGAATCCTGAGCCCTCTGGCATGTCATATATTCTCTGACTAGTCATTGGTGACTCTAGGTACAAATACTGGTGAGTAAAGAGCTGTATCAGCCTCCTAAAAGTTGACAGTAAAATTTCATTCTCTATCAATTTAATCCTTTTCTAATGGAAACACACATTCTTCTCCCTTCCTTCTTAGCCTTAGTTTCTAATGCTGTAGAAGCCAAGCGAGTTCTCTTTTGTTCTTGTAGTTAATGCTTTGGACACATACCCTGGAGATCTAGCCTCTCTTCCTGGCACAGCTAAAAGCTCTCTGCATGCTTACTTGTTCCATGCCTCAGTTTCCCCATTAATAAAATGTGTGTCTGTATGTATTTCATGTACTCTTTGGCACAGAGACTCTTACAGGGTGCTTAGCAAAACCAAGCCCCAATCTCTTTTGGAGACTCAGTCTCCTCATGCCAAGGGCTCATTGGGTTGATGCTGTTAAGGCACATCAGTTTCATAGCTTGTGATACACAAGGGTGTGACATGGCCAGCATCACATCCAACTGCCTTTCACAGCCCTAACTGGGTAGATCAGGTACCCATTTGGCAGCTGGGTGCACTGGAGGTGGCCTTTTTGGTGTGAGGTCAAGCAAGACTTAAACCCATGATCTTTATGATTGTAGTTATGCTCCTTAACCACTCAGCCACCACACCTCATGTTGCCACTAGGTGCTCCCATAATACAACGCTTGAATAGCAAACAGCCAGAACACTATTTCTGCTGGTTTTTCAGAACTGGTTCAAGTCTTTGTTTTACAGGTTGCTCCTCTATAAACTGGGACTGTCTCGTCCCACAGATGTTCTGGGATCCAAGAGTCCTGACACGCTGGGGAGGGAGGGACGGGTAGAATCAGTGGCAAGAAGGCTAGAAATTATCTCTTAGTCCAGCCACATCCCTCAATCCAGGACCAGTCTGGTCCAGAGGGTGCTGAACTAGGGAAGTCCAATCTGTAGTAGCCATTAGAGCGGTTTGTTTTGTGCTGCTATGTAGAGTGCTGTGCATAGTTCCTACCAGGTAAAATACAGTGGCAACAGCTGGTAAATACAGAACCTCCTCCAGCTCAGCTGGGCATGCATATGAATAGGACATTGTTATGCAGATGTATCCATTCAGCTCTGGCTGAGAGAAACTGCAAAGTGTCTGGAAGTGTGACAGGCAGTTCTCCCTGTAAATATTCAGCCCTGTGTGTAAAGCAGTGGTCCCCAGCCTTTTGGGGCTGCTGGGTGCTCGGGGGCAAGGCCACTCATGAGCCGCGTGTCTGGGGGCAGGGCCGCTCATGCGCTGCGTGTCCAGGGGCGGGGCCAGCACCGCGCATGTGCCGCGTGCCCGGGGCTGCCCATGTGCCACGTGCCCGGGGCTGCCCATGTGCCACGCGCCCGGGGGCAGGGCTGCCCATGTGCCCGGGGCTGGCACCGCACATGCGCTGCGTGCCGGGGGCAGGGACGGCCCAGATCATTTGGCAGGCGCATATAAATGCCCCGGCGGGTGCCATGGTGCCCGCGGGCACCACGTTGGTGACCACTCATGTAAAGCTACTCTGCCTGTCTTTGTTTTTGTCTGAACGTTTTATTTTGTGAACATAGGAACGGCCATAGGTCAAACCAAAGGTCCATCTAGCCCAGTTTCCTGTCCTTCTGACAGTGGTCAGTGCCAGGTGCCCCAGAGGGAGTGTACCCAGAGGATGTCTCATTGGTCTTCCATTCCATGGTGATTTTTGACAGGGGCAAGAGAACAAAGAGAGGCAAAATCATCTAACTTATAGAGAGGAATCCCACTGAGCAATGATATACTGGTTTGTCTGCTCCCTTTCATAGCATGGGCCGATTGCTGGTGGATTCCAGGGGATGCAGGTGTTTTATAACTACCAAGATTCAGGACATCTGAAGATTAGCTGTGTGACTGGTTAGAACATGCCCAGTTCACCTGTAGATCTCCCCTGGGGCAGGCTCCCACACATGCCTGTGATCTTGTGAGATCTCTTCTTTAGAGTGTTTCTTTGGCATGGGGTCTGTGCATCCCCTGCCTGCAGTGATTGCTCTGGAATGAACAGACCCCCTAAATCCCTAGTGATGTGTCAGATGGGGCTACTTTGTATGACGCTCTGTTACTTTAACTTGCAACTTTCCCATCATTTAAAAACCATTATGTTTTCCAGCGCCTGGCAGTGATGGAAACCCACGACCTTTTCCGCAAATTCATCTTATTTTTAAGTCGGGATGCTCAGTGTCGAGATGTCTGTGTGTGTTTAGAAGGAAGTCATACCCTTTGTTTACTGGGTAAGCATGTGTCCGTAATCGGAGTATCCCATGTCCAAAGAGAAACTTTTAAGAGTGTTCCTTTGCTTTGTGGAGAGGGCCCTATTTGAATGAATTCTGAAATCCTCTCTTAAGGTCAAGGACTCTGGTTTTAAAGTCCATTATTTCCCAGTTTAGCTCATTTGGGTGGTTTCTAAAAAAGCCTGCATCATGTATGTTGCAAGGACACTTAAGTATGGCTCTAATGTAAGGCACAAAAATGTAGGGCTGTAAGGGACTTCAAGAGGTCAGTTAGTCCAGCCCTCTGCCCTGAGGCAGGACTAAGTTGACCAAGAGGGTCATGCTAAGGGACCAAGGACACAGCATGTGTGGAGTTCAGGAGCAGCCCCCTTCTTAAGATGTGACGTATTGATGATAACCTCAGCTTGCTTGCCATGTAGACACTCACATAGCAGATGTGAAATGATCTTGCCTACGCTGATATGCTTCTGGAACTTGCTGATCTCACACCAACTCTGAGGATGTAGTCAGAGGAACTGTGTTAATTAATGAATATGAATGGCCTCTAGATTCTCTAGGTTGGCTGCAGCTCATGAAATGTGAGTGGGAAGTAAGTAAGATGGCAATAGGAGAGTATTCTGGGCTAGCACCTCAGAGTATGATGTGTGTGCTGGTAATTGGGCTGAAACCAGTGACTGCTATGAAAAGAGCCAGTGAACAACTATCTGAGCAAAAGACACATTTTGGTCACTGGACAAATGAATTGGGTAGAAATCTGTTCTTGATGCCTACTCCAAATCCAATGTGAGTAAATGCAGTGCCAGTGAATACACTGTATTTGCTGAATGTCATTGACTTGGTAGATTTTTATGGATTCCAAGGCCAGAAGGTCCATTGTTGTATAATTGTATCTCTAATGTAAGGCCATAGAGCTTCCCAAAAGAACTTCTAGAACAGATCTTTTAGAAAGCCATCCAGTCCTGATATAAAAATGGTTAGTTATGGATAAACCACATGCTTTGTAAAGTTGCTCCACTGGTTAATTACCCTCACTGTTATTTGCACCTACTTATGCCAGACCTGAATTTGGCCAGGTTTCTGCAATCTGTTTAGTCCCCCCAACTCGTTTTAAGACATGGAAGAAGCACAGAAGGTCCTATGTGAACATCAAAGTAAATGGGACTTTTGCCACTTATTTCAATGGTAGCAGGATCTAGCCCACACTAGTGTTCTTTACAGTTACCCTTTCCTGCTGTCACTGCTGAAGGCAGTGATTTTGTGTTTAGTTAACAAGTAAACAAGGAGGAGATTATGAACAGACTGTCTGGAGCACTGGAGAGCAGCCGGGTAAGGTATTGCCCTGTACTGGTGAGAAGTGGAGAGAGTCCCCCCTTCGGTGTCCAGTAAAGGTGTTATCCTCTTGCAAATGTTGCTCCTCTTCAAAGAGTTGCCGCTGGTTCTGTTTCAGGTAACCTTGTTTACTTGGGCTCCTTGAATGACCAAGTGCTAGAGGAGGAGACGGCGCACTTTGTGAGTGTGCTTATTCACATGCTGTCGTACTGCCAGAAGTATGTGTCGCAAAAGAAATCCAACCTCACGCACTGGCATCCTGTTCTTGGCTGGTTCTCCCAGACTGTGGATTATGGGTAAGTGAGCAAGACCTCTGAGACAAGTAAGTCTGAGATTTGGTTTGTAACTTGGCCATGTTACACATGCGGTACCTTCTGTCACTTAAAATGGATAGTGTGGTCCCCTTAACTCCTTGCATGTCGGGAGTTGCATTTTAATTATGCAACCTTGACACTGCACTCACATGCAGCTTGTTAGCTGAGAGAAAGCCATTGTTTCAACTAGGGATGGGAAAGCATAACCGTGTGGATGATTAACCAAAGAGTCTGGGCTCATCGGTTAACATTTATGGTTACATGCAGGCTCCTGGTACACATGGGAAGCTGGCTGCCACCTGCTCGCCGCCCTCATACTGCTGTCTCTGTAGCTGCTGCAGCAGCAGCATTGGGAGCAGGCTGGAGCCAGTATATGCAGGCTGGCTCCCCACATGCATGGCTCCCAGGGAGCCGAAAGCTGCCGTGTGTGTAGCCACTGAAATAGTCAGTGGTTACATGGTTACTTAATTAAATGCATTTTAATATCCTTAGTTACATTCTGTCTGTCTCTTTCTTTCTCTTGCCCTGACTTGTCTTCTAGGTTAAATGAGTCCATGCCTCTGCTCACAAAGCAGTTGCAGCATCTCTGGGGAGTCCACCTAATTCGCATCCTTTTCAGCGATGTTCTCAGCAAGAAGTTGGTGGAAAGTCAGGAGCCGACCCACCCGTCGGGACCAACTGCTTCCCCACAGAGCAGCCTTCCCATGAAAAGTCAGTTTAGTACAGGCCAGGGCATGGGCTCTGTCTTCTCAATCTTGCTGGCAGCAGTTTGACTGTCCTCCCTTTAGTCAAAGGCTTTGAGTAGTTTTGTGCTGTACCTGCTATTACGCAGCTAGAGGCAAGTTCTTTCTGGGGTGTAATCCCTGTTCTGATTACTCTAGGATGTCAGCAAGTCACTCATCTTCTTGGGGACACTTGTCTGTTTCCAAGCAGGGTGTGAATTGTTTCTTAAGTGATTTGAAGATGAAAACCTTAATTCAATCTTTGCCAACAGCCTATTATTATTACCATCCTTCCCTTACAGTTGTTGGCTAGTATCCTAGCTTCACAGATGGAAAGTGGCACAGGGAGGTAAAGTGACTTTCCCATGGTTTTACAATCATTGGCAAAGTCTGGATTACAGCTCTGGAATTTCTGGGACGTGGCCTCTTGATCTAACCCAGAGGTGGGGAATCTCAGGCTCAGGGGCTGGATGCAGCCCTCAGTTTGCTTGGATCCAGCCCCTGAGGCTCAGTTTCCTCTTCCCTCCCAGCACCAGGGAGCCTGCACTGGTGCTCCAGCCCCTCCACTGCCCCACCACAGAGCTGGAGCACACAGTCTACTAGCCTGGGCCCTCAGTGAGGAGGTTTTTTGTTTTGTTTTTTCCTTGCTTCTCGCTTGTGTGCAGCCCCCAACTGATTTTTCTGTGGGTCAGTGGCCCCTGACCCAAAAAAGGTTTCCCACCCTGATCTAACCCCTTATAACTGCTGACTCAGTCTGCTATAGATCCATGCTAGATATTACAGCACAACCGTTGATTGCTTTTCCATGTGGGTAATGTTTGAAAGTAGAGAATGACTTGTGAATGATGTCCATGTCATCAGAGAATTTGGTGTTTATGGAGTGGAGAATGTCCCTGCAAAACATTTTGCCATAGGGAATTGAGTGAAATCTGCAGTTCTGTGGCATGACCCATTCAACTGGTTATTGTCCTTGTTAAACCCCCATTGCTATGGGGCTGCGTGGTGACCCAAAATAAGACTCTGCTTGGTGATGAATGTCTGTCTCCTAGACTCATGTGCATTTCTCCCTTTATCTCCTACCAGATCTTTTCAAGCGAGCCTTCCAGAAGTCTGCCTCTGTTCGCAACATCCTCAAACCAGTTGGAGGCAAGCGGGTGGATTCAGTAGAGGTGCAGAAGGTGTGCAGCATCTGTGTGCTGTACCAGACAACGCTGACGACTCTAACGCAGATCCGGCTGCAGATACTCACGGGTCAGTGAGGGGTGGGTATGTGGGGTTTTTGTTTCTTCTTCAGGACACCTTTTAAAATTGGGAGGGGGGGGAGGAAATCTTCTAAAGATATAAACTTCGGCCTCTCACTGATTCTGCTTGTAGTTTTATTACAAAGGACTATTTATTGACCAGATGGATGGAATCATACATCTGATCAATACCATTCATTGCTCCTTTATCAAATGCAAAAGCAAGTTCTGCTGCAATGAAACCTGCATACTTTTTATCGACTGTGCATCTGG
Source organism: Pelodiscus sinensis (assembly GCF_049634645.1). NCBI lineage: Eukaryota > Metazoa > Chordata > Testudines > Trionychidae > Pelodiscus > Pelodiscus sinensis. The sequence goes on from NC_134725.1 coordinate 37,242,867, forward strand.
CTCAATGTCTTTGAATAATAGCCATTAGTACTATTCTTTATGTGATGGTCTTGTTGATTGCTTCAGCTATATTAAGAACAAATTATTTTGCTTACTAGAAAGGCGGGAGCAGGTGGTAAGCAATCATGTGGTCTAGTAGCTAATTCAGGAAACTAAGAGCCAGACTCCTGAATTCCGTTCTTGGTGCTGCTGCTGACTGTGACCTTGGAAAACTTGCATGGCCTTGCCCTTGGCGCCTTGCTTCCCCATCTCTCCGTGATGCTGGCAGGGGGCTGTTTCAGCTCGGCTGGGCCCGCTGTGCTATGGGCAGGGGCTGCTCGGGCCAGGCCCACAGGTTAACCCAGTAAGCATGTTGATAAAGGTGATGCATACTAGGTAACCAGTTAACCCTTTTCATCCCTACTGACTTTCCTCTTCATCAGTAGATAGTTTTGCACAGTGTGTGGTTTTTTTTTTTTTTTTTTGGTAAGAAAAAAGGTGACGGTTCTCCAGCCTCAAAAGTTGTGCAAAAAAAAAAATTAAAAAAAAAATGTTTTGGGTCTGGGGCCAAAATGAGTTGCGGCCCCTTTAAGAGCCATGTTCTGGGCGCACTTCCATTGGGAGCTCAGCCGCCCCAGAAAATAGGTGCCGGTACGCCAGAGGGGAATCCCATTCAGTTCAATTAAGATGGGAAAATAGGTGCTGGTACGCCGGGACATACTGTCACAAAAAAACCATTGGTTTTGCACAATAACATTGCTGCAATTGGTCATATTTGTTTTTCCCTGCATACAGGGGAAAGAGCTGTATTAAGGTTTTCTTTCTTTTGTTTTCCTTCCTTCAGGCCTCACTTATCTTGATGACCTGTTGCCCAAATTGTGGGCCTTTATCTGTGAACTGGGACCCCAGGGTGGATTAAAACTCTTTTTGGAATGCTTGAATAACGACACTGAGGAATCCAAGAGACTGCTAGCCATGCTGATGCTTTTTTGTGATTGTTCAAGACATCTAATCACGTAGGTTACTAGAAGAAGGCTTTTCCTATTGAATTTGAATATACAGCTTGAATATTACTGGCGTGCTAGGGTGGAGAGCCAAAATGCCACTGTAATTGCATATAGATAACTAAAATGCAAGAGCCAAAACTGCATGCTTTGCAAAGAGTGAGTTGTGTAAAGGATGGATATGTGGTGGGAAAGGTAACTACATACTACGATTGTGGTGGGCAATCCATGGGCCATATTCAGCTTTTCGGGGTTCTGTGTGTGGCTTCCAAGACATTTTGTTTACAATTGCCCACATGCAGGGTTGCCAAGTGCTGCTGATTTACTTTCATGTATGTGTTTTCCTACTGGTATTACTAAATTGACATGCTCATCAGTCAAAGGCATGTGAAGTGAAGTGTATGCTGATTGCACACAATATTGATTGTGAGAGCCACGTGCTCCCTCTGCATCAAGGCACAGCGCTGCTACAGTTACATTGGCACACCCTGCAAATTCTAAATATGCAAGTGCAGTTATTAGCAAGACAACCCTGTCCTGGGAGAGCGTCTTAATGACGACAATTTTGCAGCCCACTCACTATTCTGGGTTGCCCATTGCAGTACTGCAGCATTGAGAACCCAAGGAGTATTTTTTCTCCATGCTGGTATGCAGTAATTATATCTAAACACAGGGAAAATTCTTCAGAAGCACACATCATGCTTTAAGAAGGGGTATTGGCTGGCTGGCTGGACACTTGACTGGAAGCCTATACATCTGGATCTGTTCCCAGACATGAGTGTTTTCCAATTTCTGAATGAAAATCCCTCTATGTGGTACCATAGAGGGCATAACGTATTTCCTAGACTTTTTGTGATCTTATAAACTCAGATATTGATCAGAATCAATAAATATGGTTTGTTCAGGGGGTTAACTTCTGTTTTTAGCCATCACAGGAAATGAGAACTCCCAGTAAATGTCAGGCAAAATGCCTCTCAAAAAGCCCTTTCAAAAGGGAAACAAGCCAACATTTGTTTTCCCTTCCAGAATTCTCGACGACATTGAAGTCTATGAAGAACAAATCTCATTCAAGGTGGAAGAACTTGTTACCATCTCTTCTTTCCTAAATTCTTTTGTGTTTAAGATGATCTGGGATGGAATTGTGGGTAAGTGCTTCAGTGGTGTCATTGAGGGGAGCATGGTAAGAACATAAGAACGGCCAGACTGGGTCAGACCAAAGGTCCATCTAGCCTGGTGTCCTGTCTGCCAACAGTGGCCAATACCAGGTGCCCCAGAGGGAGTGAACAGAACAGGGAATCATCAAGTAATCCCTCTCCTGCCACCCATGCCCAGACCTTGACAAACAGGGGCTAAGGTCACCATCCCTGACCATCCTGGCTATTGAGTATTTGATGGACTTAAACTTCATGAATTTAGCTAGCTCATTTTTGGACCCTTTTGAACTCATTCTAAGTAGTAGCAAATGGCTGAATCCAGAGGCTTCTGCCAGTGAGCTGGCATGATTGAATGCTGTTCACTGAAGCTGTTAGATTCTTTGGATCTTTGAAATGAAACTATCCACCGTTCACGTGTTCAGATACCTGTGCCATGTTGGGGTACCATGTAAAACCAGTCAGTCAGTGTTTTACTACAGTGAGAATTTATGGGGCATCTTTTTCCAAATCTGCACCTCTTACAAAATAGCACTTAAATGTGCAATTATATACATGAACCCAGTGAATGCATGATTTGTGTGTGTGTGACGTGTGCATGGATAGCCTTGCCAACCTGAGCCTAGAAGTAGGGATATATTTTTTTCTTAATGATTGTGTAAAACAATAGTATCACACACCAAAGCAGGATGGTGGTGGTGCTGGGTGGAGTAAGGACACTCTGGGTGTGTCTAGAATACAGGGTTTTGTCGACAAAAGTGGACTTTTGTCAACAAAACTATACCTGCATCTACACTGCCGCTGAGTTCTGTCAACATAACGTTGACAGAACTCAGCAGTTTTGTTGACAGCTGTAAACCTCATTCTACAAGGAATAATGCCTTTTGTCAACAGAGTTCTGTCGACAGAAGGCGTTATTGCATGTACACTGTCCTTTGTGTCCACACTGTCATGTCGACAAAGTGGCTTGCTTTGTCGACAGAACTGGATGTAGTCTAGACGCTCTTTGTCGACAGAAGCTTTGTCGACAGTATCAGTCGACAAAACTTCTGTCGACAAAAGCCTGTAGTCTAGACGTACCCTCTGTGTCCATGGCTTCTGATGTTCAGTAGGTTCTAGTAAAGCATGGCTGTACTTGCTACTTCAGCTCTGGGAGTTTTCAGAGAGGAATATATTCCAACTTTGGGTAAATCTATGCCAAATCACAAGAAGATTGTTGGATACCCGTATAAATATCATGTAGCTCTAAGTGTGTTTACCTTTTGCTGGTGCTGGTTGTGGTGGCCAGTAACAGGACCAAGGGATTCAAGCCTGGATCCTAAGAGGTGTTGGACACTTGTGTGTGTGAGAGAGAGAGAGGCTGAGCCCTTTCAATTTCCTAAAGACAGTGGAGGTGAAGGACACTTAGCTTCTTGGGTTTGCAGTGGGAAAAGGAGTGGCTCTCTGCTTGGTGTTGGTCACTGGTATGTTTCTGTGTTTGTCTCTTTTGTAGAAAATGCCAAAGGAGAGACGTTGGAGTTATTTCATTCTGTTCATGGCTGGCTGATGGTTTTGTATGAAAGAGACTGTCGCCGGCGCTTTGCTCCTGAGGACCACTGGCTGCGAAAGTGAGTGCTGGGACCTCACACAGGGCCACGTACAATTGCATGGCTTTCTCATCGTAGCAGGTCTTGTCTTCACCATTTTGGACTATGTCACATGGTCACACGTGGAACTTCCTTAGTGTTCTGCCGTGCCAGCCACAGTTGTTCGCTGTGTTCTATTTGCCTTGGCTGGACACTTCAGTAAGTCCCCAGTGATGGAGCTTCCCTTGCTTCTCTAGAGCAATAATTCTCTGTGAATCAGTATCACTTGTACAGGCTACAAATTTCAGAACCCTCCAAGTCCCATTTTTAGAAGGGATTTAAGCTCCTGAATCTCCTAGGTGCTTTTAAAAAAGTTATTGCCACTGATTTTGCCAAGCCTGGTTTTCTCTGTGTGTTTCTTAGGGACTCTGAATATGTGTCTTGCTTTTTAAGGGACCTCAAACCCAGTGTACTCTTCCAAGAGCTGGACAAAGACAAGAAACGAGCTCAGCTGCTCTTGCAGTACATCCCGCATGTCATCCCCCACAAGAATGTGAGTAGGATGTGGGCAGGAGGGCTTTGAGTGAAGTGTGCCCTGCTACAGCCCATCCTGTGGGTGAGCAAAAGGGGCTTGAGCCTCACGGGTTTTCCAGTGCTGAATTCACATCCCAAAAGCCCAGTTAAAATACAATGGATGCTGCTTATTAGCAATCTCTCATTTCCCAGTAAGATGTTGCTAATAACCAAAAGTTGCCCATGTGTGAAAGGCCTAAGCCCAAGACAGTGTGGGGCAGCCTGTGGTCAGGCTCTGGTAGCCCAATAGGAAGGAATTCAGCAGTCCCAGTGCTTCAGAGTGGGAGGGAGGCTGTGGTTAGGGCACCAGAAGGTAGGGCAGGGCTGTAGTCTGTATGAAGGGGCTCTCCATGAGAACTGAAGACACCTGTGGGGCTGCAGGTTCCACCACTGCTCCATCCTCATCCTGCCTCTGTTCCACCCCATCCCCCAAAGCTTTGCCTTTCTCTTCCCATCCCATTTGTGGCTCTATTTTGCTCCCATGCCCAAAGCTCCCGCCCAAAGCAACAGGAACTGGGAGATGACCTGGGGGCCTGATACAAAGAAGCAGTAAAAGTTGCCCGCAAATTCCCCCTCCCCCACACTCTGCACTCACCATGGCAAGGGGAGCAGGAGTGACCCGACAGCCTGCTCCACTCCGCCCTGCCACCCTCTCCGTGCCCAGTGCACCACACATCTCTGGGACATTGGGAAGTGGAGTGCCCAGGGGCTGTGGTGTGCTGTTTCCTGCTGCAGTGGAGAAGTGGAGCCCAGTAGAGTGGGATGGAGTGGCTCAGACTATTGAGTTGCTCCAGCTCCTGCTGCTGTGGTGAGTGCAGGAGGGGGTCAGACTGCTGCTGCAGTCCCGAATTGGCCCCCAGGTAATTCCCCAAATCCTGTCTATAGGATGGTTGAGATGGCTGCTGCAAGGCCTGGAGCAGCTACCACAAACTATGGACAGGATGGCTCTGACAGAAGGTATAAGGGGCCCACAAGGCTGTACAGTATTTATCTTTGCACTCTCTGTGCTGTTCCCTGCCCTGGCCCTGGGAACCCTGGCTTGGCATATCCCTGTACTTTCTTCACTGAAGTATCAGAGGGGTAGCCGTGTTAGTCTGAATCTGCAAAAGCGACGAGGAGTCCTGTGGCACTTTATAGACTAACTGAAGTGTAGGAGCGTAAGCTTTCGTGGGCAAAGACCCACTTCGTCAGATGCATGTCATGCATCTGACGAAGTGGGTCTTTGCCCACGAAAGCTTATGCTCCTACACTTCAGTTAGTCTATAAGGTGCCACAGGACTCCTCGTCATTTCTTCACTGATTGCACCTACACAAGCTTGCCTGTAGATGGGGTTCTCCTTGAGAAGGGGACTCTGACACTCCAGAGCCGGGTGCCATGCAGAGAGCAGAGGGAGAGATGCTGTCTGGGCTCCCAGTTCTCCTACTACTTGTACAAAGCTCAGCTGCAGCTCAGGGTCCATGCTGAGCACACCCTGCTGCTTTCCCTCACTGCAGCCTCACAAATGTGCCTGCAGCTGTGGAGTGCCAGGGGCCTGCAAGGCTGCATGGCAAGAAAAAAGAAGTTGTCAGTAAGAGTTATGACTGCTCCTGATATCCAAATCCCAGTTTAACGTTACAGTCAACCAGACAGGCTCTGTTCTCCACAAAATATTGCTATTAACCAGAATTTGTCAATATCAGGATTGCTAATAACCAGCATCCTCTTCTTTTCCTTTAGAGAAGGGGATCTTGTTTGTGAGAGCAGTTCTTTCTTCCCATTAATTCACACTGGCAGCAATGCCCCAGCAGGATAAATACAGACCCGCCAAGCTATCCTTTTCCAGAATGCATCTCTCTGGATCCTGGGATTCAAGTGAGGGATTTCCCCTTCCCAGCCACTACGTTCACTAACTGGGAACCTTCCTGAACAAAACACAGCAGCTTCTCTCTTAATTGTGTGAGGAAAGAATGTCAAAAAGATATTATGGGCTAGATCCTGCTCACTTTCTGTGAGCATGATTTGCTGACATCACTGTATCTGCCCCTTTGAGATGGGCAAGTAGGATGTAGGCCTGGGTATAATCTCCCATAGCTAAAGTTCCTCCTTTATATGGCGGTGGTTTGTGAAAGCAACTGTATTTATGTGCTCTATTTGTCTGTCTGGTACTAACTGTCCATCCATGTGGGGGGAGCAGCATGTGTACCTTTCTCCGGGTAGAGACTCACAATCTGACACTGTTAGCCTGTCTTGGATTTTCTTTTCAGAGGGTCCTTCTTTTCCGAAACATGGTGACAAAGGAGAAAGAGAAACTTGGGCTGGTTGAAACCAGCTCTGCATCGCCTCATGTCACACACATAACTATCCGCCGCTCACGCATGCTGGAGGTGAGTGGCTCAGCCCAGAGAAGCAAATTAGCAGCCAGAGTCTTGGTTTTGTTGGAGACTGTACCATAAATATGGGGTTCAGGGCTTGTCTGTGTCTTGATCTAGGTATCTCTGTGGTGCCTCTTTTCATAGTCTCCGAGCATGTTTAACAATGGAAAAAGCAAAGGTGTCTTTCCTTTGTTCTTTGACAGCCTGCAGGAGCATTTTCCAAGTGTTTGCTATGTCTTCTTGTCTTTGAAAACCTTACCTGAGAGATAGCTAAGCCCGAGGAAGGTGTTAGTATCCATTTCTGAACTAGGGATATAAAATCCTGTGTATTTGGCTAACCAATTACATGTGAAGTTTACTTCTCGTTTAACTAGAAAACCGAGTAAAGGAGACTGCTCCAGCCCTGGGCTTGAGTGCTGCTTCCCCACAGACGTCTGGAGCAGCCCCTATCCACGGCAGGCCCCGCAGGGCTGAAGCAGCCCTCTGCCCAACACAGATGGGGAGCTGCTCCAGCCCCCACCAGTTAATCTTTCACATCCGTATTCTGAACATGATGAAGTTCCTGGTCATTCTTGTGGCTGTGACAGTTCTGTTGTGTGCGCTCATCAGCTTCCACCTCTCTTCCAGACGTGCGGATTGTAGTAATTCCTGAATGTGTGGATGACTGGGTCTGAGCACTGCTTTCTAGCCAGTTGCCAATAGGAGTGGATGTATTTTGCCACCCTGGATGTTTGGGCATCCAGTAGCAGGGGGCTTCCCAACACCACAAGCTGACATAGCAATCTGAGGACAGATGGGTTTGATACTGGGGGAGGAGGCAAGTTCTTCAAAGTGCTTCTGTTTTCCTCTCAGTGGCACCTTGGGTTCACCTTAAGCCAGGGAGCTGCTGATGAGGCTGGGAAAAGGTGCTGCCTATTTGATGCGATGGAATCTAGCACTGGAGTTCCTGTTTTTTCTTGGGTTGGTGGTTAAATAAGTGCCTCAGAATCTCCAACTAAGCTAAGGCTCAGGCTGTGCTGAGGCTCTCAGAATGGAGCATCCCGAGACACATGCTTTGTACAGCCTGCAGAAACCAGAAGGGTCGAGGGGTGGAATCAACATTGGTTGTGCTCCTTTCAGTAGAGCAGGGCTTGTTTTCTTCACTGGTGTGTATGGATTTTATTTAGAAAGCTCTTTTGGGCACCAAAATGATTCCTTCCCTCATGGAGACTGGGCGGGTGAGGGGCGGGGAGAGAGGCTGCCTGCTTTTCCATGTAACGGTAGCATTTGTGAGTCCTTCTGTATGGCTAACGTATGGCAATTCCTACCTGGGCAGGATGGATACGAACAGCTAAGGCAGCTGTCCCAGAATGCCATGAAGGGAGTTATCCGAGTGAAGTTTGTGAATGACCTGGGTGTCGATGAGGCTGGCATTGATCAAGATGGTGTTTTCAAAGAGTTCTTGGAGGAGATCATAAAGAAGGTGTTTGACCCTGCACTCAACCTCTTCAAGGTATTGACTCTGGGCTGTAGAAATAGGTTCAGATTGCCCCCCAGCCTGAAACGACCAGTGAAAACTGGCCCTTATTCACAGCAGAGTTCTCTTGTCTCTCTACTGTGTTTGTGTAGACGACCAGTGGTGACGAGAGGCTGTATCCATCCCCGACATCCTACATCCACGAGAACTACCTCCAGCTCTTTGAGTTCGTGGGCAAAATGCTCGGAAAGGCTGTATATGAGGCAAGTAAAAAGAGGCGAACACTTGGATGTTTCTAGCTTTAGTACAGTGTTGTTCATGCACAACTCATTGCAGCCCTGTAGATGTGCAGGCAAACTGTCAGTGGGTGTTGCGATCTGTTAGTGGCATGCAGAGGAGGGCAGAATGGCCCCGAGGAATGCTACATCAGAATAATGCTGGGTTACAAGATTTCTGCTGGGCTAGGACTCCCAAAGGGAATTAGGTGCCCACATGTCCTACTGACATGCAGCTTGCCTGGCCTGCTTTGAAAATGCCAGCCTGGATGGCCTTGCTTCTTGCAGTTTAGAGCCAAAAGAGAACATGTGACCTCCTATATATCTCAGGCCATTGGATGTCACCCTCCTACCCTAGATTGAGCCCAATGACTTTGGCTGAACCAATGAATTTTAATCTGCATAGGACTCTGAACTGTTGTTTGCCACAGGCAGAGAACAGTGGACACTGAGGGCCTTCTAGTGTCCAAGGCCCCTGCAGTGGCAGTGGATTGCGTAGGTGAAATATGCCCAAGTATCCAACAAAAAATTCACTTAGTAGCTACAAAACTTAGAAGGAATTGGCCAAGTCAGTGTGTGGGGGGGGGTGGGGGCTCCCTCTGCTGCCACCACTTCTGCTGCTGATGAATCCACTGCCCTGCTGTCCAAAGGCAGGCCAGGCCATGGCATTTGCCAGCTGGAAAAGAACAGCACCATGAAAGAAGGAAGTTTTGCTTTCACTTCCAAAAGTGAGTGTGTCTCATATATAAAGGGAAAGCCAAGATGCGGAATTGGAGGGACAGCTAAGCTAAATATAAGAAATCTGCTAGACCAAAGAACTGTCCCTCGGAAGTAGAGGGAATCGCTGAGTGCTGAGGGAAGGGTTAGATGATTGGTGTAAGCCAGGCATGTCAAACTCAAAGCCTACTGAGGACTGCACAAATGAAATGATAGCTTTCAAAGCCACCTAAGGCTAAGGCTCCTAGATGGTTTGACCAAAAATGAAAAAACATTGATGAGCAAAAAAAAAAAATGCATTTTAGGTGCCAAGCAGAAGGCACCAATACCAGACACCTGGCAACCCTAGGGCCACCAAAGAAAATGTACTTTATCGGAAAGTCATAGTTATTTATTTTATAGATTATGTTTTAGGTATATTTTATAATATTACAATAATTTGATATGTACAATTATTTGCTCATATTAAATAATTTTTAAATTAAATATAAATTTCAGGTACTTTTAAATTTTGTATATGATACATAACTTGTTTTGTTGAAATAAAAACATGTATAGACCATGGTTAATCAAATAGAACAGGCTTCTGTGAAAATTTCAGATACTTTGTAAGTTTGAGATTTTCATAAATATAATTATTCATGCAATTGCAAACAATTGACATATTTATTGATATAAAATTAATATACATTTTGTGATTATTTGGGAATAAATAAATAAAAAACAAAATATTAACAAAATAACCCCTTCCGCTCCCCTAAAGCTAGGCACTCCCATACCCCGATTTTAACCCAATCCCCTTCCACTCCCTCAGAGCCAGCCCCTCCAACCTAAGGCCTCCACCAGAGCCGGGTGCTCCCCGCACCACCTAATCTAATGCCTCTCCCCTGCCCCAGAACCAGTCCACCCAACCTAATGCCTCCCCCAGAGTCAGCCCCTCAACCTAATACCTGGGTCCCGGAGTCAACGTTGCCGCCTGAGGCACTGGGGTGGCGTGAGCACAGCGGCCAGCTGTGAGTGCCTGCTATAGCACCCAGCCAACCGTGAGCCCATGTGCAGAGCAGCCTGGCTGGCTGTGAGCAGTTGCTGCGGCACGGAGCGGCCCGGCCAGCTGCAAGCAGGCACTCGGCCACATGCTGCGAGAGGCCAGTGGGCTGCACTTCATTCATTTATAAAAATGTTCTGGGGGCTGCAAAAAAGTTTGATCGGGCCTCATGCAGCCCGCCAAACGCCAATTTGACTTGCCTGGTATAAGCCATTTCTACTGTCAGCAGTTTCAGAAGAACACTTAGCCATGCCCCTGTCTCTTGCCCCTCTGCACAGGCAGTGCTCTGACACTGTTCATTTCTGTGCATCAAGCCACTCAATAATGCTAATGCATTCCATTGTTGGCATCAGTTCTCTTCGTACGTACACTGCCATCTCTGCACAGGATGGAGTCACATTCTCCAGGAGCTCATGGGTTGGGGAAGGAATAGGGTCCCAGGTATGTTCCATGTGGCTGGCAGTCTGTACCTGCTCTGCTTTCAGAAATGTCCCCATCATCTGCTTAAGCAGCTTTTATGTGAGCAGAGCCTCTCTCAATCTGCATCCATGCTTGGAGTTGTATATCCAGGCCAGTGTTCAGAGCAAAGCAGCAGGATCCCCATTCCTAGATTTTTTGCCCTTCTGCACCAGTGACTCACTGGGTCACTGTGAGCATGTTACTTCCCCTCTCATGTCCTGGTCTTTAAAGTAGGGTAATATCTGCTGCTTATCACAAGGGGTGATGGAGGATTCGTTAATATTTAAAACTATCTTTTTTTGAATGGTAGAAAAGTTGCACTGATTTCTATAGGGCAGTGGTCCCCAACCTTTTGGGGCTGCTGGGCGCCCGGGGGCGGGGCCACTCCCACGCTGTGCACCCAGGGACAGGGCCGTGCACACGCCCGGGGATGGAGCCACCCATACGCCGTGTGCCAGGTGCCGGTGCCACCCATGCACCGCACTTCCGGGGCCGGCGCCGCTCCTGTGCCGCACGCCCAGGAACTGGCAGCGCCCACATGCCTGGGCCCAGTATCGCTCCTGTGCCACGCACCCAAGGGCGGGGACGTCCATACGCCACGTGCCCAGGAGCCGGCAGCGCCCATGCGCCGTGCACCTGCGGCCAGCGCCGCTCCTGTGCCATGTGCTCAGGGGTGGGGACGCCCATTTGCTGCACGCCTGGGGCCGGCACAGCCCATTCACTGTGCGCCCAGGGTCTGGCACCACCCGTATACCACGCACCTGGGGTCGGCACAGCCCTTGCGCCATGCACCTGGGGGCGGGGCCGCCCATGCACCACGCGCCCAAGGGTGGGGCCAGCTCCGATCACTTGGAGGGCTCACAGAAATGGCCCAGCGAGCACCATGGTGCCTGTGGGCACCGCTTTGGGGACCACTGCTATAGGGATTAAAATATAGGTCCGTGTCCACCCTGGGGGTGGGTGCGACCCCGGGTGGAGGGTAGGTTACACGTGGGAGGGGCACCCCAGCTCATGCCCGGAGCTGCAGGTGCTGTGGGGGGCAGGGCACGTGCCCAAGCCATTGTGCGGGTGGGGGTCGGGGCACTGTGTGCTGGCGAAGGGAGAAAGGGGGGGGAAGAGGGTTGCTTATGTAACCTTGCGGGGGTGAGTCCCGGACGGCACTGGGGGCTGCAAGAGCCAGGCACGGGACCCAGGGTAGGTGAGCCGGCCCCTGCAGCGCAGCGGGTTAGTTAGTTTTTTATTTTTACAGCTTGAGCTCGGGCCAAAAGTACCTTAAAACCTTCTCCTGGAGGAAAGGCTATCCCATGGAAAGTTTGGTTGCAGTAGCTCTTAGAGTCCAAGTTATTAGCGCACAAACATACAAACATTCTTCTTTATATATTAGATGTGCTTTGAGAACTTCCTGTGCTAGGAGCTTATAGAAAGGCAAGACATGAGCTCCTCCCTCATCCACCCCATGAAACAGTGCTTCTGAATCTCAAGATACTCTTTAGAGATGGGGCTGCAAAGTGGTGGGCTCTTGAGAGGATATGATCTGTTTTCGGTGAGCAAGCTGTATTTTTGCCTCTGTACAAGTCAGAAGCTTGCAACTTATCTTACAGGGCTGGCAGCTGGTGATGTTGTACATGGCTCATAAAAATGGATGCTCACGCTTTCTCTCTCCGGCTAATTACAGGGGATAGTTGTGGATGTTCCCTTTGCTTCCTTCTTCTTGAGTCAGCTGCTTGGGCACCATCACAGTGTCTTCTACAGCTCAGTGGATGAACTTCCGTCTCTGGACTCAGAGTTCTACAAAAACCTCACCTCGATTAAGGTCTGAGCAATATGTTCCTTGCCTTCCCATTTCACTGTAAGGCTACGTCTAGACTACAAGCCTTTTTTGAAAGAGGCTTTTTCAAAAGTCTAAACTACAATCAGTACTTTTGAAAAAGCACAGTTTGCATTATGTAGCTCCTTTTTTCGAAAGAGCACTTTCAAAAAAAGGTGTTCTTCCTTGTAAAACGAGGTTTTCCGCGGTTGAAAAAACTGCCACTTTCTTTCGATTTACTTTCAAAAACGCGGCAGCAGTATAGATGCAGGGGAAGTTTTTCGAAAAAAGGCCACTTTTTTTCAAAAAAAAACCCTGTAGTCTAGACACACCTTAACTGGTGCTGCTCAGAGGTCTACAAGAGGATGCCAGCAGGGACAGATGTGAATTTTTGCCTGCCAGGTTAATTCCAAAAGCCCTTTTAAAGGAGGTAGTATGGGCTAGTGGCTATAGCCCTGACTGGACCGTGGGTGAGTTGTGTTCTTCTCCCAGTTCTGCTGCCTGTTTTGCAACCTTGGGCAAGCCATAGTCCAGTCTGTGCCTCCATTTTCCCCCATCTGTAAATGGGATGAGTGACTTTTTTGTAAAGTAAGTTGAGATCTGCAACTGAACAACATTGTATAGGAGCTGGGTATTAGTAGTGACCTCAGACACTAAAATTCCTCTTTCCTCTTGTATTGAGGAGAGGTGTTTCTCTACCTGCTGTTAGATGCAGCAATCTTAATATTTCTAGCAAATGCCCCCTTCCTGTGCACCGCTGCTTGTGTAAATTGTAAAGCTGTTCTCTTCGTTAGCTGGGAACATAGTTATGCTTGTAAGCAGTGTTTCCCAATTGGTGCTCTGTGGAACCCCAGGGTTCCGCGAAGCAAACGTAAGGGTTCCGTGAGAATGCAGCATTGCCCTGCCTCCTCTTAAAGAGACAGAGTATTTTGCAGGTTTTTTTACTCAACCAATTCTGGCAGGGCTTTTTTTGTTTTTTGCTTGCCAAATTTTACCCTGGGAACCCTAGGGGGGGGGGGGGGGGGGGTTCCTTGAAGTTATTTTAAGCTGAAAAGGGTTCTGTGGCCAAATAAAATTGGGAAACACTGCTTGTAAGAGCAGTTCAAACAGTAGGTGGCAGTGGGGTGTGTGGGATTTCTTGCTACAGGGAAAGGGGGGGATAGGGGAAAGGGTGCTAGTGGTCTAACCACAGAATTGGGAGCCAGGGATTTCTACGTGCTACTTTTTGCTCATAGGCTGACATTCTACCCTGAGGCAGACAGGAGGGGTGACTGCCTCGAGGTAAAAAACGGTATCTGGGAGGATCACTTACAGGGAGAGTGATTCTCCGTGGTTGAGCACTGACCCCATTCATCCCATCTGTCCTCCCATTAGCGCTACGATGGAGATATCAGCGACTTGGGCTTAACGCTTTCCTATGATGAAGACGTAATGGGTCAGGTAGGCCTTGCATGTCTTGGTGCTCATTTCCCCTTCAAATTTAGTCTCCTTTCTGCTCCTCTCTCTTTTTCCTATCCATTTCCTCACACCTGCTCAGAGCTACAAGCAAGCGTCTATGCCCTGGCAGCCTGTTTTCCTGGTGACTGGGATAGGATATTTCAAGCCTTTTGTTGTACATTTCTAGCAGCTATCTTGAGTGAGTGACTCCAATTCACCTGGTGTGTTCTGCCTGCCTGTCTGATGTTCCCACACAGAGTTTTCTGTGGGAACCAGCTCTGGTGATCCACACACATCACTGTCCATTACTGTGGACAAGCCTTTAGCGCTCCAGATAGAGGGATATGAGTTCAAGCATTCCTCAGTGTAGGCCAGGTTGACTCCTGAGGACCTATATTCTTATTTTCCTGCTAGTGTCTTGTGCAAAGACACAGGAAAGAATCTTGCAATCTGACTTGTTAGCAGTATGCCCTCTTAATGAAATATGCTCAGTGTTTTCACAAGAGGTGTTTGTGATTGCCTGGAATCAACCCGTTTTGTTTGCATAGCTGATTAAGGAGATGAGGTGCACTTTATTCAGTTATATTTCAATGTTTGGATTCTTATAGGCCATTTCAGATCTGTAATGCAGATACAACAAAAGGAATCGCTTTCAGTTACATCTAAATTTGTTGCTTTTTCTGGCTGAAATATGTCTAGCTTGTTCCCAGTTTGAAGTGAATTACCGTGGAAAATGTGATCCAGAATGCCCCTCCCACACACTTTGAAGAAACAAGCAAATGGAAAAAGAGATGCTTTTATCCTCTGTACACTTTTTGTTTAGTAATTTTTTTCGGTGAAAAGTTGAAATTTGGCAAGGATATGGTGGTAGTCACGAGGGATATCAAGGACTAGTCAACTATCTGATAAGCAAATGCAGAAAGAGGCACCAAGGGGGGGAAGGAAAAGAGGATACTTCAAAGTAGCAGTGCTGTGCGGAGCCTGGGGCCAGACCTTGGGCTCCACCCGGTGCTGCTGCTTTGAAATGCCGCGTGCAGCCCAGGGCCAGCTGGGGTTTCTTCCTGCAACACGCAGTGCTTCATAGTGGCAGTGCTATATGAAGCCTGGGGTCAGTGAGGGCATTACCATGCAGTGCTTTTGCCTTTGAAGTGTAGCAACAGCCCAGGGCTGCCACGTTCAGAGGCTGCTTAGCGACAGCCTCTCCTGCCCTTTCCCCACCCCAACAGCCTCTGTCCATAGGGAGCTCGGAGCCCTGAGGACAGGGGCTGCTGCTACCCTGAACTGCTGCTTCTGTATCAGAGGCAGCAGTGCAGGGCAGCAGACTGGTTCCCGCCTGGCTCCTGATACAGAGGCAGCAGGGGGCTCCCCAGGAGCGCATTGGCTGCCGGCCCTGCCCCTGGAGACTATCACGTAATCATGTAACTGATAAGATTTTATGTGGTTACACAACTATTCAGTTACCTGATAGCTAACATTCCTACTTTTGATGGTTTCGCTCTTCACCCTTATGGTTCTTTGCATGTGCTTTGTGTGCAGTACTCATGGCATATGGTAATGGAGAAAAAGTGACAAGCTGGCTCCATTGAGCAATTCCCTACTGTTCAATTTCTGTGCTTGTATTGAAATGAAACACTGGTTTGGGAGAAGAAATGGGATTATTGTTTAACATTTAAATCCTAACATTTTATTGTAAAAGAGAACCATAAAATTCTAATTACTAAGTCCCAGTTTCTGAAAGGCTTCTTTGTCCAGGGAAGTGTTCAGGCAGTAATTAGCAATATAATAATTTCTTCCCTCAGCTTGTTTGCCATGAACTTATTCCTGGAGGGAAGACCATTCCTGTTACCAACGAAAATAAGTAAGTAAAGTAATTAGATTTGTAAGGTCACCACTGTAAAATACTTCATTCTCGTTCCTTGGGCTTGTATCTGGAATAGATTGAGATGGATTGGAGTAGAATGTGCCCATAAATATCTTAATAGAATTTACTGGTTACACTTCATCGGCAGAAATTGGATTCAATTCGATTTGCAAAATAAGAATTGACAATTTACTTTTTGAAACAGCACTTCTGAGGTCAAAGGCACACAGTCTGCGATGTTCAGAGGGATTTAGTGATGGTTATAGATAGAGACAGATGGATTCAAAGCAATTCAGGCACACGGTCTTGAGCACAGAGGGCACAGCTGCTGAAAGACACCTTGGAGCAGACAGATTCTCTCGGAATGATAGCATGTGGCAGTTGTATGAAATGCTGTTCTTCAGAAGACGCAGTGATGAATTCAAATGCAGCAGACAGTGGTGCTTAGACACAGGAAACCAGAGGAGACACTGAGCCCTGGAGCTATTTTCACAGATAACCAGCTTTAGATAGTTATCATAAATGTCAGTTGTGAAAGCCTAAAAACCAAGCCCCCCCTCCTTTGTTCCACAATCCCCATTCCCCACCACTGATTAAATCTCTGTGATGCAGATGCGTGTCTAAACTCTTAATCTGCAGCATGCTCTTGAACAGCATGTCAGGACTGTGTTCAACCTGGAGACTCATCTGCCTCAGCTGCACTTTAAAATTACATGCCCACAGTCTTAATCTTCCTCTGCGGTCAGATCAGTGAGTTCCCTTTTGCTTGTCCAGAAGAAAGTTGGAAATCCTGCGTGTCACTCTGCTCACAATGCACAGAATTTAGAACACACAGTAGCAGCTGGGGAAAGGAAACTGAAAAAAAACATGTAATTACGGAGGCAATCTAGAATGGTTCTTGTCACAGTCTTTGAGTTAGCTTGGGTTACAAACGTAGTGCCAGGTTAAAAGGATTGGTGTCTAACATAGGCAGGGGAGGGAATGTCAGTAAAATAGCTAGATGGATGGTTCTCTGCAGAGTCTGTGTTTCTATCTCCAATGAGAGAACAGTTTGTTTTGGATGGATTCTGACAGTGCTTCAGATAGATCCCCCCCTTTAACTGCTGCATCTTGGAAAACTCTGTTTCAAGATATTGCTAACTCTGGATCCCTTTAATGCCATTTCAGATGAGACCTCTTCAGAGCAGGCTATATTTGTCCTATAAGACCATAAGAACGGTCACACTGGGTCAGGCCAGAGGTCTATCTAGCCCCATATCCTGTCTTTCAACAGTGGCCAATGCCCAGTGTCCTACATGGAATGAACGGAACCAAGTAATCATGAAGAGTTCCCTCTCCTGTCACCCATTCCCAGCTCCTGACAAACAGAGGCTGGGAACATCATTCCTTCTCATCTTGGCTAATAGCCATTGGTGGACCTAACCTCCGTGAGCTTATCTATTTCAAAGAGATTTACTTAGTTCTCTGAGTATACAGTGCTTCAAGGAAAATTGTTTTTATGAACAAATAAACCCAGTAGTTCTAAGGAGCTGATTAACAGCAACTAGCTGATATATGGCAGTGTTTTGACCATGTGCATATTGTAAGTGCTCAGCATTCTTGGAAGTTCTGTGTCAGGGCTGAGAAGGGCTGTCAGACCCTTACAGACTGGGGAAAACAGCTGCTATAAGATCTTACAGCCTCTTTCGGCAGGATATGCACAGCCATCCAGATGAAATGATTTTGTGTGTCATTTATTTGGCTGAAAGAATTGTTGGAGAGTTCTGTACAAAAACTGAGTAGGAAGAAGTCTCTGTCATCGCTTTCCTGCTCACCCATGGGGGTGAAATATGCCCTAGCAATCAGGTCGACCCCTCCCCTCCACATAATCTTTCCATAGACTTCAGTGAGCCCAGGATCAAGGCCCTGTGTTCTTTTTGAGCAGTGCATTGTAAATGAGAAAAGTGCCATGCCAGTGATAGTGTGCGGGGTATCCTCTGATTTTCCCCTCCTTCCTTTGCACAGAATCAGCTACATCCACCTCATGGCTCATTTTCGGATGCACACACAGATAAAAAGTCAGACGGCTGCGCTCATTAGTGGCTTCAGGTCGATAATTAAGCTTGAATGGATTCGGATGTTTTCTGCACCTGAGTTACAGCGGCTCATATCTGGTGACAATGCTGAAATTGACCTAGAGGACTTAAAGTAAGTGAGCAATTCATTCACCTTGTTCTGCTATCCAACAGACCAGTTATGCTGTTAGATAGTGGTCTCAGAGGGGGAGCAGTGTTTGTTGTTTTTTGAAGATAGAAACTAATAGTCCTGTGGCACCTTAGAGACCAACAGATTTGTTAGGGTCATGGGTTTCATGTGTAAAACTCACTTCATCAGATGAATGAGAGTGGAAATTACAGAGGCAGGGATGTGTATATATATGAAAGCATAACAAATTTGGTAAGTGACTTTTCTCTTGATGTACTTTCATATATATATATACACCCCTGCCTCTGAAATTTCCACTCCCATCCATCTGATGGAACTACGAAGCCCATTATTTTGAAATAAGGGGCTGGTTATTTTGAAATAACTCCTGCTTTCCACAAGGAATAAAGCTTATTTCAAAAAAGTGGTAGTGTGGAAACTCCACTGCTGCTGTTTCAAAATAACATTTCCCAGAGTCATTCAAATTAATTACTCTCCAGTGCTTCCAGGGGTTCTAAATTGATAAAGCACATCCACATTACGGGAGCCTGCCTCAGACTAATTTTGAAGCTTCTCTGTAGTGTGGACATGCTATTTTGAAATGGCTATTTTAGAAGTTATTTCCTATTGTGGACGTTCCCTAAGATGCCATGGGACTTCTTATTCTGAGATTTTTTACATGAAAATTACCTCCACTCCAGACTTTTATTAACATCTTCAAATTAACAGTCCAGAGACACACTTGATGTCGTATAATGCTAAACTGGAGGAAGCCCTAACAAATAGAGCACCGGGAAGAATATTTCCCAGGAGCCAGGCTAGAACCATGGGATTAAAGAGGGACATTTGTTCTATCCTCTCCAATACTTTTGAAGTGTGCAGAAAAAGGTGGATGTCCGTTTCAGGGAATACTAGCAATTCAAGTCCCCGTTGGGATTCAGCTGTGCATTTAACTCTGTATAGGGAGAGTTGTAGCCCTTTGGTAAGCAGGAATGTAGTGAAGCATAAGCACACTATGTTCTGTCCTTCCTCAGGAAACACACTGTGTACTACGGTGGCTTCCATGGCAGTCACAGGGTCATTATCTGGCTCTGGGATATCCTAGCCCACGATTTCAGCCCTGAGGAGAGAGCAATGTTTCTAAAGGTAAATGTCTCCCAACTCCGTTCCTGATAGAGTTGCCGTGGGGGTATGTTGCTCATCTTTCCATTATCTAGGTCAGAGGGCGACAAATCTGTGGGCCACATCTGGCCTGCCGGACCTTTCTGTCCAGCCCCCCAACTTCCACCTGTAGAGGCTAGCCCCTGGTCCCTCCCTGTTTGTCTCACTTCTCCTCGCAGCTTGTGCTCCTTATTCCCCATTCTGGGGCTCGCTATGCCTGGGTGGTAGGCTCGCCATACCACCATCCCCGATGATCTGGATTGCATGGCTTGTAGCACGGCCAGTCCTGGTGCTCCAGGCAGCATGGTCAGGGATGAGGGAACTGGAGGGTTCCACGGGGATGGTTGTGGGGTGGGAGGGGAGAGATGAGGTGTGGGATCTGGGGCAGGCGGAGAGCAGCGTGTCAGATAGGGGGTAAGGATTGGGCTATGTCTGACTGTTTTATATTGCAGAGAATATCCCTGCTTACATATCATCACTTTTCTTAGAGAAGAAATGAGTTATGAGGAGCCACTGTAATCTGCTGTGGGGAATGAATGCCGCAGACAGCAGCTCCCAGAGTAGCTTACCTTCAGTTTATCATTAGAACAGTCAGCAGAATGGTGCCAGGCAATGAGCAAACCATTTCTTTAGAAGAAAGCTGTCTGGTATTAGTTCCAAGCCCTATTGCTTTAACAATCCATGATTGCCAGTCTTTAACCACGTTTGTTTTAGTTTGTTACTAGTTGTTCCCGGCCTCCACTTCTGGGCTTTGCCTACCTCAAGCCTCCTTTCTCCATCCGCTGTGTAGAAGTCTCAGACGATCAGGTTTGTGACCAGGGATTCTCAGCATTTATGCATTGGAGATCCCCTCCTCGGGCCTTTTACAGAGCTGCTCCGTACCCTGCCCTGCTTCTACCCCTTCCCTGTAGCAACTAGCAGGCTCCTGTGCACAGAGAATGTCCTTCAGATAGTGTTAAGGAGACAAGGTGAAATACTCACCTTAATGTGATGCACTTCCTCCCACACCCTTTCGTGCCCATGCTTTTATTGCCTACCTGCAAGTTAATAACTCCCCTTGTGGTTTGCACTGCCTCTCGATTGTTTTACTTTGGGTCTTGCTATCATTGGATTTTGCAGAGCCAATTACAGTTGAATTATCCCCAAGGAGAAGTGACCCTTTAATGCTAAAGGGGGCCAGGAGACTTTTGCTTCTGCCACAGTCTTATTGTGTATTAATCTCCCTGCCTTGGTGTCCCCCCTTATTAACAAGGATCATGCCTTCCTCCTTAATGCTGTGGCTTGCTGCACAGTGCTCTGCTGGAGTGTGCTAGAGAAGTGCAAGGTGACACGCCCCTCCCTCTGTTCCCAGGACACTGGCGATACACTGGGCAGCGTGCTAAGGGGCTTTTTCACCATCCGCAAGAAGGAGCCAGGCGGTCGGCTCCCCACCTCTTCTACTTGTTTTAACCTGCTCAAGCTTCCCAACTACAGCAAGAAGAGCATCCTGCGAGAGAAGCTGCGCTATGCCATCAGCATGAACACAGGCTTTGAGCTCTCGTAGCTGCCTTCGCACATGGGAGTTGCGAGCTATCTCTGGAGAGACAGCCCTTCGTGCAAAGAGAGTGGGTCGGCTCCAAGGGAAATATGCAAACGGGACTAGAGGTTCACAGGGAGTGTGCCGATGCTAAAGAGCCGTGGATTTGCCTATGCTTTCCGGCAGCACTAGGAAAAGTGCTGGGTCTAACCCTGGTGCCATGTAATCTGTCATTTAAAATCAAACCTAGGGAGAGCACTAAGATAGCACTGAATACCCCAGCATGGATCCAGCAGCCAGTGTGCCCTGAGCCCTGGTGAAGAGTCCAAGTTAGTTGCTGTCATGTTGAGGGTTTTATTTTCCTTTCCTAAGAAATGGCCCAGGTTTTTCATTGGAGGGAAGTCATTGTCCGCAAGGTGTTGATGGAAATGTTACTGAAAAATTAGGAGGCTCTGCTGCATTGACTGTAAGTTTCATTAGCCCATTCACTGTGGTAAAAGCTTTGCAAGGGTGACTGTGCATCAGGCAAGGCTGCTATGTTCATCTTCAGTGACAACAAACTGCTTGTCCAAGTTTAGAAGCAACAGCCAACAATGGCAGAACAATAAGCCCTCCAATCTCAAACACAATTTCCAAGTGCTGTAGAATTGGAGCTTGCAAAACAGACACGGAGTCTGGAAGGCAGAGACAATCGCACCTCGTTGGTTCCTGGCCAGTTCTGTGTGTTGGAGGAGAGGGACCACTTTTTGCTTTTAAGCAAATTAGAACAAGGTTTTAACTTAATTTTACTTTCATCTTACAAGTGACCAGGAAGTACATTTACACTTGTATAGTGTTCAGCTGTGTCAGTGTCAGTAAATGCATCTTCCATGTTCAACATTAATGCTTGGAATGCATCAAGCCGCCAACTGCCCAAGGTAAAACGCCTCTGCTAGGAAGTTTGTAAAATTCATATTTAAGGTATCTTCGCTCTTTCCCCTATGGAGGTCTCTGCTTTAGGCCATTAGTAGCCCAGACTTGGCCTCTCCATAACCCAATGATGTTTGTTTGCCAAACTATTTATTTTTAATATTTTAGGCCTTATTTTTATTAGCTTATGCTCACCTGCTGCATCCATCTTTTTTGCTGGTGGTTCTGAAAAAGAGTCTTTTTGGGGGATGAAAGGTTTGTATGTGCGTGTGAGAGAGAGGGAGAGTCACACGTGCTGGCCATTTTCACTGCTCTTAAGGATGAAATACAGAGATTGTCCTGTCAAACCTCTTTACGCAGCTGGCCTGCTGCTTTGCACCTCCGACATTTTACAGCCAGAATGAGTCCTGCTTCCATCCAGCAATCCTCCATGTAATTCTCTCTCAGGTGTCCCCTTGTGCTGCATGGATTTCTGGGAAGCACAATGCGTATTAATGTCAGGCACATAATTAGTTTTATTTAATTTCTTCGCTCTGCCTGCTGCAACCTGCCTAATAAAGAGAGCTCGTGCTGAGGCTGCCAGCTCTCCCGCCCCCTTCTTTTCTCCTCTTGGCATTCAAGGGATGTATATGTGAGTGTGTGTGATTTTTAACTAGCCCTATTCTCCACCCCACCCTAAGTGGATCTGAAAAAAGCATTGCTGTGCGAGTCACCCAGCAGCAGATGCTACAATGCAAAAGCTACCTCATCTTCAGGATCTTTTCAGTAGGTATGAATGGCAGGGAATCCAAACCCAAACATGTTTTGCATAGCACAAGTCTTGGCACCAGAACTGGTCCCTAGGGAATTGGGCAGGCCCCCGGAAGAGACAGGAAGTAGAAAGCTGACCAGAAAATGCTCCCAGCCAGAACCACTAAAACGAGCATCCGAACGCCCTGTCTTGTTTTCTGTTCTGTCATTTTAATTGATGATGGATTTCAAGGAAATATGCCTTTTCTCCTGGACACCTAATGCTGGAAAATGCATCTCAAATCCTCCCATGTTAGGGACCTTTTGCTGTGTGAACTCTATGCCGTAGGAATGAACTGATCTATTAGTGAAAGAACAAATGTCTACTAAGTTGAGTGAATGTGGAGAATTTAGAGAGAAGAGTAAGCACTGTTTTTGATTTTGCGTAAGTGAACATTTAACACTTGTTAACCATTTCATGATCTAATAGACTGAAAGCACCTGACACTGACCTGTAACAGTTTACTGTAGTTTAAGATATGACAAAATATCTTTTTTCTTAGATAAACACAGTGTCCTGTTAGATCACAAGCCTGAAATTGTTTATTAACAAATCTCTGCTCCCCTTTAAGTTTCCTTTAATGGTTTGGAAATATTGCACTATATGAGACACTAAATCTATAATTTTGTAGCTAGTGCATCAACTGTGATTGTGTAATTAACTACACACACCCTGATGGCTATATGGACAAGACTATTTCTCCTAAGTAACTAATTTCTCTATGACTTTGAGAGGCTTTGTTACATTTGTATTACATTGAGCAGAAGGCTATAAACCTGTGACAAGCTCTGCCCCGGGTGTCTGTACTTTGCATGTATGTTCTGGGTGGGGAGGGAAAAGTTTTTTGCTATAGATTAATGAATTTATTTTTTCTATAGATAAGACTTGATAGTCCTGAGATTCGGGCATATCCTATGTGTCAAAAATTCAGAAAAATATTAAATAAACCTGACGGGTTGAATAAGATCATTGGGGACTTTTCTTTCTTTGAGGGGCAGGCCTCTCTTGTGGCAGAGCAGTGCTCCAGCAGATATCTTTCTCTGCCTGAGCAAAGGCAGATGTTTTATAAATAAGGAGGTTGTAGGGGCAAGAGAAAGAAACACAGGGTCAAGGCACTCACTCCATTTTTCAGCCTGGGTCAGAGGCAGATGAATGCCGAAGGTCAGACAGGGAGTCTGTGGTCAGTGGGGCTGTTAGAAATGAATGGAACCAGACTGTTTTTAGAGGGCTCTGAGGTATAGACTAGTGATCGTGCTGAGGTGCTTACAGACTTCAAGGGGCTTCATGGTGCAGAGAGCAGCAGGGAATACTTGAAAGGTACCATTTGCTTTCTCACTGCCTCATTCCTCTTGCCTGGCTCTGAAAAGCCCTGATCTGAGAGAGACCGAGAACAGCTGCACCTCATTTCATAGGATGCCTGTACATATACTTGTAGTTTGATTAATACTTTTTGCCCCACTAGGTGGCAGTGTATGTAAGCTACATAGCTTTTCATTTATAGGCCTTACCAAAAGTCATGAAGAGCTGTTCTGGGCTCCTTTTCCTTTGTTCTTTGTTGCTTGTTCTGTGCTGGGATGACACAGTATAACTCTCTTGGCTGTTGCTAACAGCATTGCAGGCAGTCCCCATGTGCCAGGTGATCTTAGCAGTGAGAATAGTTGATCCATTTGGGGGAAGAGGCAGGGAAGAAATGTGATAGAGGCCTGACTCTGTGTGCAAGTGGTATTGTTTGGGCATTATGGCATATGGCATAGAAAGAAATAGCAAAAAGGACACCCACAGCAGATGCTCCAGTAGCTTCAGTGGCAGAGAGATGGCAAGAAACAGCCATGTCTTTGAGCAAAACTATTTCTTGACAGTCATTTTTGCATAGGCCAGAGATATGCTGGCCTGCGAGCACCAGCACCAACAGATGTTGCATTTTATGCCTCCTTGGCCACAGCAATGCATGTTGATGGTGGTGCACCTTATTTGACTGACTTACCCTTGGTTCATGCTCTGATTCTCATCATCCCAATAGCTGGGCACCTCAAAAACAATGAGGCAGGGAAGCCTAGGCACAGGGAGGCAGTGACTTGCCTATGGTTGCAAAATGAGTGGTGGCAGGGCCTGGAACTGACCCCATGGCTCCTGCCTTCCAACTTAACAGCTGCTACACAACAATCCTTCTTCTCTTAAAAGATCCCCAACCATTTATAAACTCATGACCTTCCACTGAAACTGTAGGTGGCTAACACGGCCCCGCAGCATGTCAGAACAGGTTAGTGCAGGCAATGAAGATGATGTAACTAATTGAAACTTCCAGAGGGACAGCTGTTAATGGAACGAATATCCACTTTGTTGGCCCAAATTGAGGGATTAATGCCTGAACTGTTACAAATAAAACCATAGGATTTGGAATGACCACAAATGGGGGAGAACAAATCAGCAGCATACCTGGTAACTTTAGTGAAGCTAAACAAATTCAGACTGAAAATGAGGCGAACTAAGCACTGGAACAGTTTACCAAGAGCTGTGGTGGAGTCTGCATCACTGGATATTTTAAAATGAAGACAGGCTGATTTTCTCAGACAATACAATCTAGTTCTGTGTTTCTCACAGTGGTCCTCAAAACCACTCGAGAAACCTGTTAACTGGCAGCTCCAGTGTGTGTGTTTACCGGTGCCACAGCCATAGGATGCAGCAGCTCCGCTCACTCCACTTCCTGCGTCTCCCCGTGGCTACAAAACAGAACCAATAGGAGCGGCAAGGCTCCGTGGCCAGGGTGCCAGGAAGTAAACACACTGGAGTGGCCAGTTAACAGGTTTCTCAAAGTGGTATGTGGACCACTTTGAGAAATGCTGCTCTAGTTTGACCACAGCTATTGGCCTTCAAGCAGGACTCCACTTTCCTAAGTTACGTAGGCAGTTGGCCTTAATCACAGTCATGCTTTCTGGGCTTAAGCTGTAAAATGGCTTTGTAAAACATTCCCTTTAACTCAGAAGGGTAAAACCTGCACGTCCCTGCCCAAACTCACCCAAGATGAAATGTGCACCTCTTCCATTGCCCATGAAGGGTTAATCAATCAGCCACGTGCTGTACAACCAGGGTCATGTGGGGATGAAGAGACTCCAGGATTGTGACTTCTATTGACCCACTCCTGTTAGTCCCAACATTTTCTTGGCGGGACAGGAAGGAAGGTGGCTTGGATATGAGGCAGTGTCCATGGCCCCTCTCCCATGTGCCTTAACTACCTTTTCTTTCCTCTTGTTTTTTCATCTACACTCTTTCCCCATTTTTGCTTTCTGCTCCCTTCCTATTGCTTTCCCTAGTCCCTGGCAGGGTAGTGCTGCTTGGCATGGGAGAGCACTCATTGCTGGAATGTGCTCTAGGAGCTGAGCTCTGCTGGGGAAGCAGATGTAGGAGGCGTGGCCCCATTGTGCTTCAATGTGTCACCTTTTATGAGTAAATTATCTGTCTAATAAAGTCAAAACAAAGTGCTTGCCTGGTCTAAAGGAAATGTTTCACTAGGATTTTGTCAACAAGACACATGAGCTATACATGCCTGTGAAATATTTCTGTTTTATGGAATCTGCATGTTCCAATAGAAAAACTGCAGTGGGAACATTTTCAACCTGCTGTGGTTCCGATTGTTGCACTAGGCAGCTCCTGCCATGGGGCAGGGCTGGAAAGTTAGTGGCAAAGAGCTACCCAGATCAGTATCTCTGCAGCAGGGAGTGAAGGTGGATACAGCTTCTTCCTCTCCACGCATTATGGCTATGTCTACACTGGCACCCTTTTCCGGAAATGCTTAAAACGGAACAGATTTCCATTATAAGTATTTCTGGAAAAAGCATGTCTACGTTGGCAGGATGCTTTTCCGGAAAAGCACTTTTTCCGGAAATGCGTCCGTGCCAATGTAGACGCGCTTTTCCGCAAAAAAGCCCTGATCGTCATTTTCGTTATCGGGGCTTTTTTGCAGAAAAGAAATCTGTGCTGTCTACACTGGCCCTTTTCCGGAACAGTTTTCCGGAAAAGGACTTTTGCCCGAACGGGAGCAGCATATTTTTTCCGGAAAAGCACTGATGATTACATTAGATCGTCAGTGCTTTTCCGGAAATTCAAGGGGCCAGTGTAGACAGCTGGCAAGTTATTTTGGAAAAGCAGCTGATTTTCCGGAATAAGTGGCCAGTGTAGACACAGCCTACTTGTCTGTTCTTTCCTGAGCCTCCCATGGACTAGTCTGATGCTCCTGCTTAGCCCATAGATCAAAAATCCCCATGCCATTTTGCTTTGCTTATTTCTTCTGCATGGTGGAGGGTCTCATGGGATAGATTTACTGTGCTGCCTTTCACCTTCAGTGTATTTTCCTTGCTGCCTATAGCGTGTAGGCTGTGGCACTAAGGGTGCGTCTACATAGCAGCAGTATTTCGGAATAACAGCAGTTATTCTGAAATAATGTATCTACACAACAATTCTGTTATTTTGAAATATATTTGAAGTAACAGTTGGCTTATTCTGACTTCTGTAAACCTCATTCGACAAGAAATAACGCCTCTTCCAGAATAGCTATTTCAAAATAGCTGTAGTGTGTATGCTTGACTTAGAAATAGGTCCTCCCCAGGGCCGTTCAAACTAATTACTCCCCAGTGATTCCTGGTGCTCAAAATTAAGGTAGCGCATCTACATTAGGGAAGCCTGCCTCAGACTAATTTTGAGGCTTCCCTGTAGTGTAGACATGATATTTTGAAATAAGCTATTCCAGAAGAAATACTCCAAAATAGCTTGTTTCAAATAAGCGCAAGTGTAGACATATCCTAAATGACAACCAAACATGCACTCAGAATATGAAGTTGGTTAGGAAGCATTTAAGGTGGCTATAGAGCTTGATTATTCTGTCCTTTGTGTCTCTCCGCTTCACCATTGCTCTTTGCCAACAGCTCCTTCTGCATGGGAGAGTTGAAACCTAGCCACATAATCCCCTGCAGCTTAATTTTAGCTTCGCTCACTTGGTCCAGGAATGTAATTATAACTTTTGAATTACATTAGTGACTTGCACAGAGTAATTAATTAGTTAGGTTTATAAGGTGCTAGGTTCATAGTGATATATGGCTCTGCTTGGTAAGAAGCACCTCAAATTAGCTATAAAAAAAATCTTATTTCTAAGGTTAGGTTTTTACAGCAGGGGATTTATTAAAGCAATAAGCCTTTGTACTTATAAGCTATTTGTACTTAGGTTAGCTCAACTGTCATTGACTTACTGCTCACATTCAGCTATTGCCTATGGCAGCTGCCAGATGCCTGTTACTGACAGCCACAGGGTGTGGTGTTAGGTTAGAGCTAGTTCTGCATGAATGATTGTGACTGGGCCATCACCTCATATCATTGAGGTCCAGGAAGAGAGGTCAAAACACTTTGGTTTCCTTCCTAGTTAACTGCTACTGCAGGAGACAAAAAGCAGCAAAGGAGGTTCACTCTTCCTCCTGGTCCTCACTATAATCATTCCTTCCAGCAGAGACCCTTTACACCAGTTGTGACATGGCTAAGCTACAATTCCCAACTACTACTGCTCTGTTATAGGCATCTCATGGCTTCCTGCTCTCCCAAAGCCGAGGAGCAAAGACCCCAAACAGAGTCCTATGCCTTTCCATGCTAGGTTATGGCTTTTTCTTTCTCTGAACAACCACTGCATAGGTGGGTGACCTCAGTACTAGTTTTGCACCTCTAGCTTCTGCTCTGGGAGCCTATGCCAAGCCAGGCCATGTGAGAGATGCTGTACACAGAAGTGGATCATTCCCCGCCAAGTTGCTTCCAGCCCTCTGGCATCACTGGTGGTGTGTGTTCCTTTGCTGGAAGCAAGCTGGGATGAAGGTGCATATAAATTACTTCCATTTGGCTGAGTAGGGTACTGCTTTGAAGTACTGTTGGCAAGGGCCCCCAAGACACATGTCCCCAGAGCAGGGATGTACATGGGATCGCATGAGCAGGGTAAATAACTCACTGTGCTTGTCCAGGGCACAACCTGTTCTAGTGAGAGGCTTGTTTTAGATGTAAGTGGGACTCAAATATGTGGTAGCATTTCTCTCTGTGTGCTCTGCACTACTGAGAAAGAACAGTGGCTTATATAAACTTACATGTGACTTGGCAAAATGATTGCTGTGTGCTGTTTCTGCAAGAGCAGCCATCAGCTCTGTTGCTTGCACCTTGTGGAGGTAATAGAAGCAGCTGAGTTATAGATAAACTTATTTCAGTGTACAGCTCCTACAGTGTTAACAGATGTACGAGCGTCTGATGCAATCATGCAGCAAGAGATTTTGGGGGCATCCTTTCCAGTTTTGTCAGCCTGGGAGTGCAAAGAAGCCATAAATTTTACAAAGAAGAAACAACAATCCTTACTAACATATGTCGATGGTGACAGTTCCAAGGTACAGCAATCATAAATAAACCCTGCTAGGCAAAAGGGACCTGGGCTCTGCAGACAGCCAGTGTGAGCCAAGCATCTGCTGTCCTCCTCTTATTCCTATCACAGTAATGAGGTGAAGGAATGAGCTGCTCTCTCTTCCCCTCCCCTATCCATCCATGGATGGGCAGGGTGGGGACAGAGGATTTTGAAAACACTAATTTTAGCCCAAGTCCTAGAGTAGTGGCTTTAAATCCCTTATTTCATTTTTAATAAACTAAATCCAATCCCTGCAGAACTGGCTCTTGTTTAGTCTCCATTCTTTTAGTGCAAATTCCACCATGACTGCTTTGCAGATAGCAACTCACCCAAGCTGGAGGTTGTCTCAACAGTGCAAAGAACACCCCCATCAACTCATTCAGGGAGAGCAAATGCCCTCAACTCACCCCTCATGGTAACATGTATGGTGCAGAGTCCAGCCCTGGAGTGGGTGGCAGGGCAGGGGAAACACTGCATGGCTAAATCCAGAGGGCTTAATCAACAGCCCATGAATCCTTCCGTTGTTTTCAGTGGGTACTGGCTCAGGTCCTTGGGCCACTGGAGTTTTCAGGTAAATAGCAACGACTTCCAGCCAAATGTTTTGCAATAACCTACTTTGGCTAGGGGGCACTGACCAGATGTCTTAATCAGCAAAAATACTTTGGAGGCAGGAGAGAATACAAATTGCCAGGTATGCTGCAAGGGATGGACTTTGGCCTTCTCCCAGCTGCTGTTCCCTCTGGTCCCCCTACATAAAACCCACCTGTACAGAATGTGTTGAGAGAGGGAAATGTGAAAGTAACTGGAGTGGGCAACAATCTATGTAATCTGCACCTCTTGAACTGTAAAAGTTAAATCCATTTCTCTTTGCAATCAAAATGATAGCTTTTGTCTAGAGATGCTGGAGACATTCTTTCTCCAGCTAGGGAGGGAACGCCATAAATCCATCCTGGAGCTGATTTATGTAGCATTCATGAAGAATTTATTATTCAAAGAACTTTATTCAATTAAACTTGAAAAGCCTCTGGATTCTTAAAGGTTCAATAGTGATAACTGAGACAGTGCTATCATAAAACTCAATGACCTGCCTACAGTAGGCATTGAGAAAATGCCTGACGTGACATTACAGCTGAATGTAGAGTAAGGCAAGAGCATTTGTCATCAGGATGTGTTGCATGCTAAGATTAAGAAAATTACTCTGGGAAAAATGTGCATGGACATTAGTTATGAAATATCCCTGAAAGAAGAAAAAGTGGAATAATGAGCCAGTACTGCATTAGACAGGAATTCTTTCATCTTGACCCTGCTCTGATAAGTTAACTCAAACACAAGGTAACTTTTTTTTTACACAGAGTTTAAGATTGTTCCCAATTAAATACTGAACTGTAGAAGCTGCCTGACTTAAGATCCCTCCCACAGAGTTGGGGCAATTGTAACTATTTAATTCATTGATCTATTTGTATAGCACATAATTATTCTGCAATTTTATTTACAAGTGTAGATTTTAGAAGTTTTTTGCTTGTTTGCAACTTGGTGTCCACCCTCGATGTTTGCACCTTTCAAGAAATGCTCTTCCAAAATCATATCCATGCAGTAGGAGGGTTGAAACTGGATGTATAAATCTCAATGGACACAGAGTTACAGAAAGCATGTTTATCAAGGTAGGTTACCCATTAACTAGTGTATTGTGCTATTTTCAGTTAGCTGGCTATTTAAACATCCTGAGCCGGTTCCTTTTCCAAGGAACTGCTATTGTGGCCATGAGATCACCCCGCCAAAGCTTTTAGGTCTCCATCCCAATAATATTTTGCATGTGCTTAACTTTACAAGTTGAACCTCCCTGGTCCAGCACCCTAGGAACCTGACTAGTCCTGGACCAGGGGAGGTCAATGCAGGTGCCTCTCCTGTTGTTCGCTATGGGGCTCCATTCTGATGGCAGCAGAGGAGTGGTACTGACCGAGTGGGGATGGGGGAGTGCTAGTGGTGGGGGAGAAGAGGTAAAGCAGCTGTAGATCCCTGCAGCTGGGATCCAGAGGTGAAGCCCTGTGGCTCCTGGACTGTACTCTGGGCTCTGCAGCCACTCCATCTCTTCCCCGAAGCGCCTCCTGTCCTCATTTCTCCTCCTTCCTTGCTGAGCTTTCCTACCACCAGTCAGCTATTTGCGGCTCTTCTGAAGCTGTGGGATGGTGAGGAAGGAATTGCCAAGTGAGGGGCCCCAAATTTTCCCCATTGAGTGCTCCAGCCTTGGAGCGACTGTAGGTGTTGCCAGATCAGGGAAGTCCAGTTTATGTATGTTCACCCTGGCCAGCCCCTCAGAAATCAGTGGGGCTGCCATGGTAAAGTGAAATTCTTGTGCACAGATGATGGTGGATGTGGGGGTCTCAGTTTGGAATAAGCTGTTGCTGGCTGTCAGCCTGCCACTCGTGGAAAGAATGGACACAAAACTAGTCTTGCCTACACTTGAACTTCCTTCTCTTTGCCCAAGTCCCATTTGTGGCTGTGGCTGTATTGGCACTGGCAGAAAGCAAGCGAGTCATCACAGACGCATAAAGACAGGCAAGGAATTGCCAGATAGTTCTTAGCACTTCTCTGAGACGCTACAAGGCACTTCCCCTTCCCTCCAGCTCCAGCCAGAATTGATGGGTTGAAGGCAACTTAAAAAGGCAAAGCAGGAAGGCTTTGGTAATACAGTGAGACACTTTAATGCCTTTTAGAGAAGTAAATCACATTTATTTTTCAGACTCCTGGGCTGGGCTCCTGAATCAGTGCACACTTCCTATTTGTGTTAAATACTAGAGAGTATTTAGAAACCTTTATGAGCAGCTGAGTGCTTTTTCTTTCATGAGAGTGCTTTCAATTTCATCTCTGTCACTGCTCTGAGCATGAAATTCTGTTTGTAAAGATGGTTTTTCTGAAGCTTTTGAAGCCTTCTAGGTCACACCCACTCTTGAATCAAACACGATTGTGAAGCAGTTTTGCAAACAATTGATAATCCAATGCTCTGATCTATAATCTAGTCAAAGATGGTGTATTTTACAGAATGACGGCATCTTTTCTCCAGTGTTATAAACAAGTTCTGGATGATTTTATGGGGGAGAGTGATGGCATTTCATGTTTTGAATTCATACTCATTCTCTCTTCTCCATCTTGCCTGCAGAAAGAAACTTGGCTGGATTTAGTTTTTCATGATCTAGAAAGTAGTGTCATTTCCAATTTATGGTTCGTTTTTTATATAAATTTTCTCTTCCTTCCCTTCCTTCATTGCAGCATAACGTGCCAAAATGAAGAGAAAATCACTAAGTCTGGAAACCAAGGAGAGAAAGTAGTTAAGAAATGTACATTTATCAGATGTGCTTGTACATCTATAAAAAAAAAGACAGCACATTGAATTGCAGCACTGGGAGTTGCAAGTAAAACAAAGAAACAAGAGACAAAGAAAACAGAAATGATTCCCAAAATGGCATTCAAGAATCAAATGACTGCTCCCACAGGAACCCAACACATTTCCTTTAGACTGCTGTAACACCTACTAGACAAGGAACACTGTTTTTCTAACTCAGAGTTGAAACATAGGCAGGTTAAAATCTTAACCTGAAGTGAGTGCCTCCTAGGGATAACCTAGTGTTCTCTCCTTGAATGCTAACAGAAACAAAAATGTGTACTCTCTAAACCCTTTACAATAACCACAGATGCCAGACTACATCTTACCTGTTCAAGTATTTGGCCACGTTTGCATCTGCCTCTCCTGCTTGTATTAATGGAACAACACTGAAAGGAGGAAAATAATTGTTATCTTTAATCTATCAGCTTTGATTTAGCTTAACAACAGAGGACTTCGAGAGGTGTGAAGATGCTTAAAACGTTGGGCTTACAGGATAGCCTTAGTATTAAATTTCCAGTTTAATGCCTTCTGTACTAGAATTATAACGTATAACATAACTCAAGCCCTGAAATCTATGGGTTGCTATATAACATGTAAGCACAGATTCTGTTTCTTTATAGAATACAGAGATGTTAAAAATCGTGTATCAGGGTAACTGTGTAACTGCTGAAAATCTCAGCATTTACATGGTTACCTGCGCAGCAGGCTGTGCAGTATAAAGCTTAGCTAGCTTACAAAATAAATTCTAAAGCTAAGAAACTACAAGGGCACACTTTTACCCAATGGCACGCCCTTTGTCTGTGGCTCCCAGAGAATCCAATACAGTTGACTTCAAAGGCTGAAGCCAGCTTTTTTTTGCTATGATTGCATCAAAATGCTACAGGAGAGCTTTTTAACGAAAGAAATCTTTATCTCTGATTATGTTGCAATTCTAACAGCATTTGACGTAAGATCAATTATATCAGAAAGTTTTAAATGGCTCAAACTGCAGCAACTACCTGAACTCAGATGGCCTTTTCCTTCAGTCTTATTCTTATACTTACCATCTCTCTGTTCTTCGGCAGACTGCTCTGGAGAAATGAAGAGCAGCACTACTTTTACCTCCAGACTGAAACAACAATGAAAACACATCAATGCCCTGTACTTGAAGGCACAGTCATCAAGCTGCATAGAACTTTAACATATGACATCTTACACAAAATAAAGCCCTATTTGACACTTATAGAATAAGGATGTTAAAGAAGCGGGTAATCCACTAATTGTATAACTGATAAAATTTTTTATTGACTACACGATTAGTCGATAAGGGAAGGCTTCCTAAGTCTCAGCTTGCGCCGGTCCAGAAGCTACCTCCGCTGCATCTCTGCAGTTTAAATGTAGTAGGAGCCAGGCGCTTTGTGCGCTCAGCTCTTACTACATTTAAAATGCAGAGGCACAGTGGGGGTAGCTCTTGGATCTTGCCTAAGCTGGGACTGAGCCAGGATTGCTCAGTTCCAGCTCGCACCAGGTCCAGCAGCCCATCCATGGGAGATCTGACAGCAGCCCCTGTTCACGGCCCCATATTCTATCCAAGATGGGGTGGAAGGAGGGAAGGGAGCACCGCAGAGATGGTGCTTGGGGAACTGGCTTTTAAGCTGGCTCCCTGCAGCACAGGCTCCTGCTCCCCCGCCTTGCTGCCTCTGATACAAAAACAATGCATAAGATGGATCTTGCAGAAAGAAGTGTAAAAGTTTACAGTTGTTTCCCACAGAATCCATCTTCTACAGCAAATGCTAACAGAAGGCAGCAAGGGAAGGAGAAGCAAGTAGTTAACGTGACTAGGCCTATCGGGTAGTTGATTACTCAATTACTCTTACATCACTATTATAGAAACTATAATCTCCATCTAAATGGCACCTTTCTGCTAGGCATTTTAGAATGGACATTTAAATATAATTGCACAGAGACAAAGGAGGATTATCTCAGTCTCTTTCACCCCTACAGTCTTGTGTTTGTACAAACTCTAGAAGAGAACATGTGATGGAAAGACATGAAAAATTACCCAATGTTTTGTTTAAATCAATTAATTGAGAGTGGATTTCTGTTTAAGTCTTAAATCAAATATTTAGCAAACAGTTTCACTTCAGTAAAAAGCAGGAGTCAATACTTACAGGCAAAATGAAAGTAGTAAGAGGTGGAAGTTGGTCTGAGTATTTATCTATCCACTGCTCCAGCTCCAGAACTGGCTTTTCACTAAATGATGTTCGTTCTACAGAGGGAAAGAGGAAACAACTGCCATAATACAAAAACAGTGCATAAGATGGATCTTGCAGGAAGAAGTTTAAAAGTTTACAGTTGTTTCCCACAGAATCCATCTTCTACAGCAAATGCTAACAGAAGTGCACAAGACATATCACTAAATCAACAAACTGACCTACAAAGTGGGCATTTTTTAAAAAACTACAGAGCTATTAGGTAAAATGATTTGAGGATTACTTAAGTGAGCT
Source organism: Pelodiscus sinensis (assembly GCF_049634645.1). Taxonomy (NCBI): domain Eukaryota; kingdom Metazoa; phylum Chordata; order Testudines; family Trionychidae; genus Pelodiscus; species Pelodiscus sinensis. Next base: position 37,277,394 of record NC_134725.1, read on the forward strand.
TCCCTGGCTGAGGAGAGAGGAGTTGCAATGTTGGAGCCCACATCCTGCAGCATACACTGGACCTAGGGGCAGTAAGAGATTGAGAAAAATGGTAGTATGCATTACAATCAAAGCATAAACAATGAAATTACACTTGCAGAGATGACATTTGATAGTCAGTATGCACTTTAGAAGCAGTTTGATAGGGATTTTCAAAGCCTTTCACCAGGTGAAATAGCTTCCCACCGTGGAAGTGATTGAATTAGTAAATGTCCAAAGTGTGAGCTGATACTCAGCTCTCTTTTACCCCCCTCCTCCCCCCCGCATCTTGGTTTACACTATTTGTTTTCTCTTGGTTTAAATCTGAAAATCCGTAACTATCAGGCTTAATCTGTGCCCTACACTGTGTAGAGTAATGGATATGAAACGGTGTGATGCACACAGCTCATTAAACTGATTTATTTTTTAGCACAGATAGAAACACCTTGTTTCCTTCAGGAACCAAGAGATTTAAGTCTGACTAAAGGATTTATGCAGAATTCCTACTGGCTGCAATAGGATCTACAAAGCTAAATTCCCTTGGTGGCTTAAAACATTTAAACCAAGAATTTAAGAACTCAACATTATAATAATACAGATTTAATAGTACTACTCACTTTGTGAAGTTGTTCAACAAATGTGTGGCCACTTTCCTTGCTAAATTCACTAGCAATCCTAGATTAAGATGAAACAGAGGGTTAGCTCTAGGACAGAGATTTCTTTGGTACATATATCTTATATTATGGCTCATCACACTCAGTATTACTTGCACAGATTCACAAAGAGCATTGCAGTGCAACAGAACAGAGAAGGACTCCAAAACCTAAAAAGAAAAAAACACCAATTCAGGAGCATGTCTGCATGAGCATCCACTGCTTTCTAAATTGTGTTCATATAAATCAGAGGCACACCAGCAATGAGTTTTGTCCTATACTCAGGAACTGCAAAGTGTAAACACAGTTGATCCACTAGCAGGTTTTTATTGATCAAAAGCAAATTCTCTTCTTCAAAGAGAGAAATCAGGCTGAATGAATAGTATGGCTGTGCATGCTTTTTAAAAAAACCAAACAAATAGATATTAAGTGTTCCTAGCTAGCTGATAATGTAGTTCTCCATAGAATTTGGCTCATGATGAATTTGCAACTTCTCCTTAGGCTCACAATATTTCCTGCACCTCGCTTTCTTTAGAAAGGAAAAAAACCTCTTCAAAGAATACCAAGAATAAGCAGTGTGCACACTTCCAACAGAACCGACTTCTCAAGCTTTGTTGCATCTTTACATCACAGAGTCGGCTTGTAGGCTTTGTTCTCTGTTTGCAGTAAGGTTGTAAAAATCCTCTTTAACTAGGTAATTGATTAAATGTTAGGTTGACCTAATGTTTAACTTAACTGATTAAATGGGGTTTTACATTCCTAGAAAGAGAGAAACTTTTTGTTGCTCTCTCTTCACATAAAAGCTTTAACAATAGGTTAGTAAACAAAAATAAAAAAGATAGAATTCACAGTTTTATTACCCAATAGCAGAACTCAATTCATCTGTTGTTCCCAAAGCTTCAAACACCTGATCATCTTTAGATCTCCTTTCTCCAGTATATGTGCTGGAAAACCCTTTAAAAACAATCAATAGCAATAAGAGAAAATGAGACGGGAACAACTGCAAATTTTAAACTATAGAACTAAACTGCAAATTTTAAACTATAAAAAAATCTCTACAGTCTATGCTAGGTTGACACCCAGGTAGCAGTAGGTTAGATTTATCAGACCCTAAATCTCCAGGACTGCCACCATTTAGCAGCTGTCAAACTGATTATTTCCAGATCCCCACTCAAAATCAGTTTCTTCCAGTCTGGTGACAGACTCACAGACCAACAAAACAACATGCCCAAAGATTTTTTCAACTAACTCAGGGGCCTATGTGTTACTTTAACAAAGATATTCCCCATCCCCATGAACATGTAGGAACTGTCCTGCTCACACAGGGCAGGCAAAGTTTCAGCAAAGTTGTAGAGTCAATTTTTTTAACCACAAATAGGGCCTAGCACTAAGAGAACACATGGAATAGACAAACAACCGTTTAATTTCTGTATTGACTACAGACAGTCTAAGAAATTTTCCTCAGCATGGCTGTTAAAAAGTCACCTGACAATTCTAAATAAATAGCATGTTGGAACACCCCTTGACTCATCTACTGTTATCAGACAAACATTCATTATACTGGCTAGTATATTTAAATAATTCTGAACATTCTTAGAAATATAAAATATGTAAAAGCCCTTGTTTATTATATTTTTATCCAGCTGCGAACACACTGTAGCTTCTAGGTTTTAAATGAAGACCAGACACTACCTTTGTCTCCTGTTTTTGTATAAATCTTTGGAGCAGGGGTTGTCTTTGGTTTGATTTCCAGGCTAGAAGTAATATGAAACAATCATGAGTTTAGCACAAATGGCATGGAAGGAGCTGTTGGTGAGCTAATAGATCTGCATGATTTAGAGAGTGAAAAAGAGAGAGATAGCACAGGGCTGGTCACGGTTGTTGACACTGGGTTTCTGCCCATGTCATGTGGCGCAGGGCAGACACCTGGGGGCAAAGGGCAAGTTTTGCTTTGGAACAGGGCAGCCCCAGTTGCATGGCCGGCATTTGTGTATCACCTGAAATACACAGCGACACAGAAGCAAGGTTGCACCTGGGGTTGAGGAAGCAGCCTGGGTAAGGGGACAGCCCTGGCACTAGCAGGTGCGGCCCAGGAGTGTGTATGTGGTGGAAACATGGGACAAAAGGAGCACAGTGCTGCCTGGGACTGGGGGAGGGGAGCTCGGGGAACTGGGAGGGGGGGGAAACGGCACAGAGGAGAGCAGCCTGGCATTGGGGCAGGGGGGCTCAAGAGCGGGGATAACTCGTATGGGAGGGGGAGCTGTAAGGAGGGGAGCGGCCTTGCACTGGGGGAGGGGGGTTCGGGGCGGGGGAAACTTGTGGGGGTAGCACGGGGGGGGGAGCGGCCTGGCACAGGGGGCGGGGGGCTCAGGCGGGGGGAACAGCCTGGCATTGGAGATGGGGGGCTGGTGGCATGGGGGGGAGCAGCCAGGCACTGGGGGCGGGGGGCTCAGGGTGGCGGGAACTCAGGGGGCGGTACGGGGGGGAGGGGGAGCAGCCTGGCATGGGGGTCTCGGGGCGGGGGGGCAGCCTGGCATTGGAGGGGGGGCTCGGCAGGCCCGGGGCCTCTCGCCCGTCCCCCGCTCACCTGCCGGGCTCCCCCCGCTGACTGTGTCCCCGGGCCCCCGCCCAGCCCCGGAGCGGCCCGCACCGCGCCAGCCAGCAGCCGCCCCGGCCCAGCGCGGCCGCCATAGGGCTCCCTCGGCCCCGCGCGCTGACCTCTGACCTGGCCCCGCCCCCTCTGGCCCCTCCCAGCGCTGTCACCCGACAGCCGCGCCATTCCGCCCCATTGGCCAGCGCGCACCAGCCCCGGCGCGGCGCGGCGATTGGTTCGCCTGCGCCACCTGAGGCAGCCGCTGGGTCCCCATTGGGCGCCGAGGGGCCTATCAGGGAGCTCCCGAGGAGGCAGGCGGGTCTAGGGGGTAGCAGCTGGGAACGCCTGTCCGAGCCAGGTGCGTCTCGGGGGGGGAGCGGCCCCGCCCTGCCACTAGGGGGCTGGTGCACGGGGCTGCAGGCGGCGGGTCTAAGGGGCCTGGTGCCATGGAGACGGGCCGCTGAGCTGCCTGCCCTGCGCGCGCCCCTCTGCTGCAGGCCTTAGGTTCCCGTGGCTCTGTCCCCTTGCAGGCGCGGCGGTGGAAATGCTGGCCAAGCGCCTGACCGTGTCTGCGCCAGGGAAGGCGATTCTCCACGGGGAGCACGCTGTGGTGCACGGCAAGGTAAAGGGCTCGGAGACGCTTCGCGGAAGAGCCGTCATGAGCCGTTCTGCTCCTTGTTCTACCCCCTCATGCCTGTTTTTTGTGCGCAGGCAGCTCTGGCTGTGGCCTTGAACCTGAGAACGTTTCTTCAAATTAGACCCTGTAACAATGGAAAGGTTGCAATACACTTGCCCAATATTGGAACTAGTTTAAACTGGGAAATGGGCCAGCTCCAGACACTGCTAACAGCATTTTCAGGCAAGTGCTGTTAAAACAATGGGAATGCATGTCAGTCTATTTTAAAATCGTGAAACCCAGGGCTTCATCCTTCCCCCTCACGTGTACCTCACCTGAAACATCTATTGTACTGTGCATGTGCTTGGCAATTGATTTCGTGTATTGGTGGATGGTGGTGGCCAGCTGGTGGCTAGAATCTACAGGGGATTTAACTAATTAGGCTTTCTTCTCCCTCCTCAAATCAGGCAGCTGATTTAATATATACATCTGCACTACCAGAGTACTTGCACTGTTTCTCATGGTACACAGGCAACAGAAGTGCTTAGTGAGCCACAAGCAATGGGATCAGTAGGAGTTTGTTTTATCTTAACTACTATGATCCTAGCATGCATCATTTAGAAGGGGGCAGAATACAGTCTCTCTAGCGTTGGTGCACAGGAGCTACATCTGCAAACACCAGGGGTCCCTCTAGTGTCCTGTCTTCTGAAGAGTCCAATAGTAGTTAGTCCCTTGTAGAAATCTGCAACCTTCTGTTTCCACACGCACCTATACTGTAAAACTTGTATGTTTTGTTCCACACCCAGCAAAAATTAATGTGCTTGGCTTTATATGAGTCAGAACCCTTTCCTGATGTTTCCTTTATGTTGTTGCTGTGGGTATCATGAAGAAGCAGTTCTTTAGCATAGCTGGTGATTTCTTCTTGTCCTGCACAGTGATCAGTTTGTGTGGTGAAGCATGGAGGCTGTCTTTATTCTATTACTGGAGATGCTTTTCTTGAGAATATCTTGTTCTAATATGAAACCGGTTTTAAAGCTTAACTTGTAAGTGTATAAATTCACTGCTCATTGTTTTCTTAGCTGGCTTGGATCAATCTAAATCTCCCAGCCCAGAACAAATGGACAAACTGAGAGAGATTGGGAGTCCAATAGTGATTCCTGCAGCCACTGAGAGTCTTGCTGCCCTGGCATTTCTCTATCTGTACCTGTCTATTTCAGCTAAATATGGGTAAGATTATGGTCCTTCTCAAATGTATGTGTTATCCTAGGTGTCCAGTGGTTCCTGTTAAACTTGTGTTCTGTCATTTCACAAGAAATTAGACTTATAAAGCTAAAATAAGAAACGAAAAGGGGGAACTTTCCGTTGTATATTCTTAGGCTCTTATCTTGGTAGTAACTGTAAGGTGAAATTAGCTAAATTGTGTTGAGTAGGTGGGAACTCTGCAAGGATCTGTCCAAAACTTGATTAATAACTGAGAAATAGTGACGAGCTTCTAAGTGTGGTTAACACACCAAGTTACAATGCTAAGAACTAATAAAAGAGCCCTAGAAAACTGCTCAGCTGTAAGTATTAGTCTCAGCTGTAGCAAGAAAAACATAATCCTAAGTGCAGTTTTGGCAGTGAAATAATCAAATATGAAGCCCCATGTAGCTAGAAACCTATATAATGCTTTAATATCACAGCCACTCTGAATATCTTGGTGACAGTAGGAGCTGAACTGTGATCAGCCTTTTCTCAAACCACATATCTTTACCACTTAAGTGAATTTCCATTAGCTGTTAGCAATACTGAAGCAATACTGAGCCTATTACAAGCAAGTGAACAATTCCAGTTCTGTCCAAGAGGTTGCTAGTACAGGTGCTGTAGCTGGCTTATTACAAGACTAAAACATAAATCTACTGCTACTGATGTGGGATCCTCAAATGTTTTATTTAAAAACGTTTTTACAGAAATCTTAAGGGTACGTTTAAGGTGCTATTTATGGTGTTCAATTACAAAATCACCTCCAGTGTTGGGCTTTAAAACAAAATAAAAAACAATGGAAATGGAAATTCCAGTTTAGCTAGGATTTCTTCTAGCACAGTGGTCCCCAACCTTTTGGGGCGCCCGGGGGCGGGGCCTTTCACGCTGACGGGCGCCTGGGGGCACTGCGTTGGAGACCACTGTTCTAGCACAATGGATTTGCGAAGCTGCTCAGCTGTGCTAGCTGAAAGTTCATAAGGTTTGTGTCTGTCATATATTTGTGCTTACACGGACACCACAATTGGCTCGTGGTGTGATCACTGTAATTTTAGTTTGCATCTGTTGCCTTTGAGCTCCAAAATTAAATGATTTCAATATTATTGGTGTTTTATGCAATGTATTTGAATGTGTTTCAGGCAGATACCAAGTGTGGAGATAGTAGTGTGGTCTGAGCTGCCCGTCGGAGCTGGACTAGGCTCAAGTGCTGCCTATTCTGTTTGCTTGGCAGCTGCCCTTTTAACTGCATGTGGAGCCATTGGTTGCCCATTGAAGGAAGAGAAGTACATAGCCAGGTATGCATCTGGGGAGCCTGTGTGTCTTGGGCAGGTGAATGAGGGTAACAGAATGTTCGCTAAATCTCCAGCAAGAAGCGTATGGATCCTGTGTGATTCTTAACTACATATTTCTCTCCTTCTCGGCTGTTGGCCTGAAGCTGGTGACCTGTCAGGATACAAAATATGGTTCCAAGACATTCTCTGTTTAAAAAACATTCAGCTTTAGTATCTGAAATAGTGATTTACATGATTATGCAGGTACACTGAGCCAAGCAATGAACTCTCTGTCCCCTATTACATGATCAAGGTTCTATCTGGTGACAAAACAGATTGTGCTAGCAAAAATGCATTTTCCAGACTAGACTGGAAGTGTTGTAAATATCGGCATCTTTTAATTGTAACTTGTAGTTTTGGATGGACTAATCTTCAGTCACAATTTGAATGCAAAAAATAAGTGACACTTTTAAGGTGTTTTTCTTTCACAGGATCTTCACATGCTTTTTTTTTTTTTTTTTTTTTTTTTTTTCCTTGAAAAGTTATGAAATGTCAACTCATATAAACGTCTCGCGTTCCAATATATGGTCCTATATTTATGGAAGTCCCTTATGGCCCTATTCACCATCCTCCACCCTCTCAAAACACACTTCTGCTGTGAGGTCTGTTCACTTGGATCTTCCACTGAGCAGGTGAAGAACAAGATCATGTAGCTGTTACCCTCAGCAACTGCATGATGTCCCATCTGTAGCTTTTGCTTTACCAACCCATTGGTTTTCCTGCAGGGTCCCACCATCTCTCCTTGTGTTGTCTTAGGCCTCAGTCCTGTTATTGTCCGCACAAGCCTCCACTGATGCCCCTACATAGCACAGGAGTGTGCCTGTGCCCAAGCCCACCCTCAGAGTTTGAGACAGAAAGACAAGTTGATGATTATTTCTCCAGGGAGTTCAGATTCGATGTGATGCTGGAGGAGTAGTAATAAGCATCTACATTACACCACAAATTGAAACAAGAGATGCAATTTAAGGGACACAAACTGCTTATATTATTTTGATGCTATTTCGAAATAGCTTATTTCAACATTTGGCACTGTCTACACAGTGCCAAATATCAAAATAAAGGGCTATTCCAAAACACCCCTTGCTCCTCATGGAATGAGGTTTATAGGGATATTGTAATAGCCGGGGCTTGACAAATAATGCAGTCTACTCGCCCACGGCGAGTAGATTGCAACCCGGAAGAGCTGGGTTTGGGCAATCTGCACCGGTGCAGATCGCTGGACGGTGCGACTGGCAAGCGGGGCTCACCATTGTTCAGCGAGCCCTGGTAATAGCAAGCCCAAAATAACGGGCTTGCTGTGAAGATGCGGGATAGCTATTTCAGGGTACTCCTGTATCCCAAAATAGCACTGCCGTGTAGACATAGCCTTTGAAAATCATCCTACCTGAGGAATAGGAGGAGTTCCCTAGCATCTAGAGCTTGGAAGATGAGAAGTGGTAAGCACTATTTCTTGTTCTTCCCTGTCTGCCTACTGCATTCACTTGTAAATTTAAGATGAGATAACAATCAGAAACTTTGATTGGTAGAGACCATCTCAGAATTATAGAATTGTATAGTACTAGCCTAACACCCTATTGTCTTCCACTTATTTGTACATGACATGAGACACAGATGGAAAGGAAAATTGTAGTTGTGCATGGGAAAGGAAAATTGTAGTTGTGCATGGGAAAGGAAAATTGCAGTTGTGCATGGTGAAAATTAGAATTAACTAGAATGCACAGAGAAAAAGGCCAGCCCTTCAAAGGAGTATTAAAAGCAGATCAGTATTATAGCAAGCTACAGTTTTCTTTTGAACTGTTATTTGTATGAGGCCTGTCTCAAAGTGCTTCACAGGATTAAACCGCAGTGAGAGAAAGAGAGCGAGAGATAAAGAGATGTTTACCAGGGAGATCTCAAAAAGGTGGGGAAGATACAGGAAAACACTGCCAGGGAGCAGGTGGAATCCTGTATTTGCCCCTTGCTTCAGTATGGTTCACCAAATAGTCTCATTGTTATTATGCTGAAGACTGTATGGTGCCTCACAAAAATTGATGTTCATGCTTCTGCCCCATCATGTAATTCCTATTCTGGGCCTTGTACACTAAAATCCTGTCAAATTCATAGTCTCACTGCACCAAAAGCTAACTTTGATCTATGCCGAGTACTACTGATGTGACGACATCTGATAAATTTGCACAGCATGCTGCTAGGTCTCCACTTTGTATGGATTGTGTGTGCGTAAAGGTTTTCTACGTATTTATACAAAGGAGTGGGGGGAATAATGATGAGACTGCAGAGCTCAGGAGACACAGAACCTTCACTAGAGGGTTTCTGGTATGAGCTGATACAGCTAATCTGGATCAGGTGTTTGGTGTATGCAAAATGAATTGCAGGATCTTGACAGTGACCTACATCGCACAAGCAATCAGAAGTTAGCATTGGTGACAGGTTCTAGAAAAGACATCAAGATGGAGGGACCGACTTACCATTTCTCCCATAGCATTATGGTAGAGACACAGTAATGAAGCAAGGTGGAGGCTTTCGTGACTGACCACCCTCTAGTATTCATTGCAGTAGTGCCTACTGCTCTGTGGCTAAACTGAGACCTCCTGTCCATGCACCAAATTCTCTTCACTTTTATTTAAGAACAATTCTTGAAAGCACATGCAATTTAAGCCCTTTTTGCTCAATCACCACATTCTAAAAAGTCATGTTACTGGCATACTGTGTGCCGTTAATGAAAGGGCCTATGTTGGCTCCCATCGCGTTCCATGTACAAAGGCAATATCAAATGTTAGATATTTAAAGCCTAAGAAATCAAGGTCTGTAATGGAAATATGAAAATCAATTCTAACAGTGTTGTACCATGAAGTAAAGAGATGCGGCTTTCCATAAGTACAAATGTCTTCCCTTCATCTTCTCTTTCACTGTGAGGTGACTGAGCCCTAAACTTGCATTTCCATCCACGCTGCTCCTCCTTTCACTTGCAAGTTTTAGTATTCCCTCTTGCATTATGCATCTGAACAGACTACTATGCAGCAGTGGTGGTTAGAATCACAGACCTTTATTAGAGAAGGGAAAGAAAAGTAGAAGTAATATTTCTGTGGAAGATGAAGCCAACACATGTAACTTGTAGCTAAAGTACAAAGTACCATAGAACTGACTCATCCCGGCCCCCCCCCCCAATCTTTTAAGTAGTGAAGGGGGAGGGATGATTTCCCCCTCCCCCTTTCCATCTCTACAAAATTGTATTCAAGGGTACTTTCCATTTGATGCTGCAGTTGACAAGGATGCCTCCAGACATCTGGTCTCAAATACTTTTGGCTAGCGTCCCCTAACTGCTGGGAGGGGCTTGCGACTATTCCTCAGACAGCAAGATTCTAGATTCTCTTACTCTGAATCAGAGTAAGGAAGAAAAGGTGTCAACGAGATGTGGGCCTACTGTGCAACACGGTGCCAGTCTCTGCTTGGCAAATGCCTTGTTATTCCTACAGGCAAGATATCAGAAGGATATAGATTTGGAATAGCCCTTTATTTCTGGGTTTGGCACTGTACACAGTGCCAAATGTTGAAATAAGCTATTTTGAAATAGCATCAAAATAATATAAGCAGTTTGTCTCTTAAATTGCATATATTATTTCAATTTGTGGTGCAACGTAGATGCACCCTTAATCACTGATGTTTCTTCTATCTAAACTGGATTTTCCCCCTCTGATGAAGAGGGAAGAAGAAAAGTTTCACTGAGTTGTACACTTTCTGACAGTGAAGCATATCAGACATCTAATTACGTCCCTTCCTCACTGATGCTGTATTCTCTTCTTTCTTGCTGGTGGAGGCCCAAAGCCAAGAGTCTACTGTCATTTCCAAGGATCACAGAAGGAGTCTGTCATATTCAAATATTCCAGGCGCCCAGCCCTTTGCTTGCACTACTAGACTACCTCTTTTGGGTGGAGATTTAGCCAGATTCAGCTGTGACTCTCTCAGCTCTGCTTGGATCCTTTCAGAGCAGTTCTTCACATGCAGCTTCATGGCACTGACACTCACTGGCGGTTGCTGTGTTCATACTGATTCTGTCTTGTGATTGTCAGACTCAGAGGTACTTAAGTGTGTGGCTTAGATACAAAGGTGATAAGGTGCCGTGGATGGCAGTGCTGCTTTTTCTGCCAACTGCTTTCATTGGGCTGAACACTAATTCATCCTCTTAATTTGGCACTAGGATTCATTCTCCTCCTCCGCAAAGTGTCCCCCTTCAGTCTACTCATATGATTCCTGCCTGATTTTTATGGCTAGTGAACTCCTTGGTTCCTGGGGTGTGTTGCCTGCTTGTTGTAGTTGTAAACTGTCTTCTTGACTTTCAGGTGGCCGGAGGAGGAGTTGGATTTAATTAACCAATGGGCATTTCGGGGAGAGCAGGTCATCCATGGCAAACCTTCTGGTGTGGATAACTCTGTCGCGACTTGGGGTACGTATTTTTCAATCTCAAACCGTTCCTCTTTGGCTCTGAAAACAAGTGCTGTCACTGAATATAAGAGGCCTGGACTTGGGCATTGGGAATGGCGGCTTCTCCAATCTCCTTCATGCACTGCTGTCTAGCTGATGTAGGGAGGTCAGATGGGATTTTCTCTGGGTACAATTCCTAAGTAACACTTCATCAAAGAGTCTTTGCAGACTGCAGTGGAAGTAGGTGGCTGTCCAGCGTGCTTCTCAAATGGCTCTCAGCTATTTATTCAGGGAGTTTTAAATATAGGAAAAGGTATTCAAAATCCATCCTACAGAATTAGTGAGGATTTAACCCTAGTCTGTCCTGTTGTCAGACATTGAATTAGAGAGGGGAAAGCACAAATAAAGCCTTTTCCTTATACCATCTTAGTATCAAATCTTGTTCATAGTTTTCCTCTGTTGTTGCTATCTTGCTGAAGGTGATATTTAGCATAAAGATAACATTGCTACTGTCTGATGGGTTTATTATGGACTAATGCTTTGGTCTCCTAAGAGGGGAAGGGAATTGTCTGTTGGACTGACAGGAGGGTAGGGGAAGCAACTAGAAACTCCCAAATCTTGAGTCTAGCTTTGAGGCTCAGAAAGACAGCATGACTTTAAGGCCAGATTCCCTATCTGTAAAATGGGAGTTAATGCCTCCCCAGAGTGTTAGGAGGCTTAAGTCACTAATGACTGACTCACACCTCTGCACATTAATGCCTTGGAAGAGGAGCCCTGATAGAAATAACTGGACTTTCCAAATTATGAAGCAAATAAACTTAAAAAAACCTCACTCCAGGATAATGCTTTGGAAAATGTACATTAGTCTTAATTATTATATGAAGGGCTCGCCGAACTGCGGCGAGCTCTGCTCGCCAGCCGTGCTGTCCAGCGATCTGCGCATGCGCAGATCGCCCGAACCCGGCTCTTCCGGGTTGCAGTCTACGCTCCACCGGTGAGTAGATTGTATTATTTGTTGAGCCCTGATTATATGTAAGAGTGCTGTGATGCTTTGTGCAGGCATGTGTCTTAATCTTTTTAATAAGATTTCATGATAGCTATTCTTAACTAAACGTTAGGAAGTGGAGAATGTTGTTGTGAGGTGCTGTTGTGTTGCTAATAGCTGCTCTCCACAGATACTCACACTTCTCTGAATGTAGTATTTAATATGACTAAATCTACCCCAGCACTCTGCATTTGATTCTTAATTCATTAGTTTAGACCAATGTAGACTTGAGTCTAACCTAAGTCTATTTGAAAATCTTTTTATTTTCTGTGGCCTCTCAGTATGTGAAAGAGTGAAGGCACCAAGTTACTCCTATTTGGGCCAGATCTCCCATTGAAATGAATGGAGCTCTGCCTGCTCAAGCTATTTGGGGAGTTGGCCCATTGTTTTGCCCGTGCTGCTTGCACTTATTAAGTATACAGAGGAGTGTTTCATCTCTAGACATTAAAGGTATTTTCAGATGTGATGACTATTATGACCATGTACATATTTTACTTTAGGTGGAGTACTCAGATTTCAATCAGGAAAAATCACCTTGTTGAAGAGGTAATACTAAAATTATATAACAGTATACATACAGAGCACATCTATGCAGAGTTTGTCTTAAGGCATGAGAGAAACTAAATAATGCTGAACAATGTAGGTTGGGATCTTGCAGACATAACTCTCTATTGGACCTGGGCTTAGTTAGCTTTAGTATCTCAAACTAGTTTTGTTGCCTTGGATTTGGGAAGAATGAGTGAAATGTTTGGTCATTGTCTGAAGTTAGATTACAAGACAAAAGATCAATATTAATTTCATGGCCTTATAGGCAGCAGGATCAGGTCAGCTTCTGGCAGCAAATGACATTAAATTAAAAAAACCCAACTTCTCGCTTATTGAATTTTTAGGATGGTACAAAAATCAAGCTGCAAAGCCATGTAAAAAGAGAACAAACCCTAGTTCAGAATGCTCCCTTTACCTCCAACCTATGCACTGTAATTCAATGCCATTAAAATCTTTCATAGTGCATGAAATTGCTCTATTAGAAGCTAATGTCTCTAGCTAGCTGGTCTCATAAATGGTGTTTCAAAGGACAGATATGAAAGCTGAAAAACATGGATCTCAGTAAGTAGGTTTGTCATATTTGTAGAACCAACACGGTTGTATCAACGTTTGTGTAATTGAGAGCACTGAGCCCCTACATAGCCAAGCATTTGAGCATACACTTAACTTCAGTGGCACTCTTTGAGTGCTCAAATGTAACAGGACTTTTCAGGCTCAAGTATGTTAGATTATGATCTTAAATAACCAGAATGCTCTAGAGAAGTGATAATCTGACTGTTGGTCTGTCTGCTGTGATTGATTTGAGATCTCAGTGTACAGGCAGTCCCCGAGTTACGCGGATCCGACTTATGTCGGATCCGCAGTTACGAATGGGGCCCTCTCCCTGGTCTCCAGCAGACCAGGGAGAGGAAGCAAAGCGGCGGAACACGCGGGCAGCGGAGAGCCCAGACGCGTCTGGGCTGTCTGCTGCCTGCGTGTTCCGCCGCTTTGCTCCCCGTCCCCCTGGTCTGCAGACCAGGGGGACGGGGAGCAAAGCAGAGCAAAGCCCCGGAGCACACGGGCAGCAGGACAGCCACGGCGCGTCTGGGCTGTCCCGCTGCCCCCGTGCTCCGCAGCTTTGCTCCGGACGCCTGTGGTACAGCAGCTAGGGCGCGGCCGGTTGGTCCCGTAGCGCCGCTCTGGGCGCTACTGGACCAACCCGGCAGCACCCCAGCTGCTCTGCCCCAGGTGTCTTGATTCAGCCACTGCTGGTCAGTTTCAGCAGCGGCTGAATCAGGACGCCTGGGGCAGAGCAGCTTGGGTGCTGCTGGGTTGGTCCTGTAGCGCCGAGGAGCGGCCGCGCTACTGGACCAACCCAGCAGCACCCCAGCTGCTCTGCCCCAGGCGTCCCCAAGTCAGCCGCTGCTGAAACTGACCAGTGGCTGACTACAGGAAGCCCCTGCCCCGGGCTTCCTGGAATCAGCCACTGATCAGTTTCAGCAGCAGCTGACTTGGGGATGCCTGGGGTTCTTAAGTTGAATCTGTATGTAAGTCAGAACTGGCATCCAGATCCAGCCTCTGTTGAAACTGATCAGTTTCAGCAGCGGCTGAATCTGCCAGTTCCGACTTACATACAGATTCAACTTAAGAACAAACCTACAGTCCCTATCTTGTACGTAACCTGGGGACTGCCTGTAGTAGAAAGGAAGAAGCGCTTATGTTATGGATCATTGATTCTCCACTTGTCTTATTCCAGATTAGGTTAAAGCAGTCCATAGGTGAGAAGGATGTAAACCAGAGTCTGGAGCACTCTGGTGAGAACCTGGTACTAGCTTCAGAAACTTTTTTAAAAGGGAGGTGGTTGCTTTTTAAAATTGAAATATATTATTTGTAATATTTAAGTACAATAGCCTTTCTATTTTTTGAGGTGGGAATAAATTGTGAGGGGGAGAAATTAGCTTTCTGCTAAAATGATCAGCAGTGAAATAGTTAATCATATTGACGACAAAATGGACACCACTAGGCTTCAGAGTAGGTAAATCAAAATGGGTTGTTATCGTCTGAGAAACACAGGAAGATGCTGCTGCATCAGTTGACAGAGGCTTCACATTTTCAAACTTATTTTTATGATCACAAGAGACAGATACCTTTTTGTTTTTTTTTTAAATGAAATAATTCTAAAGCCTAATTATGCAGCAGAGTTTGTGGCTGTGAAATAGTACAATACATGGGGCCCTGCTTGTCCCTGCAGTTTATGTGCATTGTTTAACTATAGCATCAACAAGGGAGGAAACTTGTTGATGGATGTGGAATAAACCTTGGATGTTGCTCAGTTATCAAGAGGAGAATGAATTTCAGAATCTTTGCTTTGTTTTTAGGGTGCCAACTCTAAGGATCTTGCTGACCAACACAAAGGTCTCTCGGAGCACCAGGACCCTTGTAGCAGGTGTCAAAGACAAGATTCTTAAGGTGCAGCATCTTTTTGGTAGATTACAGTGATTTAGAAGCACACCTGTTATTTAGGCTAACCCAATGGTAACTAGGCAGGACAGTAATGGAGTGTCTAGACTACTGGGTTTTGTTGACGAAAGTGGACTCGTGTCGACAAAACTATACCTGCGTCTACACTAGAACTCAGCAGTTTTGTCGATGGCGGTAAACCTCATTCTACAAGGAATAACGTCTTTTGTTGACAGTTCTGTCAACAGGAGGTGTTATTGAATCTACGCTGTCCTTTGCATCTGCACTCTCATGTCGACAAAGTGGCTTGCTTTGTCGACAGAACTGGATGTAGTCTAGACACTCTTTGTCGACAGAAGCTTTGTCAACAGTATCTGTCGACAAAGCCTGTGTCAACAAAAGCCTGTAGTCTAGACATACCCTAACTGTGATGGGGGAGAGTTGACCTGCAGTTGTGTAACCCTGGGATCTCTTCCATGGAGGTAGCAGGGTGTGCATTACTTCATTCACATCGATTTCTTGGCAGCTGTTGTTCAGAGGTATTACTCTGTTCCTCCTGGTTTTACTGCTGCATAATCAGTGGGAGCGGATCTAACTGGGGAGGGGAGAGAGCTCCTCCCAATAGGAGTAGGTC
Organism: Pelodiscus sinensis; assembly: GCF_049634645.1. NCBI lineage: Eukaryota > Metazoa > Chordata > Testudines > Trionychidae > Pelodiscus > Pelodiscus sinensis. The sequence continues at coordinate 37,292,927 of NC_134725.1, forward strand.
AAAACATCCTCATTAAGGTGGTATGTTGGATTTGACCCTGACTTTAGAGTTACTATATCACCCCAATCACGTCAGCTTAACAGGACTCCTCCAGAAATTGTCCCCATATCTAGCTTTCTAAGCTCAGTGGCATGGAGTCCCAGCTGTTCTGCAATTCTGATATAAAATGAAGGATTTATTTCTCCTCATTCCCATGATTAGCCAGGACTCTGTGCCAGAACTTTATTTTCTTAACTGAAATGACCTGCTATGATCTTCCTGCTTTTGTGGTGACAAGCAGTCGGATGAACCTCACTCATTCAAAAATCATGTCAGGCTCCAAAGAACCAAGAGAGTCTCATTAAAAATCACGAGGTGTGTGGTGGTATTTTTTTAACTATTTCTCTTGTAATTTGCTTTTTGCATTTTTGAATTGCTAAGGTTTTGTTTCTGCAACCAGAATGGCTAGAAATGTTGAGTCTGTTTTCATTTTTCTAAAAAATCCCCTAACTCAAGGATATTTGGGGTTTAAGGAAAAAACCATCATTAGTCACTGAACAAAATCACACCCTCACTCTTTCTCCCTCCCCTCCACCCCCCATTTCCTCTGAAATGTGATCAGCTTCTGCTTTAAATCTGACACATGAATTGTCCAGCCTTGGGGGTTGGCCCACCTTCCAGTGCAGGGACGCCATGGGATACCACAGAGTTGTCTTCATGTGTCTCATTTTTGTCTTCTCAGTTTCCTGCTATAATGAACCCAGTGCTTGCCTCAATAGATGCGATTTCTAATGAGTGTGAAAACGTTCTAGAAGCAATAGCTTTGAGTCCATCACAGAAGTATTACCTTGTTCTAGAGGTAAGACTCCTTTGCCTGCATTTTTGGACACTCTTATAGTCACACATCAAAATGTCATTTAAAGATCATTAGGTTGGGAGAGATTTTGATAACAGGAAATGTTCAGAGAGCCACAATTTGTATCTGTTATCATTAGTGCACTCCTTATGTCTGAAGTAGTAAAGGGACTGGTGCTGCCTCCTGTATATAACTTATTTGCTTTTATTATTCTTTCAGAGCCATAACTGTCATTTCCCTTAGTTGAAGGGACACCAAATGAGTTCAGGATCAAAATGTCTTTTTCCATGGAATGGTTTGTCATTTGATGGCCCATAGACCTTTGAATTGAAAATAGCTCTTTGGTATCTTTACATTCTCATCACTGACAGAGCCAATACCAAGCACAAAACTCAGCAGCTGCTGTTTTTGATAGAGATAGTCTAGTAAGAAACCAGCCTCTGCTTTCTGTTCGTCCTGTTCTCTTGTGCCTGGAGACAAATAGCAATAATTGTGGCCAGAACTGTTCTGACATTGATGCATGAAGTGAATGAGATCTGTGATCATTTTTGCTCATTTAAAGCATAGGGAGTCTGTTATGGAAATGCCTCTTTCAAATTAAAACTTTTTTTGAGGACACTAACTTGTATATTTACAAAGTGTTCCAATTATCCTGAAGTAATTATTGGTGTTTGGAAAAACTTATTTTACTGACCGCATCTGTGTTGGGACATGTTTTGTTCTAGTTAGGTGGATGAACCCACCTCTTGAATAGGAGCGTGGCAAGTCCGTATGCTAAAAACGAATGCTTTGGGCTCTCAGAAATACTGTAGAAGTGTCAATAGGACAGAATGTCAAGCACCAAGGCTCACAAACTTCAGTGACCTGCCTTACTGCAATAATAGCTGGTTATTGTTTCTTCCGGTCCTAGAGGAGTTGATCGATAGTGAGGTGTTAGAGCAAGATATTCTATTCTCCCTGTCCTTTTTCCTCACGCACATACCCAAAAGAACCAAGCTTTCCCCTGGTTTGGCTTCTCGGGGTAATAAGGAGCCTCCGTCAGGGATAGGACTGGAGGTGCTCTATTCTGGCTTTCATTCACAATCCATTTGCACCATGAGAAATTTGAAGGGTAGCTTTTGTTTCCCCCTCACTCACTTGCATTGTTGTTTGCTGTATGTGGTTGTGAAGGCGGGGCCCTCTGGTGGAACAATGAACAATCTGTGTCTCTGCAGTAAGCCTTACTGCCATGTATGGAGCAGTGGAGACCAGGGCAGATGAGCGAGTGCCTGCCAGTCATGTCAAAGGACATCCCAAGGCTAGATGAAGATGGTGTCAGGCATTGAGCCTGGCCAATAGCTGAGGAACAACAAAGACAGTGATAGCTGTGACATGTCTGAGTGCCATCGAGAACTAAGGTGATGCTGGGAGTACAAAGTGCTGCCTGCTTCCCCGAACTAGGAGTGGAAGCATAGGACTGGCAATCTAAACTCCTGGGTTCTCAGCTGCATGAATCCTGTTTCACTTTGAGCAGGGCATTTTAAGCTTTCCATCTCAGCCTCTGTTCTCCAGTCTGTAGAATGGGGCTAAGTCTCCTTTTCCCTTAGGGGTGCTTTGAGAGGTCCATTGATAGTAGCTGTAAATGATGTGAAGTGCTAGGAGAGAAAAGGCTGAATTTATGCAAAATTACATCACACTGTTATCCTGCAATAAGAATATCAGAGTTTACACAGAGCTTATTCAGTGCATAATGAATGGCATTTTCTCCCTCACATTTTCAGGCTGTTGTTGTAATGTAGCTCAGGACAGCTCTCCATTCAGTGCCACTTGCTCTAAGGCTATGCATTACTGTATGTTCTGTAAGCAGGAGAGATCAGTGTGCTGTCAGACCCACAAATAGGTTTAGTGGGTGTCCTCTGTGACATGAGTTTGGTAGGTCTCAGTCCAGTTCCCATGGGTCTGTATTAAAAGTAGGATTTGGTTCATACCATTGAACCAAAATGGCAGAATGATTTTGTATGAAAGCTTTGTTTTGTGTAACATAATGGCGCGTAGGGATGTGAAAAACAGAAAAACATTAACGTTGTAACCAAACAAAATTTTATCGGTTGCACAGTTAAATGTTTTAGTGGATGTAGTGGGAGGGAGGGGTTGCTGGCCCTCACTGTGGGCTCTGCCCCACTCCTGAGATCCTGGCAGCTGTCGCAGGCTCATGACCACTAGTGAGGTCCCTGCCACCAGCCCTGCTGCTGTGGGTTCCCAGCCTCTGATAGGATAGGAATGTTAAATTTAGTTCATTGAATAGTTGATAAGTGGGGGAGACAGAGGGATTAGCTCCCAGGGCTGGGAGCTAATCCTCTAACCCACTGTGACTCTGCCTTTTACATGTATTGAGAGCCTGCCTAATGCTAGGGTTTGTTACCAGGTGTGCCACTGACTTGTGGTATGACTGAGACCATTCACGTCACCTTGGTTCTTCATTTGTCCAGCAATCAAATGGAGAGGAGGGTTGTGAGGTTTACTTTGGAGAGTGCTTTGAGGTGCTGTTTAAAATGCAAGTAGGAGGAATGCTGCAAGTAAGTTGGCTTCTGTTTGTCTTGTGTCTGAAGATTCTGCAGAGGCATGGTTGATTATATGCACATACATATATATACTGTAGCTGAAATGTGCAGCTTTGGACATCTTTGTACTTGAGCCGTCAAACTAGTCTCCTGTGTCATAAGCTGTCATCTGACTCCTGGCAGATTTTGAATTGGAATATGACAGGTGTCTTGGATCATCATGGACAGCATTGTGCCTTGCGCTCAGGCATATAAAGAGGCTCCTGGATGGGCATCCAGTCCAGTGTACGGAGCATGCAATATGTACATACTAAACACTGCTGGCTGGACTATCTTCCCCCATTTATACTAAAATATAGAGCACATAGGCTGTGTGGGGGGGTGGATCTTGTATCATCTCATTCCCACGTGGTGTTTATAGTAGGAGTATTAGATATAGTGTAATTAAATAGCTGTGTAACCACATGAAACCTCATCTGTTACACAACTTTTTGATAGTCCCCAGGGGAGGGGCAGCAGCCAGTGCCCTCCTGGCCCCACTCCTGGAGAGCCGACAGCTGATTCTCCTTGCATATCAGATCCAGCCTACCCTCCTCCCCCTCCCTGCCACTGCCTTTCTATAAAAGGCAGCAGCTCAGAGGCGGACAGGTGAATTTGGTGCTCATGGTGAGCCTGCTTAAAAACAGCTCCTTACAAGCACCGGCTCGTGCTACCACCTTCTCCTCCCTTGTTGTCTCTGGTTGGAAGTGTGTGTATTCAGGACTGTATCTGAGCATAGGCAGAATAGGCAGTTGCATAGGGCACCAGTATTTCTGGGGTCCCACTCTACCGGGAGGAACCAGAAGCAGTGGAACATGTAACAGCAGGGCTTCTGGGCCCTAGAGAGCCCATGTGCTGCCTGCAGCACAGTCTGAAGGAGGGGATTGGCTGCTGGGGTGTCTGGGAAGGGGAGGCGTTAGGGGTGGGGGAAGGAACTCACCTGTGTGACTCTCTCCCCTGGCATGAGGTGAGGCAGTCTCTGGCAGTATCCTCCTTTTTGGGTTCCCCCATAATGACCATTCTCCCCACCTCGTTTCCCCCTCCCCGCAGAGCACCCCCTCTCGCCCCCTCCCCTCTGGCAGGGCTGGGTTGGGTGAGGTGCTGGCGGGAGGGTAGAGGAGCAGACTGGCTGGCTGCGTGCTGAGGCAGGGGCGGACTGGCCCAGTGGGATACCAGGAATTTCCTGGTGGGCCATCCGCGGAAGGGCCAGCTGGCGGCTGCTGGAGGGGGATTTTGACATGGGGTGCTGGCGTGCTGCAGCCTGAGCCCAGCACTTTAAATTCCCTGGTGCTGGCTGGGGCACGGTATAGGGCTGAGGGAGCGCATGCGCAGCGTGCTCAAACGCCATGCAACAGCTGAGGGAGAAGCCCGGGTGTCTCCCCTCTCAGCTGGTTTGAGCTCCGCACCTGGATGCTGCTGCTGGGGAGGGGAGAGAGGCGGGTCTGGGGCTGGGTGTGTGATCTGGGGGTGGGCACGCACACCCCCCTCATGGAGGTCAGCACGGGTGCCGCGCTCCCTAGCTGGTCACCCGCCCGAGCGCCACTGCCCTCACCCTGACTCCTCCTCGCTTGGCCCTGGCAGTGCTCGGCCACCACCTCCCCTGCTGCTGGCTGAGGCTGCCTGCCACAGCTATTGCAACTTTTGGCTTCACCCGGTCGCAAACGCAGCGCTGCTTTGTGGCTCCGTGTGGGCAAATGATAGTGGGAGATGCCAGCTCAATGAGCGAACCTTACAGGGCAACATGGGGGACAGGCACAGTTGGGGTAGCTGCACAGTGACCTCTCCCTCCCAATACTGAGGAGCGGGGGAGGGAAGAAGGCTGCTCCCGCCCCGTTATCAATTTGCGTTGGGGGGGGGGGGTGTTTTTGGGGTGAGGGAAAGCCTGGGTCCATAAATCCCCATCTCTTGCAGTCCTGTTACTACATGACACTCAGTTTTCTTCAAACATTTCTAAGCTTCATGGTTAAAAAGAAAATCTTTGAGAGGAGATATTATGCATGTTGAGATTACATATTTATGTCCCTCTGAGCATATCTGGATCTTTAAGAGGTAACTTTTTGGGGGGAAGGGGAAGTGGAGAGGGGGAGAGGTTACAAAATAAAAGGAAAACGTACATGCTTTGTTTAAATGATAGAATATTTCAAAAATGAAGGGAAAAGTTTGTATTAATATCAGGAGGAAAGTGACTAAAACATCAGATCCTTTTTTTGGTGGACAATATTTGCAAGTTTTCTGTCTTTTGCTAGAATAAAAAGGGGTGGGGATACAGGAGTGAGGGCAGGGGGCGGGGAGAGTTGGAGAACTCAGGGCAGGGATAGAAGGATGCTGGAGTGAAGGCAGGAGGTGGGGGGCTGAGGGCACAGAGTTTGCTGTGGGGCGTTAGGGCAGGAGTATAAAGTTGCAGGGCTGGAGTCAGGGCAGAGATATGGGGGGACTCTTGGTAAGGGGTAGGGGTTAAGATGTGTGGGCAGGGGGCTGAAAGGTTTGTGGGGGCAGCTCAGGGCAGAAGGTGATAGAGTGAGGGCATGGGGCATGGATTCAAGGCATGGTCTGGTGGAGGGGGGACTCAGGGTAGGGAGGTGGGGGAGCAGGAGTCAGGGCAGGAGGTAGAGGGTGCAGAACTCAGGAGGGAGTTGGAAGAGATTACAGGGCTTACAAGGGTGACAGTGCTGTGCTGACGACTCCTCCCGGGCGGACAGAGCTTCGCTTTCCTGTCAGCAGCTCCTCCGAGGGGCCTTGGGGGCCTGCATGTGATGGGCCTGGCCTCAAGTTTGTCTAGGGTGAGCAGGGCTCCATGGGCCAACCCTGGCCTTCAGCTGGCCCCCATCTTGCAGCTGGTGAAGGAGGGCAGGGTTCTTCATAAATTTCCAATAAAATGTTGACTAATTTAAAAAATTATATTTGCATCATTCTGTCAAATCAGAATTTTTGTCGTGCTGCTACTTTAGTGCTAGTCCAGCAGCATTAGTGTGCTTAATTCAGTAAAACTGTTTTTAATAACGTGCGCATGGCAAGTTTTCCAATACTGCAAGCTTATGTTTGCATTGCTAAGAGCAAGTCAGGCATAGGGGCATCAGTTTAATAATCCCGCCTAGGGCACCATAAATCCTAAGGATGGCCCTGTGTGTAGTCAACTACACAATGACATCCCTCCTTTACAGGAGTCCCATGGGGGCAGGATAGGAGCCATGGTGATTGACACTGACCATGCTTTCTTGTACCTCCTCCCTCTGTGCAGTTAAAGCCTCATCCAAAGGCATGCCATTAGAACATAAGAACGGTCTTACTGGGTCAGACCAAAGGTCCATCTAGCCCAGTAGCCTGTCTGTCGACAGTGGCCAGTACCAGGTGCCCCAGAAAGGGTGAACCGAAGACAATGATCAAGCAATTTGTCGCCTGCCATCCTTCTCCTCCAGCCTCTGACAAACAGAGGCCAGGGACACCATTTCTGTCCCCTGGCTAATAGTCTTTTATGGACCTAACCTCCATGAAATTATCTAGCTTCTCTTTAAACTCTATTATAGTCCCAGCCTTCACAGCCTCCTCTGGCAAGGAGTTCCACAGGTTAACTACACGCTGTGTGAAGAAGAACTTTCTTTTATTAGTTTTAAACCTGCTACCCAAATGAAATTAATGGTGTCCCCTAGTTCTTCTATTATGGGAACTAATAAATAACTTTTCTTTATTCACCCTTTCCACACTACTCATGATTTTATATACTTCTATCATATTCTCCCCTAAGTCTCCTCTTTTCTAAACTGAAAAATCCCAGTCGCTTTAACCTCTCTTCATATGGGACCTGTTCCAAACCCCTAATCATTTTAGTTGCCCTTTTCTGAACCCTTTCCAAGGCCAAAATATCTTTTTTGAGGTGAGGAGACCACATCTGTACACAGTACTCAAGATGTGGGCGTACCATAGTTTTATACAGGGGCAGTAAGATATTCTGGGTCTTATTTTCTATCCCTTTCTTTATAATTCCTAGCATCCTGTTTGCCTTTGACTGTCGCTGCACATTGTGTGGAAGTTCAGAGAACTGTCCACGATAACTCCAAGATCTCTTTCCTGATTTGTCGTAGCCAAATTATCCCCATCATACTGTACGTACAGCTGAGGTTATTTTTCCCGATGTGCATTACTTTACACTTATCCACATTAAATTTCATTTGCCATTTTGTTGCCCAATCACTCAATTTGGTGAGATCTTGTTGGAGTCCTTCAGTCTTCTTCTTTCTTGACTATCTTAAACAGTTTAGTATCATCTGCAAACTTTACCACCTCACTGCTTACCCCTTTCTCCAGATCATTTATGAATAAGTTGAAAAGGATTGGTCCCAGGGCTGACCCTTGGGGGACACCACTAGTTACCCCCCTCCATTCTGAAAATTTACCATTTATTCCTACCCTTTGTTTCCTGTCTTTCAATCCGTTCTCAGTCTAAGAAAGGACCTTCCCTCTTATCCCATGTCCATGTAATTTACACAAGAGCCTTTGGTGAGGGACCTTGTCAAAGGCTTTCTGAAAGGCTTTCTGAAAATCTAAGTATACTATATCTACTGGACCCCCCCTGTCTGCATGTTTAACCCCTTCAAAGAACTCTAATAGATTAGTAAGACATGATTTCCCTTTACAGAAACCATGTTGACTTTTGTCCTACAAATTATGTTCTTCTACATGCCTCACAATTTTATTCTTTACTATTGTTTCGACTAATTTGCCTGGTACTGAAGTTAGACTTACTGGTCTGTAATTGCCAGGATCGCCTCTACAGCCCTTTTTAAATATTGGTGTCACGTTAGCTACCTTCCAGTCATTAGGTACGGAAGCCAATTTAAAGGATAGGTTACAAACCACAGATAATAGTTCAGCAATTTCCCATTTGAGTTCTTCTAGAACCCTTGGATGAATGCCATCTGGTCCCGGAGATTTGTTAACATTAAGTTTTTCTATTTGTTCCAAAACCTCCTCTAATGACACTTCAATCTGGGACAGTTCCTCAGATTCATCACCCACAAAGGACGGCGCAGATTTGGGAATCTCTCTAACGTCCTCAGCCATGAAGACTGAAGCAAAGAAATCATTTAGTTTCTCCGCAATGGCTTTATCGGCCTTGATTGCTCCTTTTATATCTCGATCGTCTAGGAGACCCACACGTTTTTTTAGCAGGCTTCCTGATTCTAATGTACTTTAAAAAATTGTTATTTCTTTTTGAGTTTTTGGCTAGCTGTTCCTTAAATCTTTTTTGTTTTTCTTATTGCACTAGCGGCAGCATGTAGGTGGAAAAGTCATCAGAAGTCAGGTGGAGGCACTGCAGCAGCTCATTGTTGCACTGTGTGAAGACACCAACTGGGAATGGAAAAGAGAAAATATCACGAATTGTGTAGTGGGTTTGGCCTGCTGGCTGTTCAGTTCACCCTATTTAACATGGTCTCTGGCAGCCAGGGACTCTTTCTGCTATGTTTGGTAGCTGAATCATGACCCTGTTCTGTGTAAAACATTACGGCTTTAGAATTTCATGGCTGCCAAACGCCTTACTTCCAACACTAGCATCTCTGATGTATTGAGGAAGGGCAATCTTGTGGTTAAGTCAGTTCTGGGTTTTAATTCCTGTCTCTGCCACAGACCCACTATGTGACCATGGGCAGGCCAGTTAATCTCTGTTCCTTAGTTTCCCACCTGTAACATGAAGATATTCCTCTCTCCGACCCTCATTTGTCTGTCTGTTTAGACTGTAGATCTCCAGAGCAAGGTCCATCTTTTACTATACATCTGAAGAAGTGGGATGTGTCCATGGAAGCTTATGATACCATCTACATGTTTTGTTAGTCTCTTAGGTACTGCAGGACCCTTCGTTGTTTAAGTTTTTACTATACATGTGTTTGTAAAGCAGCTAGTACTGTGGGGCCTGATATTTGGTTGGGGGTTCTAGGTGCAGTCGGAATACAAAGAATCACTCTGTGGTGGTTTCAGGCAGCAGATGGATCTCGTTCAGAGCCAGCATGGCTAGCGTGACTGGCTAGAACCAGCAATGTCAGCTGATGGGTAGATTGAGCTTTATTGGAACTGGGGATGTTGTCCTGGTTCAGGCTGCTCAGTTCCTACCCACTGATCAGACTTGATAATTATAATGGTGCCCATTCATGTGCACTTATTAACATCCGGGGGGAGGGGAGCTTCTAGTTCTGTTTTAAGAGTACTTCTCTCATGCACTACTGTTTCATTATCCTGTTTTTCAGTGCTCTCCTGCTAATGGCCTGTGCCTTACACATGGCAGCATTTCAGCCAGCTGCTCCCTTCCAATTAACTCCTTTAATTTTGAGCTTCTGTCCTCTTAAGCAACCCCCACCCTTGTGATCCTTAAATTTCTTTGTGTGCATGTCTAGTTCTGTGCATGCTGCCAGTTCAGCCCTGTGCTGCAATGGTCTGTGTCTACATGGCAAGCATGTTGTAAGCAGTGCCCCCATCGACGCTCCCCAGTCAGCTCATATTCGGGGGAAATGGAGTTGTTCAATCACCATCACCTCTCTGAAGCTGCCATTCATGCTTGGTTTTGTGGCATTGGATATTTGTGCTCTAGGGGTGGACTTGGACTTTCTCCAACTTGTGTATTAAAGGACACTGAGCAGTTGTTTGATTGTGATGACTTTGGACCCAGATTGCCAGGGGCTGTAGTTGAACTGCTTACTAGAGGTGAAAGGGTCCATGTCCTGTTATCAATCTCCTGGGCCATTCGTGCCTCCTTGCCACAAGCAACTAACTGTAGTAAACAGCAGGATTTGGGCATGATTAGCCCTGTAGCTATTGCAGTTTCCTGGCATGCAGGATATCTGGATGACCGGATGGCCTCAGGGTTCTGGCTGCTTGCAGTAGCTGGGCTTTTGAATACTAGAAATCATCTCTGCATTTTTTGTGTGTGTGTACGTGTGTGTACGTGTGTGTGTGTGTGTACGTGTACTTTCATAGACCTTAGATGGTCCTTAGATGGTCCCAGAATGGAGGACAGGGGGAAACTTTAGAGAGCCTGACTAGGTATTAGTAGGCAAAGCCAAGAGTACCTGCCTCATGCTGGGGAAACGCCCTGTAGTCTGAGTTCTGCATCTCTGCCCTGGGGAGAGCTGTTCTGTATGATAGAAAGGAGACTTTAATATTGCTTATCATTGCCTTGGCAGTGATAGCAGTGTCCTTGGTATTGCTGAATTGACTAGGAATGGGAGCGAACCCAGCGTGGTTCTTTTCCCTCGGTATGAGAAGGGTTTGACTGGTGTCCTGTTCGGTGCATGCATAGCAGGAGAGAAAGGAAGCAGGGCAAGACTATCAAAGGCTAACATTCAGCATCTTCAGAGTGCGTGTTAGCAGCTCTCTGAGCCCATTGTTTCCATTGGCACCTCTCCATTGGCACCTCTCTCTAACAGCATTATAAAATGGATGGATACCTGTGGCTGTGAGGAAAGAAAGGGATAGCAGATCTAGGCTAGAAGCCCGAGGCTGCCAGTGGGCTCAGTTTCATGGTTCAGCATTGCTTGTTCCCAAGAGTGTTGTGCTGCTCAATTTCCTCTTGCAGTAAATGTGGCAGTTCCTCTGTGACTTCGTAATGAGTAGCTCATCCACAGTCCAGCTCTGCTTTCAGGTGCCTTGAAATAGCACCCTTCCTCCCTGGAATGAAGACTTGTAACCCGGAGGATTGAGATCCATGTGGTTTTATCATCATTGCTTTGTTTTAAGGAGCTCGTCGACATAAACCAGCATCACTTAAATGTGATTGGAGTTGGACACACCTCACTGGATAGAGTGTGCCAAGTGACCGCCAACCATGGGCTGCACAGTAAGCTGACTGGTGCTGGAGGAGGTGGCTGTGCAATAACTCTGCTAAGACCAGGTCAGAAATCCTTAATTTATTATTGATTGATCATTGAACTCTGTCTTCTTTTTATCTTGCCAGAGAGGCCCACATGGGTGCTGATAAAGCGTGTGTGTATTAAAGCCCTTCTCGCCCCTCCATTGTTTAAATCGATATTTAAAAAAAACCAAAACCTGAGGTGGTCCTTTGCTATGCATAGAGCTTTTACATTCTCCAGATGAGCTTTATGTGAGTAATTTTCTGTTTACTGAGACTGGTGGAAGTTTCAAGTAGATAACAGAGGCCTTGTTCTGCCAGCTATCATGGTTCAGTGTTTGTGCTGCTTAGGCTGTTGCACCCAGCACATCTTAAATGAATGTAGAATAGGTTTATTGTCTCTGGCTGCATCTAGACTGGCAAGTTTTTCCGCAAAAGCAGTTGCTTTTGCAAAAAAACTTGCCAGCTGTCTACACTGGCCACTTTGAATTTGCACAAGAACACTGATGATCTCATGTAAGATTGTCAGTGTTCTTCCACAAATACAATGACTCTCACGTTCGGGGTGGGGAAAAGCCCTTTTCTGGAAATGCTTTTGCACAAGAGGGCCAGTGTAGACAGCTGAGAACTGCTTTGCGCCAAAAAGCCCCAATGGCGAAAATGGCGATTGGGGCTTTCTTGCGCAAAACAGCGTCTAGATTGGCACGGAGGTTTTTGCGCAAAAGCACTTTTTCCAGAAAAGCATCCATGCCAATCTAGACACTCTTTTCCACAAATGCTTTAACGGAAAAACTTTTCTGTTAAAAGCATTTGCGGAAAATCATGCCAGTCTAGACGTAGCCCTCGTGTAGTGAGTGCACAGTATACTGGAGATTGTCCAGGAATCCTTTGTTCTTCTGCCCTCTACTGGCTAGTTCTGCTTATGGAGCAGAAGGATCAGTGTGTAGTGTACAGTAACAACTGTGTAAAATCATCATGATCTAGGGAAGGTAAAATGCAGTTAATTGACTAGTCGAGTAGTCAATGTACACTTCAAAGGAGGAATGTGGAAGTGCCCAAGAGGCAATGCAGAACTCCACATACAACCCAGGGCCAGTGGGAAGTCCCTCTGACTCTGGGCTGTATGTGGGTGCCTGCTTTGAAATGCACAAGAATCCCCAGGGGGGGCTCCTGTGCATTTCAAAGCCATGGAGCCCAGGGTCAGTGGGGGACTCCCCAGCTGATCCCAGGCTCTGAGCCCAGCTGGGGGGTTCCCACTTGACCCCAGGCTCCTTGCTACGGTGTTTTAAAGGGGGCAGTGCCACACAGCTGATTTCCACCTCACCTGTGCAGCATTGCTGCTTTGAAGTACCCCTTCCCCACTCCCTTTGCTGCCTCTATCATGAGAGGCAGTAAGAGGGGGAGGGAATGGACTAGTACTTAACATCCCAATCATGATCACAAACACAGTAGAGTAGTGGTTTGTAACCTGTGGTCTGCAGACCCTGGCAGGGGTGAGGGGGAAAGGTCTGAGGGGGGGAAAAGGTCTGAGGACTAAGATTTCCAAGAGTCCCCATCTCCATTCAGAACTTTATGGGGGTGCACAAATGAGAAGTTTGAAAAGCACAGTGATAGAACATGTAAGAGAACTTGCTGGCAGTAGTTAGCTTATTAATTTCACATGGGAATTTCAGCCTTCCATATTTAAAGGGCTAAAAGGATGTGTATAAGCTGAAAATAGCGTGTCTAAGGATGTTAAAATGCAATTAGTCGACTAGTTGATAGACACTTCCACATTTGCTGCCTCTGGGCTCCAGGCTGCCCCTTTGAATCACTGCAGAGGCTGCATTTTAAAGGGGCAGCCTGCCACACAGCTGATCTGCAGATCAGCTGTGAAGTGGGCTGCCCCTTTAAAACTGGCAGAGGCAGCAGTTTCAAAGGAGAAGTGGCTACACAGCTGATCCTGGGTTCTGGGGAAATGCTGCACAGAGCCTGGGGTCATCTGGGGAGTCCCCAGCAGATCCCCGGGCTCTATGGCTGCTCCTTCGAAAGGCGCACAAGTGGCACTTTAAAGGGGCCGCTGCACCACTGTATGGAGGCAGCAAAGGGGAGGATATCAACTAGTCAAAATACTATCCAATAAGAAAATGCTTATCGGATAGTCGACTAGTCTTTTACATCCTTACTCTGCACCTTTATAATGCTACTTCAGCGTAGACGCTTGGCATACTAGAAACTACTGGATTCTTAAGTGCCCATTCATGTTTTCAGCCATTGCAAACTTAAATCAAACCGATCAGTAAACAGGCAGTTCATTAATGTAAGAAGAAACAGATAAAATGTATCCCTTTATGCCCCCCCCTTCATAGGTGTTCTTTTGGGCATTTGTTTCCTTTTCATGACAATACCCTTTAATCCATATTAAATCCATGGCAAGACATTTCCATCTCCCAGCAATGACCAAGCTGAACTTAACTGGCTGGTGTAACCTCCTTCTTGGCAGACACAGACCCGTTGATAGTGGAAGCAGCCAGACAAGACCTCAGTGCCTGTGGATTTGAATGCTGGGAGACTAGTATTGGAGCGTCTGGAATATGTCTTCATTCCCCAACATCTTTGAAACCAGAAGTGCTGCAAATTTTTAGTAAGGTTTAAGGTGACATGGACTCTGAGTGACCTGACTGTATCCTGTCTTCCTTCCCCTGCAAGTTCAGAGCTTTTTAACTCTTTACTGAAATTGCGGCCCCCCTAGTGCCGAAGATACTTGAGCTGAACTTTGAAGTTGCCAGTTGGAAAATGGGGCAAAATATCAGTGGCTATGGAAGTGTCATGAATGGAGTTCTCAATCGAGTTCAGGCATGGTATAATGGGGATTGCTCCACTGAAGATGGTAGAATTATTGTTCTTACTTACCCCAGCTGTGAGTTGGGCCCATGTCTCACTTGAAAATGCATTTACTATAAGAAAATTCAAGAGTACGGTGTTTAACAGGTACAAGAGGGAGGAATATGCAAACCACACTGTCCTGGCCAAATTCTGGTTTGAGTAATTACATTCTGTCTTTAATGCATAGGGAGTATTATCTTTTTCTTTACCTGCCTCTCCAGTCAATGTGAGTCTGGAGTAATTAATGTGCACAGAGTTGCTTGAGTTTCTTGTAAAAGACACCACACGATGCAAAGTATGAGACTACTCCACTGTTTCTACAAAGCTGTTGGAGGAACTGCTGAGACTATAACTAAAAAATAAAATGGCTCTTGGTTGTGTTACTAATTAAAGTCGGATGATTAAGTTCAAAGTGAAATTCCAATATTCTGTGCCCCATTTTTTGTAGTTTCCTTTTGCACATTCCTTCCCTGTCTAGGCTGTTACATTAGTCTCTGTAGCCAATTCTTTGAGCAGTCTTGCTGATCATAGACTCATGGTCAAGTTCTCACACTATTAAGATCACAATCTGCAGGAAGGTGTTTAAAGTAAGGACGTTAAGTATTGGTTATTTTAGTAATCGAATAGTCAATGATTTGTTTGCATTGACTATTTCAGGGATTCCCAAACTTTGACACGGGGACCAGTAAATCCATTCACGAGCTTTTGGAGGACCAGTAACATTTATTTGCATATTCATTAGGCAAATGATGAATATTCAGATAAGCTGTTTCTGGTCCTACAAAAGCCCCCAGTGCCAGCATTAGCAAAGCTTTTGATACGGCCACCCACAATATTCTTGCCAGCAAGTTAAGGGAGTATGGATTAGATAAATGGACGGTAAGATGGATAGAAAGTGGCTAGACCAGGGTTTCCCAAACCTTTTACTTTAGTTGGAACCTGGGTTTTTTTTAGTACTGTTTTTTTGCAGCCCAAAAATATAAACGCATATTAAAAGAATTTAAAAATGAATAAATGTTTAGTGTTTTCCCCTATCCCTTGTGGGACACAGTGTTGCGTGGGCACTCCAGGAGGCGGGAGCAGGAGCAGATTGGGGGTAGGGTATCTGGCTAGGGGTAGGGTTGCCAGTTGTCCAGTTTTGTACTGGACAGTCCAGTATTTGAGGGTTCTGTCTGGGAAACAAATTGAGAAAATACTGGATATATAAAATGTCCAGTATCTTCTAATTAGGTAAGTTTTTATTATTATTAGGTATATCAGTCTGTAGCTGTGAACTGCCTGGCTGATAGATGTGCTCATGATGCACGAGCACATCTATCAGCCAGGAAGTTCGCAAGTACTCGAGGGAGGGTATGGCAGTGGGGGGAGGGGAAACTGGAATCCCTGGGGCTGGACTCACTTGTGTGCCTGGATCTGCATGTGCCTGGGTCAGTCCTGCTTCCCGCCAGCTGATTTGCTCCCCCCACTTCTCCTCCCAATCTCCCCTATCCAGCCCTGCTGCCCCCCGGCCAGGCCTGCTTCTGCTGCCCCCCCATCCAGGCTTGTTTCCGCTGCCTACCTGCCCCAATCTCCACCGGACAGCCCCACTGCCCCCAACCCTGCTTCCTGGTGGCTTGTTCCCTCCCCATCCCCCCCACACCTCCTCTCAGTCCGCCCCGCTCCCCTCCTGGCAGCCACGCTGAGGCCCGGTATTTTTTTTTTTTTCCTGTGGCCCGGTACCAGGCTGCAGCCCGTAGTTTGGGAGCCGCTGGACTATTTGATTAGTCGGTAGGTCAGTGCTGCCCTTTGAAATGCTGCCGCGGCATTTCAAATGAGCAGCACCACATGGAGCCCGGGATCAGCTGGTGACTCCCCTGCTGACCCTGGGCTCTGTGGTGCCTGCCCCTTTGAAACACTGTGACAGTGTTTCAAAAGGACAGCGCTGCACTGAGCCTGGGCTCCCTGTGGCGCTGCTGCTTTGAAGTACCTCTCCTCCTTCCACCCCCTCCACTTGCTGCCTCTATCTGATAGAGATGGAGAGTAACTAGTCATTATCATCCCTAGTTTAAAGCCAAAGGCACTGTATTTTAAACTCATGTCAATATTTCTGTTCATAGTAGATTTGTGAGGATCCCAGGCTTTCTGTGTTTTAAACAGTCTAAACTTTGGTCACAGGCTGGGTGTTAAGAATGCATTATTTTTGCTGGGAATGTTCAGCTAGTGGAGCATAATTAGTCATTTTTACTTTGTGCCATTCAGTGGAGTGTATTGCCAGAGGAGATTGACCCCCTAAAGTAAATCAGTTTCCAAAATTATCTTTTGCCATTTTTTAAATGATGCTTCTCTAATCAAGTGATCTACTTCTTCAGTGCAGAATCCGTACTACTTGTTTTGTTCGCCTGCAATGGGCTGGAGTTCTTCACCCTTCCACTTCCATACCAGACACTTCTGTTACATAGGGGGGTTTCTTGACTGTGTTAAATGCAACCTGCATACTAGAATTCATATCAAGTGCTCCCTCGCCTCTTTTGCTTCTATATTGAGCCTGGCTAGATAAGGGCTGTCTGGATGCCATTCAAAATGTAGTTCCTAGTCTGACTTTTGACACTGTTGGAAAAAGCATCCTTTTCCCTTAATGTCCTGGTCAAATAGATGGGCTGTGGGAAATGTGCAGGGAGGACAAATAAAGGCTAGGTTGCTTTCAGCTGTTCTAGCAAAATGGTTACAAATTATTCTGCAGAGCAAACAGTGCTGCCTCTGGCATCTCTGGGTTTTCTTGCTTTTTCACGGGTTTAGACAAACAGATGCTGTTTCTTTCCTGTAGTGTGAGCTGTACAGATCCACTAATTTTAGGGCCCTTCTACATGGGGGAACTTACTGGCTAAATATTCTAGAGAATAGGGATATTACATTTTGATTAATCAAATAGTTGATGGATTTCCATCAACTATTTGATTAGTCAATAAGGACTAGCCTGGTGTTCCACTTTTGAAATGTACAAGAGGCCCAGGGGCTCTTATGCATTTGGAAGATTGAAATGGAGCAGGGACCAGTGGGGGGGGGGAGGGAGTGCTGTTTGTCCCAGGCTCCATGTCCCCCAGCACCTCCTCCTATTCCCCCCCCCCACCTCCAATGCTACCTCTTTCAGAGAGAGACGACAAGGTGGCGGGGGGGGGGGGGGGGGTAACTCGTCAACTAGTGTGTCGACTATCCAATAAGCTTTTGCTTATTGGCTATTTGACTGATCAATTAGTTGCTTAATCCCGACTGGAAAAACCTCCAAGGGGAGTTGTAATGATATAAATATAGTGGTACAATTATGCAAGTAGAGGCTAGTGAACATCCCCATATAGACAAGCCCTTTCTCTTCTGGGATAGCTCATATTTTTAGGAGGTTTTGTATGTATCAGCATTGCTGAAAATCCTAATATATGTAATCAAACAGTGCATCTCCATCCCAATAAACTCATCTAATAAAGCATCTTGTTAGTCTTGGCTATGTGACTACCTTTTTTTGTTTCACCAAGATCAGACTAACACAGCTACCTCTCTGTTACTCTCCATCCCAAGCAAATCTTTTTTCCTGGAAGCAGGGAATGTGTCCTGTCCTACTGTTAGGTTGGGCAGAACTAAATGTACCCCTTTTTCATAATTTTGACACAGCACTGTTTGTTTTAAAGCATTTTTAGACTTTTTAAATCATTTTTTAAAATTTTCAGTTACAAGAAATTATGCTGGGACTCAGGCAATTTTTTTTAGTTATGATAGACATTGAGAGTCAAAGTTAAACCTGTCTAATGGTTAAAACACATTGTCAACATCATGTCAAAAATTACAAGGTAAATATATAAATTAAGCTCCTAAGTTCTGAGGTAGCATTTTTCTTTCTTTGCCCTCTGTCAATTTTGATACCTATCAATGGAAACATTTGTTTCAATGTGTGTGTACTATGAAACTGATGGCTACTGACCTTTACCAATAAACTCTTTCCAGGTGCACCTGTGTTGCTTCATTACGTGCTCATGGAGGTGTAGCGCCAACTTGCATCTAGGCAGATGCAATTTGATTGTAGTAATTTTTAAGTGTTGAATAAAAAATAACCATCACCCCACCCTTGCACTGGTGCACCCCACTCCCATAATTCTCTCTGCATTAAAATGTGTCTCCCTGGCATAGCCTGAGCCTTTGGCCTCTTGTCCAGGACTTGAGAGTCTCCTTCCTAATTCTCACTCTTCTAAGTATCTCCCCCAGTTCCTAAAGGGGTGTCCTAATTTTTCTTTGTGACTAGTGCAAGAGCCTAGGGTCATCTCTCATTCATTGAGCAGTCACAGTGCAAGTGGCCCACGGTTTGCCTGGAGAGGCTTGCCTCTTGGAATGAGCCCAGCTTTGCTTTCCATTCCAGTCCTTGAATGCCAGGGGGATCTGTCTGTCTGATGCAATATCTTAGTTGGCACCATGAAATTCATGACTCCACATTATGAGCTGAGAGCTCCTCTGTGGCTAAATAATCTTCAATCACTGGTAACCTGGGCTAGATATTCAAAGCAGCAGCCTGGATTCCTGTTACTGTCTGTCTCAACCATTCAGTTCCCCTTTCCTTCAGTATATAAATATGTGCAATGAGTATGACACCTCCATCCCACCCTTTGGCTCTCCATTATCCCAGCACAAGAACTAGAGGTGTGGCACTTGGGTACAGGGCAACACACAGCTCTCTTGCTTGGGAGGAATCTAACCGCTGGGATCTGTCAGCAAATTTTCAGCCAGCCTTTAACTGGGCCTCTGATTGATGAGATTAAGATGTGCAAGTGACAAAGAACCCGATGGGGTGCAGCAGCTACAGCTGTGAGGTGTCAGTTGACTTGAACTGAACTTGCCTGTCAGCAGGGTGCAGGTTTGTGCTACACTATTAGCAATTTCAAGGGCAAATATCTCACCTAGGAGCCACAACTTCCCCAAAAGTGGCTGCTTCCTATTTGTGTGAGCAGGTTCCCCCACCCCTTTAAAAAAGGGGGGGGTGAGGAGGAGGCAAGGCAATGGTGGTTTCTGGAATAATACAAATAATTCTAGAAATTCTTTCATGACCTAAATGCATAGGAGCTATTTGCTCATTGCAGAATGATCAGTGCAGGCAGTCCGTGTTCCCTGTAGGCTGAGCACTTGCTCAGCCATCCAGGAGAGATGTCAATGCTGCCCAGCCGATTTAGCAGAGCTCCCACAGCTGGCAGCATGTGTTTCTACAGATGGTGCACATCTGCACAGCCTTGGTACACCAAGCAAAATTTATTCTGCACAAGTGTGGAAAAAAATTAGAGGGACTATTGCTGACAATCACTACTCTGTTCTCAGCCTTGGAGACAGCCAACCTGACCGGCCCCTCACAGTTTTTTAAAACGTTGTGGGCTTTACAGCTCACTTGTTTGAATGCTTTTCTGTGCTGACCACAGGGGGGCAGTGGAGACCCATTCTTCTGAACTTGCAGAAGCCTTTGCTTCTAGCGTGGGGTCCTTGGATAGTGATTGAGCAGCACCCCTGGCATAGAAGACAGTGGGGTCTTGCTCTACAGTGCAACTGGGCTTAATGCTTGTGTGTACGTCTATGCTGCAGAAGGGTTTTTTTTTTAACTGCCATTTTTCCAAAAAAACCCTTCTTACATCCATTCTGCAATCACGTTCTTTTGAAAAAAATCAAAAGAACAGAGGGGTTTTTCCAACATTAGCAAACCTCTTTCTACAAGGAAGAAGCCTTTCTGTGAAATAGCTCTTTTGGAAGAAGGCGTGTGTGGATGGGGAAAAGGGAGCTCTTTCACAAGAAGAGGAAAAAGCACAGGTGCCCTGCTAGCCACTTTGTCCATAGTAATCAGAGCTTACATGTGAGAGCGCATCCACACTGAATCCAAGAGGATATTCTCTTACTTGCCTGTGTCTAGCTTGCTGCAACCAGCCGCCTATCCAGTTGACAAGAAGGGTTGGATCTCTGCCTTGCTTGCAAGGAATTTTGGGCTTGAGGCCATCAGGGGCACTGGCCTGGGATGGCTTTGTCGATGTGCTTTGGCAGTGCGATTGCTCTCTTGGAAGATCTCTTCTGGAAAAGCTTCTTCTGAAAGAAGCCTGCAGTCTAGACATAGCCAGTCAAGCTCTGCTAGGGCCATTTAGAAACTGTTAAACAAAGAGATAAAAGTTGCTTATGCCTCTCGGCCTGTCTCATTTGACAGACAAATCCTGCCCGGAAACAGGGCCATGAGTTATCTGTGCCAACAGCAGGGCCATAATTGCATAAGTCAGCAGCTGGAGCCAGTCCCAAGTTATTAGACATAAGCATGGATTTAATAGACGGCCACAAGTGCTGTATTTATTTATTTATCCACTCCCTCCCCAATTAATCAACAGGAACCCCACCACAACTAGTGTGACTGACGGCAGTGGTGGTTTTCTGCTTACCTTTCACAAATGTTCTGTCCAAATAGAGTGGATAAATAACCTGTTCAGTTGCATTTGCACTATCTCACCCCATTAATTACATAACCCACCAATTACTTAGAGGTGTAAACTGAGGCTAGAGTGAGTGGTGCTCACATATTAGCAAGAGGTGGGCATAAATCTCAGAAATTCTGCCCCCTATCCCCACCCACAGCCTAGCACTGCCTTCATGTATCTCTGTTCGGTCAGTGCTGGTTACAGTTGTCATACACATGTTTTATATGTTCCTGCTGCCATCCATTCGCTCTCAAAAAGCAGACAGGTAAAAGGTGCAGAATGAGGCACCATTTTAACATCTTCCCCTGCAATTTCACACTTGGAGGCTACGTCTACACTGGCATGATTTTCTGGAAATGCTTTTAACGGAAAAGCTTTCCGTTAAAAGCATTTTTGGAAAAGAGCATCTAGATTAGCACGGACGCTTTTCCACAAAAGCACTTTTTGCGAAAAAGCATCCGTGCCAATCTAAATGCGCTTTTCCACAAAAAAAACCCCATCGCCATTTAAGCCATTGGGGCTTTTTTGCGCAAAACAGTACTGTGCTGTCTACACTGGCCCTCTTGCGCAAATGATTTGCGCAAGAGGGCTTTTGCCCGAACGGGAGCAGCACTGTATTTCCGCAAGAACACTGACAATCTTACATGAGATCGTCAGTGTTCTTGCAGAAATTCAAGCAGCCAGTGTAGACAGCTGGCAAGTTTTTCCGCAAAAGCAGATGATTTTGCAGGAAAACTTGCCAGTCTAGACACAGCCGGAATGTTTGAACTGCAAATTAAATTTTTTGAGTTTCTTACCCCCCTCCACCTCCATACACATTGACCACCCCCATGCCTTGCCATTGGTCTCCGCAGCAAATGAGCACTTACTTCCTCTGTTTGCTTTTTTTTTTTTTTTTTTTTGGCCTCCTCTTTCTGTTTTTATAGGCTCATTTTTACATGTGTGGAATGGAGCAACGATTTCTGCTGAAGGATTAGCCTGGTAATTTGGCTAATTTTTCTTGAGCTTCATTTCTCACATTAGAAGAGTTGTAAAAAAGAGTAACGATCCCAGCTTGGCCTCTTAATAGAGCAGGGGAGGGAAGGTTGGAGTCTAAACTCCATCCTGTGGCAGAGGAGAAGAACATGTAGCAATCTTTCAGATCCCTTTGTGCTTGGGTAACTTTTGGCTTGCAATCTGTCTGGGGCTGCACAGAGGTCTGATGACCCACAGATGGCATTGTCAGATCTGGGTTCTAATCCTGCCTTTGCTAATGGACTTGCTGTGTCACTCTTCACCTCCCTTTTTCCTCTTGCTGCTATTCTGATTGTGAAGGTTGTAGGATCTTCAGGGCAAGCCTCTTGTCTGTAAAGTGCCTGCCGCACTGAGGATGGGATCTTTTTGGCACCTGCAAACACTACTGCAATATAAGCTCTTGCTAGTGTAACCCACACACCTACTGGATGTGGATCACAGTCCCAGAGAGTGACAATAGAGAGAGAGAGAGAACTAGTTTGTTCTCCAACCTTAGCAGCAGTGTTCCTCTAGCTGAGCAGCAGCACAGCTTCACAGGTGATTAATCGGCCCCACCCAGTCAGTCAGCACCTCACACTGAGCCTCTGACTAGGTGGGGCTGATTAATCACCTGTGGAGCTGTGCTACTGTTCAGCTTAGAGGGAACACTACTTAGCAGAGAACCAGCTGATTTTGAGTGCAAGCTTTAGCAGCTCCTGCACTAACCTCCCAGGTTCAGTTCTGCCTGTAGGGCAGAAACTTCTAAAGAAATGTTGTATCTGAACTTTGCAGGGATTTCATTATCAGCTATACCATGGGTCTTTTCCTCTACATTGGTGAAATGTGTTGAAAGGTATCTGTTTTTCCTGACAGGGCAGGTGCATGTAATTTGCTCTGCTCTAGCAAAAGGATGCGTTTCCATCTAACATCAGCATAATGTGAGATGCTTTGTCAAACCTTTCTTAAAACAAAAAAAAATCTCCCACTTGCTGAAGGAAACTTCTTTCCTGATAGTCTGTCTTGCCCCTGGGAGGGATCCAGAGCGAATGGAGTTATGCCATGCAGCTGGGGGAGGGGAGAAAATGGGCAAAGGCAGCCAAAATGGATTATAAAGCCTCAGGAGCGACTCCTTTAAAAGTGACTGCAGAGACTGAATCTCAGACTGCCTTTTGTAAATCATTGTTCACTATCATTCTGCCTTCAGGGAAAATGTTATGAAATCGCTGGTAGATCTCACTGGCTGGCTAGGAACCATAAGAGCTGGCCTTGTAGTTAAAGGCATGCACGGAATAAATCCTTCTGTTCTCCTTAATAAATCTGCTGTCTATCTCTTTTGACTTCGACTTGATAGGGACCTGTTACAGCTTCCAGAAAAAGTACTGCTGGTGTGATTCTGTCCTGGTGGGTGTTTAAAAGCGCTTCATGTAATCTCCCCCAGGACTTGGACGAAGTTGACTAAAGTGAGGCAGCTGTATTAGGCACTGTTTACAGAGATGGGGAAACTGAGGCACAGAGTGAAATGCCCTGATCCAATGTTCACTGTGCTTAATGGAAAGACTCCCACTGAACGCAGTGAGTTAAGTGACTTGGACAGAGACTCAGTGGCAGAGCTGGGACAAGAGCCCAGGTCTCCTACCCCTGCCACACACGTCCTATCTCTGGATTGCTGCCTGGGACATGCTACCAGAGTCCTACCAGTGCAGCGGGTTGCAGGCAGGGGTTTAAGTACAGGTTCCTTTCTTTCCAAGAGGATATTCTCTTACTTGCCTGTGTCTAGCTTGCTGCAACCCAGTGCCCATCCAGTTGGCAAGGAGGGTTGGATCTCTGCCTTGCTTGTGAGGGATCTTGGGCTTCAGGCCATCTGGGGCACTGGGCTGGGAAGGAATTTTTCCTCCCCTCCTCCCCCCCATTGTGCAGTGTGACCAGGCTTCTGCTACAGAGTCATCCAGAAGTTACTCTCCTCAGTTCCCTTACTCCATAATAACCAAATATCCATACCTGGTGGGCAGCTTTTTCAAGGCGTGGGCTGGCTGAGCCCTGACAAGCAGCAGATTTCAGCTTGGCCTTAGAGTGCCAGCTGGACCTCCTGGGCACCTCCGGCAGGCACACTAACTGTTTCTCCAGGGCCTGGCACTGTCCTGTCCCCAGGTTCATCCTGTACCGCTAACCAGGTACAGGTATGAAATTAGCGCCTGGCTCTCCCGTGTAAATGGCAGCAATCTGGTTTGGGTGGGCGCTTCCCTTCCCCTGCAAGGCACAGCTGTTGTTTTTTTTTATCGGTGTCAGCAGCGGCTTCTTTCTGCTCCGATGAATAGATTCGAAAGAGGCAGTGACATTATTTGAGATAACAGTGAGAACAGCAGAAGGGTCAGTAAGAGAGAGAGAATGTCAAAGCGCAGAGATAAAAGGCAAGGGGTAAGGGGCGGGGGAACCCTGCAGTCATTGGCGCAGCCCTTGAGAGCAAACTTGCCTGAAATTCAAATGAAGTGGATAAGGAGGGGGGAGTCTGGGGGCCCCCTAGTCCCAGCAGCCAATTCCTCTTTTCAATTCTATTCAATTAGTGTGCTCGAGTCTGCATTTGTCTCCACTGATAGTCAGAGCCACAGTAAACTTCCGATAATACAGCACCTTTAGGACCCAGGGGGTGCCAGATTATCAAATATGCTGGACTATCGGAAGGAGCCTTAATCCGGCTCCTGTACTGGTGTCCTTCCTGCACCTCTGCCTTGCCTTAAGAGGCCAGGGCTGCCCATTCTTACAAGCTACATATTCATCTCATGCCATGCCAGCCCAGGGCAGAGTAGCAAACATCTCACGTCCCCCCTGCTCAAAAAACAATTCTGAGAACCCCACATTTGTTGTTATCCAGCATCATGGGATCAGCACACAGTCCCTCTGGCATTGCGGCCGGCTGCAACTTCTTCACTTCCTGTCCCAAACTGTGCTGTACTCTTAGCCGCCTTCTCTGCCCCCCGCCCCCACCCCTCCGACAGCAATGCCTAGGGCTGATTAGTGCCACCATGATGGGCAACTGTGGAATTGCCTTTGTGGAAGAGTTTTAACACCATCTGGAGCGAAGACCTGTCGGGCTGCAGCTGGTTTACTTGGCCCTGCCTTAGCATGTGAGGAGGTTAGACTGAAAAGACCTGTAGAGATCCCTTCCAACCTAGCATTTCTGTGATTCTCTGCAGGCTCTGCTTCAGTGCTGCTGTAGTAAATACCAGCTCTGGTTTGTGGGAGGTTGTCTGCTGCTGGGGCAGGTTTATGCCATAGGCTCTGCTCTCCAGTGGGATACAGCACAAAGCACCAGCAAACCCATCACACCAGTCTTTGCAGGACACAATATAGACACAAAGGTTGGCTTGGCAGAATTTAGATCAATATCGATGTTTGTTGTAAGCCATTTTTAAAGTTTATTTAAAAAAATTTCAGTGGTGATAATGAATGGGGGGGAGGGGAGGCAGTAATTATGTAATGACAATGGATACTGATTCAAAAAATTAAAGCTTTATACCCATTAAAACACATTGAGTGAAGGCTATTTACTTTATCTCTTTTCACACACAAACTCTGGTTTGTTCTCAAGCAACATTCTTTGCTGCAGGGGTGCCATTTCAGATTTTGATAAGGGGGGGACAACCTGTAAATGCCATGTTGGGAGGGGTGGAGTGAGGGCATGGAGGGGGAGTGCAAATCGAGGACAGTGCTTCATAAGTATTACTGAGCATGTTCAGTACAAACCAAGCAGAAAAGTGAGAGGGAACTGACCCTTTTGCCCCTGCTCCCCACACACACAGCATCACTTTCCAGGGGCTGCTAAGGCTAATTTTTGGGCAGACAACTGAGCAGTTAGCTGGCAGGAGCACTGTATCTAATTCCTATATAAAATAAAATAATTTAAATAAATATTAGATCCACTCAGCTCTAATACTAACACGTTCTAACATCTGGTGGCAAGTCACTTCGGGGACACTGGTTAGCCTTAAAATTTTAATGTACTTCCTCTGTTACTAACTTTGTAGCGGGGGAGGGGGAGGAGGAGAATTGTAAAAGAGAGAGAGAGAGACTGCCAGGACTCCTGGGCTCTGTCTCAGCTCTGGGAAGGGGGTGGGGTCTAGTAAGTTGCAGCAGAGAGCAGATATATTTGTCTCTATATAATAACATCTGAATAGCCAGGCTGGGTCAGACCAAAGTTCAGTCTAGCCCAGGATCCTGTTCTCTGACAGCAGCCAATGCCAGGTGACCTAGGGGAGTGAACAGAACAGGGAACCCTCACGTGATCCCTCCCCTATTACCCATTCCTAGTTTCTGACAATCAGAAGCTAAGGACACCATCCCTACCCATCTTGGCTAATACTCATTGATGAACCTATATCCTCCTTGAACTTATTTTGTTATAGTTTGGGCCTTTCCATTATCCCCTGGCAAAAAAATTCACAAGTTGACCATAAAGAAATAATTTGTTTTTTTAAATCTGCTGCCTGTAAATTTCATTGTTCAAGCTTCTTGTGTTATGTTAGTGAAGGAGTAAATAACATTGTTAATCTCTCCTCATAAGGAAGCTGTTCCTTACCCCTAATCTTTTCTATTGCCCTTTCTATACCTTTTCCAAATCCAATGGTTCTTTCTTTAGACGGGGTGACCAGACCTGCATACAGTATTCAAGATGTGGGCATATCATGACTTTATACAGAGGCAATATGCTATATTATCTTATTATCTGTTACTTTCCTAATATTGAGTCTCAATATTCTGTTAGCTTTTTAGACTGCCATGGGACTTTTTTGTTCAGATGTTTTCAGAGAACTGTCCACAATGGTTCCAAGATCCCTTTCTTGTGTGGTTACAGCTATTTTAGACCCCATCATTTTTGTATCTATAGTTAGGATTATATTTTTCCACGTACATTACTTTTCACTTATCAACACTGAATTCCACCTGCCTTTGGGCTGCCCAATCACCTGGTTTTGTGAGATCCCTGTGTAACTCTCTGCTGTCAGCTTTGGACTTAACCATTTTGAGTAATTTTGTATCATTTGCAAATTTTGCAGCCTTACTGTTTACCCCTTTTACAAGATTATTTATGATTAGGTTGAACTGCAGAGGTCCAAATGCATGTTTTCCCCTATCTTTTAAGTGGAGTACCTACCAATATTTTCATGATCGTCTAAGGATCCTTCAATTACTTGAGGGATAGGCCTTTTGTTATTATAATCACCCTGCCTCCCTCTGTTTGTAAACAAACTCTCTGCCCCAAAGGCAAAGCTGGAAGCATCCAAACCCTTGCAGTTAAGACCAGCCTCTGGAGCTAGGTCATGGTCTTTAAGTGGATCTCAAGTATGAAATCTAGGAGGCACACTTTAGGGGACCGCAGCTCCTTAACCCCCCCACCCCAAATGGTGCCCTTGCTTTGCCATTGATAAGTTTGTATGAACGGGAATATTTTTTAATTGGTTTGGCTACATATGGGGAAATGCATATTTACTGACATAAATCTGGTCCATCCAAGCCTACATATTAGATGTACAGGCCTTGCCCTGGGCCCAATAGTGAACAATTTTTCACTTGCTAGGACAGAAGAACCTGGGAGACCTAGCACTTGGTTCTGTGAGTTTGCCTGCAGAAAAGGTGAGATCAGGTCAACTTCCTGCAACCAAAGTCAGGGCTGCAAGGTGACTGGGAGTTCATTTCCACAGCCCACTCTTTACTCTCTTTCCGAGGCTGATCCACGCCAGCACATGGCTCAACGAGACAGCGCCTCTTTCACTGCTTCCCGGGACAAGCTGGGTTGCAGCATGGAGTGGGGCGGTGAAGGTTCTCCGAGTGAGCCTCCTGTGATCAGCTGGGCTGTGTTGGGCTGGATAGCCTCCAGGGAGGGGAGATGCCTGTTAGTTCCTGGTGTGCAGGGGGAGGGAGGAGGGGGATTTGGGACAGAAGTTACAGGTAGGCGTAACCAAGATTTTACTGGCAACTGTCTCCCAGATGGTTCTCTGCTCTCATCCTGTAGCATCCTGGCACCCTGCTGTTGTTTGCCATGTCTCTAGCAGGCATGCACCTGGCCAGATTTGGATTCATCTTATGCATTTACAAAGAAAAAATGCAGGAGCCGCAGACCTTTTATTTGATCTGCGTCACGCTGATGGATGCTGCCAGGATGTGTCTCCCTGGCCCTGTGGTGAGTACAGAACTGCCCCTGCAGCAAGAAAGGGCCTTGGTGGCTGGGGTGCTGATCTGAGTCGCGGGATGTCTGGGTTGAGTTTCTGACTCCTGTCCTAGACAGACTGGAAAGTCTCTTCCCCCAACAGGTCGTGAGCTAGCTGTTCTTTCCCTGCTGGGGCTGTGCAGTGCCTGGCAAGATGGGGCCTGATCTTGTCCAGAGCAGAACCATGGATGTTCTAGGATCATAGAGTCTTGGCTGTTGTGGGAGGGGACAGGGGAACCCAACCTGCTGCAGCTGGGGTGGGGCAGGAGTCCAGCATGATGCAATTGAGCTGCCAAGGAGGCAGGGTGAGCCAGGAAGCCTGGCATGTGGCATAGCTGGCATGCTGGGTGGGGGGCAGGAAGTCCGGTGGAGCGGCAGGGCAGGGGATAGGGCAAGTGGCAGGTGGGCCAGAAATGACCTCCCTTGGTCTGGCAAATTCCCTTGTCTGGGACCAGTTAGGTCCAAAAAGTGCTGGACCAGGGAGGTCCAACCTATAGGAGCAGCAGGGAGAGACGCCATCATGTTTCCCTGTGGGCCACTGGACAGCACACAGCTGACCCCTGCACAGTGAAAAGCAGGCAGCTTCCCTCCCCTTCGCCTGCTCAGGGCTGCAGCATGCTGGTGCCTGCCATCCAGCACAGGAGCTCCCCAGAGGTCCCCTGTCCTCTCTGAGAAGAGAATAGGGCGATTGCCTGTCCCAGCAAGGGGCCCAGCATGGTGTCCCATGGAAGGACACAGCGCGGGTCTGACCTGCCAGTAGGGTTACCAGGTAGATCCCTCCAAAAAAACAGACACACTTGGTGGGGGGGGGGTGGGAAGCAGAGCTGGCGGGGGAGAGTCCGGGGGCCAGCCAGAAGGAAGGGGGGGTGGACAGGAGAAAGGGGTGTAGGAAGCAGAGCTGGGGGGGGGGGTCGAGGGCTGCGGCACTGGCCAGGAGAAGGGGAGGATCGGGGGGGGAGGGCGTAAAGCAGGCCTGGTGTGGCAGGGGTGCAGCCATTGGCTGCAGCCGGAGTCCAAGGGGCCACATCCCCAGCAGATGCTCCCTTTAGTTGCGAGCAGAAGCTGGGCTGGAGGGGGAGGGGTTGGGAGTCTCAGTCCCCACCCTGCCCGGCTTTTCCAGGCAATCACAGGCTCCCAGCACCGATTGTGCCCCGCCTCCCAGTTGCTCCCCCGCCCCCGCCAGGCTTCGGTCCAGCACCCAGCTGGAAATTCACAAAATACCAGACATTGCACATGTCCGGTATTTTCTGAATTTTTCTACCGGACAAACGGTGCAAATACCAGACTGTCCGGTAGAAAACTGGACACCTGGCAACCCTATGCCAGAAGAAGAGCACTCGGGAGCAATCGCTAATAATTGATCACAAATAGGCCACTGATTTCACCTGTGTGCGTGGGTTGAACTCCCACCCCAATTCCCCTTTGTCCCCACTGCAGAATCGCTGGACCATGTCTGCTCTGAGCCAGGCCTGGCAGAACCACAGTAGCAGCCCCGTTTGCTGGGAAGCCCCATGCCTTGGGGCTGCTCCAGGCTCAGTGTGGGAGCAATTCCTTCCTGATCCTGGCTGTATTCCCTAGTAACAGCACCTCCTTGCCTGCTCCCCCCTCTCCGCCCCTGCCCCAGCTCAGGGCCCCTGTCAGGCACCAACTCCTGCGGCTGCAGCACATTAGCAGAATCCTTTCCCTTTTCAACCACTGTGGACCCAAAACTGACCTCCCGATCCAAACATCCCAGCTTGGCCCTTAACTCCTGTGCTGACCTCAGCTCTGCTTGGCCCATTCAAGCCTAAAGGGAGGGTTAGTTGAGGTGGTTCTCTGCCCTCCAACACTACACTGTCCTTCCCCCTAATGTGGCACTCACTGGGCTTGGCATCCCCCCTCCCCAATCAAACTCCCACTTCCGCTGTCTTGAGTGGGACAGGGAAGGTCTGTGAGATGCTGTGCTCTAGCCTGTGTGAGGACCTGCTCTTCCCAGCGTGGCCTGAGCCTGCCCCCACTTAGCCCACATCACAGGGCTACTGAGAAGCTACCCGCGCTCTGGGGCTCTCTGCTTTGCCTGGGCAGTCAGTGAAAGCAGGCCTTAAGCTGTGCCCAGTCAGGCCAGCCTCTGGAGTGGGCAAGGCCTGCACACTTCAGCTAGGAAGCTGGTGCATGGGACAGATGGTGTTTCCCTCAGGCTGGAGTGTTTGTCCTGGTGGGCTGGCTCCTTGCAGAGCACCTGAAATTTCCCAAACACTGTTAATATCCAGAGGATAAACCAAACCTTGTGTCCTGCTGGGGCCTTTCTATTCCGTTTCTTTCCCCAGCCCAGCCTCTCCTGTAGAGGGAGCAGCATGATGCGGCCTCCCCAGCTCCTGAGGAACTAAACATTTGTACGAAGCAGACTTTTTTTCTCCTTTTCCCCTCCCGGCACACTGAAGGTTTTGAAAGTTAAGTATTACTGTCGGCTTTGTTGTTGCCTAACTACGACAGACAAATTGAGAACTAGTTGTCAAAATGTCAGTGCACAACAAATCAACATTCAAAATGAGTCTCAGCACTATGTGGTGTATAATTAAAAAAAAATCCTTTTTAGAAATTTCAGCGAGCGTTGGCTCTGCTTTATATTTGTCTGTGTGATTAATAAAGGCAGCTAATTTTCAGACTTTAAAAACAGCTAGAAAATAGCTCCTAATTACATATTAGGCTGCAAACGGCCCCCGCTGAGCAAGACTGGTATTGGTGGGCCAGAGAATTTGGCAGGGGGCTTAATTACATTCTGAGCATCATCTAATTTTAGTTAAATGTAATGTAATCAGCAGCAGATGTCTGAAATAAAATATGAATTATGAATATGATGAAATTTCATTCTTGAATAAAAAAGTAATTTGCTATTTAGTTCATTAAAGTTGCAGAGGTTTATTAGGAGCAGGTATACCATGCAGCTAGGTTATATTAAAATGCTATTTCGGAGAGGCTAAGAAATTGCATTACAGCTGCTAAAATATTCTTCAAGGAGAACCCGACAACTGAGAATTAAGATTTAAGGGGGGGGGGAAATCCCAAAGCCCTCCAACCTATTTGGGTTGTAACCTTGATCCTCCAAAGTGATGGGAATTAAGTTTGCCTCTCTCTGTGGTCCTGGAGTTTTGGTAACTTTTGCAAACATTATAAGTTTTGTTGCATTAGCCAATGAAAGCTAAACTAAGCACCACAAAATGCTATAGGGTAGGATTCTGTTGTGGCTAGGAGGCTGAGAGAGGGACACCTTAGAGATCAGAGAGAATGGTAGCTTCTGTGCAGGGCTCACTCCCAGTCCCCCTTTGGGATGGGAATGGTGGGAAACTGTCTCCCTGTTGGTTTAACACGCAGCTCACTGTGTGTACAAACACTCCCACTGTTGCTTCCATCAGTGAAGCTGCATAGGGATTAGGCCAAATAATGAGAGCACTTTTGCACAGGGTCAGTGCAGAGAGGCATCTGGGTTGGGGCAGAACCAGCAGTTCTCCTTCGAGTGGTCCCCGTGGGTGCTCCACTCTGGGTGCTGGTGCGTCCTCGCGCCGGCGACCGGAGACTTTTTCTAGCTGTTTCTGCCGCAGTGCGCAGGCGCCGTGGCGCCCTCTAGTGTTGTTCGAACTGAAGGGCGCCTGCGCGCGCGCGGCTCCTCAGTTCCTTCTCTACCGTCCTCGGCAGCAGACGGAGCTCTCTCTCTGCCAAATCTGTCAGAGAAAAACAGTTAAAAATTATCGTTTTTACCCCCCTCTTTCCTCATTATCCAAGTTCTGAGACCCCCCCAACCAGTTAAACCAAAAAAAAAAAAAAAAAAAAAAAGTTTTTCCCCGGTTGCGGTTCGCCGCTTGTTCCCCAGCCCTTCATGCCCGGCTCGCCGGGCTTTAAGCACTGCGAATCATGTCGGGACGCCATGCCGGCGTCCGACGGACACTCTGCGTGCATTAAGTGTCTGGGGGAGGCACACCAGACGCAGAAGTGCCAGCACTGCTCTAAGCTAACAGCCAGAGCGCGACGTGACAGAGCCAACAGACTCACGACTCTCTTATATGAGAAGTCGCTCCGTCCCTCCTCAGACGACTCGCCTCAGCAAGCTAAGGGTATGGAGAAAGATCAGCCTCCTACCCATTCTTCCTCCGCGACATCAAAATCTGCTCTCCCTCCGGCCTCAGCTATGTTCTCAGGATCGCCGGTGAGCACTGTGGACATGCCGGGAACCTCCGGTGCGCCGCGGTCTAAGACGCAGGCACCGCATAAGAGAGCTCATTCTGAGCCGAATCAAAAGGCAACGGCACCGGCCGCTTCGGCACCTAAGCCGTCATCGGCTCCGACGGCACCGTCTATGGAGCGCTCGGTACCGAAACAACACCTAACGGCACCGGGCCCTGCACCGAAGAAAGCCCGCACCGAAAGCCTATCCAGTAAAACCTCGGTGCAGAGAGGTACGTCGGCACCGACATCACCGCTGAAACCGCACCGCTCGGCACCCTCTCAAAGCCGAAGCCGGTACCGATCCCCGGTGCGGAGTCACACCTCGTCGGCACCGCCATCCCCGGCTTCCTCCATCCATTCTACCAGATCACACCATTCTTCAGCTAGTGGCATCGGAACCGAACCTAGAAGCAGATTCTCATCACAACATTCCAGCCCGTCTCAAAGACTTCCATCCTGGCAAATGCCTGCGGTTCAGTACGCATACCCTCCCCCTCCGCACCAATGGTATCCACACCAATACCCATATCCACCACCGCCATACACCACACAATGGCAACCGTGGAGTCCACACCCAAAGAGGTCTCACCACCGACCCTCATCTACAGTCTCTAGGCCACCTCCAGCCTCTCCCCCTGCTACCACATCAGCTACAGAGCCAAACTCTCCTGCTCCTTCGGATGGCCATGATTCACTTTCTGACGGCGAGACCAGATCTCCGATGCACAACTCCTCTTCCTCCCCAGACGAAGCGGTCACCACTGATGCCCCACCGTCGGGAGATGACACTAAAAAGTTTCAAGAGCTCTTTAAACGAGTAGCACTAGCTCAAGAAAAAGATCTTCAGGAGGTCCAGGTCAAACAATATCGACTTCTCCGCTCACTTCAACCCCCAACAGCTACCAGAATCGCCATCCCCATGGATGAGGCTATTATGGACCCAGCCAACAACATTTGGCAAACGCCAGCGTCCATTACACCAACAAACAAGAGAGTAGACCGCAAATATTTTATCGCTCCCAAGGATATGGACTTTCTGTTCACCCATCCACCCCCTAACTCCCTGGTAGTAGATTCGGTCCGACACAAGGGTAAACAGCCTAATTTAAGATCAACCCCACAAGACAGGGATCACAAAAAGGTGGACATTATGGGCCGAAAGGTCTATTCTTCTTCCACACTACTCCTTAGAGCGGCCAATTATACCGCTATGCTGGCAGACTATGATAATGCCAATTACGCAAAGCTCCAGGACCTTCTTCAACATCTCCCGGAGCATAAACGCCCAACCCTCCGTAGCATTATGCAGGAGGGCCTGGCCATTTCACGCACAGCTTTACAGTCAGCCATGGACGTGGCAGACACTGCGGCTCGAATTACAGCCTCCGCAATAGTCCTACGCCGAATGTCATGGCTACAACCCTCTGGCGTCCCTAGGGACCTTCAACAAAAGGTCGAGGATTTACCCTTTGATCGCACCAATCTATTTGCATCCAAGACCGATGAGGTGCTACATCCTATGAAGGACTCCCGTACAACCCTTAGAACTCTAGGAATGTACACTCCTCCTTTTAGAAGGAATAGATATCAGCCTTACCAACGACCCAGGGAACCATTCCGTCAACAGCCCAAATACGATTTCCGTAAACAAAGACCACTTCGCCGTAGACCTCAGCGTCAACAGCAACATGCCACACCTCATCCCCCGGCTGGCAAGCAGCAGGTTTGAAGGCCTGGTCGAGAGCCAGGAGGCCAATCCGCCGACCCTCCCGATAGCTACCCTACAATTTCACTACCCCCTCCGAGCTTTTTTCCACCAATGGTCCCTCATTACCTCGGACAAGTGGGTTTTGAATCTAGTCCAGTCTGGCTACGTCATCCCCTTTACCTCTACCCCGCCCAACCACCCTCCTACCCTTCCCTCTTTCAGGGACCCCTCTCACGAAACCGCACTCCTACAGGAAGTCTCACGCCTCATTCAACTGGGCGCAGTAGAACACGTACCAACACAATTCCGTGGCCGGGGATTCTACTCGACGTACTTCCTAACCCAGAAGAAGACAGGAGGCTGGCGTCCCATTTTAGATCTCAGGCACCTCAACAAATACATTGCATACCACCGTTTCAAGATGGTTACCCTTTCAACTATCATTCCCTCTCTCGACCAACACGATTGGCTTTCGGCTCTCGACCTTCAAGACGCGTACTTCCATATTACAATTCATCCTGCTCACAGACGCTTTCTACGATTTATAGTGGGTACCCAACATTACCAATACAGAGTACTCCCGTTTGGCCTTTCTACGGCTCCCAGGGTATTCTCCAAGACTCTATCAGTCGTAATGGCCTTTCTCCGACGCCAAGGCATCATAATATTTCCATACCTGGACGATTGCCTCATAAAAGCTGCATCTTTCCAAGAAGCAAAGGCCATGACAGACACCACAGTAGACCTCCTACTCAGTCTCGGGTTCCACGTAAATTACGCAAAATCCACTTTGCGTCCCACACAGAAACTGGAATTCATAGGCGCCCTCCTCGATACGATCACAGCAAGGGCCACTCTTCCCTATCACAGGTTCGCAACGATATGCGACCTTATCCGAGCAACACAGGCGGCACCTACTGTCACGATCCGCCATTGCCTCAAAATCCTAGGGCACATGGCCTCTACGACTTACGTCGTCAATCTCGCCAGACTCCACATGAGGCCCCTTCAGTCCTGGCTCGCTACGGTATACAAACCCTTCATAGACCAAATGAGCAAGCATGTTGCGATCCCACCTCGCGTTATCAATTCCATGCTCTGGTGGACAACCCCTCGAAACATGCTACACGGTGTCCCCTTTCAACGTCCAGCGTCTACTCTAACACTCATAACAGACGCATCACTCATGGGATGGGGGGGCTCATCTGGGAACCATCACAGCCCAAGGCAAATGGTCGTTCGTAGAGCAAGCACTCCACATCAACATTCTCGAGCTACGGGCAGTCAGATACGCATGCCAGCATTTCACTCAGCACATAGCTCACAAGACCATCACCATTATGACGGACAATACCACATGCATGTATTACATCAACCGTCAGGGTGGCGCTCGCTCCCCTTCTCTATGCTCGGAAGCCACCAAATTTTGGACCTGGTGCCTATCCCATGGGGTCACCCCCTCTGCAGTATACCTTCCCGGAATACTCAATGTCACAGCAGACACCTTAAGTCGCACATTCATGGACTAGCACGAGTGGGAGATCGACAAACGCGTCCTCACACCGATCTTCCGTCTTTGGGGCCAACCGGAAGTGGACCTTTTCGCCACAAAGAACAATCGCAAGTGTCACCTCTACTGCTCCAGGGGAGCCCTGGGCAGGAATTCCCTCGGAGACGCCCTTTCCATCGCATGGAACGCCTCCCTCCTCTACGCCTTTCCCCCCCTCCCACTCCTGCACAGAGTCCTGGACAAGATCAGATTGAGTCAGGCACACGTGATTTTGGTGGCACCTGCTTGGCCCAGACGAACATGGTATCCTTACCTCCTCAAAATGATGATAGCAGAACCGTATCCCTCCACGCTGCGACCTCCTCTCACAAGATCACGGTCAAACCCTTCACCCAGACATCACCAGGCTGAAGCTCCACGCTTGGCTCCTTCATGGCTCCATGATGCCGAAACTGCCTGCTCAGAACAAGTAAGACACATATTAATTAATAGTCGCAGACGCTCTACTAGGAAGACCTACCGCTACAAGTGGACGCGTTTTTCCCTATGGTATGCTCAGACTCATGCAGACCCACCACACCTTGCTCCAATACATGACTTATTGGACTACTTACTCTCTCTGAAACATTCCGGTCTAGCACTTAGTACTATTAAGGTCCATGCCGCGGCCATAGCAGCTTTCCACCATCACCCTCCAAGCTCTTCTTTCCTCGCTGACCCAATAACCAAGCGCTTCTTCAAAGGCCTGCAGAACACCTTTCCTCCGGTTCGTCCGCCAGTCCCCATTTGGGACCTGAACCATGTCCTCAAAAGCCTCACAAAACCCCCGTTCGAGCCGATAGCAACCTGCTCGTTCTCTCATTTGTCGATGAAGGTGGCTTTCCTGGTCGCCATCACCTCCAGTAGGAGGGTGAGTGAGCTTGCAGCTCTGATGGCTGACCCCCCATATACGGTGTTTTTACAGGACAGGGTGGTACTTAGACCCCACCCTAAGTTCCTACCCAAAGTACTCTCTCCCTTCCACGTGAATGAACCCATACACTTACCTGCATTCTTTCCTAAACCACACACTGAACCGACCCACGCCGTGTGGCACACTCTCGACGTCCGACGAGCTTTGGCGTTTTACATAGATCGCACGAGACCATGGCGGGCCTCGCCTAGACTCTTCATCTCATACGCGGATAGATCTAAGGGACAAGCAGTCTCATCTCAAAGAATCTCTAAATGGATTACATCCTGCATCAAGACCTCTTATACTTTATATAACAAAGATTTACCTGGACTTATCACAGCTCATTCCACTAGAGCAGTGGCTGCCACGACCGCTTTTCTCCATAATGTGCCATTACAAGACATTTGCAACGCCGCTACCTGGTCATCCGACCATTCCTTTTCACAACACTATGCTCTCTCCACCTCGATAGCATCTTCTTTGGCGGTTGGACAAGCAGTGCTGTCTACAGTTACTACCACACGGCTCCAAACCCACCTCCACGAGCCGACAACTGCTGTGTAGTCACCCAGAGTGGAGCACCCACGGGGACCACTCGAAGGAGAAGAAAGAGTTACTCAGCTTGTGCAGTAACGGTTGTTCTTCGAGATGTGTCCCCGTGGGTGCTCCACTACCCTCCCTCCTTCCCCTGCTTGGAGCCTGATGCTCTGGTGGGTAGAGAAGGAACGGAGGAGCCGCGCGCAGGCGCCCTTCAGTTCGAACAACACTAGAGGGCGCCACGGCGCCTGCGCGCCGCGGCAGAAACAGCTAGAAAAGTCTCTGGTCGCCGGCGCGAGGACGCACCAGCACCCAGAGTGGAGCACCCA
Source organism: Pelodiscus sinensis (assembly GCF_049634645.1). Classification (NCBI taxonomy): domain Eukaryota; kingdom Metazoa; phylum Chordata; order Testudines; family Trionychidae; genus Pelodiscus; species Pelodiscus sinensis. Next base: position 37,329,929 of record NC_134725.1, read on the forward strand.
CGGGGACACATCTCGAAGAACAACCGTTACTGCACAAGGTGAGTAACTCTTTCTTCTGCTAGATCATTGCCTGTTGCTGTAGGCTAGCAGGCTGTTTATATTGAAACAATTAGCAGTTCACAACATCAGTAAGCTTCAGAGGTATCACCTCATTGTTGTAAATGAGGGTTGATTGCATTTCTTCTGAAGATTGTTTCTGTAGCTGCACCTCTGGCAGGTTTGCGTCCTGTTTAGAAGGAATTTTTTTCATAGTCAGAAGGGCTAGAAACTTTGAGTTTTTAAATTTTTTTTAATGGAAAGTTAAATTCTCCAGTAATTGCTGGGGTCATGAGGGGAAAGCTGGGCACACTCCTGGCAGGTAAACTTTATAAAGAAGAGAGAAAGCCCATTGGGGAGTGTGTTGGCACAGTTTGTGGGCTCCGTGGCTGAGAAGCGTATCATCAAACGCCACCCCAAGTCAACTCTCAATCCTGTGTTCACAGTCTCTTGCTACCAACAATCTGAGGTTCTTGTTTCATGCTGACCAGTCTGTGCTGTTCTTGCCCTGGCTTGCCAGGACAGATGGCCTTGGCACTGCCAGCTCCAAAAGCGTTTGGGGGAGCCCTGGGAATGGCTGGTGGGCACTGGTGGATCATGCCTGCCACGTGTTATGCAGCCTCACTTAAGCTAGGTCTACACTATGGCTACGTCTAGACTGGCATGATTTTCCAGAAATGCTTTTAACAGAAAAGTTTTCCGTTAAAAGCATTTTTGGAGCAGAACGTCTAGATTGGCACGGACGCTTTTCCGCAAAAGAACTTTTTGCGGAAAAGCGTCCGTGGCCAATCTAGACGCACTTTTCCGCAAAAAAGCCCCGATCGCCATTTTCGCAATTGGGGCTTTTTTGCAGAAAACAAATCTGAGCAAAAGTTTTGCGCAAAAGGATTTTTGCCCGAACGGGAGCAGCATAGTATTTCCACAAGAACACTGACAATCTTACATGAGACCGTCAGTGCTTTTGCAGAAATTCAAGCGGGCAGTGTAGACAGCTGGCAAGTTTTTCCAGAAAAGTGGCTGATTTTCTGGAAAAACTGGCCAGTCTAGACACAGCCTGTAGGTTTCTTTTCAGAAAAAGCTACCCAAATTGGGCTCCACATTTTGCATAGCATTTTCTGATCAATTTTCTGGAAGAGGCTTTTCTGCCATTTGACCCCATCTAAATGAGGTATCCCAGAAAAACCCCACAGTGTAGCTGTACCCTTAGTGCCCTGCCAGATCAAGCCCAAGGCAAGTCCGTGATAAGCAGCCCCTGGG